>NC_092052.1:17918173-18531923 GCF_003086295.3 Arachis hypogaea
AAATTAACCATGAAGAACTCAATACCAAGCAAAAATTTATAACCTCAATAAAAGAATCCAACAATGAATATTCACACAATGATGCTAAAATAGCATCATATTAGTAATCAGCAGCAATATCTCAATAGAATCAGCAAATTAAAACAATAATCCAACACTGAGCACCAAAATAGAAATTTAAACTAACTAACTAACTAACTACTAACTAACTAATTAACCAACTAAAGGTGAGTATGGTAGGTGGTGAATGATAGTGGTGGATGGTAGTTGGAGAAGAGAGAAAGAAGAGAGGGGAAGAGAAAAGAAGGGAAGAAATAGAGAGAAGAGGAGAAAAGAAGTATAGTGGTGAGAAAACAGGGTCGTGCGTACGCACACAGGGTCGTGCATACGCGTGAGGGACGTGTGCGCGTGAAAGGGAGAAACGGAAGGTGACGCGTACGCGTGGGGGACGCATACGTGTCGATGGGAAAAATTGGAGAGTTGTGCGTTCACACTATGTGTGCAAACGCCATGGGCAGAGGCCTTGTATTGAAGTGTGCCCACGCACAGGCCTGTGCCCACGCACAAAGAGGCAGATTTTTTTTTTGGGAAAAATGAAACGTCAAAATTCGCCATCTGTGCGTACGCACACAGGTCCGTGCGTACGCATAAATGGTAAAAAAAGAGAAGGGGATGTGAACGCACAAGGTGTGCGAGTGCTCCCAACAGAGGGGGTGTTCAAGAGTGTGCGTACGCACAGATGGGTGCGTGCGCACAGAATGCAGATTTTGGGGAGTGTGCGCACGCACATGTTATGTTTTTCTAAAAATTTTTTAGTGCTCTAAGGCACTAAACATGACATCCAAAATAGCTTTTTCTAACCCCAAAACTTATTCTACCCTAAAAATACAAGATCAAAACTAAAATCTAATCAAACTAAGCTTGAAATCAAACTAACCTAAGCTATCTACAAGAAACAAAATGCAACGAATTAAAACTATATACAAAGAGAGGGTTAGGAAGGTGTTACCATGCTGGGGTGTCTCCCACCTAGAACTTTAGTTTAATGTCCTTAAGTTGGACTTATGGAGAGCTCTAATCAAGGAGACTTGTGCTTGTATTCATCTTGGAGCTTCCAACAATACTTGAATCTCAACAATTCTCAATTGATTGCACCAAGCTTTGATGGAGTTTCCAACAAGCTATGAGCTCCCAACAAGAAAAACAAAAAGCAAACAAGAAAAACATATTCACGATATTAACATATTCACAATAGCCAAAAATAAGCACGCAACATATGCACAATCAACCAAAAATAAGTTATTCACAATATTCACATATGAACAATAGCCAACAATATAACACCATTGCAACTCCCCGGTAACGACGTCAAAAATTTGATAAAGAAAATTATTGTCGGTTTAGAATTAATCAAAATAAGAATTGTAAGACCCAGTTAATTAACGGCTAATTAACCCATAAATGAGAATTTATTCTAGAAAGCCAAAAATGTTATTTTTATGGCTAAATGTGATAGAGGAAATTGAGACGAGAATTTCGGTACCAATTTTATAGAAATCGGACCAAGATTGGACCGAACGGGCCAAACCGGGCCAACCGGACCCAAAGTGGGCCCTTGGCCCAACTAAACTAAACCAAAACCCTAGTTTTCAGCACTCTCTCTCCTCACAACACACTAAACACGCTGAAAATGGAGGCTATGGAGGGAAGAACACTCTCTCAAGTTCTTTCTCTCACTTAATCTTCAAACCACCATAACTTTTGATCTAGAGCTCCGATTGCCGCTCCGTTTGCGGCCACGCGTTCACCGCGGAGAGCTCTACAAAACCCATACAATCAATCTTGAGGTAAGCCACGTTTTACTGTTCGAAATTCCAGCCCTTGATTTCGAGTTTCATGAGCAAAAATGTTGAGATTTTGGGTTCTTTGATGTTATAGGACCCAACTCTCTTGAAGGAGAAGGTTAATCTTGTCTCCTTGGACCTTGGGTGTGGTAAGATTCTCAACCCTAGTATAATTTGTTGTTCTATGATGTTTGGGTATTGAGATGTTGTGTATGGGTATGATGATTGTGGCTTAGGTTGTGTATATGTGAATATTGGAGCTTGATTGGTGATTTTGGAAAGCTTGGAAGAGGGTTTTGTGTGATAAAATCTGTTCTTGGAGGTGTTGATACCTTGAGAGCTTGTGGACAAGTGGTTTGGAAGTGCTCCGGTTGAGCTTGGGGAATCGGCTAAGGTATGGTTTTAGTTTCCCGTATCTAATATGTAATGTGGTAGGAAATACTTAGGCTAGAGGCCCTAAGATAGGCATTGAATTGTTGGTGTTGTTGAATGGTTGAAATATATGATGTGTTCATATATGTGATTATGAATATTGATGCCTTGATTGTGTGAAATATGAGAAATGCGTGTTGTGATATATGCTTGATGGATGATTGAGGTTGAATTGATGGGTGGTACCATGTTGATGGTGAGTATGATGTTGATTATGTATAATGATGGTTAATTGGAAATGGTATTATTGGAAATTGGGATGAGGAAGGATGTATGACATGATATTGTGTTTGTCCTTTAGCCATTTGATTGAGAAGTGTTAAAATGGTTGGATGTGGTTTTGGAAACCTTGGTAAAGTGTCAATGTGTGAGTTGAGGATGGCTTGTTGTTGATTTTGGTACATTTTGAATGATTTCAAAGAGAAGGATTGAAATTGGCATGTTTGATTGATTTTGAAAAGAGTTGAAAGTGGCTTGTTTTGAAAATGGCACCTTGTGGTTTTGTATGAAAATATGGTTTTTGGGCATACTTTGACGGGACATAACTTGGACTACGGATCTCTGATTTGTGCCAAATCTGTTTAGAAATGAAATTGGATCCGGGATGTCCATGCCGTTCGAAGAACGAGTGAAAAATGATTTAAAATGAGGAAGTTATGTCCGTCGGAAGATTGGGGTTTGAATCTGTAAATTCTGCAGCTTTTAACTTAGAAAATTTTTAGCAGAATGACCCCTCGCGCATAGGCGCACTTGGTGCGTACGCGCCGTTCTTCGAGAAAGCGCCATCCACGCGTGCGCGTGGAGTGCGCGTACGCGTGGACCTGTTTTCATCCCAAAGTTGATTTTTGAGTTTTAAAAGCCAAATTTCATACTTCTAAGCCTCCGATCTCACCACTTATGTCTTAAATCATTATGATATGCCTAGTATGAGAAAAAGGGCTAGTGAATGTGGTAACTTGCGAATGAAGCAAGGGAAAAATGAATGATCATTGAGGATCAAAGATGATTATGTGAGATGCAGAGAATGGCGGTGGAAGTGCTTGTTGTGCCATGGGCCGAAGGGCCGTAATTGTTAATGAATTGGCTGGTTATGGATTTAACCGTGAGCCGGATGGCTAGATTATTGCCGTGTTACGGCGGAGCCATGTTTATGGCCAAGTATAAATGCATATATGATGTTGATTGAATTGCGAAGGTTTGCACTTCCACCATTGGAGATGAGGGTTTCCCTGGGTAGTAGCAATGGCTAGCCACCATGTGCTCCAGGTTGAGACTCGAAGCTCTTTTGACCCTATGTCGTAAGTGTGGCCGGGCACTGTGAAAGGCCCGGATGAGCTCGCCCCCATAAATATTCACCAGTGATGGTGATGGATAAATATTCACCAGTGAGGGTGATGGATATGGATCATGATTATGATCAAGTTTATGATGAGTATAACTCGAGTTGGGGATGCACGACAGAGGGACAGTCCAATGGCTAGCTACCAGGACTTGTCGGGTTGGCTCTATAACCGACAGATGATATCATCAGCCACTAGGGACAGGCATGCATCATAAGCATACTACATGAATTGTTTGAGATTGCCTATTTGACTGCATATTACTTGCTAATTGCCTAAATGCCTTATCTGTTCCTATTTGTAAATCTCTTGTCTGATATAACTGTGTTTGCTATATTATACTCCTGCTGGTGGTTGGGAGGTCTGAAGGAATTGGAAAGGGAAGTATTAGTTAGACTGAAGAATCTTTAGTCAGTTGCCACTTACGGTTTAGCTTGTTTATAAGCTTTGATATTATCTGAAGGAAGTTCTAGGATTGCCTTCGGCTTTCCTCTATTATTATGTATTATATATGTGGAAGCTGTTACCGTACTGGGGACCTCTGGTTCTCACCCATGCGGATTTTGTGGTTTTCAGATGCAGGACGCGAGGCTTCTCGTTGAGGCATGCTGGAGACTTCTGGATTAGCGAAGATCCTTTGTTCTCGGGACTCTGTTTTGGGATATATATTTTGTTTAGATACTTTTATCTCCATTAAATAATACAAACTGTGATGACTCCTTCTAGAGGGGATTTTGGAGATTAGGTTTTCGGTATTTATGTCCCTTTGGGTTTTCCTTGGGGTTTTCCTTATTTTATTATATGTATATATTGCTATGCTCGAACCGGTTATCTTCGCAGCCGGATTTTGAGTCTTGATATTCCTGTTTTTGATACTCTTTATATATATGATCTTGCGTTAGCTTATCCTTTGCTCGTTGTGTTAGTGATCGGAGTGTTGCGCTTTGAGTTGCGGTTTTTGTTTATCCTTTTTTTTTCTACAAGGCTCCTAGTTATAATCAATCATTCATACTACTATACGTACTAAATTTTTGTTTTAGAGGTCGTAATACCTTGCCATCTCTGAATTATGACTTAAGCATAAGTCTCTGTATGGTAGGGTGTTACATTATGGTATCAGAGCAGTTCGTTCCTGTAGAGCCTGAGGAATGGACTGACTATGCTTCTGTGCATTCTCTGTCTGTGTGTTATGTGCTACTAGTATATCTGCTTGATATAATTGGCATAAACGTTCATGAGCATGCATTTGGGACTTTGAAGCACTGAACTTCCGATATTGAGACTGATCAACTTAATATCGATTGTTTGGTGTGTATAGGAACCAAATGGCGCCTCGTGGACGCGGTAGAGGTCGTGAGAGAGGTCGTACTAATACTCGTGTGTCGGAGACTAACCCTAATGATCCGGTGAACTTTATGACTGCGTTAGAGAACATGGCTGCTGCTATGCAAGCCACTGCTGAGGCTCTTGGTCAACAGATGAACAACCATGGTAATGACGGAGGTGGAGTTTAGGGTCCGATGACACTGGCGAACTTTTTGAAGGTTAATCCACCGAAGTTCAAGGGAACTACTAGCCCGACTGAAGCCGATACATGGTTTCAGGCCATGGAACGAGCATTGCAAGCGCAGGTGGTGCCTGA
The DNA here is from genome assembly GCF_003086295.3 of Arachis hypogaea. Lineage (NCBI taxonomy): Eukaryota > Viridiplantae > Streptophyta > Magnoliopsida > Fabales > Fabaceae > Arachis > Arachis hypogaea. The sequence goes on from NC_092052.1 coordinate 17,923,432, forward strand.
AAGGCAGCGTGTAGAGTTCGCTACCTATTTGCTCACTGGGGAAGCGCCGCATTGGTGGCAAGGAATCCGACGCCTTCTGCAGCAGGGTGATGATTATATCACCTGGGATGTCTTCCAAGAGGAGTTCTATAAGAAGTACTTTCCGACTTCTGCTAGGACGGCCAAGGAGCTTGAATTATTGTAGCTGAAGCAGGGTACTATGTCCGTATCTGAGTATACTGACAAGTTTGAGGAGCTGTTCAGATTCTCTCGTATGTGTCAAGGGACTCCGGTGGAATATGAGGAATGGAAGTGTGTTAAGTACGAAGGAGGACTCCGGAGTGATATTTTCGGTTCGGTGGGGTCAATGGAGATTAGGACTTTCTCCGAGTTGGTGAACAAGTGTAGGGTTGCTGAAGAGTGTGTGAAGAGGGCAGCCACTGAGAAAGGGAGTCACAAAGGATCATTTTCACAAAATCGAGGGAAGAGCTTTGCACCTAGAGGTCCGCCCTTCAAGAGGGGAGGTTCTTTTAGGAGGCCCAACAACAACAACTCCCAATGGAAAAGGTTTGGGAAGCAGCCTCAGAATGATCAAGCTTGTACTAGGTGTGGAAGTCACCATCCGGGAGCACCATGCAAAGCCGGATGGGGTTTGTGCTACAATTGTGGAAAAGCGGGGCATAAAGCCACAAGTTGTCCGGAGAAGCAAAAGCAAGGTGCTGGAAAAGCACAACAGACTGGTCGGATGTTCACCACCTCAGCTGTGGGTGCAGAGGGATCTGAGACACTCATTCGAGGTAACTGTGAAATGGCTGGTCAAACTTTAAATGCTTTATTTGATTCGGGAGCATCACATTCATTTATTACATTTGAGAAAGCCCATGAGTTAGGATTGAAGATCGTAACCTTAGGTTATGACTTAAAAGTGTATAATGCTACCCATGAGGCCATGGTAACTAGGCTAGGATGCCCGAAAGTTTCGTTCAGGTTCAAGCAGCGTGATTTTGTCCATAATTTAATCTGCTTACCGATGATCGGTCTTGATCTTATCTTGGGATTGGACTGGTTATCTGAGAACCATGTCCTGCTTGATTGTTCTACAAAGTTGGTGTACTTTATGCCGGAAGATACAGAAGGTCCGGTCGTGGTGAATAATTATTACTTGAATTCGATGATGGTGAACTGTTCTGGAATCGAATGTCAGGGTATCCTGTTGTTAACCGCTGGTGTTTCGGGTGATGATCAAAAGTTGGATCAGATTCCGGTAGTGTGTGAGTTTCCGGAAGTGTTTCCCGATGATATTGAGGAATTTCCACCTAACCGAGAGGTCGAGTTTGCTATTGAGTTGGTGCCTGGGGCGGGACCAATCTCAAGTGCTCCTTATAGGATGTCACCGTTAGAGATGGCCGAGCTAAAGTCTCAGTTAGAGGAATTGTTGGGTAAGAACTTTATCCGACCAAGTGTTTCCCCGTGGGGTGCTCCAGTGTTACTGGTAAAGAAAAAAGATGGAAGTATGCGGCTCTGTGTGGATTACAGGTAGCTGAACAAGGTCACTATAAAGAATAAGTACCCATTGCCAAGAATTGATGATCTCATGGATCAGTTACAAGGAGCTGGGGTTTTCTCTAAGATCGATTTGCGATCCGGTTATCACCAAATAAGGGTAAGGGGTGAGGATATCCCTAAGACCGCTTTCAGGACTCGTTATGGTCATTACGAGTATACTATGATGTCTTTTGGGTTGACGAATGCTCCTGCAGTGTTTATGGATTACATGAATAGAGTATTCCGTCCGTTTCTGGATAAATTCGTTGTTGTCTTCATTGACGACATACTGATTTACTCCAAGACCGAAGAAGAGCATGCGGAACACTTGCGGACCGTGTTGCAAATTTTAAAGAAGAAGAAACTCTATGCGAAATTGTCTAAGTGTGAGTTTTGGAAGGATGAGGTAAAGTTTTTGGGTCACGTGGTGAGTAAGAGGGGAATAGCCGTAGATCCAACTAAGGTGGAGGCTGTGATGGAATGGAAGCAACCAACCACAGTAACTGAGATAAGGGGTTTTCTGGGTTTAGCTGGCTATTACCGAAGGTTCATCAAAGGCTTTTCGCAATTAGCTTTGCCGTTGACAAAGTTAACTCGCAAAGACACTATGTTTGTTTGGACTCCTGAGTGCGAGGAGAGCTTTCAGGCATTGAAGAAAAAGTTGACCACTGCACCTGTGTTAGTGTTACCTGAGCCGAACGAGTCTTTTGAGGTGTACTGTGATGCATCGTTGAAGGGTCTAGGGTGCGTGCTGATGCAGCATCATAATGTGGTGGCGTATGCCTCACGACAGTTGAGACCTCATGAAGTTAGTTACCCTACGCACGATCTGGAACTCGCTGCGGTCGTATTTGCCTTGAAGGTGTGGAGGCATTATCTCTATGGGGTTAAGTTCCAAGTCTTTTCCGATCACAAGAGTTTGAAATACCTCTTTGATCAGAAAGAGCTTAATATGAGGCAAAGGAGGTGGATGGAATTATTGAAGGACTACGACTTTGAGTTGAATTACCATCCGGGAAAGGCAAATGTAGTGGCGGATGCGTTAAGTCGGAAGTCGTTATATGCGTCTTGGATGATGCTTCAAGAGGAGAAGTTGCTCAAGGGATTCGAGAGTCTAAAAATTGGTGCTCGAGAAGTATCTGGAACCTTGTGTTTAAGCCGATTAGAAATCTTAAGTGACTTTAAGTCCGAACTCCTAAAGGCTCATGAAAATGATGAAGCGTTATGGAAGGTGTTACCGGCTATCGAGCAAGGAAAATAGTGGAGAGTGTCGGAAGAAAAAGATGGGTTATGGAGATTCAAGGGTAGGATCATTGTGCCGGATGTTGGTACTTTGAGGCAAGATATCTTAAAGGAGGCACACAAAAGCGGATTCTCCATTCACCCGGGAAGTACTAAGATGTACCATGATTTAAAGGCGATGTTTTGGTGGCTGGGTATGAAGAATGATATGGTGGAATATGTTTCAAAGTGCTTAACTTGTCAAAAGGTAAAGATTGAACATCAAAGACCTTCCGGGATGTTGCAACCTTTAGAGATTCCGCAATGGAAGTGGGAAAGTATTGCAATGGACTTTGTGTCGGGATTGCCAAGGACTGGTTTTGATGCTATCTGGGTGATTGTGGACCGACTGACAAAGTCAGCTCACTTTTTGCCCATTCGGATGACTTACACCCTTGAGGAGCTAGCTCGGTTATACATAAAGGAGATTGTGAAACTCCATGGTGTACCTGCTACTATAATCTCTGATAGAGATCCTCGTTTCACTTCGAGATTCTGGGGTGCATTTCAGAAAGCTTTTGGAACCCGATTAAGCTTGAGTACAGCTTACCATCCTCAAACAGATGGTCAATCTGAGAAGACGATCCAAACACTAGAGGATATGTTGAGAGCTTGTGTTTTGGATCAACCGGCAAGTTGGGATTGGTATATGCTGTTAGTGGAGTTTGCATACAATAATAGTTACCATATGAGCATCGGAATGACTCCGTATGAGGCATTGTATGGGAGGAAATGTCAATCTCCGCTATGTTGGTATGAAACTGGAGAGAAAGGCTTGTTGGGGCCGGAAATGATAGCTGAGACTACTGAACAAGTTAAGAAAATCCGAGATAGGATGCTTACGGCGCAGAGTCGCCAAAAGAGTTACGCCGATCAGAGGCGGAAGCCCTTGGAATTTGAGGAAGGAGATCATGTTTTCCTTAAGGTTACTCCGACCACAGGAATAGGTAGAGCGATTAAAGCAAAGAAGTTGAATCCTCGATACATTGGTCCATTTCAGATCCTGGAGAGGATTGGGCCGGTGGCGTATCGCGTGGCTCTACCACCTCATCCTTCGAACCTGCACGACGTGTTTCACGTGTCGCAGCTTCGGAAGTACACCCCTGATGCTAGCCATGTGTTAGAACCCGAATCGGTTCAGTTAAGGGAAGATTTGACGCTTCCAGTGGCTCCAGTCAGAATTGATGATACTAGTATCAAACGACTGCGTGGAAAAGAGGTTTCATTAGTCAAAGTGGCTTGGAGTCGAGGCGGTGTTGAGGAACACACTTGGGAACTTGAGTCGGAGATGCGAATGGATTATCCGCACTTATTCTCAGGTAATTGCATTTGAATTTTGTGGGCAAAATTCCCAATTAGGTGGGTAGAATGTAAGACCCAGTTAATTAACGGCTAATTAACCCATAAATGAGAATTTATTCTAGAAAGCCAAAAATGTTATTTTTATGGCTAAATGTGATAGAGGAAATTGAGACGAGAATTTCGGTACCAATTTTATAGAAATCGGACCAAGATTGGACCGAACGGGCCAAACCGGGCCAACCGGACCCAAAGTGGGCCCTTGGCCCAACTAAACTAAACCAAAACCCTAGTTTTCAGCACTCTCTCTCCTCACAACACACTAAACACGCTGAAAATGGAGGCTATGGAGGGAAGAACACTCTCTCAAGTTCTTTCTCTCACTTAATCTTCAAACCACCATAACTTTTGATCTAGAGCTCCGATTGCCGCTCCGTTTGCGGCCACGCGTTCACCGCGGAGAGCTCTACAAAACCCATACAATCAATCTTGAGGTAAGCCACGTTTTACTGTTCGAAATTCCAGCCCTTGATTTCGAGTTTCATGAGCAAAAATGTTGAGATTTTGGGTTCTTTGATGTTATAGGACCCAACTCTCTTGAAGGAGAAGGTTAATCTTGTCTCCTTGGACCTTGGGTGTGGTAAGATTCTCAACCCTAGTATAATTTGTTGTTCTATGATGTTTGGGTATTGAGATGTTGTGTATGGGTATGATGATTGTGGCTTAGGTTGTGTATATGTGAATATTGGAGCTTGATTGGTGATTTTGGAAAGCTTGGAAGAGGGTTTTGTGTGATAAAATCTGTTCTTGGAGGTGTTGATACCTTGAGAGCTTGTGGACAAGTGGTTTGGAAGTGCTCCGGTTGAGCTTGGGGAATCGGCTAAGGTATGGTTTTAGTTTCCCGTATCTAATATGTAATGTGGTAGGAAATACTTAGGCTAGAGGCCCTAAGATAGGCATTGAATTGTTGGTGTTGTTGAATGGTTGAAATATATGATGTGTTCATATATGTGATTATGAATATTGATGCCTTGATTGTGTGAAATATGAGAAATGCGTGTTGTGATATATGCTTGATGGATGATTGAGGTTGAATTGATGGGTGGTACCATGTTGATGGTGAGTATGATGTTGATTATGTATAATGATGGTTAATTGGAAATGGTATTATTGGAAATTGGGATGAGGAAGGATGTATGACATGATATTGTGTTTGTCCTTTAGCCATTTGATTGAGAAGTATTAAAATGGTTGGATGTGGTTTTGGAAACCTTGGTAAAGTGTCAATGTGTGAGTTGAGGATGGCTTGTTGTTGATTTTGGTACATTTTGAATGATTTCAAAGAGAAGGATTGAAATTGGCATGTTTGATTGATTTTGAAAAGAGTTGAAAGTGGCTTGTTTTGAAAATGGCACCTTGTGGTTTTGTATGAAAACATGGTTTTTGGGCATACTTTGACGGGACATAACTTGGACTACGGATCTCTGATTTGTGCCAAATCTGTTTAGAAATGAAATTGGATCCGGGATGTCCATGCCGTTCGAAGAACGAGTGAAAAACGATTTAAAATGAGGAAGTTATGTCCGTCGGAAGATTGGGGTTTGAATCTGTAAATTCTGCAGCTTTTAACTTAGAAAATTTTTAGCAGAATGACCCCTCGCGCATAGGCGCACTTGGTGCGTACGCGCCGTTCTTCGAGAAAGCGCCATCCACGCGTGCGCGTGGAGTGCGCGTACGCGTGGACCTGTTTTCATCCCAAAGTTGATTTTTGAGTTTTAAAAGCCAAATTTCATACTTCTAAGCCTCCGATCTCACCACTTATGTCTTAAATCATTATGATATGCCTAGCATGAGAAAAAGGGCTAGTGAATGTGGTAACTTGCGAGTGAAGCAAGGGAAAAATGAATGATCATTAAGGATCAAAGATGATTATGTGAGATGCGGAGAATGGCGGTGGAAGTGCTTGTTGTGCCATGGGCCGAAGGGCCGTAATTGTTAATGAATTGGCTGGTTATGGATTTAACCGTGAGCCGGATGGCTAGATTATTGCCGTGTTACGGCGGAGCCATGTTTATGGCCAAGTATAAATGCATATATGATGTTGATTGAATTGCGAAGGTTTGCACTTCCACCATTGGAGATGAGGGTTTCCCTGGGTAGTAGCAATGGCTAGCCACCATGTGCTCCAGGTTGAGACTCGAAGCTCTTTTGACCCTATGTCGTAAGTGTGGCCGGGCACTGTGAAAGGCCCGGATGAGCTCGCCCCCATAAATATTCACCAGTGATGGTGATGGATAAATATTCACCAGTGAGGGTGATGGATATGGATCATGATTATGATCAAGTTTATGATGAGTATAACTCGAGTTGGGGATGCACGACAGAGGGACAGTCCAATGGCTAGCTACCAGGACTTGTCGGGTTGGCTCTATAACCGACAGATGATATCATCAGCCACTAGGGACAGGCATGCATCATAAGCATACTACATGAATTGTTTGAGATTGCCTATTTGACTGCATATTACTTGCTAATTGCCTAAATGCCTTATCTGTTCCTATTTGTAAATCTCTTGTCTGATATAACTGTGTTTGCTATATTATACTCCTGCTGGTGGTTGGGAGGTCTGAAGGAATTGGAAAGGGAAGTATTAGTTAGACTGAAGAATCTTTAGTCAGTTGCCACTTACGGTTTAGCTTGTTTATAAGCTTTGATATTATCTGAAGGAAGTTCTAGGATTGCCTTCGGCTTTCCTCTATTATTATGTATTATATATGTGGAAGCTGTTACCGTACTGGGGACCTCTGGTTCTCACCCATGCGGATTTTGTGGTTTTCAGATGCAGGACGCGAGGCTTCTCGTTGAGGCATGCTGGAGACTTCTGGATTAGCGAAGATCCTTTGTTCTCGGGACTCTGTTTTGGGATATATATTTTGTTTAGATACTTTTATCTCCATTAAATAATACAAACTGTGATGACTCCTTCTAGAGGGGATTTTGGAGATTAGGTTTTCGGTATTTATGTCCCTTTGGGTTTTCCTTGGGGTTTTCCTTATTTTATTATATGTATATATTGCTATGCTCGAACCGGTTATCTTCGCAACCGGATTTTGAGTCTTGATATTCCTGTTTTTGATACTCTTTATATATATGATCTTGCGTTAGCTTATCCTTTGCTCGTTGTGTTAGTGATCGGAGTGTTGCGCTTTGAGTTGCGGTTTTTGTTTATCCTTTTTTTTTCTACAAGGCTCCTAGTTATAATCAATCATTCATACTACTATACGTACTAACTTTTTGTTTTAGAGGTCGTAATACCTTGCCATCTCTGAATTATGACTTAAGCATAAGTCTCTGTATGGTAGGGTGTTACAAGAATCACTTCGTTAGTAGCATAGTCCAAACCAACAATGAACTCTCACAATCAAAGTTTAAATCAAAGGTTTGTCACAATCAAAACAAATATAAATCGGGAGTTTTAAATCCCGGGTCGTTTTCCCTAGGAATTGCAATTAATGTGATCAATTATTGGCTTTGGAGGAAAATGGGGATTGGTGACAAGAGAAGCAAGTAATGTAAATAGCAAGAAATTAAATAAGCATGCAATAACTAAATATCAAAGCAATTAAATGCAAGGCAATTAATCAAAAGAAAAAAAATTCAAATGCTAAGAAACCTCTTGGCAAGGATTGAGAGCTAAGGTTACCTATCCTAGTCATTGACCACAAACATATAATGATTATGAAGAGTTAATCCTACTTAGTCAACCCTAACATCGAGGATAAGTCAAATAGGCATAATTAATTCCAATCCACAAGTCCTAGTCAACTCTATTAATGGAAGACTTAGAGTTAGTGGAAACCAAATTAACTAACTACTCTAATATATCAATCAAGAATGGACATCAATGACTCAAGAGTCACCAAAGTCCTCAATTCCAAACTAAGAATGAAGAAAAACTAAGCAAAAACTAAGCCAAGCATTTTATCAAACACTTGGTGTACATAAAAATAAAATAATATTAAATTATATTAAAAAGTAAAATCTAACTACCAAAAGCAAGAAAATAATAATAACAACTGAATTAAATAATAATAAACAAAGAAACATTAAATTGTATTAATAGAAATTCAAATTAACAAGGGTTCATTACAATGAAATAACCAAATAAAAGAAATAACAAGTAAAACTAAAAGAAATAAGAAGCTAGAAGAAGAACTAGTAAAGAAACTAAATCAAGAAAAGAATTAAAGCATCAAACTAAGAGGAAGTCAACTAAACCTAACCTAATTCTAGAAATAGAGGGGAGCTTCTCTCTCTAGAAAACTAAGACAAGAACATAGAAAAAGGTAAACCTAATTGCCCCGCCTTGCCTCCACTTGTATTCGGGTTGAAATAGCTTCATAAATGAGTTGGATTGGGTTTTAGAGGCCCAAATTCGCCCCCAGCGATTTGCAATTAATGAGCTCATGTGACACGAGTCACGCGTACGCGTCACCTGACAAAATTCACTCCCACGCGTACGTGTGGGTCACGCTTACGCGTCGCCAAGCTCGCAGTTGTGCGTGTGCACGCATCACTGTGCGCACGCACAGATGCTGAATCTTCCAAACTCCATTTCTTCATGATTTCTCCACTTTTGCATGCTTTTTTCTCACTTCCTCAATCAATATTAGCCTTGTAAATCTGAAATTACTCAACAAACACGTCAAGGCATCAAATGAAATTAAAGTGGATAAAATTTAGCAATTAAGGGCCCAAAAAGCATGTTTTCACTTTTGAGCACAATTTATGGAGAATTTACAAAACTAAGCTATTTCATTGAATAAGTGTAGGAAAAGTTAATAAAATCCACCTACTTAGAGCAAATAAATACCATGAAATGTGGATTTATCAATAAGTCAAAAGGGCATAATTGATCTCAATCCATAAGTCCTATTCAACTCACTAATTAACTTAGTGAAAGACTAGCGTCAATGGAAACCAAACCAACTAACAATCCTAACACAATGTGGAATGGACATCCATGGCTCAAGTTCACCTAATTATCCAATTCCTAACCAAGAGTGTGAAAAACTATACAAAAACTATAAGAGACATTTTATCAAACACCTAGCATGCATAAAAGGGAAAATATCATAAAAATGCAATAAAAATAAATTCTATAACTACCAATTGCATGAAAATGAAAATAACAAATCAAATGGGCATCAAAGAAACATGAAACATCAAAATTGCATTAAAAGAAATCAAAATTGACAAGAGTATTCATAAACTAAAAATGACAAAATTAAGAAAATGACAAAATAAATTAAGAAGATCAAAGCAAGAGAGCATTAAAACATAAGTGAAATTACACTAAAACAAGAATTAAATACTGAAATTAAAGAGAAATTAAACTAAGAAACCCTAATTATAGAGAGAAAGGGGAGCTTCTCTCTAGAAAACTACTCTAAAACATGATAAAATCTAAAAACCTAATTGCTCCCCCCTTTATTCCTCTTCAATTTGGCTTGAAATAGCTTCGGAAATGAGTTGGATTGGGCTCTGGAAGCCCAAAAGTTGCTGCCAGTGAGTTGCAAATAATGAGGCCGGTCACGTGCTAGGACTTGTGCATACGCACAGGTGTGTGCATATGCACACTTGCTGATTTTCTTCTTGTGCGTATGCACAAGTGTGTGTGTACACACACCTAAACTCCATGTCCACTATGGCAAATTGTATATCATTTTGAAGCTCCAGATGTTATCTTTCCAATGCCACTGAAATCACCTCATTTGGACCTCTATAGCTCAAGTTATGCTTCAATTTAGTGCGAAGAGGTCAGGATTGACAGCTTTGAAAATCTTTCATTTCTTGAATTCTTCCACTTTGTATGCTTTTCTTCCACTTTCTCAAGTCATTCTTTCCTTCAAAACCTTAAATCACTCAAACAAACATATCAAGGCATCGAATGGGAGAAAAATGAATTAAAATTGGCAATTTAAACATGAAAAACATGTTTTTCACAATTAAGCACAATTAGGAAAGAATTCACAAAAGCATGCTATTTCAATGAATAAATTCAAGAAAAGTCAATGAAATCCACCTAGTTAAAGCAAATAAATACCATGAAATGTGGATTCATCACATCCCCACACTTAAACAATAGCATGTCTGGTGGACGAATCCCCACACTTTTGTATAGCTATACCAAGTGTACTGGGTCGTCCAAGTAATACCTGAGCGAGTCAGGATCAATCCCACGAGGATTGTGGTTTGAAGCAAGCTATGGTTATCTTGCATGTCTTAGTCAGGCGGATGGAAGAGTCATTGGATATGTTTGAATGCAGTTTGATTGTGAAAAGTAAATAACGAAAAAGGATAATCAGAACTCAAAAGTCGTGTAAACTATGAAAAGAGAATGGCTAAGGTTTGGAGTTGCTTTATCCTTCTAGATTAACTCTGGTCTTACTGTCTTCTTCAATTGTGAATGATTTCTTCAATGGCAGGCTGTATGTGATTAACGCTGGTTTGAGCAGCCACCAATACTCCTCCAGATTTGAATCCCAGGGTTAGTGTGGCTCCATTCTTATTGAGGGTGAAGCTCCTACAGTCCACTCTCCTTAATGATCCTACTCAAAACGTCACAGATAAGGTCGAATCTTCCGGATCAAAGAATGCTGCGCCTTTGGGTCTAGCCTTGATGAGCGGATATTTTATACCCTTTTTGCCACTGTTTTTTACATAGTTTTTAGTATGTTTTATTTACTTTTTATTATATTTTTATTAATTTTTATTCAAAAATTACATTTCTGGACTTTACTATGAGTTTGTGTATTTTTCTGTGATTTCAGGTATTTTCTGGCTGAAATTGAGGGACCTGAGCAAAAATCTGATTCAGAGGCTGAAAAAGGACTGCAGATGCTATTGGATTCTGACTCTGCTGCATTCAAAATGGATTTTCTCGAGCTACAGAAGCCCAATTGGCGCGATCTCAATTGCGTTGGAAAGTGGGCTTTCCAGCAATATATAATAGTTCATATTTTGCTCGAGATTTGATGGCCTAAACCGGCGTTTAAGATCAGCCTAAAAATTCTGGCGTAAAATGCCCAAACTGGCACCAAAGCTGGCGTTTAACTCCAGGAACAGCCTAAGCATGAAAAAGCTCCAAAGCTCATCCCAAGCACATACTAAGTGGGCCCCAGAAGTGGATTTATGCACTATCTGCACTTAATTACTCATTTTCTGTAAACCTAGATTACTAGTCTAGTATAAAAACTACTTTTAGAGATTCATTTGATACCTCATGACATTTTACATCTGAATTTTGTATCTTCTACAGCATGAATCTCTAAACTCCATGGTTAGGGGTGAGGAGCTCTGCTGTGTCTCGATGGATTAATGCAATTACTACTGTTTTCCATTCAATCACGCTTGTTTCTATTCTAAGATATTCACTCGCACTTCAACTCGATGAATGTGATGATCCGTGACACTCATCACCATTTTCAACCTATGAACGCGTGCCTGACAACCACTTCCGTTCTACCTTAGATTGAGTACATATCTCTTTGATTTCTGGTTCATGAGTTTGATTGCATCTCCTGACAACAGAACATTCAAATCCGTGAGATCAGAGTCTTCGTGGTATAAGCTAGAATCAATTGGCAGCATTCTTGAGATCCGGAAAGTCTAAACCTTGTCTGTGGTATTCCGAGTAGGATATGGGATGGGATGACTGTGACAAGCTTCAAACTCGCGAGTGTTGGGCATAGTGACAGACGCAAAAGGATCAATGGATCCTATTCCAACATGAGTGAGAACTGACAGATGATTAGTCGTACGGTGACAGCGCATTTGGACCATTTTCACTGAGAGGACGGATGGTAGCCATTGACAACGATGATCCACCAACATACAGCTTGCCATGGAAGGAGCCTTGCGTGCGTGAAGAAGAAGGCAGTCGGAAAGTAGAGATTCAGAAGACAGAGCATCTCCAAAACCTCAACATGTTCTCCATTACTGCATAAAAAATATTATTTAATCCATGTTCTTTTACTTTTTACAATTAAAACTAAGAATTATTACTGATATCCTGACTAAGAGTTACAAGATAACCATAGCTTGCTTCAAGCCGACAATCTCTGTGGGATCAACCCTTACTCACGTAAGGTATTACTTGGACGACCCAGTGCACTTGCTGGTTAGTTGTGCGGAATTGCAAAAGTGTAATTGTGATTTCGTGCACCAAGTTTTTGGCGCCGTTGCCGGGGATTGTTCGTGTTTGGACAACTGACGGTTTATTTTGTTGCTTAGATTAGGAAAAATTTATCTTTTTTGGTTTAGAGTCACTAGAATTGAGTCTTCTATTATTATTTTTGGTTAAAATTTTAAAATCCTTATTTTCTTTTTCTAATTTATTTTCGAAATTTTTTTTAAAAACCAATAACCTCGTAATTTAGTCTTCTATTTGAGTTTGGTTTCATGTTTTAAGTTTGGTGTAATTGCATGATTTTATTTTTCTTTCAATTTTTCGAATTACATATTCTTAGTTCTTTCTTGATCTTCAAGTTGTTGTTTGTTTTCCTTGTTTGATCTTTAGTTTTTCTTACTTTGTGTTTTTTCTTGTTTTTCTTGTGTATTTTCGAATTGTTAGTGTCCAAAGTATAAAAATTTTTAAGTTTGGTATCCTTTGTGTTTTTTTTTTCTTAAAGATTTCTAAAATTTGTTCTTGGTGTTCATCTTGATCTTCAAAGTGTTCTTGGTGTTCATTTGACATTCAAAACTTTCTTGTTTGTTTTCTTTGTTTTGATCTAAAAATTCTAAGTTGGTGTCATTTTATTGTTTTTCTCTTTCCTCTTTAAATTAAAAAAATATATATATCTTTTCTCTTTATTTTAAGTTAATTTTCGAAATTTAGATAAGAATTTCAGATTTTTATTTTATCTTATCTTAGTTTTAAAATTTCAAAATTCAAATCTTTTTCAAAATCTTATCTTATCTTATTTCAAATTCAAATTTAAAAATCAAATCTTTTCAAAATTTAAATCTTTTTCAAATCTTTATCTTATATTGTTGACTTTTTCAAAAATTCAAAATTCAAAATTTAAAATTTAAAATTCAAATTTCAAATTTCAAATTTCAAAACTTTTTAATTTAAATTCCTTATCTTCTCTTACCTAACTTATCTTATCTTTTCCAATCTCAAATCTTTTTAAATCTTTTTCAAAATCTTTATCTTTTTTCTATTTATCATTTTCGAAATTACTTGTTCTAGTTTATTATTTTGATTGAAAAAATTTAAGTTTGGTGTTTCCTTGTTAAGAAAGTTTTAATCTTTAAAATTTTAAAAATCAAATTTTTTTTTCAAATCTTTGTAATTAATTAATCATTTTAGTATTCAAATTTTTTTATTTTATTTTTTTCTTTTAGTTTTCGAAAATTATATTCTATTTTATTTTATTTTATCTTATTTCCTTTTTAATTCGGTTTATCCTAAATTAAATAAATAAAAAATATATTTTATTTGCAATCCACATCATCTCCCTTTCTCTATCATGGACCTAAGTGGGAATGAACAGTCCAAAAGGACTATGGAATCATATGCTAACCCCACTACTACTGCATATGGGAGTAGTATCTGTATACCCCCCATCAGAGCCAGCAGTTTTAAGCTAAACCCTCAGCTCATGATCATGGTGCAGCAAAATTGCCAGTATTTCGGTCTTCCACAGGAAGAACCTACTGAGTTTCTGGCACAGTTCTTACAAATTGCTAACACAGTACGTGATAACGAAGTAGATCAGGATGTCTACAGATTATTACTGTTTCCATTTGCTGTAAAAGATCAAGCTAAGAGGTGGTTAAATAACCAACCCACAGCAAGCATAAGAACATGGAAATAGTTATCAGACAAATTTCTGAATTAATATTTCCCTCCAAAAAGGATGACACAGCTAAGACTGGACATCCAAGGCTTTAAACAAGAGGATAATGAATCTCTTTATAATGCCTGGGAGAGGTACAGAGGGATGCTAAGGAAATGCCCCTCTGAAATATTTTCAGAGTGGGTGCAGTTAGACATCTTTTACTATGGGCTTACAGAAAAGGCCCAGATATCTCTAGACCACTTAGCTGGTGGATCTATACACATGAGAAAGACAATTGAAGAGGCTCAAGAGCTCATTGATACGGTTGCTAGAAATCAATATCTATACTTGAGTAGTGGGTCCTTCATGAAAGAAGAAGCTAAAGCAGTATCCACTGAACTTAGTCCTCAAGAACAAGTTGCTGAACTCAATCACCAATTGCTTATTATAACAAAATAGTTTGAAGAATTCAAGGAGATGCTCCAAGACACTAAAAATGCTAACAAGAATATGGAAGCACAATTGAATCAGACAAGACAGTAGCTATCTAAACAGATAGCAGAAGAATGCCAAGCTGTTCAATTAAGGAGTGGGAAGACATTGAATGTATCAACTCAAGGCAGCAGAAAACCAAGAAATGAACAACTGACAGAGGATGACAAGCCCACTGCCAAAAATCCCTCTGAGGACAGTAAAAGCCCAGAGAGGAATGATTCTGGCGTTCAAACGCCAGAAAAGGGTGGAAAAGTGGCGTTAAACGCCCATTGGATAGCCAAATCTGGCGTCCAAATGCCAGAAAAGGGTGGCAATCTGGCGTTAAATGCCCAGGCAGCACCCAATTCTGGCGTTCAAATGCCAATAAGGGGTCAGACACCTGCAAGTACTGATAGCAACCTTAGGCAGGCTTCTCCAACCACTTCTGTAGGAAATAAACCTGTAGCAACTAAGGTTGAGAAATATAAAGCCAAGATGCCTTATCCTCAGAAACTCTGCCAAGCAGAACAGGATAAACAATTTACCCGCTTTGCAGACTATCTCAGGACTCTTGAAATAAAGATCCCGTTTGCAGAGGGACTTGAGCAAATACCCTCTTACGCTAAGTTCATGAAAGAGATCTTAAGTCATAAGAAGGATTGGAGAGAAACTGAAAAAGTTTTCCTCACTGAAGAATGCAGTGCAGTCATTCTGAAAAGCTCACCAGAGAAGCTTAAAGATCCCAGAAGCTTTATGATACCATGCACATTAGAGGGCACTTGTACCAAGACAGCTCTATGTGATCTTGGGGCAAGTATCAATTTAATACCTGCATCTACTATCAGAAAGCTTGGCTTGACTGAAGAAGTCAAACCAACCCGAATATGCCTCCAACTTGTTGATGGTTCCATTAAATATCCATCAGGTGTAATTGAGGACATGATTGTCAAGGTTGGGCCATTTGCCTTTCCCACTAACTTTGTAGTGCTGGAAATAGAGGAGCACAAGAGTGCAACTCTCATTCTAGGAAGACCCTTTCTAGCAACTGGACGAACTCTCATTGATGTCCAAAAAGGGGAAGTGACCCTGAGAGTCAATGAGGATGAGTTCAAGTTAAATGCTGTCAAAGCTATGCAGCATCCAGATACATCAAATGACTGCATGAGCGTTGATATAATTGACTCCTTGGTGGAAGAGATCAATATAATTGAAAGTATCGAATCAGAGCTAGAGGACATTTTTAAAGATGTTCAGCCTGATCTGGAGGAATCAGAGAGAACAGAAGAACCTCTAAAAACTTCTCAGGAAGAGGAGAAGCCTCCTAAACCTGAGCTCAAACCACTACCACCATCCCTGAAATATGCATTTCTGGGAGAAGATGACACTTTTCCGGTGAGCATAAGCTCTGCCTTAGAGCCACATGAAGAAAAAGCACTAATTCAGGTGCTAAGGACACACAAGATAGCTCTTGGATGGTCCATAAGTGATCTTAAGGGCATTAGCCCAGCCAGATGCATGCACAAGATCCTTTTGGAGGGATGATGCTAAGCCAGTGGTTCAACCACAGAGGCGGCTGAATCCAGCCATGAAGGAGGTGGTGCAGAAAGAGGTCACTAAGTTACTAGAGGCTGAGATTATTTATCCTATTTCTGATAGCCCCTGGGTGAGCCCTGTCCAAGTTGTCCCCAAGAAGGGAGGCATGACAGTGGTTCAGAATGAAAAGAATGAACTGATTCCTACGAGAACAGTTACGAGGTGGCGTATCTGTATTGATTATAGAAGACTCAATACAGCCACCAGGAAGGATCATTTTCCTTTACCATTCATAGACCAGATGCTAGAGAGACTAGCAGGTCATGAATACTACTGCTTTTTAGATGGCTATTTAGGTTACAACCAAATTGCAGTAGATCCTCAGGACCAAGAGAAAACGACATTCACATGTCCATCTGGGGTATTTGCCTACAGAAGAATGCCATTTGGTCTGTGCAATGCACCTGCAACCTTTCAGAGGTGCATGCTCTCTATCTTCTCTGATATGGTAGAGAAATTTCTGGAAGTCTTCATGGATTACTTCTCAGTATTTGGAGACTCATTCAGCTCATGTCTTGACCATCTAGTACTTGTTCTGAAAAGGTGCCAAGAGACTAACCTGGTTTTAAACTGGGAGAAATGTCACTTTATGGTGACTGAAGGAATTGTTCTTGAGCACAAAATTTCGAATAAGGGAATAGAGGTGGATCAAGCTAAGGTAGAGGTAATTGAAAAATTATCACCACCTGCCAATGTTAAGGCAATCAGAAGCTTTCTGGAGCATGCAGGATTCTATAGGGGGTTTATAAAATTTTTTTCAAAAATTGCAAAACCTCTAAGCAATCTACTAGCTACTGACATGCCATTTGTCTTTGACACAGAGTGTCTGCAAGCATTTGAAACTCTGAAAGCTAAGCTAGTCACAGTGCCAATCATTTCTGCACCAGACTGGACATTACCATTTGACTAATGTGTGATGCCAGTGACCATGCCATTGGTGAAGTATTGGGACAAAGGCATAACAAGCTTCTGTACGTCATTTACTATGCTGCTAGCCGTGTTCTGAATGACGCACAGAAGAATTACACAACCACAGAAAAAGAGTTGCTTGCAGTGGTGTACGCCATTGACAAGTTCAGATCTTATTTAGTGGGATCAAAAGTGATTGTGTACATTGACCATGCTGCTCTAAATATCTCCTCACAAAGCAGGATTCAAAACCCAGGCTCATAAGATGGGTGTTGCTTCTGCAAGAGTTTGATATAGAAATAAGAGACAGAAAGGGGTCAGAGAACCAGGTAGCTAATCACCTGTCCCGGATAGAACCAGTAGCAGGAGCGTCCCTCCCTCCTACTGAGATCTCTGAAACCTTCCCGGATGAGCAACTCTTTGCCATTGAGGAAGCGCCATGGTTTGCAGACATTGCAAACTATAAAGCTGTGAGATTTATACCCAAAGAGTACAGTAAGCAGTAAACAAAAAAATTGATTACTGATGCAAAGTACTACTTGTGGGATGAACCATATCTCTTTAAGAGGTGTGCAGACGGAATGATCCGTAGATGTGTGCCTAGAGAAGAGGCACAGAAGATCATATGGCATTACCATGGATCACAGTATGGAGGACATTTCGGAGGTGAGCGGACAGCCACCAAGGTTCTCCAATGTGGTTTCTACTGGCCTACTCTCCACAGAGACTCCCAAGAGTTTGTACGTAAATGTGACAGTTGCCAGAGAGCTGGTAATCTACCTCACGGTTATGCCATGCCTCAGCAAGGGATCTTAGAGATTGAGTTGTTTGATGTATAGGGTATTGACTTCATGGGGCCTTTCCCACCATCATACTCAAACACTTATATTCTGGTGGCAGTAGACTATGTATCTAAATGGGTAGAGGCAATTGCAACACCCACTAATGATACTAAGACAGTGATGAAGTTCTTCCAAAAGCATATCTTCAGCAGGTTCGGTGTCCCTAGGATACTGATCAGTGATGGAGCCACTCATTTCTGCAATAAACAGCTTGACTCTGCTCTGGTTAGATATGGAGTTAACCATAAAGTGGCCACTCCATATCATCCACAGACAAATGGACAGGCTGAAGTCTCAAATAGAGAACTAAAACGAATCCTGGAATGGACTGTAAGTACCCGTAGAAAGGTTTGGGCAAGAGGTCTGGATGATGCTCTGTGGGCATACAGAACAGCATTCAAAACTCCTATAAGGACCTCTCCATACCAGCTTGTATATGAAAAAGTCTGTCATCTTCCAGTAGAGCTGGAATACAAGGCCTACTAGGCAACCAGGTTCTTGAACCTTGATGCTAAGGTAGCTGGAGAGAAGAGATTACTCCAGTTGAATGAGCTAGAGAAATTCAGACTCAGTGCTTTCGAAAATGCTAAAATCTACAAGGAGAAAGCAAAAAGATGGCATGACAAAAGGCTATCATCTAGAGTCTTTGAGCCAGGACAGAAGGTCCTGTTGTTTAACTCTAGGCTCAGATTGTTCCCTGGGAAACTGAAATCCTGGTGGAAGGGACCATATGTGATTACAAGTGTGTCACCATATGGGTATGTAGAGCTTCAAGATATTGATTCTAACAAAAAGTTCATTGTTAATGGACAGAGAGTCAAACATTATCTTGAAGGCAATGTTGAGAAAGAGTACTCAAAACTGAGATTAAATTAAAAGCTCAGTAAAAGTCCAGCTAAAGACAGTAAAGAAGCACTTATTGGGAGGCAACCCAATCTTATTTATCTATGTTAATTACTCTTTCATTTCATTTTTCATTGTTATTTTATATTTTCTTTAGGTTGATGATCATGTGGAGTCATAAAAATAGCTACAAAATTAAAGCGGAATCAAAAACAGTATCAAAAATAGCACACCCTGGAGGACAGGCTTACTGGCGTTTAAACACTAGTAAGGATAGCAGAATGGGCGTTTAACACCCAGTCTGGCAGCATTCTGGGCGTTAAACGCCAGAATTGGCAGACAGACTGGCGTTTAACGCCAGAAAAGGGTGTCTGGTGGGCGTTAAACGCCAGAAATGGTAGCATTCTGGGCGTTTAACGCCAGGATGACACAAAGGAGGTAATTTTGTTTCCAATTCGATTTTTCTTAATTTTTCATGTTTTAATTCATAATTTTTTGCATCAAACATATTTTAAACATTTATCTTTCAATTTCTATTTTCAAAAATTAATAATCTTTCCAACTCTTTTTAATTCTTTTTTAATTCCTTCTAAAACGTTTTCAAAACTCACATATCTTTTCAAATTCTTTTTAATCTCTTTTTAATTTTTATTGCATACAATAACAAGTTTTCAAAATTAATTGCATCATTCTTCTTCTACTCCCTTCTTTCTTATTTTGCTCGAGGACGAGCAAATCTTTTAATTTTGGTGTGGAAAAGCTCAGCTTCTTGCTTTCCATAACCACTAATGGCACCTAAGACCAGAGAAACCTCTAGGAAGAGGAGCAACAAAGGCAAGGAAGAGACATAGAGGAGCTCAAGCACTCCATAAGATCTTCAAGAGGAAGAACTAGCCGCCGTCACTAAGGTGGACCCGTTCTTTAATCTCCTTGTTTTTATTTTTCTATTTTTCGGTTTTTATGCTTTATGTTTTTTGTCTATGTTTGTGTCTCTATTACATGATCATTAGTGTCTAGTGCCTATGCTTTAAAGTTATGAATGTCCTATTAATCCTTCACCTTTCTTAAATAAAAAAATTGTTTTTAATTACAAAAGAACAAGAAGTACATGAATTTCGAATTTTAAAATAGTTTAATTATTTTGATGTGGTGGCAATACTTTTTGTTTTTCTAAATGAATGCCTAAACAGTGCATATTTTTTATATTGTTGTTTATGAATGTTAAATTTGTTGGCTCTTGAAAGAATAATGAAAAAAGAGACATGTTATTGGTGATCTGAAAAATCATAAATTGATTCTTGAAGTAAGAAAAAGTAGTGAAAAATAAAGCTTGCGAAGAAAAAAATAATAATAAAGAAAAATGGCAAAAAAAATATATAAAGAAAAAGAAAGCAAGTAGAAAAAGCCAATAGCTCTTTAAACCAAAAGGCAAGATCAAAAAGCCAATAGCCCTTTAAACCAAAAGGCAAGGGTAAAAAGGATCCAAGGCTTTGAGCATTAATGGATAGGAGGGCACAAAGGAATAAAATCCTGGCCTAAGCGGCTAAACCAAGCTGTCCCTAACCATGTGCTTGTGGCGTGAAGGTGTCAAGTGAAAAGCTTGAGACTGAGCAGTTAAAGTTATGGTCCAAAGAAAAAAGAGTGTGCTTAAGAGCTCTGGACACCTCTAACTGGGGACTCTAGCAAAGCTGAGTCACAATCTGAAAAGGTTCACCCAGTTATGTGTCTGTGGCATTTATGTATCCGATGGTAATACTGGAAAACAAAATGCTTAGGGTCACGGCCAAGACTCATAAAGTAATTGTGTTCAAGAATCAACATACTGAACTAGGAGAATCAATAACACTATCTGAATTCTGAGTTCCTATAGATGCCAATCATTCTGAACTTCAAAGGATAAAGTGAGATGCCAAAACTATTCAGAAGCAAAAAGCTACTAGCCCCGCTCATCTAATTAAAACTGATCTTCATAGATGTTTTCGGAATTTATTGTATATTCTCTTCTTTTTATCTTATTTTGTTTTTAGTTGCTTGGGGACAAGCAATAATTTAAGTTTGGTGTTGTGATGAGTGGATATTTTATACCCTTTTTGGCACTGTTTTTACATAGTTTTTAGTATGTTTTATTTACTTTTTATTATATTTTTATTAATATTTATTCAAAAATCACATTTCTGGACTTTACTATGAGTTTGTGTATTTTTCTGTGATTTCAGGTATTTTCTGGCTGAAATTGAGGGACCTGAGCAAAAATCTGATTCAGAGGCTGAAAAAGGACTGCAAAGGCTATTGGATTCTGACCCTGCTGCATTCGAAATGGATTTTCTCGAGCTACAGAAGCCCAATTGGCGCGCTCTCAATTGCGTTGGAAAGTAGACATTCTGGGATTTCCAGCAATATATAATAGTTTATACTTTGATCAAGATTTGATGGCCCAAACCGGCGTTTAAGGTCAGCCTAAAAATTCTGGCGTAAAATGCCCAAACTGGCACCAAAGCTGGCGTTTAACTCCAGGAACAGCCTAAGCATGAAAAAGCTCCAAAACTCAGCCCAAGCACACACCAAGTGGGCCCCAGAAGTGGATTTATGCACTATCTGCACTTAATTACTCATTTTCTGTAAACCTAGGTTACTAGTCTAGTATAAAAACTACTTTTAGAGATTCATTTGATACCTCATGACATTTTACATATGAATTTTGTATCTTCTACGGCATGAGTCTCTAAACTCCATGGTTGGGGGTGAGGAGCTCTGCTGTGTCTCGATAGATTAATGCAATTACTACTATTTTCCATTCAATCACGCTTGTTTCTATTCTAAGATATTCACTCGCACTTCAACTCGATGAATGTGATGATCCGTGACACTCATCACCATTCTCAACCTATGAACACGTGCCTGACAACCACTTCCGTTCTACCTTATATTGAGTGCGTATCTATTTGATTCCTGGTTCATGAGTTTGATTGCATCTCCTGACAACAGAACATTCAAATCCGTGAGATCAAAGTCTTCGTGGTATAAGCTAGAATCAATTGGCAGCATTCTTGAGATCCGGAAAGTCTAAACCTTGTCTGTGGTATTTCGAGTAGGATCTGGGATGGGATGACTGTGACGAGCTTCAAACTCGCGAGTGTTGGGCGTAGTGACAGACGCAAAAGGATCAATGGATCCTATTCCAACATGAGTGAGAACCGACAGATGATTAGCCGTGCGGTGACAGCGCAGTTGGACCATTTTCACTGAGAGGACGAATGGTATCCATTGACAACAGTGATCCACCAACATACATCTTTTTAGAGTCTTGGTCGTGGTCCTAAGCACTTTGTTTTCCAGTATTACCACCGGATACATAAATGCCACAGACACTTAATTGGGTGAACCCTTTTGGATTGTGATTCAGCTTTGCTAGAATCCCGAGATAGAGGTGTCAAGAGTTCTTACGCACACTCTTTTTGCTTTGGATCACGACTTTAACCGCTCAGTCTCAAGCTTTTCACTTGACACCTTCACGCCACAAGCACATGGTTAGGGACAGCTTGGGTAAGCCGCTTAGGCCAGGATTTTATTCCTTTAGGCCCTCCTAACCATTGATGCTCAAAGCCTTGGATCCTTTTACCCTTGCCTTTTGGTTTAAAGGGTTACTAGATTTTTCAATCTGCCCTCATTTTCCTGAATTTTTGGGTAGTAATGGATTTTTCTCTTTATTATTATTTTTTTTGCCATTTTTTCTTTCTTTTTTGCATGCATTAAATTTATTTTTTTTGCAACATGATTTTTCTTTTTATTTTTGCTACTTTTTCTTGCTTCAAGAATCCATTTTTGGAATTTTCAGATTACCAATAACACTTCACTTTCATCATCATTCTTTCAAGAGCCAACCTCCTGAAATTCCAACTTCAAATATACACTGTTTATTCATACATTCAAAAAACAAAATCAATGCCACCACATCAAGATAATTGAACTATTCTTATTATAAACTTAAAATTCATGCATCTTAATTTTCTTTTTCAAAATTTTTTTTCTTTTAAGCAAGGTGATTGATGCATGGAATAATTCATAGCTTTAAGACATAAATGTAAATGATCATGCAGTAAGAACAAGAGAACAGACAATAAAACATACACAGAAAAATAACATAAAAAAGGAGATAAAGAGAACGAATACACCTTTAATGGTGGCGGCTAGTGCTCCTCCTTGAGGATCCAATGTGGTGCTTGATGTCTTCAATGTCACTCCTTTGTCTTTGTTGTTCTTCCCTCATGGCTCTTTGCAGGAGTGGAAGAAGTCAAAAAGTAAAGCTTTTGCAACACCAAACTTAAGAGTTTTGCTAGCTCTCGAGCAAATATGATAGGTGGTGTAGGTGGAGAGCCTATGGGACCCACTGGTCCTGAGAGGTTAGGGAATTCAGATTCCCTGCCCTCTGCACTGGCCTTTGAACGCCCAGAGTCTGCTCCCTGGCTGGCGTTCAACGCCAGCTATGCTGCCCATTGGGGGCATTGAACGCCCAGCCAGTGCTCCTTGGCTGGCGTTCAACGCCAGCAACACTCCATCCAGAGTGTTTTGTTTTCACTGCTTAACATTTCTGTCTCTATTCTGACTGTTCCACATGATCATGACCCTACAAAAAATAACTAGAAAAACAAAATTAAATTAAAGAAAACATACATAATAATTATGTTTGGGTTGCCTCCCAACAAGCACTTCTTTAATGTCTTTAGCTAGACTTCACTGTACTTAACTTAGTACCAGTGTTGAGCCTCCTAGCTTTATATCTCCTTCAAGGTAATATTTAACTCTCTATCCATTGACAGTGAACCTATTTTCAGGATCTTTACCTTGAAGTTCTATGTGCCCATAAGGTGATACACTAGTAATCACATAAGGTCCCTTCCAATGGGATTTGAGTTTTTCAGGAAATAATTTGAGTCTTGAGTTGAAGAGCAGGACCTTCTGTCCTGGTTCAAAGACTCTGGAAGATATTTTTCTGTCATGCCACCTTTTTGCCTTTTCCTTATAGATCTTTACATTTTCAAATGCATCTAAGCGGAATTCATCCAACTCATTTAGTTGGAGCAGTCGTTTCTCTCCTGCTGCTTTTGCATCAAGGTTGAGAAATCTAGTAGCCCAATAGGCTTTATGTTCTAGTTCCACTAGCAAATGATAGGACATTCCATATACCAGCTGATATGGTGAAGTTCCAATGGGGTTTTGAAAGCTATTCTGTATGCCCACAGAGCATTGATAAACCCAATTTTGTGGTTTATCTTGTACTTAATTTGGGGGATTTTATCAACTTTTCTCACATTTATTTAACGAAATTGCATGATTTTGTAATTCTCCCTAAATTTGTGCTTAAGTGTGAAAACATGCTTTTTAGGCCTTAAAATAGCTAAATTTAATTCACTTTAATTCCATTTGATGCCTTTATATGTTTGTTAAGTGATTTTAGGTTTAGAAGGCAAAGATTGGATTGAAGGAATGAAGAAAAAGCATGCAAAATGGGAGAACTCATGAAGAAATGAAGGAACCACAAAGCTGTCAATCCTGACCTCTTTGCACTCAATCGATCATAACTTGAGCTACAGAGGTCCAAATGAGGCGGTTCCAGTTGCGTTGGAAAGATAACATCCGGGGATTCAAAATGATATAAAATTTGCTTTAGTTACCTGGCGTTTAGAGATGCGTACGCATGCATGACGCGCACGCATCGCAGGAGCAGCGTGGGTCCATTTTAGCAACTCGTGGCCAGCGATTTCTGAAGCATTTTGGGCCCAATTTAACTCATTTCTGATGCTATTGAACCCAAGGATTGGGGGGGATGAACCAAGTAGTCATAGTTTAGTTTTCATCATGTTTTAGGTTAGAATTCTAGAGAGAGAAGCTCTCCTTTCTCTCTAGAATTTAGGGTAGTTTAGGTTTAATTCTCTTAAATCCAATTTTCAATTCTTCTTTAGATTTAGTTTTCCCTTTCAATTTCTTGTTATTACAACTTTGATCTTCTAGTTTTACTTATTAATTTCTTATTTTTCTCTCTTTTATGTTGATGAACCCTTGTTATATTTTACTTCCTTTTTAATGCAATTTCATGTTTTATGTTTCCTTCATGTTGATCTTGGTTGTTCTTGTTGAATTCTTGTGGATGCTAGTTATGGGTTTTGTTAATTCTTACATTTTGTGATGTTTACCTTTATTGCACACATGGTGTTTGATAGAATATTTTCTCTAGTTTTTTAGTAGTTTTCTTTACTCTTGGCCTAGGCTAAGGGAATTGAGTGACCTTGAGTCATTGGGTCTCAATGAATTGATGATTTGAGAACCCTATGTGGTCAATTTGATAACCATTGACACTAACCCACTACTAATCTAATTAGTAGATAGGTTAGGACTTATGGTTTGATGTTGATCAAGCCATTTGACGTACCTCAAGCTTAAGAGTATATATTATGTACTTAAAGCTCTTGGAGGGTAGACTTAATGAGCTTGGTTCCTCATAATTGTCAATATATGGTTTGTAGACAAGGATGGTGATCTCAATTACCTATGTCTAGCCAAGACTATTTTCCTTTCTTTCATTAATTAATTGTTAATTTACTTTTCTTGCCATTTATTTTCTTGCTAAAATATAAAATCAAACCCTTGTTCTTCATAGCCAATAATTGAGCACTTCATTGCAATTCCTTGTGAGACGACCCGAGGTTGAAATACTTCGGTTAAACTTTCATTGGGGTTTGTACTTGTGACAAAACCAAATTTAATTTGATTTGAGGATTGACTATCGATTTGGACTATACTAACAACGGATGTGGTGACCCTTATTGTGATTGTAAACAACCACCACCATATGCCTATGAACGACCTCCTCAACATAACTTTGAACCGCCATACTCACAAGCCTCTTACCACCAACCACCTCCATATGACCCCAACCCATATCTACCATACTAACCACCTTGTGAACCATATGAACCATATGAAGAACTACCCCAATTCAACCCCCAATATCCTCAAGAACCACCACCCCCATGTTATTACCAAGATGAGCCACCTCCAATGTATGAGAACTCTCAACCACAAGATGGATCACCTCCCATATTTGAGCAAATCATGGCTCAGTTTGCTAAAATTACTGCTACCTTGGAATCATGGGACTCATGCAACAAGCAAAGCATCTCCATGGATGAATGTGAGAAATCAACCGAAGAAAGGAGCATGAAGGAGATTTTAGAATCTCAACATGAGGACAAGAAGATGGGGTATGTCTTACAACAAGTGGAGGAGGAAAAGATTGTTAATGAAGAAGAATTGGTTGAAAACCTAGGCGAAGTTGAAGAAGAGGTGAATTTCAAGCTTGAGAACACTTCCACACCAAGTGATGTTGTTGAAGATTTTATGGAAGTTGTTGAACCTTCTTCCATTGAACTTGAAATTGATATTGAGAAGGATAATGTGCAACCTCCAAGGCATAGTATGAGTGATGAAAGATTAGAAGAGGTTGATCAAGAGATGGATTCAATCATTGAGAATTTCTTATCTACAATTGAATCCTCTCCTCTTGGGCTTGAAATTGAGATCAAAGAAGAAGATGCACAACTTCCCATGCCCTTGGTAAGCAATGAAGAAGAGGTTGAATTGGAAGGAAGCTACCAAGAGGAAGAGGTTGAAATTGAGGAAGCTTGTGAAGAGGTGGAGATAATCAAGGAAGAGCACAAGGAAGTGGAACTTGTAAGACCATTGGAGACACCCCTTCCTAAGTCACCATCCAACACAATATTCAAGTGGGTAAAATTTCTATCCCTAAGCTTTACTTTCTCACTTGAATATGGTTTGCTTGAGACGGATTGGCAACTTAGAGCTCTTTGTGGGGTTAAGAGCAAAAGGAAATTGATTAGTGGGTGAAAATGCCAATCAAGGTCCCTTATGGTTGGAAACTCAAGGTCTAAGTGCAACGGTTGGTATAGTCTTCAATTGAAGGGGTCTAGGAACATGCTTTGGTATTTACTTGAGAATTCGAATCACTTGCCACCCAAATGGAATTGTCTTGATCAACTTGAAGATGGGTGTAGAAACAAGATTTGGGATTCGGGTATATGAGGATCAACTTTGGGAGCTCTTAGCTTGTGAAGGACTCCATCAAGACTTGGTGAAACTTATTGGAAATCTTAGAGCACAATGGAGAACCAAGCATTGGTGGGAGTTCCAAGATGAGTTCAAGCATAAGCCACCATGACAAGGAGCTTCCCAAATGTCCAACTTAAGGACTTAAACTAAAAGTGCTAGGTGGGAGACACCCCACCATGGTAAACTCTTTCCATTCTCTTGTAAATATAACCAATAAATGAATTGAGTTTCCATTGTAGGTAGTTTTTCTTATTTTCTATACTCTTATACATTTTGCTTTGATTGATAGGTTGTTTGTTAAATTCATGTTTTGATTAGAGTAGTTGTTATTATATTGTATTTTGCTTGAAGTGTAAGTTTTGTTTGTTTTGTATTTGAAAATCTTTCACAAACAAAAAGATTTGTTGTTAAATTTATTTTTTGATTGTTTTAGAATGCTTGTAGATTAGGAGAGTGCTCTATTTCTATTCTTATTCTAAAAAAAACGGGGATGCACGCGTACGCGTACATCACGCGTACGCATCGATGCGTTGGTGCAGCATCCATGCCAAGGACCCGAGAGTTGTGCCAACTCTGGGCCAACTTTGTGCCTCGAGCCCGACTCTCAACCCACGCGGACGCGTACATTACGCGTACGCGTCCATGCACACATCCCCATCCACGCTTAGGCGCACCTGGTGCCTCCGCATCACTTGTCCACCCTGCCACCCCACGCGCATGCGTGGGCGACGCTTACGCGTCGCCTTCCGCGCCCTGTTTCCGCTGTTCTGCTCTGTTCTCTTCTCCTATTCTTTCTTCTTTCTTCTTTCTCATTTCTTCTTTCTTCCTCTTTCTTCTTCTCTCTTACTTTCTTACTTTCCCTTTTTAGTTTTTCACTTCTCATTTTCTTATTTTTATTCTCTTTTATATGTTGCAATTGTTTGTTTTTAATTCATTACATTTTAATCTTGTTTTGTAGTTTTTCCTTATTTTCTTTTTTAAGTCGCTTATTTCAATAATGGTGTTGAATTCTTTTACTCAATTGTTGAGAATTTCTTGGTTAATCTTGGTGCTTCGTGACTTGTTTGGCATTAATTGTAATATTTGCTCTACACACAAGATTAATGCTTTTGTCCTTCCTAACTCATGATCCCTTATTTTTGTACATTATTGTCATTGTGTTAGGATAGGGCCAAATACTCTCATGCTTATCCCTAATCTTGTTTGTGTCAATTTTTATTTGAACTTGATGCTCAACATGTTCTTCATGCTTTGACTTTACTCTTGCATCAAGTAGTAGTTGATATGCCCTTTGCCTATATTGCTTTCTCACTTACATGCGTAGCTAACATGTAGTGAGAACCTTACTCTTATTTTGCATTAGCCCCGCCTATGTTCTATTTGCTTTAATATCTTTGTTATAGGCTTAATTTTATTTCTTTTTCTCTCCTTTGAGGTTGGCCACCAAAAGAAGGAAAGGAAAAGCTTTTAATTGGGGACAACAAACAAGTTCATACGCACAACCCTTCGACCTTTTGTTTGCCTCAGCCCAAAAAGCAATTTTAATGGACTGATCAACCTCAAATTCAAGCTCAAAAAAGAAATTCTAATTCTTCTCTTTCATTCTTAATAAGTATTTTCCAAATTTTTTTGTATCCTCTAGTTTCAAAACATTCTTCACTTCTCTCGTGGTGTAATTTCTCACATCTTTTTCAATAAAACTTAACTCACAATGACCCCCTGCTGCTGTGACAAATGATTGTTATGTTTTACTTGGTCTGATTCTGACTTCCTCATTATTCTCAATTGTACGTTGTGTGGACATGCTTAATTTCCTGTGTTGTTTAAGCATCTCTGCTTGATTTGCACAGTAGGGATGTGAATAATGCAACACAACCTTCGAAATAATCTAAACACGAACGTTCTTCAATATGTGTATATAAATTCTTGTACGACAATTTAATCCAGCTGAGGGATTTGTCTTCTCAGTTGATGATATGTGCGATTTCAATTTCCCCTCTCTGCTACATGTAATCAATCGGTTCTTAATTTAATTTTTCTTCTTATTTGTACTCCGAATTCTTGTAGAAAACCTGCATCTTTCAAATAATCTTTCTAGAATTTTACAACATCTTCAAGCGTGTTAAAAGTCATCCCAACCTTTGGAACAAGCTACTCATCAACATCGCACATAAACTGCAAAATACAACAAAAATAGTCCACAATAGACCATATTAAAAGCCAGCATACACCGAAGCTCATCATCAAAAATAATAAAATTAGATTCAAAAGTCATCATCAAACAAAAACTAAATGATTCAACTACAGAATCATAAGCTACTAACAAACTACATTATCTAGATTCAAACTACACCTCACTACTTGATTCGATTCAAAACAATAATACAATTCACCCTCGTTCAATTGAAAAGTCTGAACCTATAAATACACCGAAAAGTTTTCACAATACACTAAAAGAATTCTGATATACATCAAAACGAGAAATGGAACAGATTTATCAGAACTCCTACATTACATTCAATTCAAACCATCAACGATGAACAACAAATTTCACAAATAAAAACAATATTATTCACCTACAGAATCATAAACTACTAACAAAAATATTAACTAGAATTGAACCACACCTCAGCCGCTTGATTGTATTTAAAACAATAATCCACTTTGCTTTGATTCAATTGATAATCTGAACTTGAATCATTCATTATCTTTAACAACGAGATAACTGTTTAAAACTGATTTCAGAGCTTGATTTAAAAAATGTAGAGTACGAAAAAAATTGCAAAAAATGAAGAAAAAGAATGCAGAGAATGAAGGGAGAGAAACGCAGAGATAGAAGAAAACGTAGATCGAAAACATTGAGAAAAATTCGAAAAAGGAAACGAAATTCTTTCAAAAAAGACAGTTATATATTCGCGCGTTAATTAAAAAATTAGTTAGATAGTGGCGCGTGAGGCGAATTAGGTTAAAAAGACTTGTATGGACTTATTTGTGTAAATGATTTATATGTGAAGAATATTTATTTTTCTTTTTATCTATTACTTTAATACTTAAATACTCAACGTTTAAATAAATGGAGCAATTATAGCAAGGATAAAAAAATAAGTTATAAACTTCTCTCTGTATGATACAATAAAGAGAGAAAATTAATTCCCAAAAAATATATCTAAAGTATGATTAAAAACAAATAAATAAGAGTTTTTAAAAAAATTTACTAAAATGATCATCAACTTGCTCAACGAGAATAGTCATGATGATGAGTAGTGAGTGATTGAGTATGAGCAAAATATGAAAGAGTAGAAGAATAATAATAACAAAGAAAAAGAAGGTGGAATATGATGATGAAACTTGAAATATGTTGATGGCATGGTTTCTTGAAAAATGTTGGTATTTATAATGTATTAGAAGAGTCCTTTCCTAAGATTTAGAACTTTCAACGTTCTATAGGTAGCCCTTTTCATGGTGCCAACAACCATGCTCTGATACCATTGTTAAGGGTTTTCTCACTAATTTCAGATTATCAAGAGGTACAGTAGTAGATAATTAACAATTAGAGCAGTAAAGGGTGAGAGATAGAAGATAGGGTAGAGGAAGGTTGAGGTATCAATGTGACACTCTCAATAAGTATTATTCAGAAAAGAAGTATGAAAAATGAGTCATGAAAGAAGATTTACTTGGCATTCGAGAGGCCAAACTATCCACTAAAGACCACAGCCCTCTCCAATTCGTCCAATAACTCTTCAATTATAGGAATCAGAAATTTGTCGGAATGGTGATTTTGTTGAGCGCCTGATAATCAATACAAAATCACCATCCGCCATCCTTTTTCTTCACAAGGATTATTGGACTAGAGAATGGACTAGTACTGGGTCTGATAATTCCTATTTGAAGTATTTTCTCAATTATCTTCTCCATTTCCTTCTTCTGATAGTGAGGGTACCGATAAGGGCGTATGTTAGGAATATCTAAATTCTCCTTTAATACTATGGCATGGTCATGTGATCTCCGAGGAGAAAGATCAGATGGGGACTGAAAAATTTTATTACTTACTTCTTTTTTTTTCCACCATTTTTAATACAACAATCATTTTTTTTATCTAGTCTTTTTGATCTTACACCCCTTAATTAATACAATATAACAACTTTAGTTTACTATTCTCCAAGAAAAATTCAACAATCCCACAATATATTTATTTAAAAATTGGATAATAAAAAAACTTACATACCTAAATTAAAAGAGAAGATAATTCAATCTCATTAAAAAAAATGTGATTAATTAGTTGGAGATATTTGTATTATAAGTTAAAATAAAAATTAGCTCATCACAATAGTTTTAATATTTTTTTTATCTACCACTAGACATGCTATTTGGTGCTCCAAATATAAATAAAATTTTAAAACCATGCACGTAAATAAAAGAATAAAAATTTGTGATTGGAGTTTTAAATAAAAAATATTCGATGAAAAGAAAGAGAAAAGTATTTTTTTTGTTGATTTTCATTTTATTTTAGAAATTATTATTAGCAAGAATATAATTAGATATTTGATTTGAGTATAATATGTAGGCATTTATGAATTAACTTACATGAGATTTTTTTGGATATTTTACGAGAAAAATAAAAATATTCACCTATAGTTATTCCATTAAAAATAATAGTCAATATTAAAATTTAATCATTTTTGGTACTCAAATCCAAATTTAATGAGAAATATTATATATCCTAAATAATTATATATCCTAACAATTATATACGCTGGCAAAAGTATTTTTATTATCAACTTTTTTTTGTTTACATTAACTAAATCGTGATCATTAAAAAAGTTACTAACTTTTATTATTTTTATTTTTTATATGAATTATTAATTTTGAATATTTATTTTTAAATAAAGAAATATTTTTTTTAGAAGATTCTAATTTTTTAAATATTTACTGATTTACTTATGTCCTTAATAGCAATTTTTTATAAAATATATTTAAAGTTAAAATTTAATAATAATATTTTAGGATAATGTAATTTATGAAAGAAAATAGAGAAGATTTTATATATGAAATTGAATTTGTCTGATACTCTGATTTATTATCACAAGTGAGTTAGCTGTGAGTTGGAGATCATAATATAGTTGTATCAGCAAATAGTTAGAGGTTATAATATAACTGTATTAACAGATAGTTTTATTTAAATAATATAGTCAAATATGCAAGTATGTAACACATATTTTTTTATTAGGCGCCTATTACTAGTTTTCATTCACCGCTATTTCTTCTCACGCACATGTGTCGCTAAACTATAAATCATTCGTTCTTTGTCTTAATTCATTGTTATCTTTAATTCTCTCATCATCTTCGTCTCAGTCCTAAACTGCACATGTATTACTTTCTAAAATTAGTACTTGTTGCTCAACACATATAAGCTCTGCACGTAATTAAAATTTTAAGTGTTTCTTTTGAATCTAAAAAAATTTATAGATAGTCATAGTAATGTTATTTAAATCAAATTTATGGTTGTTTTTGTATCTTATTTTTATCAATCATAATTTTGAGAAAAAATTAAGTTGATACCAGTTTTCACTCACCCTATTTCTTCTCACGCACGTGTTACTAAATTATAAATCGATTCGATTTTTATCTCAACCGATTCTCACTCCTAGTTCTCTCATCACCTCTCAATCTTTATCTTAATCTTAAACTACACATATGTTCCTCTCCAAAACCAACACCTGTCACTCAATGCATATAAACTCTGCATATAATTATGTATAAGAAATTAAAAATCTTACGTACTTCTTTTGAACGTGAAAAAAATTCATAGATAATCATAGTAATATTATTTAGATCAGATTTATGGTCGTTGTTTTCTATTTTCCATTTCGATCAATGTAAAAAAAAAAAAAAAAGTTGAGTTGATACCAATTTTAACTCACCGTTAATTTTTTTTTACGCACATGTCACATGTGTCACTAAACTATACTATAAATCAATAGTTCTTGATCTCAACCTATTCTCACCGCTAGTTCTCTCATTACCTCTCAATCTTTATCTCAAGTCTCAAACCTAAATTATACATATATTATTCTCTAAACCAGATTATTCTCTAAAATTAGCACCTGTTACTCGTTGCATATAAATTTTGCATGTCATTAAAACTCTTAAATGCTTCTTTTGAATATAAAAAAAAACTTTATAGATAGTCATAGTAATATTATTTAGATCAGATTTATGGTTATTTTTTATCTTCAATTTTGATCAATATATTTATAATAAAAAAAATTGAGTTGATAAGATAAATAAAGTAGCCAAAATATTTAATTTCTCTATTAAATAAATGATCATGTATTAATTTTTGATACATGATTTAAATTAAAAGTGTTATCTTTATTAAAGAGTGTTGTTATATTCTTAAAATTATTAATTCAACTCTGATACCAATTTTTTAATTCATTTAAAATTTAATTTTTTAACCAAAATTTTATTTGAGTATTATTTTATTTTTTATTATTTTTTATAAATTTTATAATATTATTTTTCTGCTCTCATTTCATTATATTTTGATTTTTTTTTATTTTGTGAATTTAATAAATTTTTACAAGTTGAGTTTTTATTTATAATTTTTATAATATTTTTAATAATTTTTTTTATTTTTAAAGGATCATATTTTAATTTACTAATTTTTATTGCTAATTGTTTTATTTTTCAAATATTTAAATAAAATTTATTGTAAAATTAAGATTTAAAAAAATTTATTTTATATTAATTTAAAAATTGTAATGTTATTTAAATTAATAATAATTAAAATTATTAATATAATTATTTATTTTCTTAAATGTTTAATTTTACTGATAATTTATATTTTATTATTAATCTACGTATTTTAGAATACGCATCTTAATTGTGATTAAATAAATAATAAAAAAAATTATTTTTATCATTGTTATACAAATGATACCTACTTATTATTTTCTATGAGTACTTGATTTTTGGTCTTAAAAATTAAAAATAAAGGCAACTAGATCTTAAAAAAATATAAGTACTCTAGTAGTTAAGTTTAATTTTTTAATTTTTTATTTAATTAACAAAAACTTTATATATTTTTTTAAAAATTTAGAAGAAAAAAGAAAAAATATTTTAAAAAAAATATTTATAAGTACTCCAGTATTTTATCCTCGTCGCCTTCTGATTTTCTGTTCATGATTTTTTGATTTATTTGTTTGTTGGATTCATGATTTTGATTTATTTGTTTGTTGGATTCGTGATTTTGATTTTTTATTTTTTGAGGTTATTTATTCATGATTTTGATTTTTGATTTTTTGAGATTTTTTATTCATGATTTTTTGCTAAATTCATGATTTTCTGAGGTTATTTTGGATTCATGATTTTTTATTTTCTGAGGTTATTTATTTCAAAAGTATGATTAAAAAAAATAAATAAGAGTTTTTAAAAAAAAAAATTACCAAAATGATTATCAGCTTGTTCATCGAAAATAGTCATGATGATGAGTAGTGAGTAATTGAGTATGAGCAAAATATGAAAGAGTAGAAGAAGAATAATAACAGAAAAAGGAGGTAGAATATGACGATGAAACTTAAGATGTGTTGATGGCATAGTTTCTTAAAAAATGTTAGTATTTATAATTTATTAGTCCTTTTCTAAGATTCAAAACTTCCAAAGTTCTTATCTGAAATGAAAAGTCTCGTTACTTACTTCTTTTTCTTTTGTTTTTTCATCATTTTTAATACAACAATCATTTTTTTAATCTAGTCATTTTAATCTTATACCCTCTAATTAATACAGTATAACAACTTTAGCTTACTATCTTCTAAAAAAAGTTCAACAATTTCACAATATATATTATTTAAAAAAATAGATAATATAAAAAAATATACACCCAAGTCAATTCAATCTCATTGAAAAGAATGTGATTAATTAGTTAAAAATTATTGTATTGTTAGTTAGAATGAAAATTAGTTTATCACAATAATTTTAATATTTTTTATCACTAAGCATGCGATTTAGCACTCTAAATATAAATGAAATTTTAAAATTATGCACTAAATAAAACAATAAAAATTTGTAGTTGGAGTTTTAAATAAAAACTATTAAAAGGGAAGAAAGAGAAAAATGTTCTCCCCATACTCAATTAAAAGGTTGCAGGTTCGAGTCTCATATTTTTGGTAAAAAAAAATGTTCTTTTTGTTGGTTTTGATTTTATCTTAGAAATTATTATTAACAAGAATAATTAGATATTTGACTTAAGTATAATATGTAGGCATTTATGAATTAACTCACATGAGATTTTTTATAATATTTTATGAGAAAAATAAAAATATTCACCTATAGTTATTCCATTAAAAATAATACTCAATATTAAAATTTAATAATTTTTGGTATTCAAATCCAAATTTAATGAAAACTGTTATATATAGTTATACACCAAATAATTATATATCCTCAACAATTATATACTCTGACAAAAGTATTTTTATTATCAACTGTTTTTTTTATATTAACAAAATCATGATCATAAAAAAGTTACTAACTTTTATTATTTTTATTTTTTATATGAATTATTAGTTTTGAATATTTATTTTTAAACGAAGAAATATTTTTTATTTTTTAAAAGTTTTTAATCTTTTAAATATTTACTAATTTATTTACATCCTTAATAATAATTTTTTGTAAAATATATTTAAAGTTAAAATTTAATAATAATATTTTAGAATAATATAATTTATGAAAAAAAAATTAGAGATGATTTTATATATGAGGTTAAATTTGTCTGATACTCTGATTTATTGTCACAAATGAGTTAGCTGTGAGTTGGAGGTCGTAATATAGTTGTATCAGCAAATAGTTAGAAGTCAAAATATGGCTGTATCAGCAGATAGTTTTATTTAGATGGTATAGTCAAATATGCAAGTATGTAAAATATATTTTTTTTATTAGAGGCATACTTTATCATCGCTATTTCTTTATTATCAGTTTTTATTCACCGCTATTTTTTCTCACATATGTGTCACTAAACTATAAAATCGCTCGTTTTTTATCTCAACCCATCTTAATTCTCTGTCATCTTCGTCTCAATCCTGAACTGTACGAGTGTTACTCTCCAAAATCAATATCTATCACTCAATACATATAAACTCTGCACGTAATTAAAATTTTAAGTGCTTCTTTTGAATCTAAAAATCTTATAGATAATCATAGTAATGTTATTTAGATCAGATTTATAATTGTGTTCTATCTTCAATTTTTCTTAATGTATTCATAATTTTCAAAAAAAAATTTGAGTTGATACCAATTTTCACTCCTCTATTTCTTTTCACGTAATGTGTTACTAAATTATAAATAGATTCGTTCTTTCTCTCAACCGATTTTCACTTTTAGTTCTCTCGTCATTTATCGATCTTCATCTCAATTTTAAATTACACATATGTCACTCAATGTATATAATCTCTGCACATAATTATATAAGAAAAATTAAAAATGTTACGTGTTTCTTTTGAACATGAAAAAACTTTATAGACATAATAATGTTATTTAGATCATATTTATGGTTATTTCCTATCTTCATTCTTGATCAATATAAAAAAAGAAAATTAAGTTAATACCAATTTTCACTTACTGCTAATTTTTTTCTCACGCACATATGTCACTAAACTATACTATAAACCGATTGTTCTTGATCTCAACCCATTCTCACCGATAATTCTCTCATCACCTCTACCTCTCGATCTTCATCTCAATCCTAAACTGTACATATATTACTCTTCAAAATCAACACCTGTTACTCATTGCATATAAGCTCTGCATGTAATTAAAAATCTTAAGTGCTTCTTTTGAACATAAAAAAAATTTATAGATAGTTTCAGCTGTAGTTTTCACTCCTGCTTTAACTGAATTGGAAAGGAGAGTTAATGTTGTTGGAGTTGTTGAGGATGTCACCGATAGGAGCGACCCCTATCCAGAGAAGGAGAAGGCGGCTGTAGAGATAGAGTCTTTACGGGCAATGAAAGCGGTAGGTCAAGTGAAACATTCTATCTTTGTCAGGCTTAAGCTATAGTCATAGTAATATTATTTATAACAAATTTATAGTTGTTTTCTATCTTCAGTTTTGATTAATGTATTTATAGCAAAAAAAAAAAAAAAGTTGAGTTGATAAAGTAAATAAAGTAGTCGATGATGTGACATTAGTCAAGACCATTATTATGTAATGGAGTTTATTCAGCAAATACAACGACAAAATTTAAAAGCATAGGTTTAAACCTTACCTGATACTGATAGCAAAGATTTAAGCTATGTTTAAATAGTCTTTAAAATAAAGATGTTTAATTTTTTCTATTAAATAAATGATCATGTATTAATTTTTGATACATGATTAAATTAAAAGTGTTATCTTTATATTAAAGAGTGTTGTTATATTCTTAAAATTATTAATTCAATTCTGATACCAATTTTTAATTTATTTAAAATTAAATTTTTTAATAAAAATTTTATTTGAGTAATATTTTTTTATTACTTTTTATAAATTTTATAATATTATTTTTCTGCTCTCATTTCATTATATTTTGATATTTTTTCTATTTTGTGAATTTAATAATTTTTTATAAGTTGAGTTTTTATTTATAATTTTTATAATTCTTTTAATAATTTTTTCTGATTTTTGAAGGTTTATAGTTTAATCTACTAATTCTTATTGTTAATTATTTTATTTTTAGTCTAATAATTTTTATTTATTTTTAAAATATTTAAATAATATTTATTATAAAATTAAGATTTAAAAAAAATTATTTTATATTAATTTAAAAAATTAATATTATTTAAATAATATAATTATTTCTTTTTTAAAATTTTTAATTTTACTAATAATTTATATTTTATTATTAATCTACTTATTTTAGAGTACGCATTTTAATTGTGACTAAATAAATAATTAAAAAATTATTTTTTATCATCGTTGTTGTACGTATGATACTTTATTTATCATTTTTTACAAGTACTTAGCTTCTGGCCTTAAAATTAAAAATAAAGGAAACTAGGTTTTAAAAAAACATAAGTACTCCAGTATTTTATAATAAGTTATGTTATGTATATTTTATTACATGCCATCAAGGTACAAGTATTTAATAATAAATACCAAGAGTATTTTATTAAATTAAATAAATTATAGTCTTCTAGGTTATATAATTTTTAATTTTAATCTTTCTAACAAATTATATAATTTTTAGTATTATGTTCTTAAAAGAGTTTAAAATGCTTATGATTTGATTTTGATTTTTAATTTTATTGTTTATCTATGTATGATATTGTAGCTATATAACAAAAATATACAATACTGGTCAATAAAACAAAATATTTAAGTTTTGGGACAAATAAAAAAATACAAAAAATTAAAAAATATTAAATATTAAAAATTTATTTAATTAACAAAAATTTTATATATTTTTTTAGAAATTTAGAAGAAAAAAAAGGAGAAATATTTAAAAAAAAATAAATTGTGTTTAGTGATTATTATATTTCTCTTTTATTCCTTGAAATTTTAAATTACAAATTAAGTAAATATATGAAAGTATAATTAGAAAGGTTTTCAAAGTTTTCAAGTAGATGAATTAAAAATATATAAAATAACTTTTAATTGGTTGTTAGCAAATTTAAGTTTGTCATTACGACAAGAGTTAGTAAAATATTATTTGTTGCTAATCAAATAATGCATAGCTTAGTTGGAGAATATTTTCAAAATATTATTAATTTGATATATATTTTAAAAATATTTATAATTAATTTTTTATTATATTTTATTTATTGTGAATAAAAATAAACAAACGTGATATTTTTAAATAACAAATATTTTAAATATACTTTAGTAATTAACTATGTCTCAATTTTAAGTAAGCTTCATAATTTTTTAGAATAATAATTTTTATTTTATGTTTCACAAAAAAAAAATTATTTTTTATTAAAAAAATGTTTTTGGAATTATAATTATTCACAAGCTAGTAAAGTACGTTATCAACCATGCTGAAGTACTTATGGTGTATGGATCTATGCTTAGGTTGACAGTATCAGCGAATATAATCTGACAATAATAGTAGTATTTAGCTTTTGAATTTTGACCTATGGATACATATACAATAAAGTGAATTATAAGGTATAGAGCAAAAGTCATACAGATTTAAAGATTTGCTTACTTAAACCACATTTTCTAAAGCCACACTTTTCATTTAAAACCGTAGTTCCTCACAAAGAAAAGCGTCACCTAATGGAAAAAAAGTAAATTAGAAGATTTAAGAGAAGAAATAATTAAGTTATCAAAATTAATAGATAAAAATTTAATGATTTTAACTAATGTTAACTGTAATGACACCGAATTCTTAAAATCAATACAAAATGATTTTTCTCAAAATCTTTATTTTACTATAAGTTTTATTGAAAGACTTCAAAAACCTGAAAAAACTTATTTTTCACACGGAATTTCTAAAAAATGTTATCATGGAAATGATTCCCCACATCTTTATCATACTTTTAACCCACAATTAAATTCTATAGTAGATATGTTTGAAGAAATATTAGTATCCATAAAATTTCAAAGAAATAAGGAAAAAGAGAATCCAAAGAAGAAAATCTTCAAAATATAATCAATATAATAGATTTAAAAGTAAAACCACCACTAAAATTATGAATATTGAAGAAAAATTAGAAGAAGTTACAATGCTTTTTAAACAATTAAAAATGGCTCAAGAAAATAATATTATGGAACAGAGATTTCAAATAGAAGAAGAATTAGTAAATTCTAAAAATATAGAAAATGAAGAACACATTCTAGATTATTCAAGTGACGAAGAACCAGCAATTCCAATACAAGTAAAAAATGAAGCTGGAACATCTAAGGATAATCAATCTCAATTTAAATGGGAAACAGGTTTTGATAATTATGCTTTTAAAAAAGGGTTTATAAATAAAGATTCAAAATATACAAAAATACCATCAAAATACGTTCCTAAAATCCAGGAAATGGAAGGAGAAAGAATGCTCGATTTAGACTGTAAAAAGAACGAAAAAGAAATTTTCGAAAACTGGTTGAATTCCTTTTTATTAGAAGCCTTTACTAATCCAAAACTTAGTGCATTGTCTGGAAGAGACATTTGGAATTACATAGGGTTTCATACTAAAGGAACTATAAGAGATTATATGACATCAATAGAAAACCAAATAATAGAAGAATTAGAAACAAAAACAACAGCTTATGATAAGATATTATATATAATGATGATTCTATATAAAGAATTTTTTGGAAAAAATATTATAGATCATAGACAAGAAGTCTATAATAAAGAATATCAAGAAGCAAAAAACCATTTAGCTAATATTCAGATATATGATTTATGTAATGTGGAGTCTTATATATGTGAATATAGAATACATTATTACAAATTAAAAGAAGAAGATAAAAATCATTATCTTAGTATGTATATAACAAAACTTCCATATCCTGCTAATGAATTTATAATGGGAAGATTTATAAGAGAAATAAATAGAGGGACAATTGAAAATAATTTTGGTGGAGCAACCTCTGCATTAAGAGAGGAAATAAAAGAACGTTGTATGCAAGAAGCAACTCAAAAAAGATTTGCAAATATAATTAGAATTTGCTGTCAAGATAATGAAGAGATACCTCAAAAATATGGTCTTAATAAAAATTTTCAAAGAAAAAGAAAATATCAATTTAGAAAAAGAAAATACTATCCAAACTGGAGAAAAAAGAGAATGGAGTTCGTCTACAACGCATTAGATCAAGAAATTCAAAAATATGAGCAAGAGCTCGAAAAATGCAAGCATTGTCAGCAAATAAGGACACAGATCCAATCTCTCAAGAAGGCCATTGAAGCAATGAAATCAACACAACAAGCAGAATCATCAGAGTTCAGCCAGCTAAGCATGGTGGACAAATCAGGTGAAGAAAAAATTTCAGAAAATAAAACAATTGCTGAAATCATTAAAAAATCCACCCAAGATAAAAAATATTATGTAATTTATAATGGCCCCATGAAAGGAGTATATGATGCCTGAAAAAAAGCAGCACCATTCACACACCAGTCAAGGATAATTCATAAAGGAGGGTTTCTAACACTGGAAGAGGCAAAGAAATCCTTCAAGGAATATGAAGCTCTCCATCCAGAGCAAACCCTAAAAAGAGCAGATAAAGCTCCAATTCAAACCCAGAGAACAGGGATAATAAGAAACATTCCTACAAGGGCTGAAATCAAGGAAAAGAAAAGGGTCTGTAGATCAAATCTCAGAGAAACCCTTAACATAGTCCTGAATTGGACTGAAGAAAAAAGGGCAATTTTGGGATATTATCCTATTGCCAAAGAACAGCTAACGAAGCTGGTTATATTTCCAGATGCTTCCCCATCTGACACCTATCAGTTTTTCCAATATGGATTAATTGATACAATTTTAATTTTTAATGATCTAAAAATTATTAGTGAGTTTCCTACAGGATTCGTTGATGCAGTAAAGAGATTTAAAAATATGATTGACAATGTAAATCCAAGGGATATATCC
This sequence comes from Arachis hypogaea, assembly GCF_003086295.3. NCBI lineage: Eukaryota > Viridiplantae > Streptophyta > Magnoliopsida > Fabales > Fabaceae > Arachis > Arachis hypogaea. The sequence goes on from NC_092052.1 coordinate 17,964,728, forward strand.
CTAAAATTTACAAACAGTCAACCTATTTTTAATGAAGAAGAAGAATGCTTGGTTCCAGCACACCAAGTAATATTCATGTCCGTCTTCCCAGGAAATTTTCAACCAATTAATCAGATTCAAGACTTAACAATTTACAGTCATGAAGGAAGGCTAACTAGCACATTAGCAAGGGTCTTTGAAAGAACTCAAAAAATAACGAAGGAATCTCACACAAGGATTAATTATAAAAGTAGAAATACTCTACTTGTGTCCAGTAAAAGAAATGAAATTGAAGAAAGAGAGATGAGACTCTTGGTAGAATTTGAATCAGCATTCTACAACTTATCTGGATTTTTAGAAAAGCTCTCCGAAGGGATAAAGAGGAATCTCTGCTATTTGATAAAAGACAGAGAAGACCACAAGTGCCAGCTATGTGCCTCAGAAATATCTGAAGAAAGCAATAATGAAACAGAATCAACTCACATGATGAAGGAAGGAGACAATGCATCTGAAGGTCACATGATAAAAGAGGAGGACAGTGCATCTAAAGCATCTCTCAACATTATTGCATAATGACGTAAGCGCTTAGGTCATAGAGCACCAACAATGTAGCTGGTGCAAAAGAACAAACAATGACGTAAGCAATGACGTCATAAGAAGGGTAAGGATGGGAATTGTCCATCAAACCCAGCTATTATAAATAGGTTGTTTAGGCAATTGTAAAGGCATCAGAAAATAGAAAGCAGGAGGCAAAGAGTACTCACATGCTAGGAGAGCAAGGAGGAAGCTGCCGAGGCGATTCTATAGTCTGACAAAGAATTCCCTTAGGGAAAAATAGTTCTAAACTCCCCTCTGGAGTTAGTATCTACAATCTCCCCTCTGGAGATAAAAACACCTTATGTAAAATATACTAAATAAATGAAGTTTTTCTCCAGAAAGGTATGTCTTTATTCTAGTCTTTCAATTATGAATTATTTAGAAAGTTTAGAATTAACAGAAGAATCTGATTATTATAGATTAACTGCTTTATTAGATAATGAAAAGCAGGCTGTTCTAAAAACAGAATTAAATCTCAAATCAAATAAAAATTTTAATAAACAAAATCCTTTAAAAGAAGTTTTTAATAGAAAAAATATAATATACTATGGAAAAATTCAACTTGAAGCCCCTATAAAGATAAAATCCGCCAATGGAGAACTTGAAATAGCTTTGATAAATGATGAGGAATTGAGTAAACAGATTGAGAAAATTAAGGATCAACAAAAAAGATCTAAAATTGGATGGATTCATATTAGTACTATACAAGTCTTAATCAAATCTACATATATGAAAGAAATTAATTCTCCAATAAGCCTAGCAATCTGTGACAAAAGAATTACTGATGACCCTATAGATCAAATAATTGGAATTGTTCATGGAAACTTGGCAAACGTAAATGTTAAATTCAATGCCCATCTTGGATACGCTATACCTTTATCAACTGAAAATCTTGGAAGATCTATAAGTTTGGCTTATAAATTTCACAGAAAGAATCTAATGGAACAAGATGATGAACCATTTTCAATTACATATGCAATAAATTATGCTTTAACAAATAGCCATCATAGTATAATATTTAAAAACAGAGAAAGAATTTACGTCGATGAATTATTTCAAAAAATTGTAAAAACAGAAATACCAAAGTATAAAGCTATTGAAAACCCAGTTCTATTATTAAAAGAACCATCAGGAAAATTAGTTTCATCGAATTTTCAAATAAGAGAATCTAAAATTAATAGCCCTTTAAGTTTATCTAAGTTAAAAATTGAAGAAGAAAATTCCGAAATAAAAGAATTAACAAAAAAGGTCGAAAAATTAAATGAAACCCTAAACACTAAATTATGACAATAAATAAAGAAGAAATATATATAACTTATCAAGACAAGAAACAAGAGCTCTTTGAAAGAGAAAATCGTTTAAATTATTTACAGTTTTCTGAAATAAATCAAAGAGCATTTGAAGCTCTAAAAATAATTTATGACAAGTTAAAAAGAGAAGTTGAAGAGCTAGAAAAATTAATAGAGTCTCTAGAAAATAGTGATGAATCGATGATAGAATTTGCAGAGATTTTAAATGAAGCATAAAAAAATTGAAAAACCGGAAAATAAAATAAAAAGAAAAAGGGCGGAAAAATTAAAAAGTAAAATAAAAGAGTATGAAAGGGAACTAAATAATCTTCAGATTGAAATTGATGACCTTATAATAAAAAGGATAGAAATAAGAATAAATATAAACAAGTTGGAATTAAACTTAAAAAACTTATAAATGCCTGAAAAACCATATTATGACTTAAAAGAATTAAAGCTGTTAAAAGAAAAAATGGAGAATGAAGTTGAAAAATTAAAAAGGTATTTAGAAACAATAGAAAGTGTAGAAATAAAAGAAGTTTTTGAGGATCTGAGAAATTATATTAAAGAAAAAGACAAACAGATAAAAGATTTTATATACAATAATCCATGCAAAAAAGAATATTATAAGCTAAAACAAGATTGAAAAACTATAAAAATCAAAATTAAAAATATACATCAAGGTCTAGTAATAGATAATCATACAAAAGAAATAGTAAAAATGGTTAAAAAAAATTGGTATCAGAGCCAAGTTAACGATTAAGGGTAACACTTTTAGTGACACGCTTTTCAGCCACAAAAAGACAAAAATCTGTACACCCACATCTGTACACTAGAAGGACCATACAATAAATATAACATTCTTACGTGGAGATTCAAATTAAATATATCAATATCATAATAGACATTGTTTATTTATACAAATTCTTAGTTGTTTGGTACTCTACAACCCCCCAAGTAATATTTAGAGGAGCAACAATTTTGAGTTTGACTTTACCGTTGGAGAAAGAAGCCAGGGACAGTGGCTTAGTCGATTTGACATTGCGAGGGAACATGCACACCGAATAACGATCTCTCACAAAGTGAAGATCAACGTCGAAGTGTTTCGTTCGGCTATGTAAAATTGGGTTGGGGTCGAGTACAACAGTCGGAAGGTTATCACAGAAAATAGTGGGGAAGATCAGAAGAGAGATCCCGAGTTCAAGTAGATTATTGAGCCACACAATCTCAACAGCAGAGGAGCGGCTCACTGTGTTCTGCTTCCGACTCGACCAAATGATGGGATTAGAGCAAAGAAAAACGCAATATCCACTCATGGACCATCGATCTTCGAGATCATATGCTCAATCAGAATCTGCGAAAGATAAAATCCGAAAGTCAGAGGTCTTAGAGAATAAAATTCCATTATTAGAACAACCTGATAGATCGAAAAATTCATTTAAAGTCAACCCAGTGTTGTTGAAGAGGTCTTTGTAAGAATTGACTAATGCAATTCACTAAATAGGCAATTTCTGGGTGTGTTAGAACAGCATATTGTAAGCCACCTACAGGAGATCTAAACAATGCAGGATCATCAAATTTATCAATTTCTTGAGAAGTAAGTTTAACAGTGGAAAGCATGGGAGTAGGAACAGGTGTAGAGTGAGAAATATGTACTTCAGAGAATGAAAGTCTAGAAATCTCAAGCCCAAGGAAATAATTAACATGTCCAAGGTCTTTGAGAGCAAACAGTGAGTTTAATTGATTGATTAGCATGCTGATATCATTATTATTGCTACCTGTAATAACAATATCGTCAACATAGGCAAGAATAAAAATAGTAGAAGTAGTAGTAAAGCGAGTAAAAAGAGATGGATTACTATGAAAACCAAAATTAGATAAAGTTAGTGAGAGCTTATTATACCAAGCATGAGGCGCCTGTTTGAGGCCATATAAGGCACGAATAATAAGCTTGCAAACCTGTGTAGAGTCTTGAGAGACAAAGCCAGAGGGTTGTTGCATGTTAAACTATTTCATCCAAATCTCCATTAAAGAACTGCCTAAGAGGCCAACTTCAAGACAAGGCAATTGACAAAACAGTTCTTATAGTGGCTGGCTTAATTACCAGACTGAATATTTGAGCATAATTGATGCCTTCTTGCTGATGACATCCCTTCGCCACTAACCTTGCCTTATATTTAAGGATTGTGTTGTCAGGAGCACGTTTTATAGTGAAAACCCACTTGCTGGCTATGATAGTGGCATTAGGAGGTGGGTGAACCAAAGTCCAAGTATGATTCTTCATAAGGGCGTCATACTCTTCTCTCATTGCCTGAATCCAATGAGGAGAGGATAAGGTTTGCTTTACTGATGTTGGAATGGTTTGAACAAGATCAAGTTCAGAGGCTATGACTTGGAATGTGCGAGGCTTGGAGGTCCCAGCCTTGGATCGAGTAGTCATTGGATGAACATTATGAGTATTGGTATTAGGAGTGGAAGTGTGACTAGGATCAGGGGGAGGTCATGAAACTTCAATGCCTGAAGTGGATGTAATATAAGGGAAATTTGATGATGGAGTAGAAGTCATTGTTGGAGAAGTGTTGATAGTAGTTGCAACATCAGGAGAGGGTGAGGAAGTGGAGGAAGAAAGAGAGCTAGTTAGACACGCTGATACGTAATAGTATTTATTAAAATACGGTTGGACATAACAAACACTCATCTCGGACGAGTGTTGGTAGGTGTTATGTTCAAAATACATCTTTCTTAGAAAGAGTACATTATCCTAAATTGCACTACTTTTAGATAAGAGAACTTCGTTCATATTCTATTAAAATAGTGATAATATTTTAGTATATATTTTTGTAAACACAATTCATTATACATAGCTGACTTTCACGTCTATAAATACTACTCATAATAATGGAACATACTAGACATGATGAATTCTAGGAATGCGACAAAAGATCATCCGCTGCAAGTTCACATAAAACAGTTTTTGAATCAGAATAATAATAAATTTTATACTAAAACACGATGTCAGTACAAATAATATTGTTGGGTGAAAAATAATTGAACATCACAATAACATGTTCATGCAAGATTAAAAATTGTGGGTGAAATAATGAAAAAAATGACAGATTTTCTGTTACTATAACTGCAAAATTGTTATTTTAAATGCAGAATTTTTACCGAGTGTGGATTTCGACCATAAACGAAGATCAGAGTACGATATTCCTGTATGAAATAGTTTAGTTGTACAAAAATTGAAAAGCTTAACCATAGGTATTTGCTCTAAAATATGTGTACCTGTGAGGGGTAAATTGCTATTATAAATAAATAATGTTAATTATAATATACGAAAGAAGCAGAAGTACTAACATGTTTTAGTTCATCTATTAATTTGATTTGTTTCTCTCACAATTTTGGTACACTTATGGTTTAGCCTACAACCTTATGCTGTAGAAGATGATGAAAGTACTGACTAGTGACTACATTCTTTTTTATTCTCAATTATATATGTGTAGTTAATTTAATTAAGAATCATATGATCTACATACATCTACCACAAAATTAAGTATCATATAGTGATTTAAGATTTACCAATAGTTGCAATTAATATCAGTTAAGAGCTTAAGATCTACCATATGTCTTCTGCCGAACATTATGGATTGTAAGATAATATAACGACAACGATGATAGCACACTAAATATGTGTTTCAGAACATTAAAATGTGCCTTGTACAAAATTACTATAATTTTGGATGAATATTTAAAATGGAGGTCAGTGGCATTTATTTCTAGTGGTAGATCTTACTTAGAATAAGACTCTTAGTTGAATTCTTACCTAAAATATAATATGGGATTGAAAAATGAGAACCTAACTTAACCACCAAGTTAATTATTTCCATCCATTAACTAGATCCCTTTCATAGCAATATTTGATGTGTAATTTATCACAGCTAAAGTAAAGTAACTTTTGTACACAAACTAAGGTCCAGTTTGGGTAAACAACTTAATTAAGTTATTTTTTAAGAAATAGCTTAAACAATAAATGTTTATATTAAAAGTAGCTTATAAATAAGTTATTTTGTATTTGGTTTTTTAATTCTAAAAGTGCTTATTTTAAGAGAAAAGTGATAAAAAGCTTTTTATTCCTTAAACACCAAAATAACTTTTTAGAAAGTTGTAATTTTGTTTTGAAAATTATACCAGACATTAATACTACACCTTTCATAAGTTAAAAATTAAAAAAAAGTCACTTATGAACCTATCCAAACGGCCCTAATTAATTGACTTCTCACAATATTAATATTGTTACGCAAGAAGGATTTGGAGAGGCCAAAGTTGGGAGTTGATAAATACACACATCCCCTCTAAACTTCATAAGGTCTTTTTTATCCTTCTTTTCTATGAGTTCATCATAAGGTGTTTATTTTTCATAAAATTTTGTTAGGCATCAAAAGTAAGTCCTTTGAAATTCGATAAAATTAAATTCACAAAGATATATAGATATATGATACCATCTAGTTCCTTTAACAACTCTTGTTTTTGTCAATAACTGATTATAACTTAGAATTTTTTATTTAAATTAGTTAAATATTTTATTTATTAAAATAAATATGTAAAACATTTACAATTTCATACTATCAATACATATCTCGAGTACAAACCATAGAAGATAAATAATTACAGAGATTGGATACTGTACACTTAAGATGTGAAACACTTTAAAAAAAATACTCGGAATATGTTACATCTACGTATATATACAGATCTAGGGTGTTTTGCACCCGAGTTCAGACCAAACAAAAATTCAACCTAATATACTCGAGATGTATGTAAAATTATATAGGTTACTCGGTGTTGGAAATAAGTAGTATGACTACAATCCAATCAATCACGTGTCAAATAATTTGTTATTATTATTATATTAAAATATTAATATAATAAGGTCTTTGATTAAATTTATAGATTTATCATTGTGATAGTGATCATAATATTGAGAGATAAATTTTTTATAATTTAATCTAAATTGTTCTTGGTCATAGGATTATTAAAAAGGACATTAATAATTCAGAAAGATCAATATATATATAATGGTCTTCATTGGATGAAGATTAATAGATCTCATTTATTAAATTATATATATAGATGGTGCATATAGAGATATGACCATTGAACTGACTCACTTTGAGAATTCCTAATGGTTATAATTACCATATATTTGTCAATAGGATATTCTCAAAATGAACATAGTAATAGAGTTTCCTTTGACCTGCGACTATCATAATAATTAACAATGTATTTATTATACTTTGATTTCGGATACCTAATACCCTAGGGTGCTAGTTGAATGGATATTGGGTATGATTTAAATACTTGTAGAATTAATGATTAGTCAATAAGGAATCCGTCAACTCTCGGTAAAGAGTTTGAGCTCTATGATTATAATGACTGAGATGAATAAAACCTTGGCCAAGGGGATTGAATGAATGAAGAAATGAGTTTCTTAAGTCATTCACAATTTATTATAAGAATGGTAACAAGTTAGAGTTTGACATTTAAACCATACTCTAAAAGTTAACCAATAGCTAGAAAGATGGAATGAATTATACTTTGTTCTTCTGAGGTTCTTAGTAAAAATATATTACTTCATACTATCGGGTCGTTGAGGAGTGTTGCTAGACGCCAACCTTTATTAGTAAATTTAGTATGACTAATTTACTACCCGCTTAGTATTGAACCTATGGAGTCACACATTAACGAGTGTTCTAATATTTGCTATAGAATTATTTAATTATTATTTTGATTTGATCAAATAAATAATTATATTAATTTAAATGGAATATTATTATATTCTTTGCTAGCACCAAGAATATAATAATAGTATGATAATTGAGAATATTAAATGAGATTTGAAAATAATTAGTTATTCTATTTCTAAATTTGGATGAGATCTTAATTGATTCTGTTTCAAATTGAGTTATGATATGATTCATAAATTTGAATGATTCAGATTTAGAATTTTAAGATATGATTTAAATTTGAATTGAGATTCAAATTTAAAATCAGTAACAAATTTCATACTATATATATGTATGCCAAGAGTAGGGGAAGGTGACAGAGAGAGAACAATAAGAGTTTTTATTCCTTTACCTCTACACACATAAATGTATGTGAGCCTAATTCTTGGAGAAGAATTTTATGGTGTGCAAAAGTTGCAAAGAGGTTCTCAATTTAGATCAGATATCTATTGGTCAAGGAGTTGACAGCAAAAGTTGGTCTCGGTGTGGATACGCATAGAGTCTTCGTACAATCGAATAATACAGTTTTTACTAAAGCGTCTAAAGGTATTTAGATTTGATCTATATATTATTGGAATAAAGTTTAAGTACAAAACAAATCTTTAAGGATTACTTTCTTTTCTTCCGCTGCGTGTTATGAACACATGGTAATCCTTCACTCGGCATCCTAGATAATTACGTTCGAAAAAAATCACCTATATAAGGAGCTTGAAGCCTCCAAAACTAATCACAATCCATTTTATACCACCATTCTCTCTTCTCGTTCACAGATATGACTAGTAATTAATTTTTTTATGGTTATTTATCCGAATAGGATCATAAGAAACGATGACGAGGGAGTGATATTCGCATGCAGTTCTCTTGTGATGTTGCGTACTTGCCATATCGATTCTCTAGATACGCTGAAGAATGTTATCTTGAACAACATGAGTGCAATAGGTTCCAAAGAGGTTGGAAGAGTTGCTTATAGATTTATATCAGCACTGCCAAATGGAAGATTTCTTAACAGGACATTTTGGGTCAAAACGGATGCCATGTGAGAGTAATGTTCGACATGCATGCTAGGTTAAGGGCAAATGCCGCAACATGTGATAGAGTAGTGATATGTTGCGGTTCGTGATGTAGGTGGTAGTTGTGGGTCTTCTTCTTTGATCTCGTAGGTAGCCCTGGTAGTGATAACAGTAATTCACTATGCCGAACCGCGTGGTCATGAAGAAGAAATTGGGGAGGATTTGGATCATATTGTTGAAACTATGAAACTAGATCATCTAACGAGGGTGATTCGTATGATGAGTATGTGTCGGAGACTCTAACTAGTGGGGTGTTCAGTTTCTTCCTCCTCCATCTTTGGCCATTCTATAAGTATTAGATATTCCAAGCCAATACCACTCTTAATCTGGATCTCATACAGATAGATGATCCTTTTAATCTTGGCGAAGAGGAAGATTATAGCACAGATGGCAGCGTAAAATTTTGGGTGGACCATAGGTTTAGAAATAGAGATGTTGTTCTGATGGTAGTAAAAAACTACAACATTCGAAGGAATGCTGAATATAGAATTTTAGAGTTAAATAGGTTGAAATATTATTATTGATGCAAGTAATTCTCTATTGGGTGTCCATAAAGTTTTCATGGTAGACTTCAACGAAATCTGAGCTACTAATAAATATCATTCTTTATAATTTACAAAATTTACAAGTAAATGTTGTTTATGTTATATATTAGGTGATGAGATTTATGAGTGATTTTGTAAAGAGGTGCATAAGTTTGGAGGTCACACTCCTATTTGGCACCAACCATATTCCAAGACCATTCTCAGTTAGATAACAGCTTGATTTGTACGGTGATTCTACTGATTATACATATTGATCTTTCTGTTTCTATCTCAGTATTACAAAGTGCAGTACAACAGAGTTCTTATTTCAAGCCATCATATTAAAAGGTGTGGATGACAAATCAGAAAGCGATTGCTCAAACATGTGGGATGGCCATGAAACTGCTGAAAATTTCTAGTGTAACCCCCCAATCGGCTCACCATCTGTGAATAAACTAAGATGATAAACTACATCCTGAAGTGTAACAATGCACTCATTTCACGGAAGGTGAAAACTATGCATCTCGAGCCTCCACTACTCAACAAATGCATAGAGTAAATGATTATCAAACATAAAATTCTTAGCTCGACAGAGTATCTGAACCTAGCCCCTCTAATATAAATTAGTAGGACGTTAGGCGATGGGATAAACAAGATCATATGATGTGGCAAGAGAATCCGATGTGTCTATAAGAATACATTTGATCAGTTTTTTGTAATGTGTATTACATTGCTCATAATAACTAAATTATAAAAATTAACTTTATCTAATTTATGAATTTTATGTATTTAAATTAATTAAATATTAATTAGGATAAAGTATGCTTTTTTCTTCTAACGTTTGTGATTTTTTTTTAAAAAATACCCTTAATATTTTGTTTCATTCAATTTTGTCTTTAACGTTTTTTTATTTTTGTCAAAATTATTCTCAAATGTTAATTTCATATAAAATTTTAAGGACAAAATTAAAAATTTTTAAAAATATTTTTGATACAAATCGAAAATATTAGAGACAAAATTGAATAAATAAAAAATATTAAGAATAAAATTAAATAAAATTAAAAGCTAAGAGTATTTTTTTAAAAAATTATAAACATTAAAAATAAAGGTATATTTTATTCTATTAATTAATTTAAGGTTAATTCTTCGGTATAGATGGAGGAATAAATCTACACATATAAATTTGTGTTGGAGGAGCATCTGATTGACAAGTGTGGGATAACTTTTGTAGATCATTGAATGGCAGCTATACGAATTAGTAGGAGTAAGTGAATGGTGATGTGACTTTTGAGAAAAGAAATTTTTTTTTTGGACAGTGCCAAGGCCCACCAAGGGCCCAAAGCACAATAATTGGATGGACCCCCCAAGACCCACCCAACCCAGAAATCAAACTCCATCAGATCCCTTGTGCACCATTCTTCCTAAGGTTGCCAACGAAGCCAAACCCTCTCCACTATTATCTCCCACTTGCAGACGCCTGAATCCCGTTCCAGATCTGTAAACCCCGGTTAAATTAGTAGATAATTAGTTAATAAATTATTTTTTAATAAGGAGGATTAGAAATGCGAATATTATATCAAAATAGGGTAGAGCTCATCGAAACGAGAATTTTGACACTAATTTTGAAGAAAACGGTCCAAGAATGGACCGAAAGGACCGAACCGGTTGAACCGGACCCGAACCGGGCTGTCGGTTCAGTCGGACCAGCCCATTAAAAAGAGCCACGGGCTCATTTTCTCTTCATTTCCCTCAGCGACGCAGCAAGCCTCCCAGGGAAGAGAAGAAGAGAAATTCATTTACGTGAAATTCAATTTCCCGTAACTCCTCCGTTCGAGCTCCGATCGCCGCACCGTTTGCGGCCACGCGTTCACTGCGTCGAGCTCTACATTTCTACCGGAACAATTTCATAGGTAACTTGCTATTTCACTCTCAGCTTCATCTTCCCCCAATTTTCGAATTTTAAGTGGGAATATTGAATTTCTTTGATTTCTGATGTTTTAGGATCCAATTAGCTTGAGAAAAACGTTCACTCTTGCTTATGTGAAGCTTGGGTAAGGTGGGGATATGATAATTCTATTTTAATTTCATTAAATTTGAGCTTTGAGTATTAAATTGGGTATATATGTATTATGAATGTGTATTAGGTTGAAAATAAATAATTGGAGCTTGAAATTGTGAATACTGGAACTTGGAGGAAGCGGATTAGTTGAGTTTTGAGGGGCTGTTTTGGTTTTGAATAAATAGCTTTGGTCGTTACGTGGAAATCGGCTAAGGTATGGTTTAGGTTTCTTGCATTTAATATATAATGTTCTGTGAAAACTTAGGCTAGATGACCATTGGATAAGTTGGAATGCAGGTGTATGTTTAATGTTTAGTAATTTATCGATGAATATATTTGGTTGAAGGTTTATTGGATAATTAGTTTTTAATTTTGGATGGTGAATGTTGTTATGTTAATTTGGAGAGAATTATGGTTGAATGTTATTGTTGATTAACTAATGATTTGGTGAATTATTGATTTGAGGTATAACTATTGTGGAGGTTGTTGTGATAATGAGGTATTTTGTGTTAAAAGCCTAGGATTTGTGAACTATGATCCTTAGTTGAATTTTGGTTGTTGGATTTGAATATTGTATGGGTTTAATTGTTGATTTGAAGTAGATTTATTGTGGTGATTGTTATGATGATGAGGAAGGGTATGTTGAATTGAAAAGAAAGCAGGTTTGGACCCGAAAAGGGTGGCAAAGTCCGAGTTTTAGAGGAGATGCTGCCGAAATTTTATAAAAAAATTAGAGATTTTATTTAGATGATTATTTAAAAGAGATTTAGATTTAAGGGTTATATGGTTTGATTTTGAGTTATTAAGATAGTGGGTATGTTTTAAGTTTGAAGTTTGATTCTTAGAAAAGAATGAATTATGCTTTGAATTGAAACTATTGATGGATGGAATGGGAGGTGATATAATGAAGGATAAGGATTGAATATGTTTAATGTATGATGATGAATGAGATGCAATTGGGAATGATGTGGATGTTGATGAATTATAATTGAATTATTTATATGGCTTATGAATTTGAATAATCTGAGATACGAGATTCCCTGGATTAAGTGCCGTGGCTTGCCACCACGTGTACCAGGTTGAAAACTCGATACTCTGTTGACCCTACGACGTAAGTGTGACCGGGCACTATATAAATTCCCGGGAATGTTACCCCCATTGAGCAATATTGATTATTTGAGAAAAATCTATGCATAGACTCTTGGGGATGCACGTCGGGGGACAGTCTAAGGACAATTCAGACTTGTCGGGTTGGCTGGATAACCGACAGATGAGCCTCATCAGCCATAGGACAGGCATGCATCATATGCATATTACTTGAATTACTTGCTTGTGCTCTAATTGGGTGTGCCTATCTGTATTTGCCATGCTAAATGTGTATTTGTTACCTGCAGTAGTTGTAACTTTCTTGTGTTTGCCTTTATCTGTTTATTTGTCTGTGAAAATGCATGATGGAATTGGAGGTATGGAGGAATGGCAGTATAGGACTTAGATTTAAGGTTAAGTTAAGTTAGGATTAAATATTTCTAGGAAACCACCTTTTATGGCTTCTGTTTAATACTTTAAGCTCTACAATCTGAGTGTCGGCGTTCTAGGATTGCCTCTGGCATTCCCAGGACCTTATATATTATGTGTGTGGCACCTTTACCATACTGAGAACCTCCGATTCTCATTCCATACTATGTTGTTAATTTTCAGATGCAGGTCGAGAGGCATCTCGTTAGGCGTCTGGACTCTTGAAGCGGAGTGGTTACTGGGATATTTTGTTATGCTATGATGTATATATATGTACTTAGTTTTCTCTCCGCATGACTTATTCTTTTTGATCCTCTTAGAGGTTTATGGAGAGGCAGGATTGTGTATATGTACTTTTGGGTTTTGGATATGTATGTATATATATGTGTAAATATTCTCCGGCCAGTCTTGACTTCGCAGGCTGAGTTAGGAGCTTGATATTTTGTATCTTTGGCACTCTATTCCTACTTCTGTTATCTTATGTTTGACAGTTACAGTTTTCTTAGCATGCAAGTTAACTCGTTCCTTGAGCGTTGCGCTTTTATCTCGCGATTTTTATTTTCCCTATCCTTCAAGGCTCCTAGCATATTATAACTCTTCTGCTATTATATGTACTTATTTTATTTTAGAGGTCGTAATACCACATCACCTTTGTTTTACGACTTAAGCGTAAAGCTTTGTGTGGTAGGGTGTTACATTAATGGTATCAGAGCAGTTCGTTCCTATAGAGCCTGAAAGACGGACTGATTGTGCTTCTGTGCATTCTCTGTATATGTGTTTATGTGCTATTAGGATATCTGATTGATATATACGGCATAAACGTTTGTGAGCATGCATTTGGAACTTAAAGCATTAGACCTGCGATATTGAGACTGATCAACTTAATATCACTTGTTTGGTGTGTATAGGGACCAGATGTCGACTCGCGGACGCGGTCGCGGGCGAGGTAGAGGTAGGACAGGCACCGTTACTCCTGTACCCACAGGGATTGATCCAGTAGACTTTATGGCTGCCTTGGGAAATATGGCTGCAGCTATGCAGGCAACAGCTGAGGCACTGGGTAATCAGATAAATTAGGGTAATCATGGGAACAATAATGATGAGGACGGTCCTATGATACTTGCTACATTTCTGAAAGTTCGCCTTCCGACTTTTAGGGGAACCTCAAATCCAACTGATGCAGATAATTGGATTCAGGCTATGGAAAGGGCGTTACAGGCACAACAGATTCCTGAAGAGCAATGGGTTGAATTTGGGACTTATCAGTTGCAAGGTGAAGCTCAGTATTGGTGGCAGGGAACACGACGTATCCTGCAGCCTGATGGTGCTGCGATTCCTTGGGAGGTTTTCCGGACAGAGTTCTATAAGAAATACTTTCCTAATTCAGCTAGAAATGCCAAGGAACTTGAATTAATGCAGTTAAAGCAGGGACAAATGACTGTTGCTGAGTATACCAGCAAATTTAAGGAGTTATGTCGCTTTTCTCGTATCTGTCAAGGTGCGCCTGAAGATTTTGCTGAATGGAAGTGTATTAAATATGAGGGAGGTCTTCGGAGCGATATTCTGAGCTTCGTTGCCCCAATGGAGATCAGGGTATTTTCTGAATTGGTGAATAAGAGTAGGGTGGCTGAGGATTGTGTGAGGAAGGCGGCAGCAGAGAAAGGGAGTTTGAGGATGCCTTTTCAGAGGCCTTCAGGGAGGAACTTTGCTCCGAGAGGTAGGAATTTCAAACGTGGAGGTTTTGTTTCGCAGCAGACTCAGGGTCAAGGTAATTACAGAAGGCCGAATATTATTGCTAATCAAGGAAAAAGGTTTGGGAAGCAGCCACAGCAGGATCTGAATTGTCAGAAGTGTGGAAAATATCATCCTGGAGTTCCGTGTAGATTAGGACTTGGAGTGTGCTATTCCTGTGGACATCCCGGGCATATAGCCAGTAATTGCCCTGAGAAGAAGAAGTATGAGACTGGTAGGGTGCAACAGCCGGGGAGAGTATACACTACTTCTACCATTGGTGCTGAGGGATCTGAGACACTTATTAGAGGTAATTGTGAAATGGCTGGTAAAATCTTAAATACTTTATTTGATTCAGGAGCAAGTCATTCATTTATTGCATTTGAAAAGGCCCATGAATTAAGATTGAGAATGGTGGTCTTAGGTTATGATTTGAAAGTATATAATGCTACTCATGAAGCTATGGTGACTAGGATAGAATGTCCACAAGTTCCCTTTCGAGTACAACAGCGTGAATTTGTGCATGATTTGATTTGTTTGCCTATGACTGGTCTTGATCTCATTTTGGGATTGGATTGGTTATCCAAGAATCATGTTTTGCTTGATTGTTCTGAGAAGTCAGTACAGTTTATGCCAGAAGGGTCAGAAGCACCGGTTGTGGTGAATAGTTACTATTTGAACTCTATGATAGTAAACTGTTCTGGAACCGAATGTCAGGGTATTATATTATTAACTGCGGGAGTATCAGGTGATGATCAGAGTTTAGAGCAAATTCCGGTTGTATGTGAATTTCCAAATGTGTTTCCGGATGATATTAATGAATTCCCACCTAACCGAGAGGTTGAATTTGCAATTGAGTTGGTACCTGGATCCGGTCCAATTTCAATTACTCCTTATAGGATGTCGCCTTTAGAAATGGCTGAACTGAAAGCTCAGCTGGAAGATCTGTTGGGTAAGCATTTTATCCGACCAAGTGTTTCTCCGTGGGGAGCGCCAGTGTTACTGGTAAAGAAGAAGGATGGGAGTATGCGGCTGTGTGTCGATTATCGGCAATTGAATAAGATCACTGTGAAGAATAAATATCCGTTGCCTAGAATCGATGATCTAATGGATCAGCTACAGGGTGCCAGTGTGTTTTCTAAGATTGACCTGCGATCTGGATATCATCAGATAAGGGTTAGAGACGAGGATATTCCGAAAACTGCTTTCAGAACCCGTTATGGTCATTATGAGTATACAGTGATGTCTTTCGGGTTAACTAATGCCCCGGCAGTATTTATGGATTATATGAACAGGATTTTTCGACCGTATCTGGACAAGTTTGTTATTGTCTTCATTGATGACATTCTTGTTTATTCTAAGACTGAAGAGGAACATGCTGATCATTTGCGAACTGTGCTGCAAATTCTGAGAGACAGGAAGTTATATGCTAAGCTATCTAAATGTGAGTTCTGGAAGAGTGAAGTGAAGTTTCTTGGCCACGTGGTGAGTAAGCAGGGGGTAGCTGTGGATCCTGCTAAGGTGGAAGCAGTGATGAATTGGGAGCGACCAACTTCAGTGACAGAGATCAGGAGTTTCTTAGGTTTGGCAGGGTATTATCGCAGATTCATTAAGGGATTTTCACAGCTCGCCTTACCTTTAACTAAGTTGACTAGGAAGGATACACCTTTTATCTGGACTCCGGAATGTGAAGAGAGTTTCCAGGCATTGAAGCACAGGTTGACTACTGCACCTGTATTGGTATTACCTGAACCAAGTGAATCGTTTGAAGTGTATTGTGATGCATCTCTGAAAGGGTTGGGGTGTGTTTTGATGCAGCACCAGAATGTTGTAGCATACGCCTCACGGCAGTTAAGGCCGCATGAGATGAATTACCCGACACATGATTTAGAACTTGCTGCTGTTGTGTTTGCTTTAAAGATTTGGAGGCACTACCTCTATGGCATTAAGTTTCATGTTTTCTCAGACCATAAGAGTTTGAAGTATCTTTTTGAGCAGAAAGAGTTGAATATGCGTCAGAGGAGGTGGATGGAGCTTCTGAAAGATTATGATTTTGAATTGAATTATCATCCAGGAAAAGCGAACGTTGTGGCGGACGCTTTGAGTCGGAAGTCTTTATATGCAGCTTGGATGATGCTACGGGAGGAAGAGTTACTAAAGGCATTTCAAGGTTTGAATTTGGGAGTTAGAGAAGAATTTGGAATTTTGTGTTTGAGTCAGTTACAGATTTCAAGTGATTTTAAATCAGAACTTCTGAAGGCTCATCAAGATAGTGAAGCGTTACGTAAGGTATTACCAGCAGTTGAACAGGGAAAACAGTGGAGAATGTCAAAAGGTCAGGATGGTTTATGGAGGTTCAAGAACCGGATTATTGTGCCTGATGTTGGAGACCTACGACAAAGTATCTTGAAGGAAGCTCACAAGAGCGGGTTTTCAATTCACCCAGGGAGCACTAAAATGTATCAGGATCTGAAAGCGATGTTCTGGTGGCCAGGTATGAAGAATGATGTGGCATTGCATGTATCTAAATGTTTAACGTGTCAGAAGGTTAAGATTGAGCATCAGAGACCATCAGGGACCCTTCAGCCTTTGGAGATTCCACAATGGAAATGGGAGAGTATCGCAATGGATTTTGTGATAGGTTTGCCTAGAACCCGATCTGGTTGTGACGCTATTTGGGTGGTTGTGGATCGACTGACAAAATCAGCTCACTTTCTTCCTATCCGAATAAGTTGCACAATGGAGGAATTGGCTCGAATGTATATCAAAGAGATTGTCAGGTTGCATGGTGTGCCTTCTACTATCATATCTGACAGAGATCCTCGTTTCACATCAAGGTTCTGGGGAGCTTTTCAGCGTGCATTTGGGACTCAGTTAAGCTTGAGTACTGCGTATCACCCTCAGACAGATGGTCAGTCAGAAAGAACTATTCAGACCTTGGAAGATATGCTAAGAGCTTGTGTTTTGGACCAACCGGCGAGCTGGGACCGGTATATGCCATTAGTAGAGTTTGCTTATAATAATAGCTATCATGCGAGCATCGGAATGGCTCCATATGAGGCTCTGTATGGCAGGAAATGTCAATCTCCATTGTGTTGGTATGAAACTGAAGAAAGGAGTTTATTAGGGCCTGAGATGATAGCCGAAACGACTGAGCAGATAAAGAAGATTCGTAGTCGAATGCTTATAGCCCAAAGCCGCCAAAAGAGCTATGCTGACCAGAGGCGAAAGCCTTTGGAGTTCGAAGAAGGAGAACATGTCTTTTTGAAAGTTACACCAACCACTGGAGTGGGAAGAGCTATTAAGACCAAGAAACTGAATCCCCGTTATATTGGACCGTTTGAGATTCTGAAAAGAATTGGACCAGTGGCTTATAGAATTGCCTTACCGCCATACCTTTCGAATTTGCACGATGTGTTCCATGTGTCACAGCTTCAGAAGTATAATCCTGACGCAAGTCATGTTCTAGAACCAGAACCAATCCAAGTGAGAGAAGATCTAACACTCCCAGTAATTCCGGTGAGGATTGATGACACCAGTGTTAAACGATTACGAGGAAGGGAAGTATCATTGGTAAAAGTAGCTTGGAAACGAGCTGGTATCGAGAAACATACCTGGGAACTCGAATCAGATATGCGAAAGGACTATCCACATCTCTTTTCAGGTAACTATATTTGAATTTTGAGGGCAAAATTCTTTATTAGGTGGGTAGAATGTAAACCCCGGTTAAATTAGTAGATAATTAGTTAATAAATTATTTTTTAATAAGGAGGATTAGAAATGCGAATATTATATCAAAATAGGGTAGAGCTCATCGAAACGAGAATTTTGACACTAATTTTGAAGAAAACGGTCCAAGAATGGACCGAAAGGACCGAACCGGTTGAACCGGACCCGAACCGGGCTGTCGGTTCAGCCGGACCAGCCCATTAAAAAGAGCCACGGGCTCATTTTCTCTTCATTTCCCTCAGCGACGCAGCAAGCCTCCCAGGGAAGAGAAGAAGAGAAATTCGTTTACGTGAAATTCAATTTCCCGTAACTCCTCCGTTCGAGCTCCGATCGCCGCACCGTTTGCGGCCACGCGTTCACCGCGTCGAGCTCTACATTTCTACCGGAACAATTTCATAGGTAACTTGCTATTTCACTCTCAGCTTCATCTTCCCCCAATTTTCGAATTTTAAGTGGGAATATTGAATTTCTTTGATTTCTGATGTTTTAGGATCCAATTAGCTTGAGAGAAACGTTCACTCTTGCTTATGTGAAGCTTGGGTAAGGTGAGGATATGATAATTCTATTTTAATTTCATTAAATTTGAGCTTTGAGTATTAAATTGGGTATATATGTATTATGAATGTGTATTAGGTTGAAAATAAATAATTGGAGCTTGAAATTGTGAATACTGGAACTTGGAGGAAGCGGATTAGTTGAGTTTTGAGGGGCTGTTTTGGTTTTGAATAAATAGCTTTGGTCGTTACGTGGAAATCGGCTAAGGTATGGTTTAGGTTTCTTGCATTTAATATATAATGTTCTGTGAAAACTTAGGCTAGATGACCATTGGATAAGTTGGAATGCAGGTGTATGTTTAATGTTTAGTAATTTATCGATGAATATATTTGGTTGAAGGTTATTGGATAATTAGTTTTTAATTTTGGATGGTGAATGTTGTTATGTTAATTTGGAGAGAATTATGGTTGAATGTTATTGTTGATTAACTAATGATTTGGTGAATTATTGATTTGAGGTATAACTATTGTGGAGGTTGTTGTGATAATGAGGTATTTTGTGTTAAAAGCCTAGGATTTGTGAACTATGATCCTTAGTTGAATTTTGGTTGTTGGATTTGAATATTGTATGAGTTTAATTGTTGATTTGAAGTAGATTTATTGTGGTGATTGTTATGATGATGAGGAAGGGTATGTTGAATTGAAAAGAAAGCAGGTTTGGACCCGAAAAGGGTGGCAAAGTCCGAGTTTTAGAGGAGATGCTGCCGAAATTTTATAAAAAAATTAGAGATTTTATTTAGATGATTATTTAAAAGAGATTTAGATTTAAGGGTTATATGGTTTGATTTTGAGTTATTAAGATAGTGAGTATGTTTTAAGTTTGAAGTTTGATTCTTAGAAAAGAATGAATTATGCTTTGAATTGAAACTATTGATGGATGGAATGGGAGGTGATATAATGAAGGATAAGGATTGAATATGTTTAATGTATGATGATGAATGAGATGCAATTGGGAATGATGTGGATGTTGATGAATTATAATTGAATTATTTATATGGCTTATGAATTTGAATAATCTGAGATACGAGATTCTCTGGATTAAGTGCCGTGGCTTGCCACCACGTGTACCAGGTTGAAAACTCGATACTCTGTTGACCCTACGACGTAAGTGTGACCGGGCACTATATAAATTCCCGGGAATGTTATCCCCATTGAGCAATATTGATTATTTGAGAAAAATCTATGCATAGACTCTTGGGGATGCACGTCGGGGGACAGTCTAAGGACAATTCAGACTTGTCGGGTTGGCTGGATAACCGACAGATGAGCCTCATCAGCCATAGGACAGGCATGCATCATATGCATATTACTTGAATTACTTGCTTGTGCTCTAATTGGGTGTGCCTATCTGTATTTGCCATGCTAAATGTGTATTTGTTACCTGCAGTAGTTGTAACTTTCTTGTGTTTGCCTTTATCTGTTTATTTGTCTGTGAAAATGCATGATGGAATTGGAGGTATGGAGGAATGGCAGTATAGGACTTAGATTTAAGGTTAAGTTAAGTTAGGATTAAATATTTCTAGGAAACCACCTTTTATGGCTTCTGTTTAATACTTTAAGCTCTACAATCTGAGTGTCGGCGTTCTAGGATTGCCTCTGGCATTCCCAGGACCTTATATATTATGTGTGTGGCACCTTTACCATACTGAGAACCTCCGGTTCTCATTCCATACTATGTTGTTAATTTTCAGATGCAGGTCGAGAGGCATCTCGTTAGGCGTCTGGACTCTTGAAGCGGAGTGGTTACTGGGATATTTTGTTATGCTATGATGTATATATATGTACTTAGTTTTCTCTCCGCATGACTTATTCTTTTTGATCCTCTTAGAGGTTTATGGAGAGGCAGGATTGTGTATATGTACTTTTGGGTTTTGGATATGTATGTATATATATGTGTAAATATTCTCCGGCCAGTCTTGACTTCGCAGGCTGAGTTAGGAGCTTGATATTTTGTATCTTTGGCACTCTATTCCTACTTCTGTTATCTTATGTTTGACAGTTACAGTTTTCTTAGCATGCAAGTTAACTCGTTCCTTGAGCGTTGCGCTTTTATCTCGCGATTTTTATTTTCCCTATCCTTCAAGGCTCCTAGCATATTATAACTCTTCTGCTATTATATGTACTTATTTTATTTTAGAGGTCGTAATACCACATCACCTTTGTTTTACGACTTAAGCGTAAAGCTTTGTGTGGTAGGGTGTTACAAGATCAGTGCAACATCGCCGTAGGGACTAAGACATTTGTGCGCTATGAGGTTCAGCTCAGATCTCAGAGATTCCATCTCCAAATCGACAGTTTGAGAGCTAAGTGACTTCATGCATAACCACCACTACACAGGTCTTGTTGGAAGCCATCATTAGTTGAATAGAAACCATAAACCAGAGCTAGGTAAGAAGTGAAGCATCAGAAAGCTCTTGTTGGACTCGAGAATGTTGCCCTATGTTTTATCATGGTACTGATTAAGCTTTCCTTCCCTTTCTTTTCTTTTTTTTTATAGGGGTTGGGACCGGAATTGTACTTCATTTGGCACCCTGGACCACATCCTTCCAATTACATACCTTTCCTTCAGATTAGTTGTCGGCAGATGCACCTGCCACAGCCCTCCAACTACCAAGTCACATGAAAACCGTAGATCAAGGTGAAGAAGCTCACCGTAGCTAGTTTTTCCGGCAATGCAGCAACTCCAATCTCTGCGTTAGCTATCAGCACTTACTCCTGGAGCGTCGAGATATCCACCAGAGCAGCCTCAACCCCCTGTCTTCCCAAAAAGCTCCTGCCTTCAGTCAAGAATTGTTTCCCAACCTTGAGACAGCCAAATTATCCTTGCAGAGGACGTTCCTGATGGAAATTGGCTTATGCACGACCCAATTTTAGTGGAGAGTTCCCTAATGTGTGAGTCTCGCCACTTCATGCGCTAATGAGTTTGCTTCTCTGGGCACCCAGGTAAAACCACAACTTGGAATGCCTCTTGCTAAATGTCGAATATCATCTAATACAACTTGAATTTCTGCAATTGATGCATGTGACTTTAGTGCTTGAATGAGAAAAGAGTTTGATTAAATTAATTACAAGTGGTGTCATTAGCCATCAGTTGGACACATTTATATTATATATATTGGGCTGGATATTATGTGAGCCAAAAAGTTTTAGAACAATGTATGTAAAATTTTTTTTATAAATGGGCTTAGAGATTTTTTTGTAACAAAAGATTTTTTTTGAATGAAACGCTGATCCGGTTATAACTATCAACACTACTAATTATATTCTCAACAATAATAATACTTAGACACACTTATTACTAGTAGTTATAATATTAATATTAATCATAAATATTAATAACAGTACAAATAACAAAATTCGTAATAATAATAATAATAATAATGTTATTTATATTATTAACATTATAATTTAATATTTTTTTATCCTGATAATTAATCCTAAAAAAATAAATTATGTCAAATTTAGTTATTTAAATTTATAGACTAATTTAGTGATTAAAATTTGTTTAACATCAAGTTGTTCCATTAGTTATTTTTTAAGAAATGAATTAAGATAAAATATAAAACAAAAAAATTATGTATAAATATTATAATAAAAAACAGGAAAGCTCTTATTATTCTATTAAGTTGTATTATTAATATTAATGTTGGTAATAATATTATGACTTTTGTTATTATTAATATTCTATTTGTCTTAATCATGTCAGATGATATGTATGCCTCAAACGGATTTAAGCTTTCTCCTGGTATAATGACACATTCAACAAAATCTTGTAATTTGAATCGAGGGGTCTTCAGTCTCTCGAATGGTTCTCTTTTTTTGAACTGAAAACTCCATTAACCATTGAGAATAATTAACTATTGAATAGTGGTAGTAATGAATCAGTTTTTTTTTTTTGTTTTGGTTAAGAGATCATCTTTTTATACCAATAAATTATAATTCAAATAATATAGTTTCTCTATCTTTATTTAAAGGTTTCGAATTTGAGTCTCACTCCTAACTTTACAAAAAAAAAAAACATCTTTTCATTCAACTTGGCTTTTTATTACAAAAAATAATTCCTAAGCTTATTTAACTATTTGGTCCCAAAAATAAACATCAATGAGAAGAAGTCCAACCAAAAAAAAACTAACCAACTTACTAATTAACCTTTATCATCGTAGTCGAGGCTTGGAGCTAATGTCAGTATCTTCTGCCTCACAAGAAGCTGCACCTGAGTTCAAGTTTTATGAGAAAAAAAAAAAGAAACCTTTAAATGAACTCATGTATTGTGTATGTGTAAGTGTGTTGTGTAGATGTGTAATATATGAATAATATCTACGATTACAAATTGTCTAATCCATCTGACAAAAAGAAAAAAAAAAACCTTAATCATAGTAATTAACAATCCTTACATGCTAAAAGCACCTGACCATTTTACCAAAACTTTCGCTGCACACTCTGCTTTTACCGCAATTTTTATCTCTTTCAAGAGACATTTGTCATTCATACACTCATTTAAAACAAAATCTACACATGTAGATATCTTCTCTAAATCTACATGAAAAATTTGACCTTAATTTAAATATAAAAATTACTCTAATTTATACATATAATCATATAAAAGCATTAGTTAATCGTATCTTGATGTAATCAACTAATCAAGTAAAATAAATTTCATCTAATTTTTAAATAATTAATTAATCATCTTCTAATTTTTTTTTACTACTAGTTTTTTAGTTAATTAAATCAAATTATCCTAACATATTAACTAATTAATTAAATCAAAATAATATAAAATATAAATTTTCTAACACGTCTTTTAACTAATTATATTAAAATATCTTAACATTAACACTAAACTAATTAAATTAAAAGAATCTTAAATATCAAAATTTTAACATGTCTTCTAACTAACTAAATCAAAATATTCTAACATGTGAACTAATTAATTAAATTAAAATAAAAAAAAGATAAATCAACCTCAAAATCGAATCCCCTAATTACTCGCATTTAGTCAGTTGATATCCCCTAAACACATATACTGTCGGCTTGCCATATATTTTTTATACTTGAGAGAATTTCAAAAACTGAGTAAACAAACTTTCTAAATTTACCAAGATATCTTCAAACAAGCATCTTTTGGTTTTCTACCATATTTTAGATATTTTTCGCTTTTATTATATATCCAAGTGCATCCGAAATATGTTAAAAATCAAATATTCCTTATTTCAGATACATAATACTCGAAATCTAATTTTTTTTTTTTTTAACTAAATTTCTAGTGTTCGAAATATGATACATTACACTTGAAGATAAATTTTTGCACATTTCAATAAATAAAGAATTTAATTAATTTAAATGAAAAAAATCCTTATATCTTATCCTCAACCATCTATGTCATCTAGGTCTTGAAAAGGACAACCCACCATCAAGCTATAGAATCTCAACATCATATAGATTATATTCTGAAATATTACTTGCTAAAGAATCAAATTTCACTCTTAGACATAATGAAAAATCTTTTGAGCTTTAACAATTACAACTCAGGAAAATTACCTCCAAGTTAGGTTATATTACAAATGTCACCACCCATTTATAAAATACACACTAAATTTCCTTATAAGTATATGACATTTGATATCTTTATATTTTCTAAAATAACATTAACTAGTGAATGCTTCCGTGCACAAAAATGAATAATTTAGACTTAATAATACAATGATTTATGATTGCTTTCTATAAAAACTGAATTAAAGAAAGAATGCTTTATCATAATAATATATGAATGCTCCTACCTTAAACCAAATTTGCGTTCATAAAGATACTTAATCAAAATCTTAGCAGAATTATCTGAACAATGTGTCATGTGTTACCAAAAAATCTTACAGATTTGGATACAGTAAAACGAAAACTCACCAATGTACTTTTCATCCCTTACTGAATGTACTATTTCTATACTTCGTAGATACATGAAAAAAAAAATGTATTTTTAATGACATATTTCTTTGGCATAGGGTTATTTGACTTTGTATATTTTAATATAATCTTCTTGGCTGAGTTAAAATTGAAGAAGCATGTAGTGACAAACAAACTAATTCAGGGAAATGGAAGAAGTTGATTAAGGAAAATGAGCATTTTGCCTTAATGTTTTTAAACTACAACAATGTGCATCTGATCGATGACTTGTTGACTGGTTCTTTTGAACCAAAAATATTTTCAGTTTTATCCAAAAGAAGAAAAAGAATCACATCCTTGAGATCTGAAGTATATTAGTAGTTTCAAGCATCTCATGCCTAACAACAGAAACTAGAGGCAGATTATTTTGCACATGGCCTAGTTTCTCTAGAAGGTATCTTTGACAGTTTTCAGCAGCCATCATCCCAGCAGAGTAAGCTCCATGTACAGATCCTTGGTGGTCATCCATGCAAACAGCTTCCCCACCAAAGAACAGATTACCAACAGGCATCCGCAGCCTGTCGTACACGTCCTCCGGCTTCCCAACTAAATCATATGTGTAACAGCCGAGAGAGTTTGGATCGGTTCCCCAACGTGATACAAGATACTGAACCTGAAAAGGTTTTAACATAGTATGAATTAAGGTTCCTTAAGTAAGAAGGTAAGATGTAGAGAATAAAGAAATACATTGAGGTTTGGTTACTGGAGAACACAAATTTGTTTGGAGAATACGATACAGAAACAGAAAAGATATCTCTATCCAAAGAAACAAATTTTCTGTCATCCCAAAAACTTGCAAAAAGACTGAGAGATGAACTTACTGGGTCGGACGCATCAGGAAACATCTTCTTGAGCTGCTGCATTACAAAATTTGCAGCCGACTCATTGGATAGCTTCTCAAGGTCATAAGCAAACCTGCCAGCCGCCATATATACAAGAATCGGATGGCCTGTTGCTTTATGTAGATTGAGAAAATAACCACAGGCATAAGAGGTGGGTGCAACAATGCCCAAGAGTTCTACATTAGGCCAAAACACTTTGTCAAATCTTAGAGCAATCTTGTTCTCATTGCCCAAACCAAGATCTGCAATTGCAGCAACCTTCCAATCAGGCAGTTTCGGTATAAATTCGATCAAATTGGCCTTTAGGATTCCGACAGGAACTGTTACAATAACGGCGTCCGCTACAAAGTTTGTGCCATTTTCAAGTGTGACCATTATCTTATTGAACCCATTTGATATCTTTGTCACCCTACATGGTGAGGTTTCAAAGAAGGATCAAAACCTTACACCATAACTCCTAATCACCAGAAGAGGGTAAGATACAGCAGAATAAAGACATGTATTCTCATTACTAACATCAATAAAAACTAAAATAAATTCAAAGTTCTATGGGTTCAGAGGACAATGCAATAAGATTGATCAAGTTAAACTTGGCAAATAATGCCCAAGATAATTCAATTGTATAAATCTTAGCATGATTTTTCATCAACAGTTCTATTGGATTATCTTGGCGCATCTAACATTGAAGCATTTTAAGGCATTGCCGGGTTCAGATTATAAATTGGGTGCTGCCACATCAAAATTTTAGACTCAAGTTACAGTCAAATGAGTTTGAAAACTGAAATGAATTTTGATCCTAATCTCCGAGTGACAAAATATTTATTTTTTAGCTTTTTTCCCCTCCCATCTTTATATATCCTGGCCTTGGTATGACATAGTGAATTGTAATAATTTCTTCCTCCTTTCTCCTTTCATTTTCCCATAACAAATCAGAAAAAACGACCATGCAGCTAAGTCATGCGATAAATTATGCAGGCATGCCTGTGATTCAAGCGTATATCCAGATTTTTTGCAAGAGCTTTAATAACAGGATC
Source organism: Arachis hypogaea (assembly GCF_003086295.3). Classification (NCBI taxonomy): domain Eukaryota; kingdom Viridiplantae; phylum Streptophyta; class Magnoliopsida; order Fabales; family Fabaceae; genus Arachis; species Arachis hypogaea. The sequence goes on from NC_092052.1 coordinate 17,991,371, forward strand.
ATATCCTTCTACCATTAGTCCATGACCACCAGAAAGGACGTGTTCCTATAAGAAAATTGATATAATTACTTGACATGGAAGTTTAAGGGTAATAAGGATCTTGTATCATTCAAGAAATATTGAGGAACTCACCTGATCCCAAGTTTTCAGTGATATCATATCTGCATCAGCAGCAAACCAAGCTTCCATTCTGCATATATACCATTGTAGCACTTCATGGGAAAGTCCTTGCTGCCTGAAAAGAAAACTTTGTCAGCAATAAGGATAGATTGAAAAACTTCAAGCCTCAATGCTTATACATTACTCTCTTTATTTCAAACTATATGTCACTTTGGAAATTTGGTACATTCATAACTGAAATGGATCTTGATATAAATTAAATCCAAATGCATTGCATTGTTAATATACCAAACTTTCAAAGTGACAGATACTTTGGAATAAAGAGAGTATCTTCTCTTAACATCTGGTAAATCTCTTACCTTAGTTCTGGATGGCTATTCAGCACAACCGAAATTGCTTGTTGAACTGACATGTCATCAGGATCCTCATCCCTCACTTTTCCTGTCTAGAGATGTCAACAGAAAAGCCTTTAGATTCCCCTTTAAGATGATTGTAATTGCCTTCAGGAATAAAAAGCAGCACAAGCCGTAAGCTACTAGATCTTACCTCTTCTAGAATTCTCTTAAAAGTTTCCCCAACGTCCATGACTATTTGCTGGGGAACTTGATGACCATCTGTGTTAAAAAGCATGCAACTGGAAAGGCAAAAAGTGGTTACAGCAAAGCAGAAGTAGTAGAAGTGGAAAAAAAAAAAAAACACACAAATCAATAATAGAGTTATCAATAATAGTTTGGCAAATTTGCATATAACTACGAAGGATTTAGAAAAAATACTATTGCTGCATCATAAACCTCCAATTGCAACAATTAAATTGAATTACAGAAAGATAAATAATTATTCTGATTATTACCTTTCCAAATCATGGTCATATAAGATAGAGTCATCACCACTGGTACGATATAACGTAAGCCCTAAACCACGTATGAGCGGAGCCAAGGGATTCTCATTGCAGACACCATGTAGCCTAAAAAATAATCAAGAAATAACTGATCTTTATGCCTGGAAAATAAATGCAAAAATTAAGTTCATCTTTTATCTTCAATACAATGTGTTAGAAACAAAGGCAGTTCCATTGAAGAATTTGAACTCTACCATGATGCTCCCATATCCACAGGACAACCAAAGGAGTAATCAGTATTAATGCGGCCACCGAGCCTATCCCGTGACTCTAGTATAGTAACCTATCCGAATGATTGAGAATAAGACAAAGCAGAAAGCAAGAGAAAATCTTTCTGCTGACCTAATTAAAGAAGATAGAAAGAATAAACAAAGATGAAGTATAATCATAAGTTTGTGACAATATGGCACCTCAAAAGATGCATCATACAGACTACGCGCAGCGGCAAGCCCTGATATACCGGCACCAATAACAATAACAGAAGGAAGAGGACTGCATTGCCTCTCAATGTGTGAGGCAACAATCTTGCCTGTTCATTAGACACCAAAATCAGAAAGGGAAAAGAAAATCCTCATATGTGAAATAGAATAAACTAAATAAACCATAAAAGGAAGAATCTCTCTTTTTACTGAACAAAAATAAATAGGAAAACCATCAATACAAGAATGTTATCCATTATGTACAGGAAATATCCTAGAAAGACAGAACTGTGAATTCCATCAGCAAAACAATTAAACAATTGATGGAAACCAAAGAAAGTGCTTCTTAAAGAATAAAGATCCTTGTGTTATATACTCCAGTACAAGAAGTGAATTGTTGACAAAACACATTTCATTTCTCTGAATTTCACAAAATGTAAAAATATTGGCCACTTTGGGCTAGAGGATGAACTCCTTTGTCAAGTTCCAGGGTCATTCATTCTCAATCATGAATAAACATATTAAAAAATATTCCCCCAAACACTGAGCTCATAAGTTTTTAGAGAAGAAACTATACAGAATATCTTGAAATTAACAATGGCTGAACTGATTAGATAACAATTCGGTACATGAAGATTCTAAATAGATATCAATGCAAAGATGCAACAGTTATCCCGTTGGACTATATATCGGCCTCAGACACAAAACAATTCTTCAAATATTCCAAATCTCAATATTTAATACAAAATGAAGTATGAGATTGACACAGACAAACCAAATGAAACAAATAGAATCATACTAATTAGATAATGGGATCATGTGCTGGGAACTTGGTAGCTATTCCGTGATCTAATTATATTCTCCCTGATTATGGATATGAAAATGGACCACAAGAGAAAACAATATGGACAATATATATATAAAACCCTTCTTTGTCCAAGGTTGTTGATACAAATGACTTTATAAAATTTTACACTGCCAATATATCAGTAAATTTTCTGTTATTGAGCATACTACACTGCATATTAATGTGACAATTTATGGCAGATACAGTGCTCAATCATTTTAGGTGGTGTAGCATGATTAAGATCTTAATTGTTCATAATTGGAATCGTTGACATGAAAATCATCAACAATTAACAACACTAATACATTTGCATAATAGTGGCAAGTACCTCAACATGAAAATTAGAAGTACAAGAAAAAAAAAAAAAAAAAAGTTAAACTTTTCAAGTTTCAACCAATGAATGAATATGAAGAGCAAAAGTATCACATAAGGGTCAAATCGCACGCAAGCTATTTTGGCTAAAAAATTTTAACTTACCAGCTTCCTACCAACTCTGAAACCTAAGGTTTGCAACAAAAAATATTAATTTTTTTTTTAAATGAACAGAAGTTGAAGATAATGAGCTAAGGAAACCGTAAGGAATATTATAACACTTAAAAGTATAAGAAAGAATGGAGAAAAGAAAAATGACTAACCGTCTATGAGATTGGTGGAGAACAATTCCTTAGGGTCCATTAGAGAATAAAAGCCAAAAAAGAAAAAAGATCAGCGAAGTTGGAAAAGGTAGGTAAATTGGTGAAAAAGGTATGTTGAGATGAAGCAATGGGATGAGAGAAGAGATTCGTGTGTTTGATTGCAAAGAAGAAGAATAATCGGGGAATTGAGCAATGCCTGTATTGTGTTTGTATTTATGCCCCCCTCTCTCTCTCTCTCTCTTTCCTTCATCAATAGACAGAAACAGAACGCTTTCTCTCTCTCTCTCTCTCTCTCTCTCTCTGCCAATCCAGAGAGACGCAATGCAACGGTACTATGGTGAAATGCGACTAACAAATACCCGCCAAACACTGTCTCCATGGAATTATTATTATTATTATTATTATTATTATTATTATTATTATTATTATTATTATTATTATTATTATAGTTGTAGGATTTTCGAAGGAGATACAAAAATAAAAACATTTTCTTTTTATCTAAAAAAAAAAGAGTTTGAAATTTTAATGAAATTAAATGTATTAGTTTCTTTTCATTAATATTCCTACAATTTTAATTTTATTCTTAACAAATGTCTATCATTAATTATTAAATCAAGGGTGTTTCAAAAGGTTTCCTTCCGCGACATGGTGACTGGACAGAAGTCTGTAGAACCTATGCACAATTACTCAAGAGGGGGGGTGAATTGAGTATTGCAACAACAATGAATCTTTTTGCGGAAGTTAAAGACAATATATAAAAGTGTTATTGTACTAGTATTTTTCCAAGAGCTTAACTCAATTGCTAAGCATTTATAAGGAGCTTTTACTTTCCAATAGACACCAACTCAAATAAATTGATCAAGCTTTTCACCAATCGGACTTAAGCTATTCCTTAAGTACTTACGAAGCTACTTTTCGATCACAATTTATTTGCTCAAAGGTAAAAGACAATAATATTAAAGAGATGAGTTTGGAGAGATGCAAACGCTATTTAGAGTGGTTCGGCACAATCCTTGTCCTACGTCCACTTTCTTTCTCAATCGCTATTGAGAAGTTCCACTATTGCCAAGTTTCAAGGTGCTCGCGCAAAACCTTTTACAATCCGAGTCCTTAGTTTCTAACACCTCACGGTATATGATCACCACTCGTATACTAACCCACTCTACTTAGAGATACCTTCTCTAAGATTTGCCTTGAGTACTTAGTATACTTCTTTGGTATCCTCACCGACTATAGTGTTTATAACTCTTGACTCAACCTTGGAGATCACACTCCAATTTACAAAGTGTTACAAGAAAACAATTCTCAAAGAATTGTTGAGATGAAATGAGTACTCTCTAGAAGAGTGTATGATTACAAGTTTAGCACTATTGAACCAATTGATATTGCTCTCTCAAATTGTGTATTATAACACCTTAAAAATGTGTAGAATGAAAGAATATGAACAAGATAGTTTGCAAATACTCACGTGTATGAAATAAGGCTTCAATCCATCTATTTATAGACTCCCCAAACCTTAGAAACGTTGGGGAGTTAATGGGATGGAGCCGTTTTGTCAAAACTAGCCGTTTTTTATGTTTTTTAATCATTTGCATCGATGCATAACACTTTGCATCGATGCAAATGTGTCTTTGAAGCTGAAATTTGAATTTTCAGCTAGGTTGCATCGATGCAAACATCTTTGCATCGATGCAACAAGTCGTCGCATGCTTTGCATCGATGCAAGATGAGTGTGCATCGATGCAAACCTTAAAGAATGGCTTAAAATCACTTCAAAATGCTTAGGATTGATCTCAAACTTGTTGGAGTCAATTCCTATGCTTTTGTACCTTTGAAAACAAGTTTTTAAACCATTTGGCTAGCATCGAATTGCAAGATGTGCATCAAAACATTTTGTGAGTGTGTGTTGAGAGATTTAGCAATTGGTTCTTAACAAGAAGTTACCTAAGTCCTAAGACACTATACTTGTCTTCAAATGTTGTGGACTTGAGTTTCTTGTTGTTGTTGTGTTGCTTTCAACTCTTCATTCCTCAACGTTGAATGTTGGTTGATCTTTCAACATGCTTGTTCATTCAAGTTGTTTGTTGGTTTGTCTTTCATGTCGTTTGTTGGTTTGTCATTCATCAAAACCTACGAATACAAACTTCGCATACAAGCAACATGATTTACAATTTCCCCCTTTTTGATAATGACAAACCAATTTTGAGGATATGCATTTATAAATGATTTTGAAAGCAACAATAATGCACTTTGTTTTATAGAAAGCTTTGGAGAAGACTTCACAAAAAAAATTTTGCAGGAGTTCCCCCTAAATATGTGCATTTGTTCCCTTAAAGGGCGTTTATCAAAGAAAACGATTTAGATATCAAAGTTTTTGCTTAGCGGAAGTCTTTTTGAAATCATTGTTTCGCAAACTTATTTCTTCTTTTCAAATCCTCAAACTTCTTCTTTTTCAAGAGTTCAAAATTTCAAATATCCTCAAACTTCTCTTCCCCCTTTTGACATTATCAAAAAGAAAGGAGTTTGAAATGTGTCATAGAAGCATGCATAAAACAATGAATTTTTTTTTTAAGTTCAATATCTCTATTAATTTCAAGGATGAGATATTCCCCCTTTCAAAAAGAATTTGATTTCCTCTTTTTATATATAACAAGCATGCATAATTCCCCCTAAAGAAGTGAAATATATCAAGACATGCACATTAACTTAAAATAGGGGTACCAAGCCTATTTTGAGTTATTCACCAAATAAGCATACAAGCATTAGTCATTAAACAAAATTATGAAGGAAATATCAAAGTATTTAAACCATAATAGAAATCCTTAGCTTACTAGGAGTTAGTTTAACAATTCATATAATCAAATAAACATAAAGCAATAAAAAGTGACTTGATGAAGAGGAGACAATCAATCTTGGTCTTCATCATCATCAGTGTCCTCTTCATATGGTAGGTGGATCCCGAAATGCTCATATAAGTCATCAATACGACGATCCAAGCGACCCGTGCGATGATCTACACGAGACACACGACGATTAAGTGCTTCAAGTTGCCTACCATGCTCTACGTCAATCCTTTGGATGTTTTGGTTGATGGATTGTAATTCTCTCATTACATCAACCAAGGAGGGTGGTTCTTGAGCTTGAGGTGCTTGTGGAGGAGCTTGCTCTTGAGGACCTTGTTCATCAACATTTCTTCTTCCCATTTTGTTGAGAATATGAGTGTTGATACAAGATTGAGGTGGTACTTCCTTGGCAATCTCATTTGAGACATCAATACCAACATAATCAAAGACTTTAGACCATAGGCAAAGGAATCCTAATCCACCATTCCTATCCTTCATCTTGAGCCTAATCATATGTTGTACTATAAAGTATGGCCAATTAATCTTAATTCCATTCATCATAGCCCACATGACAATCAAATCTTCATCATTTACATTCGCATGCCCGGATATTCTAGGTTGCAATACATAGGTGACTAGATATAACAAAGTTCTATGTTCCGCACTCATTGAATTGCAACTAATTTTGGAATGAGCTCCTTGTACAAGATTGAACAAATGCATGGCATTGTCCTTTGAATAACCCCATTCATCAATTGGGGTTTTACCACCTTGAAACAAGTCACCTTGATTAGGCAACTCCCAAATGGTGGCTAACTCATCACCATCTAGCCTATAATCCTTTCTTCCTATCTTGAAGAATAATGTGAAATTTGATTCATCTTCCTCATCAATCTCAATCATGAGTGTACTATAGGCTATGGCAACTAAATCCGGATAAAATTTACTCTTAATTTGAACAAAATCCATGAGGCCTTGATGAACTAGAATAGCCTTAAGAGTATCAAAGTTATGAATGACAAGAAGGGTCGGATCCAAATACCTCGGAGGAATTTCCTTTCTTCCGGCGAGCCTTGCCTCATAGAATTGAAGATCTTCATTAGAAGCAAAGTACCTTGCCAAAGGATGATTATTTGGAGGTGGAACCACACTTGAAGAGCCTTTTGACTTCTTGACGGTTCTCTTGATTCTAGGCATTGTGGATGATTTTGTTTTATGGGTTTTGTAGAGGAGAATGTGGGGACTTCAAATATGTAATTTGTTTGTAGTGGGTATCTAAGTTTTGTGAGTTGTATGAAGCTATATGTGAGCTTGTTTTGGAGGTTATGGAGGTTTGAAGGTGGGGATATGAGTTGTGAGGTTGAAGATGATGAAAAAGTGGGGTTTTGTTGCTCAAAAATGCCAAATTCACGTGTTTTTGTGCAATTTGGTCGTGTTTGCATCGATGCAACATGCATCATTTTGCCCAAAATCACCAAATTTTCATCCTTTGGTGGTTCTTTCTTCAATCCTTTGAGTTCCATCATGTATATACTCATTTAAACCATTATAAACTTCAATTTGTTGATCCTCCATTGTTTATAATCTTCAAATTCTTCAATCTACCTCAAGATTAATCACTCATTCATCAACTCATAAACCTACAAAACAATGGCTAATTGGATATCTCCAATGCTTAAGTTAGTAAGAGATACAAAAATAGCAATATAAATATAATGAATTCAAACAAATCATATTAGATTAGAATCCAAGATACCAAGTTTCATCATTTTTACTAACAAGGCATTTCACATCATTTGAGGAAACTTCATCTAGATTAATCATGTATACATTGTCAACACGGTGCCCAATTAGCACAATTTCATTAGTGTCTTGCCTTTTTATCAAACAACATTTTGAATCAAAGGTGACTAAGTTTTCTTTGTCACAAAGTTGGCTAACACTAATGAGATTATGTTTGAGACCTTTGACAAGTATAACATTATCTATGGAGGTAGAAGAATTTTTACCAACTTTTCCAACGCCGATTACTTTGCCGGTGTTGTTGTCTCCATAGATCATGTTTCCTCCGTTTGTAGGCTCTATTGCGGTGAACTTTGATTCATCGCCGGTCATGTGTTTGGAGCATCCACTATCAACATACCAATTTGTATCCTTAGCTCCAACACGTACCTACAAAACAATTAAAATTGGGATTTAGGTACCCAAGTGAATTTGGGTCCTTGATGGTTAGTATGAGCATAATGCCCATAAGGTGCCCATCTCGTATCTTGACTATGAAAGTTTATATGTTTAATTCTAGTAAAGCATACGGCTGCTATATGACCTACTTTATTACAATAATGACATATGACATTTGGATTATGCATCCTATGCATGTTTCTAAATGGTTGCCTAGGTTGTTTCCTAAATGCAACATCTTTTGATCTATATGCATTGTGATCATAATTTCTAAATGAAGCATGTTGAGGAGGATGTTTAAAGGCTTCATTCCTTTTAGGCATGCTTGCCTTTTGGGCTTGCGGTTGCCTAATAGGAGTTTTAGTATTTTTAAATTTTCCTTTTTCAAAACCTAAACCTTCCTTATTATGAACATGCTTTTGGTTTTTCAACATTTTATCTAAGTTCTTTGAAGATTCATTGAACTTAGCTAAAGTGTTCTTAAGATTTGTAATTTCATTTTCATGCATTTTACAAGATTTGTATGGATCACTACTTGTGCTACACTTATCTTTTCCAAGATTGATATTCTCGTTTTTCAACGTCTCATTTTGTTTTAAAAGATCCATATTCTTTTTCTTTAGGAGAGAATAATCTTGGGTAAGTTTTGTGTACACCTCAAGTAAGGCATCATATTCATCTTGTAAATTAAAAGAAGTGGAGTTGTCATCACTAACCTTTTCTTCGCTTGCCATTAAGCAAAGATTTGCAACCTCGTCGTCATCGGAGTCGGATTCATCCTCGTTCTCCCATGATATGTATGCTTTCTCCTTCTTCTTAAATTTCTTGTTTTTGTCCTCCTTTTGAAGTTTTGGACAATTGGGTTTAATGTGTCCAACTTCTCCACACTCATAGCATTTTGGTACCTTTGTTTTGCTCTTGAAGTTTTTCTTCATTGCAAACTTATTGAATCTTTTTAATAAGAGTGCAAATTCTTCATCTCCTTCTTCTTCATTATCATCACTCTCTTCTTGTAGTGATGTTGTTTTAAGGGCGAGACTTTTCTTCTTGCTTTCTTCACCTTTTTGTCTATTTAGCATAGTCATTTCATAGGTGAGAAGATTACCTCGTAGTTGATCAAATGTAAGTTGATAATAGAGCCTTCCTTCCACAATGGCGTTCACTTTGGAGTTCCATTTTGGTGTAAGGCTTGTAAGCACCTTGGTCACAATTTGTTTATCATTGTATTTTGTGCCAAGCATGCTTAGGTTGTTGAAGATCTTGGAGAGTCTTTCAAGAGCTTCTTCAATGCTCTCTTCATCTTTCATTTTAAAATTTTCTCATTCATGAACTACCATAAATACCTTTGATTCTTTAACGTGGTCGGTTCCTTCGTAAGTGATTTGGAGTTTATCCCAAATCTCTTTAGCGGTTTCACATGTAGAGATCTTCATATAATCATGCTCGTTAAGTGCACAATGAATGAAGTTGATGGCTTTATCATTCATTGCCACCTTCTTCCAATCATCGTCACTATATTCATTTTCTCCTTTCGGTACTTGCTTTAAGACGGAGACTTCTCCTTCTTTAGCGCTTGTTGTCTTTGTTGGAATGTGATTTCCATTCTCAATCACTTTCCAAATTCTCACATCTTGAGAACGGATCCAAATTCTCATCTTATTTTTCCAATAAGAGTAATTTGTTCCGCTAAAAAGAGGAGGTCTAGCGGTTGAGTTACCTTCACTAGTGTTGTTGTTGTTAAAGCTTGTGCTTGCCATGATCTTTTCCCTTAAACGGTTAAGTCTTTCAAAGGGTTAAGCTCTGATACCACTTGTAGAACCTATGCACAATTACTCAAGAGGGGGGGTGAATTGAGTATTGCAACAACAATGAATCTTTTTGCGGAAGTTAAAGACAATATATAAAAGTGTTATTGTACTAGTATTTTTCCAAGAGCTTAACTCAATTGCTAAGCATTTATAAGGAGCTTTTACTTTCCAATAGACACCAACTCAAATAAATTGATCAAGCTTTTCACCAATCGGACTTAAGCTATTCCTTAAGTACTTACGAAGCTACTTTTCGATCACAATTTATTTGCTCAAAGGTAAAAGACAATAATATTGAAGAGATGAGTTTGGAGAGATGCAAACGCTATTTAGAGTGGTTCGGCACAATCCTTGTCCTACGTCCACTTTCTTTCTCAATCGCTATTGAGAAGTTCCACTATTGCCAAGCTTCAAGGTGCTCGCGCAAAACCTTTTACAATCCGAGTCCTTAGTTTCTAACACCTCACGGTATATGATCACCACTCGTATACTAACCCACTCTACTTAGAGATACCTTCTCTAAGATTTGCCTTGAGTACTTAGTATACTTCTTTGGTATCCTCACCGACTATAGTGTTTATAACTCTTGACTCAACCTTGGAGATCACACTCCAATTTACAAAGTGTTACAAGAAAACAATTCTCAAAGAATTGTTGAGATGAAATGAGTACTCTCTAGAAGAGTGTATGATTACAAGTTTAGCACTATTGAACCAATTGATATTGCTCTCTCAAATTGTGTATTATAACACCTTAAAAATGTGTAGAATGAAAGAATATGAACAAGATAGTTTGCAAATACTCACGTGTATGAAATAAGGCTTCAATCCATCTATTTATAGACTCCCCAAACCTTAGAAACGTTGGGGAGTTAATGAGATGGAGCCGTTTTGTCAAAACTAGCCGTTTTTTATGTTTTTGAATCATTTGCATCGATGCATAACACTTTGCATCGATGCAAATGTGTCTTTGAAGCTGAAATTTGAATTTTCAGCTAGGTTGCATCGATGCAAACATCTTTGCATCGATGCAACAAGTCGTCGCATGCTTTGCATCGATGCAAGATGAGTGTGCATCGATGCAAACCTTAAAGAATGGCTTAAAATCACTTCAAAATGCTTAGGATTGATCTCAAACTTGTTGGAGTCAATTCCTATGCTTTTGTACCTTTGAAAACAAGTTTTTAAACCATTTGGCTAGCATCGAATTGCAAGATGTGCATCAAAACATTTTGTGAGTGTGTGTTGAGAGATTTAGCAATTGGTTCTTAACAAGAAGTTACCTAAGTCCTAAGACACTATACTTGTCTTCAAATGTTGTGGACTTGAGTTTCTTGTTGTTGTTGTGTTGCTTTCAACTCTTCATTCCTCAACGTTGAATGTTGGTTGATCTTTCAACATGCTTGTTCATTCAAGTTGTTTGTTGGTTTGTCTTTCATGTCGTTTGTTGGTTTGTCATTCATCAAAACCTACGAATACAAACTTCGCATACAAGCAACATGATTTACCATTTCCCCCTTTTTGATAATGACAAACCAATTTTGAGGATATGCATTTATAAATGATTTTGAAAGCAACAATAATGCACTTTGTTTTATAGAAAGCTTTGGAGAAGACTTCACAAAAAAAATTTTGCAGGAGTTCCCCCTAAATATGTGCATTTGTTCCCTTAAAGGGCGTTTATCAAAGAAAACGATTTAGATATCAAAGTTTTTGCTTAGCGGAAGTCTTTTTGAAATCATTGTTTCGCAAACTTATTTCTTCTTTTCAAATCCTCAAACTTCTTCTTTTTCAAGAGTTCAAAATTTCAAATATCCTCAAACTTCTCTTCCCCCTTTTGACATTATCAAAAAGAAAGGAGTTTGAAATGTGTCATAGAAGCATGCATAAAACAATGAATTTTTTTTTTAAGTTCAATATCTCTATTAATTTCAAGGATGAGATATTCCCCCTTTCAAAAAGAATTTGATTTCCTCTTTTTATATATAACAAGCATGCATAATTCCCCCTAAAGAAGTGAAATATATCAAGACATGCACATTAACTTAAAATAGGGGTACCAAGCCTATTTTGAGTTATTCACCAAATAAGCATACAAGCATTAGTCATTAAACAAAATTATGAAGGAAATATCAAAGTATTTAAACCATAATAGAAATCCTTAGCTTACTAGGAGTTAGTTTAACAATTCATATAATCAAATAAACATAAAGCAATAAAAAGTGACTTGATGAAGAGGAGACAATCAATCTTGGTCTTCATCATCATCAGTGTCCTCTTCATATGGTAGGTGGATCCCGAAATGCTCATATAAGTCATCAATACGACGATCCAAGCGACCCGTGCGATGATCTACACGAGACACACGACGATTAAGTGCTTCAAGTTGCCTACCATGCTCTACGTCAATCCTTTGGATGTTTTGGTTGATGGATTGTAATTCTCTCATTACATCAACCAAGGAGGGTGGTTCTTGAGCTTGAGGTGCTTGTGGAGGAGCTTGCTCTTGAGGACCTTGTTTATCAACATTTCTTCTTCCCATTTTGTTGAGAATATGAGTGTTGATACAAGATTGAGGTGGTACTTCCTTGGCAATCTCATTTGAGACATCAATACCAACATAATCAAAGACTTTAGACCATAGGCAAAGGAATCCTAATCCACCATTCCTATCCTTCATCTTGAGCCTAATCATATGTTGTACTATAAAGTATGGCCAATTAATCTTAATTCCATTCATCATAGCCCACATGACAATCAAATCTTCATCATTTACATTCGCATGCCCGGATATTCTAGGTTGCAATACATAGGTGACTAGATATAACAAAGTTCTATGTTCTGCACTCATTGAATTGCAACTAATTTTGGAATGAGCTCCTTGTACAAGATTGAACAAATGCATGGCATTGTCCTTTGAATAACCCCATTCATCAATTGGGGTTTTACCACCTTGAAACAAGTCACCTTGATTAGGCAACTCCCAAATGGTGGCTAACTCATCACCATCTAGCCTATAATCCTTTCTTCCTATCTTGAAGAATAATGTGAAATTTGATTCATCTTCCTCATCAATCTCAATCATGAGTGTACTATAGGCTATGGCAACTAAATCCGGATAAAATTTACTCTTAATTTGAACAAAATCCATGAGGCCTTGATGAACTAGAATAGCCTTAAGAGTATCAAAGTTATGAATGACAAGAAGGGTCGGATCCAAATACCTCGGAGGAATTTCCTTTCTTCCGGCGAGCCTTGCCTCATAGAATTGAAGATCTTCATTAGAAGCAAAGTACCTTGCCAAAGGATGATTATTTGGAGGTGGAACCACACTTGAAGAGCCTTTTGACTTCTTGACGGTTCTCTTGATTCTAGGCATTGTGGATGATTTTGTTTTATGGGTTTTGTAGAGGAGAATGTGGGGACTTCAAATATGTAATTTGTTTGTAGTGGGTATCTAAGTTTTGTGAGTTGTATGAAGCTATATGTGAGCTTGTTTTGGAGGTTATGGAGGTTTGAAGGTGGGGATATGAGTTGTGAGGTTGAAGATGATGAAAAAGTGGGGTTTTGTTGCTCAAAAATGCCAAATTCACGTGTTTTTGTGCAATTTGGTCGTGTTTGCATCGATGCAACATGCATCATTTTGCCCAAAATCACCAAATTTTCATCCTTTGGTGGTTCTTTCTTCAATCCTTTGAGTTCCATCATGTATATACTCATTTAAACCATTATAAACTTCAATTTGTTGATCCTCCATTGTTTATAATCTTCAAATTCTTCAATCTACCTCAAGATTAATCACTCATTCATCAACTCATAAACCTACAAAACAATGGCTAATTGGATATCTCCAATGCTTAAGTTAGTAAGAGATACAAAAATAGCAATATAAATATAATGAATTCAAACAAATCATATTAGATTAGAATCCAAGATACCAAGTTTCATCATTTTTACTAACAAGGCATTTCACATCATTTGAGGAAACTTCATCTAGATTAATCATGTATACATTGTCAACACGGTGCCCAATTAGCACAATTTCATTAGTGTCTTGCCTTTTTATCAAACAACATTTTGAATCAAAGGTGACTAAGTTTTCTTTGTCACAAAGTTGGCTAACACTAATGAGATTATGTTTGAGACCTTTGACAAGTATAACATTATCTATGGAGGTAGAAGAATTTTTACCAACTTTTCCAACGCCGATTACTTTGCCGGTGTTGTTGTCTCCATAGATCACGTTTCCTCCGTTTGTAGGCTCTATTGCGGTGAACTTTGATTCATCGCCGGTCATGTGTTTGGAGCATCCACTATCAACATACCAATTTGTATCCTTAGCTCCAACACGTACCTACAAAACAATTAAAATTGGGATTTAGGTACCCAAGTGAATTTGGGTCCTTGATGGTTAGTATGAGCATAATGCCCATAAGGTGCCCATCTCGTATCTTGACTATGAAAGTTTATATGTTTAATTCTAGTAAAGCATACGGCTGCTATATGACCTACTTTATTACAATAATGACATATGACATTTGGATTATGCATCCTATGCATGTTTCTAAATGGTTGCCTAGGTTGTTTCCTAAATGCAACATCTTTTGATCTATATGCATTGTGATCATAATTTCTAAATGAAGCATGTTGAGGAGGATGTTTAAAGGCTTCATTCCTTTTAGGCATGCTTGCCTTTTGGGCTTGCGGTTGCCTAATAGGAGTTTTAGTATTTTTAAATTTTCCTTTTTCAAAACCTAAACCTTCCTTATTATGAACATGCTTTTGGTTTTTCAACATTTTATCTAAGTTCTTTGAAGATTCATTGAACTTAGCTAAAGTGTTCTTAAGATTTGTAATTTCATTTTCATGCATTTTACAAGATTTGTATGGATCACTACTTGTGCTACACTTATCTTTTCCAAGATTGATATTCTCGTTTTTCAACGTCTCATTTTGTTTTAAAAGATCCATATTCTTTTTCTTTAGGAGAGAATAATCTTGGGTAAGTTTTGTGTACACCTCAAGTAAGGCATCATATTCATCTTGTAAATTAAAAGAAGTGGAGTTGTCATCACTAACCTTTTCTTCGCTTGCCATTAAGCAAAGATTTGCAACCTCGTCGTCATCGGAGTCGGATTCATCCTCGTTCTCCCATGATATGTATGCTTTCTCCTTCTTCTTAAATTTCTTGTTTTTGTCCTCCTTTTGAAGTTTTGGACAATTGGGTTTAATGTGTCCAACTTCTCCACACTCATAGCATTTTGGTACCTTTGTTTTGCTCTTGAAGTTTTTCTTCATTGCAAACTTATTGAATCTTTTTAATAAGAGTGCAAATTCTTCATCTCCTTCTTCTTCATTATCATCACTCTCTTCTTGTAGTGATGTTGTTTTAAGGGCGAGACTTTTCTTCTTGCTTTCTTCACCTTTTTGTCTATTTAGCATAGTCATTTCATAGGTGAGAAGATTACCTCGTAGTTGATCAAATGTAAGTTGATAATAGAGCCTTCCTTCCACAATGGCGTTCACTTTGGAGTTCCATTTTGGTGTAAGGCTTGTAAGCACCTTGGTCACAATTTGTTTATCATTGTATTTTGTGCCAAGCATGCTTAGGTTGTTGAAGATCTTGGAGAGTCTTTCAAGAGCTTCTTCAATGCTCTCTTCATCTTTCATTTTAAAATTTTCCCATTCATGAACCAACATAAATACCTTTGATTCTTTAACGTGGTCGGTTCCTTCGTAAGTGATTTGGAGTTTATCCCAAATCTCTTTAGCGGTTTCACATGTAGAGATCTTCATATAATCATGCTCGTTAAGTGCACAATGAATGAAGTTGATGGCTTTATCATTCATTGCCACTTTCTTCCAATCATCGTCACTATATTCATTTTCTCCTTTCGGTACTTGCTTTAAGACGGAGACTTCTCCTTCTTTAGCGCTTGTTGTCTTTGTTGGAATGTGATTTTCATTCTCAATTACTTTCCAAATTCTCACATCTTGAGAACGGATCCAAATTCTCATCTTATTTTTCCAATAAGAGTAATTTGTTCCGCTAAAAAGAGGAGGTCTAGCGGTTGAGTTACCTTCACTAGTGTTGTTGTTGTTAAAGCTTGTGCTTGCCATGATCTTTTCCCTTAAACGGTTAAGTCTTTCAAAGGGTTAAGCTCTGATACCACTTGTAGAACCTATGCACAATTACTCAAGAGGGGGGGTGAATTGAGTATTGCAACAACAATGAATCTTTTTGCGGAAGTTAAAGACAATATATAAAAGTGTTATTGTACTAGTATTTTTCCAAGAGCTTAACTCAATTGCTAAGCATTTATAAGGAGCTTTTACTTTCCAATAGACACCAACTCAAATAAATTGATCAAGCTTTTCACCAATCGGACTTAAGCTATTCCTTAAGTACTTACGAAGCTACTTTTCGATCACAATTTATTTGCTCAAAGGTAAAAGACAATAATATTGAAGAGATGAGTTTGGAGAGATGCAAACGCTATTTAGAGTGGTTCGGCACAATCCTTGTCCTACGTCCACTTTCTTTCTCAATCGCTATTGAGAAGTTCCACTATTGCCAAGCTTCAAGGTGCTCGCGCAAAACCTTTTACAATCCGAGTCCTTAGTTTCTAACACCTCACGGTATATGATCACCACTCGTATACTAACCCACTCCACTTAGAGATACCTTCTCTAAGATTTGCCTTGAGTACTTAGTATACTTCTTTCGTATCCTCACCGACTATAGTGTTTATAACTCTTGACTCAACCTTGGAGATCACACTCCAATTTACAAAGTGTTACAAGAAAACAATTCTCAAAGAATTGTTGAGATGAAATGAGTACTCTCTAGAAGAGTGTATGATTACAAGTTTAGCACTATTGAACCAATTGATATTGCTCTCTCAAATTGTGTATTATAACACCTTAAAAATGTGTAGAATGAAAGAATATGAACAAGATAGTTTGCAAATACTCACGTGTATGAAATAAGGCTTCAATCCATCTATTTATAGACTCCCCAAACCTTAGAAACGTTGGGGAGTTAATGGGATGGAGCCGTTTTGTCAAAACTAGCCGTTTTTTATGTTTTTGAATCATTTGCATCGATGCATAACACTTTGCATCGATGCAAATGTGTCTTTGAAGCTGAAATTTGAATTTTCAGCTAGGTTGCATCGATGCAAACATCTTTGCATCGATGCAACAAGTCGTCGCATGCTTTGCATCGATGCAAGATGAGTGTGCATCGATGCAAACCTTAAAGAATGGCTTAAAATCACTTCAAAATACTTAGGATTGATCTCAAACTTGTTGGAGTCAATTCCTATGCTTTTGTACCTTTGAAAACAAGTTTTTAAACCATTTGGCTAGCATCGAATTGCAAGATGTGCATCAAAATATTTTGTGAGTGTGTGTTGAGAGATTTAGCAATTGGTTCTTAACAAGAAGTTACCTAAGTCCTAAGACACTATACTTGTCTTCAAATGTTGTGGACTTGAGTTTCTTGTTGTTGTTGTGTTGCTTTCAACTCTTCATTCCTCAACGTTGAATGTTGGTTGATCTTTCAACATGCTTGTTCATTCAAGTTGTTTGTTGGTTTGTCTTTCATGTCGTTTGTTGGTTTGTCATTCATCAAAACCTACGAATACAAACTTCGCATACAAGCAACATGATTTACAAAGTCTCCCTCTCCTATGCTTTGGAATGAGACTTTAGATGGAGAGAGGCTAGTCAAGGTGATCAAAGGGAACCACGGGAATTCGCATCCTCCTCGGGTCATCTTCTCAGAAGAAGGGCTGGCGGCGTTATCTGTACCATATAAGGAAGCGATCGTCGTCAAAGTCTTGGGCAAGCATATGAGTTACACGGCAATGGTGCATAAGCTGGGTATGGTGTGGAGATTGAAGGGTGGGTTTCAAGTTCTGGATGTAGGAAATGGTTATTTTCTGGTGAAGTTTGATGCTTTCGAAGATCGGGAGAGGGTATTACTTGGTGGTCCTTGGATGATATCTGGGTTCTATCTTGCTGTAAAACCATGGTCACCTGAGTTCTATTCAAAGGAGGAGGTTTTTGGATCCACTATGGTATGGGTACGCTTTTACGGCTTAGGGATTCGTTACTACCATGAGAAGGCTATGTTGAGGATCGCCGCTGCGGTGGGAAAGCCAGTGAAAGTCGATGTAGCAACTAAGATGATAGCAAGAGGGAAGTATGCGAGGGCTTGTGTGGAGATTGATTTAGGCGTTCCCATTACTCGTAGTGTTGAGGTGGATGGGAGGGTTTTGGATGTCGAATATGAAAGCCTTGAGTTGGTCTGCAATACGTGTGGTTGTTATGGGCATGTTGGTGTGGACTGTAAATTGGTTAGTTCAATTTCAGCGAACATTGATAAAACAGGGGTGAATGAAGACAAGGAACAAGATCATGAGAAGATAGATCAGGTGCCATTTTCTTCTAATATTGAGAAGCCTTTTGTTTTTGGTAGTACTACAATTGGGATAAAGAAGAATAAGGATAAGGAAGTGCATGTAATGGAAGGGGCACATGCAGGGGATACAACGTGGACCAAAGTGGAAAGAAAGGCAAAGGGCAAGAAGGTCTTTTTGGGTAGACATGACCAGGATAAGTCCAAAAAAGTTTATGTGGATAAATCTTCTAATTATGTTGCTAAAGGAGAACCTGCTATGAAAGGCATCAATGTGGTTGAATCATCTTTACACATAAGTAAGGGCAATCAAGTGTTAAAACAAGCGAGGAACTTTAAATTAGCTTCGTCAGGTTTTACCTCTGCTCAAGGTGTGACGGGTGGCAAGCAAGGACCTGGTTCAGAACGGGCAGGGGCTTATTCGCAAGGCGCGGGGACTTCTAAAACGCCATTCAAAAGCAATTTAAAGAGATTAAGGCCTAATTCTCTTCAGAATTCTCCGGTTGAGAATGGGCATAGTGTGGTTACAGTGGAGACCCCACTCACTACCCTCAAATAATCTGAGGTGTGGGTCTCACTCCAAGTAATATTAATATGGATTGTGCAAACATTATAGCTTGGAATGTGAGAGGAACTGGAAATAAGCTGGCTCGGGTGCATCTGAAACAATTGGTAAAGAATTTTCATCCATACGTTTTTATCATTTTAGAGACTCATTGTGCTTTCCAAAAGATGGCTGTCTTTTGGAACACATTAGGTTATACTCCTATTCATATTGAAGAAGCTCAGGGGCATAGTGGAGGTATTTGGGTGCTCTCTGTATGGCCCGGAGTATCTTGCAATGTCGTGGCAGTGAGTTCGCAAGTGGTGTGTGTTGAGTTTTCGAATGGCGGTTTTTCTTGGGTCTGTGCAGCAATTTATGCAAGTCCCGTTCCTAGCAAAAGAGAAGAAGCTTGGAGGGTTTTGACAGATTTTTCTAGAAATTATTCAGGTCCTTTATTAGCTATTGGGGATTTTAATGAGATCCTTCTTTCATCTGAGGTTAAAGGTGGGAACTTTGTCTCTCGAAGGGCAGAGCAGTTTGGAGCTCTCCTAGATGAGTGTGGTTTGATTGATTTGGGAGCCCATGGATCTTTGTACACTTGGTTCAGACATATGCAGGGTAATCGGTTCATCTCGAAGAGGCTGGATAGGGCTGTGGCTATTGATGCTTGGTGTTTTCGTTTTCCGGAAAGCTATGTGGAGAATTTGGCGAGGATGCATTCTGACCACTGTCCCATTATGATACGATGTCAAGGTAATGATAGAAGAGTCGGGGTAAAACCTTTCCGTTTTCAAGTAGCTTGGTCTTATCACCCAAGTTTTTTGTCGGTGGTCAGGGGTGCTTGGGACAAGGGTAGACCCAATCCTATTCGTTGCCTTTCTCAGGTCAGAGATGATGCTTTGGCCTTTAACCGAGATGTCTTTGGGAATATTTTTAAAAGAAAGAGGGAATTGGAGAGGTGTGTGACCAGTATCCAACAGCGAATGGAACGAGTTGATGCTTTATCCCTCATACAGGAAGAAAGGGAGTTACAGGCTGAATATAGTAATCTGCTTATGCAAGAGGAGTTGTTTTGGTATCAAAAATCCCGAGAGCACTGGGTCAGATTTGGAGATAGAAATACTAAGTTCTTTCATATGCAAACCATTATGCGGAGGAAGCGTAACAAGGTTCAGGGGTTGTTTTTGGAGGATGGAAGATGGAGGACTGATCCGCAAGAACTCGAAGAATATGCAATTGGATTTTATAGAGATCTTTTTTGTAATGTGGAACATGTAGAACTTGATGTGATGGGGGATCAGGAATTACCTTCTTTATCTCGTGAGGCTATTGAAAGTCTCACAAGAAATGTTTCTAAAGAAGAGGTTAGGAAGGTGGTTATGGGCATGAACTCTTTTAAGGCCCCAGGTGCCGATGGTTTTCAGGCTTTTTTCTTCAAGGAATATTGGGAAGTGGTTGGTACAGAGGTATGGGAACTTGTTAAGAAGGCTTTCGCTGGGTTTGATCTGGATAGTGCTCTGTTTGACACTTTGGTGGTGCTGATTCCTAAAGTTGATAACCCGTCTCGCATGAAAGAGTTTCGTCCTATCAGCCTCTGTAATGTCATCTACAAGATTATAACTAAGGTGGTTGTGGAGAGGTTACGACCTTTTCTACAAGATATCATTGGTCCTCTGCAGGGAGGGTTTATTCCTGGAAGGGGTGCCCCAGACAATATCATTGTAGCCCAGGAAGTTCTCCATTTTATGAAGAAAACCAAATCAAAGAAAGGTGTTCTTGCTTTTAAAATTGACCTAGAAAAGGCTTATGACAGGGTGAGCTGGGAGTTTTTGGAGCAATCTCTCCTAATATTTGGCTTTCCAGGTACTATTGTTTCTCTTATTATGAAATGTGTAAAGTCTTCCTCCCTTTCTCTAATGTGGAATGGTAACCGGTTGGATGGTTTTCAGCCAAAGAGGGGTTTGAGGCAA
The DNA here is from genome assembly GCF_003086295.3 of Arachis hypogaea. Taxonomy (NCBI): domain Eukaryota; kingdom Viridiplantae; phylum Streptophyta; class Magnoliopsida; order Fabales; family Fabaceae; genus Arachis; species Arachis hypogaea. The sequence goes on from NC_092052.1 coordinate 18,012,060, forward strand.
GGAGACCCGATGTCTCCTTATTTATTTGTTATTTGTATGGAGAGGTTGAGTTGCCTCATTGCTAGGCAAGTGGAGGTTGGTAGATGGAAACCAGTGACTGTGTCTAAGGGAGGTCCTGTAATCTCCCATCTCCTTTTTGCAGACGACCTTATCCTTTTTTGCAAAGCAAAGAAATCTCAAGTGCTTCATGTTTTGGACACTATGGCCACCTTTTTGCAGAGCATCTGGTATGAAGGTGAATTTTGACAAATCTCGTGCTATCTGTTCTATGAATGTTTCTAGACAACGCAAGGATCTCTTCACTGGTATTTCTTCTATCCGATTTGCTAATTCTCTGGGAAAATACCTTGGTGTCCCCCTTAAGCATGGCAGAGTTACTAAAGCTGATTTTAATGATGTGGTTGATAAGCTTACTAATAGGCTAGCATCTTGGAAAGGTCGCTTCCTTAATAAAGCTGGTCGGATTTGCCTTGCTAAATCAGTTTTATCTTCTATACCTATTTATAGGATGCAAGTAAGCCTTTTTCCATCAGGTGTGTGCTCTAACATTGATAAGTTTACTAGAAGTTTCATTTGGTGTGGTAGTCATAATCACCGTGGTCTTCATTTAGCATTTTGGAGAGTTTTGACGACTCCGAAAAAGTTTGGAGGTCTTGCTTTGCGGGAGTCGCGGTTGGTCAATTTTTCTTTATTAGGAAAGCTAGTTTGGCAAATTTTGATGAATCAAGAGAAACTGTGGGTCAAGATTATGCTTCAAAAATACCTCCAGAATAGAAACCTATTTGCAGTTAAAGCAATGGGTTCTTCATCGTATATATGGAAGTCTATTGTGCACACAGCTTCCGTATTAAAGGAAGGGTTTGTTTGGGAAGTGGGAGCTCTTTCTAAGAATTTCTGGTTTGACTCTTGGTTGCACTCTGGGCCAGTAGGAGCGAGGGTTGAATTTCTTGATATTTGTGAGGCTGCTTTGACCATTGAAGATGTTTACCGTGATGGAGTTTGGCATTTGGAGAGGATTTACTCTTTTATTCCTATGGACTTAAGGGAAGACATTCTTAGTTTAGTACATATTTCGGCTTCTGGTCGTGATTTGGGTTGGAGTTGGGAGCACACTCTTTACTCTGCTAAACAAGGATATTTATGGTTAATTCAGAATAAGTTGAATTGGGATAGGAATATCAATTGGCTTTGGCTTTGGAAGGCGCGGGTCCCTGAAAAGTTGAGGCTCCTAGTGTGGCTTTGCCTTCATGATGCTGTACCAACTCAATATCTGCGTTTTCGGCGACATCTCTCCTCCTTATCCTTATGTACACGTTGCAATCAACTTCCGGAGACAATTTTTCATTGTTTTCGGGATTGTGAAGTGGTGCGATGAGTTTGGGTTTCTCTAGGTTTTTCTGATGTGTGTTTCTTTGGCTCTCACGAGGTGCATGATTGGTTCAAGCATGGCCTCCTCAATGAAGGTTGTTCCAAATTTGCAGCTATAATATGGTCAATTTGGCAAGACAGAAATATGGGTAATTTTCAGGGAATTTTTGGATCTGCTGGGTCAATTGCATACAAGGCTCGCAGGTGCATGGTGGATTTTGAATATACAACTCAGAATCGAGTGTGTTGCATCCAGGGATTAAAATCTCTGTCTTGGTCTCCGCCAGAACCTGGTGCTTGGAAGTTAAATTGTGATGGGAGTGTGAACTTGGGAGATGATTGTGCTGGTTTTGGATGGGTAATTCGCGATAGCTCCAGTCAATGGGTAATGGGATGCTCAGGAAATTCCTTTGGATCTAGTGTCATCAAGATGGAGTTGTGGAGTATATGGAAAGGTTTGGCTTGGGCTTGGGAGGCGGGTCTTAAGCTTGTTGTCTGTGAGACAGATTGCACATCAGCTTTTGAGCTAGTGACTAGTTGGCAAGTTCCACTCTGGCATCTTGAAAAAGAAGTGATACAACTGATCTTTGACTTGAAGTTAAGAAGGGATTGGGATATTCGTTTTGAGCTTATCCCGAGAGAAGCTAATGTCGTGGCAGATCGGTTGGCAAAGATGGGATCTGGAGGTAGCGGAGCTGATGAGGTTCACCTTTGGCACCAGCCGCCAGAGGTGGTTTGTCCTCTCTTGCTGTTAAGAACCTGATTTCTTTTCTTTTTCTTTTCTGCTCTTTTGTTTTTTTCTCTTGGTTGTTCACCAAAAAAAAATCAAGGGTGTTTAAAGCGGGCCGGGTTATTATATACAAATTTATAAATTTTATATAATAAAGTAGTAAAATTATATTTTTAAAAATTAAATTTAATAAATATTATATTATGTTTATACCAAAGTAAATTATTTTAAAGAAAAAATAATATTGTATAGTATAAAAAAATATCAATTAGACTATAAAAGTATAATATAATACTACTAATTTTATTTTAAAATATATTTTTATTATAAATAATAACTTTGGGTGGGGTCGAATGACCCAAAACATGACTCGAAAATAACAACGAATAAAAATGGCGAGCTTAAACTCGACAAATATGTTTTGAATTTGGACCGAATTTAAGTCGGGTCGGATCTTAAACATCTTTAGTTAAATCGTCACCCAAAAAATATTGCTGAAGGGAAGAATCTGACAGCTGCTCGATTAGAAGAACAAATATAAAATTGCTCAAGCGGAAGAGATAATGTCTGCAAAGCTACTTCGACACTCAAGTTAGAGAGGTGTCCATTAAAAAATACAAGAATTTAGAGTAAAATTATATCTTTTGGGGAGGTTGGTTACCTCCTTTATATACTTGAGTCGTACTTAGTATATTTTTTTTTGTTGTCTTCCTTCCGCGGATGATCCACTCCTAGATTCGGGAAAAAAACTCCATAATTGTTTTTCTCTAGAAATATCTAGTATCTATAAAGAACGAACACTTAGCTAAGTTGTCGTATCCGTGAATCGGACGTCCGATATGTATGGCTGTTATGTCTAACTGTATCTTAATAAAAAATAAAAAATTATTTTTCGCATACACTTAAATACACTTAAATACCATCACATGTTAGTACGTTTAATCTTATTTTTAACATTTATTTTTAAAATAAAATATTAAAAATAATTAAAATATTTAAATTTTAATATTAATAAAATATTAAAATATCATTAAAATTTATCTAAAAAATATTTTATATTATATACATGAGTCTTTATACCTTATAAAATTTTAAAATTTGTATGTCAGTATGTTTCGTGTTGTATCATATCATATATCTGTGATATTGCATTATAGTCTAGTACGAATTCTTAGTGTCCCTGCCACGTGGCCATGCAGCCAGCTTATCAGTGGGCCTACGTTCTTTGAGGGCCGGTCCAGAACATTAATAAAATCTTAAAAATAAAATTGTGTTGTAAAATGAGAGATATATATAAGATAAAGATGTATAAATAGAAGACTCTAGTATTAAAATAATTAGCTCAATAATAATTTATAGATATATAATAATATTATATGTTGTAATGTATATATATATACAAAGATAGAAAGGAGTATAAAAGTAAAGAGAGAGAATTGCATATATATATATATATATATATATATATATATATATATATATATATATATATATATATATATATATATATATATATAAAGATAGAAAGGAGTATGAAAAGTAAAGAGAGAGATAATAGCATTTGCTTTTATTATTGCTATGTGTATAAAGGGAGAGAGAATAATATTCAGTTGTTGTTGTGTGTCTTTCTCTGAGGCAAAAGCCTCTATTTATAAGCGTATGTGATGGAAGATTGTCAAATTACATTAAATAATATTCTTCTTCAATACTTGAGCCATTGTGGGGAAATGGTCATCCACCTAGGCTTCCTTATCGTAACACTCCCCTTTGGATGACCATTTAGGATTATTGCATCGTTAAAACCTTAATAAATAAAAACCCAATGGGAAAAAACCTTAGTGAAGGAAAAAGAGTACAATATCCTTTAGTGATGGGGACTGCCTCGTTAAAAACCTTGTCAAGAAAAATCCAATGAAAAAAAAACCTGACCAAGGGAAAAAGAGTACAGCTCCCCCTCTTGTCGACATCAGTTGATGTCTCGAAATCGGCGCATCCCAATCTCATGTACCAATCTTTTAAAGGACGATTTTGGGAGTGACTTTGTGAATAAATCTACCAGATTGTCACTTGAACGGATCTGTTGGACGTCAATTGTCCCTTGATTTTGAAGGTCACGAGTGAAGAAGAATTTGGGAGAAATATGCTTTGTTCTATCACATTTGATGTATCCACCCTTAAGTTGAGCAATGCATGCTGTATTATCTTCAAACAGGACAGTTGGAGCTATCTCATGATCAATTAGTCCACATGATGACAGAATATATTGAATCAGACTCCTCAGCCAAAAACACTCGCGACTAGCTTCATGAATCGCCAGTATTCCAGCATGATTAGAGGAGGTTGCTGCTATCGTCTGTTTCGTGGACCTCCATGATATAGCTGTACCACCATATGTGAATAGGTATCCTGTTTGAGATCTCCCTTTATGTGGATCAGACAGGTATCCGGCATCTGCATAGCCAACTAGTTGTGATTTGGATCCATAGGGATAAAACAATCCCATATCAACCGTTCCATGAAGATATCAAAAAATTTGTTTGATTCCACTCCAATGTCTTCTGGTTGGAGATGAACTATACCTTGCTAGTAAATTCACCGCGAATGATATGTCAGGTCGCGTATTATTAGCAAGATACATTAGTGCTCCAATGGCACTAAGATATGGTACTTCAGGACCAAGGATATCTTCATTTTCTTCTTTAGGACGGAATGGATCCTTTTTCACATCCAAAGATCTTACGATCATTGGGGTACTTAATGGATGTGACTTATCCATATAAAATCTTTTCAAGATCTTTTCTGTGTATGTTGTTTGATGAATAAAGATCCCACCTTTTATATGCTCGATCTGCAGGCCAAGACAAAATTTAGTCTTTCCAAGATCTTTCATCTCAAACTCTTCTTTTAGAGTTTTTATAATTGTTGGAATCTCTTCAGGAGTCCCAATGATATTTAAATCATCAACGTACACAGCAATTATAATGAACCCAGATGTAGTTTTCTTTATGAAAACACATGGGCAAATATCATCATTCTTGAATCCGTTTTTGGCCAAATACTCAGTAAGACGATTATACCACATTCGTCCAGATTGCTTTAGACCATATAAAGATCTTTGCAATTTGACTGAGTACAACTCTTACGAATATTCATTGGATGGTTTAGATATCTTTAGTCCTTCAGGGACTTTCATATAGATATCCCGATCTAATGAGCCGTACAAATAGGCTGTTACCACATCCATTAAATGCATATGCAGTTTATGATATGCAGATAAACTGACCAAATAACGTAATGTTATCGCATCCACTACGGGGGAATACGTTTCTTCATAATCTATACCGGGCCTTTGTGAAAAACCTTGTGCCACAAGTCGGGCTTTGTAGCGCACAACTTCATTTTTCTCATTTCGTTTTCTCACAAATACCCACTTATATACAACAGGTTTTACATCTTCAGGTGTACAGACTACAGGTCCAAAGACTTCACGTTTTGCTAGAGAGTCTAATTCAGCCTTCATGGCTTCTTTCTATTTTGGCCAATCATTCCTTTGTCAACATTCTTCGACTGATCTTGGCTCAAGATCCTTACTTTCATGCATGATATCTAATGCCACATTATATGCAAATATTTCATTGACAATTGTCTTATTTCGGTTCCATTTCGCTCCTGTAAAGACATAATTTATCGAGATCTCGTCATTTTCACAATTTTCAGGTACCTGAACGTTTTCTGGCGTTATATCAAAATTTTGGACAACTGCAGGTGTCTCTACTATGTCTTTTTCAATAGGAATATTATTTACTTCTTTTCTCTTTCGAGGATTTTTGTCTTTGGAACAGACAGGCCTGCCACGTTTCTGGCGTGAATTTGCTTCAGTGGCTACTTGTCCTACTGGGACATCAATTCGAATTGGGGCATTTTTCGCTGGTATATAAGATTTAGTTATCCTCTTTGTATCGAAAAATGCATCAGGCAATTCATTTGCTATTCTTTGCAAATGTATAATCTTTTGAACTTCCAGTTCACATTGCCCTGATCGAGGATCTAAATGCATCAACGATGATGCATTCCAATTAAGTTCCTTTTCAGGAAGCTTATTCTCTCCCCCTAATGTTGGAAATTTTGATTCATCAAAACGACAATCCGTAAACCGGGCTTTAAACACATCACCAGTTTGTATCTCAAGATACCTCACTATAGAGGGAGAATCATATCTAACATATATCCCCAATTTTCTTTGGGGTCCCATTTTGGTGTGATTAGGTGGTGCAATGGGAACATATATCGCACACCCAAATATTCTTAAATGAGAGACATTTGGCTGCTGGCCAAAAGCTAATTGCATAGGAGAGAACTGATGGTAACTCGTTGGCCTCAAACGAATAAGTACTGCGGCATGTAAAATAGCATGCCCCCAAACCGAGGTTGGGAGATTTGTTCTCATAAGCAAGGGTCTAGCAATTAATTGGAGGCGTTTAATAAGTGATTCTGCTAACCCATTTTGTGTGTGAACATAAGCTACTGGATGTTCAACACTTATTCTATTAGCCATACAATAAGCATCAAAAGCTTGGGAAGTAAATTCACCAGCATTATCAAGACGAATTGCTTTGATTGGATTTTTTGGAAATTGTGCTTTTAATCGAATAATTTGAGCCAATAATCTCGCAAACGCCAGGTTGCGAGAAAATAATAAGCACACATGTGACCATCTCGAAGATGCGTCTATCAGGACCATAAAATATCTAAAAGATCCACATGGTGGATGAATAGGTCCACATATATCACCTTGAATCCTTTCTAGGAATTCAGGGGACTCAAATCCAATCTTTACTGGTGATGGCCTTAAAATTAACTTTCCCTGAGAATATGCAGCACAACAAAATTCACTAGTTTTAAGAATCTTCTGGTTCTTTAGTGAATATCCATGAGAGTTTTTAATAATTCTCCTCATCATGGTTGTTCCCGGATGACCCAATCTATCATGCCAAGTTATGAATTCATTTGGGCTAGTAAACTTCTGGTTTACAATGGCATGTGATTCAATTGCACTAATCTTGGTATAATATAACCCAGATAAAAGTGAGGGTAATTTTTCTAATATAACTTTCTTATTTGAATCATGAGTTGTGATACATAAGTACTCATGATTTCCCTCATTCATAGTCTCAATATGATATCCATTTCGACGAATATCTTTAAAGCTCAACAAGTTTTTTCGAGACTTGGTAGACAATAGTGCATTATTTATTATAAATTTTGTTCCTCCAGGAAACAAAATTATAGCTCTTCCGGAGCCTTCTATTACATTGCCTGAGCCAATAATAGTATTAACATATTCCTCTTTTGGCACAAGATGGGTAAAATATATATCACTTTTGAGAATAGTGTGCGAGCTTGCACTATCCGCAAGGCATACATCTTCATTACATATCCTTGCCATTCTCTTCAAAAACAAATAATAATAAAATGAGTAGTATGCACAGTTAAATTGAATACTTGATCAGAATTATTTTTTCTAAGAAACACTGTACATAAAATAATGTCATATACTAAAATTTTATTTTAAAATTTGACACATTTAATAATTTCAAAATTTATAGACATTAATATTTCATTATTTATGTACATCACATTTGAAACTTAAATACATAGAAAATAAAACTTAACAATAAGTTCTTTACATTATTTATTTACATATATACTTCGCAGTCCCACATATTAAACTATTCCATCATTGATCAAATGGCCAATATTTCCTTCAGGATCCTCAAAGAAATTAGATACATCATAATGAGTGGTGGAGTTCTCAGCATCATTTGAGACAAAATTTGTTTCCTTTCCTTTGTCGTCCTTTTTCAAAGATGCCTGGTAAAGATTGACTAGGTGCCTTGGGGTACGACAGGTATGTGACCAATGGCCCTTTCCACCACAACGGAAACACTTATCCTCTGTTGATTTATTCTGCCCGATATTCCTTTCTCTATCCCACTTCTGGTGAGATCCTCTCTTTTGAATATAATTCTTTTTCCTTCCATAATTTTTCTTATTATTAAAACCTTGACATTTACCTCTTCTAGGGTAATTTGCCACATTTACTTCAGGAAATGGGGCAGCGCCAGCTGGGCGCGCTTCATGATTTTTCAATAACAACTCATTGTTGTGTTCAGCAACAAGAAGGCAAGAAATTAACTCAGAATATTTTTTAAACCCTTTCTCTCGATACTGCTGCTGCAGGAGCACATTCGAGGCATGGAAGGTTGAGAAAGTTTTCTCCAACATATCATGATCAGTTATTTTTTTTCCACATAATTTCATTCGTGAGGTGATTCGAAACATTGCAGAATTATATTCATTTATAGATTTAAAATCTTGTAAACGCAAATGCGTCCATTCATATCGGGCTTGAGGAAGTATCACCGTTTTCTGATGATTATACATTTCTTCAAGGTCTTTCCAAAGATCTGCAGGATCTTTTAATGTAAGATATTCATTTTTCAATCCTTTGTCAAGATGACGACGAAGAAAAATCATGGCTTTAGCTTTATCCTTCTGGGATGCATTATTTTCAGCCTTAGTGGTATCTCCAAGATCCATTGAATCAAGATGGATTTCAGCATCTAATATTCATGATAAATAATTGTTTCCAGATATATCAAGAGCATTGAATTCAAGATGAGAGAGTTTCGACATAATGAAAAATTTGTTACCTGAGTCTTCCTAAAAATTTAATCAGAGTCTCGTGCTGATAACGTGTTGTAAAATGAGAGATATATATAAGATAAAGATGTATAAATAGAAGACTCTAGTATTAAAATAATTAGCTCAATAATAATTTATAGATATATAATAATATTATATGTTGTAATGTATATATATATACAAAGATAGAAAGGAGTATAAAAGTAAAGAGAGAGAGAATTGCATAAATATATATATAAAGATAGAAAGGAGTATGAAAAGTAAAGAGAGAGATAATAGCATTTGCTTTTATTATTGCTATGTGTATAAAGGGAGAGAGAATAATATTCAGTTGTTGTTGTGTGTCTTTCTCTGAGGCAAAAGCCTCTATTTATAAGCGTATGTGATGGAAGATTGTCAAATTACATTAAATAATATTCTTCTTCAATACTTGAGCCATTGTGGGGAAATGGTCATCCACCTAGGCTTCCTTATCGTAACAAATTGATCTTTATTAAAATTGATAATGAATGGTTGGTACTTGGTAGCACTAAATTTTCAATATGCACATCGGTATAAATTGAATTTGGATCCTCTAAATTTTGAATTTTTACTTTAGAGAATAAAGTATGATCTCTCACCTTTGAATAGTTTCTCTCTTATGTTTTCTCTTGGTCCCACCTATAAAATAAATGATGAGAGATCACACTTTACCCTTTAAAGTGAAATTCAAAATTTAGAGAATCCAAATCCGTATAAATTAGTATGCTGATGGTAGGGGTGAGCACGGGTAGCGAGTACCTGATTACTCGTCCGAATCCGAATCCGAACCAATTAAATTGGTTCTGGAACCAACGGATAATAGGGTCTAACCCGAACCAAACCGATGATCTTTGTTAGTGATTGGTTCGGGTATCGGTTCTGGGAGTGCGGAACCCAAACCAACCCACGAACCCGATCATATATTAATTAAATAAAAAATAAAAATATATATATATGACTTTTTCATCAGACAAAAATAATCACTATTAATATGTTTGGATTTTTAATGAGTTTAGTTTTTAATGTATTTAGTATTGATATGTTTGGATTATTTCTATAATTCTATTGATGTTACATGTTTATTGTATTTGTTGAATTTTTAAGATAAAAATTTGGTTTTTTTTAATAAATTTCAAAGTCATCGGGTACCTAATTACCTGAACCGAACCAATCCGTTCTTAATCGGTTTGGTTTGGTTCGGGTACATGTACCAAAAAATACAAATCCGAATCAAATCAAACCAATTATATTTTGATCGATTCGATTCTAATTTTACCATAAATCTAAAACAAATCGACCCATGCTCACCCCTAACTGATGGTCCATAAATACCAAGGCGAATCAAAGATGGTGGCTCCAAATATATTCATATATTATAATAAGACTAATTAATTAAAAAAGTGTTCAATTATTGTAGTAAACTAATATTTATTGGATTTGTTGTGAAACAAATACTCTGGATGTCTTTCTTATTGTATTCATCTGTAAGACGAACGTTTAGTTTCAAAGATACAAACGTCGAGAGGATACCTTAGGATATGTTTTTTTTTTTTTTTTGGTGACTACCTTAGGACATGTTGATTATTTATTTATTGAGACATAAATTTTGAATAAATATATTGATATATAAATATACAAAAAATATATATATTTAATATTTTTTTTAAAATATTAAGACATAAAAATACAATTAATTAAATATAATTTTTTATATATTCTTTTATTAATTTTATACCAGAAATATTTTATACTTTTATTTTTTATTAATTTTTTATATTTTTATTTTTTATTAATTTTTATAAAATATCAATTTTTTAAATTTATTATATTTTATTCAATATTTTATCAAATACAATATACATATACTAATAATTTATATCTATATTTTTAATGTTTATTTTTTATGTCTCTGTCTCAAAAAAAAACTTAAACCAAACGCTACCTAAAAGGATCATGGAGACCTTGTGGCTATTGGCTAAGATTCAGGATCTTTTTTACGATATATTTAAGAAATTTTTGTAACATATTATTGATCAAGTTTTTATGCAGCCTTTTAAAATTTAAGATATTTGAAAACGATTTAGTTTTTGACCAACTTGGAACCTATATTCAATTTTGCCTTTTAGCCTTTTTGATTTTGTCTTCTACAAACAACTTGGCGGCACCACCTTTTTTAGAAATCGACATGATCAGCGGATTCAAATCAGTGTGATTATAATTAAAGTTTAGTTTAATAAAATTTTTATTTTTTAAAAATAATTTATAAAAATTAATTTTTAAAATTAATTTTTTAAAAATTATAGTATTTATATTTGATAAATTAAATTAAAAATTATTTTAATAAATATAAACAACAATAAATACGTTTAGTAAAATAATTTTTAAAATTTAAAAAATTATAATAAAAATTAATATAAGAATTAAATTTAAATATTAATTAATGTATAAAATTATATTAGATTTTTTTTTTATTTTGATAAGTATACGTCAATTTTAAAAAAGTTTTTTTTTAGGTGTTTTCAAAAGCACCTCTAAACATAAACACATGAGCTTTTTATTTACCAAACGCAAAATAAAATGCGTCTATTTTAAAAAACACAAACACATCTTTAAAAATTTTATCAAATCGAGTTTATATATATATATTGGGCCACAAAATAAATTAAAAATTATGATTTTCTAATATTTACTTCAATCAATAATTATGTGGGATCCTAATTATGTTTGACATACAAAAAATAAGAATTCAATTTTTGGAAAGACTAGAGGGGGGGTTAAAAAATTGTTTATTGTTGACTCAAATATAAATGTAAAAAAAAATGTTAGTCATTTAATATTTGTTATTTTTATATATAAATATTTAATTGTCTATTATCACATCAATAAAAATAATTAATTTTAAATTTCATGTTTAAATTAAACACTAAATCAGATTAGATGACATTGTATAAGTTTTTTACTATCAAAGTAAACTTATATAAAATAATTTAGTCAATAAAATTCTTTAATTTCTTTTTAATTTTGAGGTAATTACACAAAAATTGAGTTCAAAATCCCTAATTAAACTGTGGTAACTTTTAATGTAACCACGATTCCTAGCTAGTGCAAATATAGGAGTGTATCACTCTGATTCCAATATCTGTTTTTAATTTTTCACTTCTCGTTCACAAAGGATATAATCACTGGCTTTTCAAGAACTATGTCATTTCCCTACAAAAATGGTAGAATATGATTTCAACCATATTCCAGTGTGGATCCAAATTTTTTGGTAAAAATTATTTTTTATACGAAAAAGCAAGTAATATTTTTACAAAATATTATTTAGAGTGTTTTTTTATATTGTTGATGTATAAAAAAAATGCAACACCCTCCATTGCCTCCTGCGTGTAGCATGCATGTCACATTGTTGATTGCACGCCCTCCATGCGTGTTGTGTTTGCATAACTGTAATATCCATCTACATGTAATTACTTTAAATTAGTCTATTTTCACATAAATTATCTAAAAAAATTTCATATCTAAATTTTTCACCCATTTTTTGGGGTCTAGAATTCCCGAAAATAAATGTAATTTCATTCGGATAAAATAAAAAATATATATATTAAAAATATTATGGCAGCTTTTCGCCATCCGACACATGCACTATTTTTTATTCCCCCCCCCCCCTTATTTTTAATAATTGAGTCAGAAAATATCACCGGCTTTTCTGACCAAAAACAGAAAAATCTTGGTCTTCATCATGGTGATCCCACATTCTCACACAATTAATCCATCATTATTGCAAACAACTAAAGCATCAGGTCCCCAGATCCAGTTCATCGGCTTTTTTAGATTTTTTTTTTTTTGGTATATATTTTTTTACTACATATAATGAGTCAATGAGATGCGAAATAAAGGAATTTTTATTTTAATAAATAAATTAATTATAATAATTACTAAAATAAATAATTTAAAAAATATTTATTGAAGTAAATACTTCTCTTATCCCGTTTACACTGTAAATAAGATAATTTTGCACGTATCTCGTTTATCGTGTAAACGAGATATATGTAATTTTTCTATTTTCGTTTATCTCGTTATAGTGTAAACTTTAATGTAAACGAGATATATGTATTTATAAATAATTAAATATAATTTTTAAAAATAATAAAAAATATTAATGATTTAAATTGGATAAAACTCTTAAAAATAAAACGTTTCAAATAATAAAGAAGATGGACGATTTTTAATAATAGGAAAAATAAACCGTCCATTTTAAATAATAGGGAAGATCACGTTTACGTAAAAGCAGATAAGTGCACCATTAAACTATCCATCGTTAATATGATTACCTTTTTTTCTAACTACCCAATTATTAATACTATTGTTTCTAATTGACAAAATTTTTAAATTTTTTATGTACTCTCTTCAGTATTAATTTTTAAATTTAAATTATATATATTTTAAATTTCGTTTATTGCATGAGAGTAGATAAAAATTTGAAATATAATTTAAATATAATTATATTTTAAATTTTGTTTGTTGTATGGGAGTATATAAAAATTTGAAATATATTTAAATTTCGTTTGTTGTGTGGGAATATATTTAAAAGATGGGAAGCATGAGTTGATGCACCGTAGATGAGAAGAGAATTGAAACGGTTATCTCTCACTTATTTATTCCCAATTTTCCATCAACCTCTCCTAACCATGGGCAAACATCTTCTAACGATTGACAAACCGTTTTCTCCTGCTCTTCCTCTATTTTATTTATCTCCATCAACCTCTCTTAACAATTGGCAAACGGTTATCTCCCTAACACACAATTGAAACGATCATCTTCCTATTCTTTCTCTGTTTTATTTATCCATCAACTTCACGCTTCCCATCTTTTAATTTTCTAGGAGTGGGCACAGTTATCGTGTTTATTCTCATCATGGAACTTGAATTTTTTTTATTTTTTAAATTTATTAATATTTTTTATTATTTTCAGAAAATATATTTTTATAGTTATAAATAATTATATCTCGTTTACACGGTAAACGAGATACATACAAAAATTAAAAAACTACACATATCTCATTTACAATGTAAACAAGATAAGAGATGAATATTTATTTTCGTAAATATTTTTTAAATTATTTATTTTAATAATTATTATAATTTATTTATTTATTAAAATAAAAATCTGCAAATAATTGTGCATATAATTTAAAAAAAAATACTTTTCATTATATATAATTTTGTAAACAAATATTTTTTGTTATTTTTAAGATTTAAACTCAATTTTTAATTCATAATCTTGATTAATTTTATATTATTATTTTATTTAATTTACTTTAATATATAAAAAAATTTAGATTAATACATATATTATTTGTATACAGAATAAAGTATTCTTTTTATTTAAAGTTTGTCAAAAATTTTAAAAATATTCTTAAATTTTATTTTATTTTAATTTATTCTAAAATTTTTTATTTACATTAATTATATTCCTAACAGCTAAATTTTTAAGAAATTTAGAACTAATTTAGGTATAATACTTTACCATTAAGAGTCAGTGACAAAATTTTGTGTATGATTTACCTGTATTGATTGTTGTTCTTGAAAAATTGTTGCTAAATTAGTTATAAGTTTTTTGAAAAATTAGATGTTAGAGATACATTTCATGTAAATAGAAAACTTTTGGAACAAACTTGTAACAAAATAAAATTTAAAGATATTTTTAAAATTTTTAAAAAACTTCAAAAACAAAAAGTATATTTTATCCTTATATATAACAAAGTAAAACCCCTTTTCGACTTTGATCCATTTTCAATTTAGACAATCCTCGTTCTATCGATTACAAAATGACAAATCGACCCTTGAATTTTAGTGTCATTAGACACATCACTATCGATTAAAAAATGACAAATAACAAAACTTCGCGGATTTTGTTGACATATCATGTTAGGCTTTTGAGATAGACTATACTTGACAGAGGTAGATGGTAATGATACATGTTACGTTAGGACAAATTCTTACCATGCATCCACCTCAGCTAAGTGCAGTCTAACTCAAAAGTCTAACGCCACTACAAGAAAAACATTGAATATTGTCGGATTTAGCGTCGAACGTTAGCGGTGGATTTACCGATAGATTTGGCAATAAATTCGTCAGACAAAAAAGTTACTGTTGGATTTGATTTTTTGACAGTAAATTCGCTGATAATATTTAGAGAAAAAAAAAAGAAAAATTAGCGCGATCATTACCGTAAAAATTACCGGCGGATTTCAATTAAAGAACGTTGCGTTTTGGTCACACACAACGCATTACTGTTAGATTTATCCAATAGTAAGTTTGCCCTAAATTGGAATCGCCCACCCTCTCTCCTCATTTTGAAAGACTCACTCTCCCTCTCTCTCTCTTCCCCCCAAACCACCTCCGGCAGCCCCCTTTGCCAACGCCGACACCACCAACAGCCTCCAAAGATCGCATGGACTTCTTGTTTCGTGTTGGTCGCTCTGTCGCCACCGTTTTCGTTGCTCCTGTCACTGCTGCTGCTACTCCCTGTGTTGTCGGAGCTCCCTCCTTCTTCTTTCTAAGTAGGTTGTCCTCCTCTCTTTCTGATGATTTTTTTGTATTTTGTTTTAAAAAAAAAACCTAATGTAACATGTCGGTTGGTCACCGCCACTGCCACTGCACCGTTCGTGCTGCCATTACGTCAGAAAAGTCCTTTACGCCACTACTATCTCCGGACAACTCACTCATTAGTTAGTTTAGAGTAGTTAAACCCTAAATCCTAATTTATGGTGTATGTCTATGTTCTTGTTTTATTTTTATTTTGTTCTTTTTTTTATTGTGATTTGGATTTTAAGATTTATTCTAGGTTCATTATTTTATTTTAGTTTTGGAAATTTTGATTTTGAATTCGTTATTTTCTGTTCTGATTTATGTTTTGGTTTATTCTTACATTTTTTTGTTCCTGATTTTTGTTATAATTTTTTATTTGTTCTTGATTTTTGGTTGAGATTTTTTGTGTAGTTCTCCAATTATTATTTACTGTTCTTGGTTCTTAATTTTAGTTATACTTTGTCACTGTTAGAATTTTCTGTTGTATTTTTTTTATAATATTTCTATAGTTTGAGACTTATATAATTATTTATTTAGTTTTAATCTGCCTCTATTTAGAACTAGCATCCATATTGGCTTGGCAATGGAAGTTGATGTTCGTTGATGGCTGATTTGTATACTAGAGCAATGATAACGACTTTAGGTTTAATTTAATTCTCTGAGTTAATCTTAGCTAGCTTGTTAAATTTTCGAGTTAATTGTTGTTTTATTATTGATTGTTGTTAATTTTTTTATTTTTTTGTTGTTTGAATTAATTATTTTTTGATTTAGTTAGTTGATTGTTGTTAATTCTCTGAGTTATTTTTATCTTGTTAATTTTTTGAGTTAATTATTGTCTTATTGTTTATTACTGTTAATTTTCTGAGTTAATTGTTGTCTTATTATTGATTGTTGTTAAATTTTTGAGTTTATTGTTATTTGAGTTCATTATTTTTTCAGTAATTAATTAATTATTGTTACTTCTCCAAGTTAATCTTAACTTATTTAAATTATGAGTTAATTATTAACTTATTACTTATTATTGTTAATTTTCTAAGTTTATTATTATCTGAATTAATTATTTTTTGAATTAATTAGTGTTATATTTTCTGACTTATTAGTTTAAAAATTATTGAATTTAAATATTTAAAATTATATATTAAATTTTTTAAAAATATAAAATTTAAGTTTATTGTCGGTTAAATTTATCAGTAGTTATTAATTTAATAATTAATGATGGTAAAAATTATCAACAAAAATTTTCCAAAAATAATTAGCAGCAGACGAAATACCAATAAATAATTATCAATAAAATTTATACTGTCAGATTTATTCTGACAATAAATATATTATCACCAATTTTTTTAAATCTACCAATAAATCAAACAATATTCAACGAATTTTATATAATGTCTAATATGTCAATAAAATATGTCAAATCTTGTCAGACACATTCGCATGAGAGTCAATATGTGTAATGGAATTGAAGTTTAAGGACAATTTATCATTTTATAATCGATGGAATCCAAGTTATCCAAATCAAAAAACGATGGCGGTGAGAAAGAAGTTTTACTCTATATAATATAGGAAGATGTTTTCGTATGGCAATGTACGGAGACGAAATTTGGTATGGCAAATATGTGGACCGTGCAAATATAAATTAAAATATGTTGATGGTTCAGATGGAGGCGTGGGTTAATAATGTGGAATATAGCGCGTAGGATCCATGATGCGGGATGAACTGATTGGCATAGCAATCTGTTTGGTACTCATGTGAAGTGGTTGGATTCCAAAGCTGGATATAATATCGGTTGGAGCTGCCTGTCTTGTTGTTGTGGGGCTCAACTGAAATTTTTTTTGTACCCATACAGACAGTGGCGGAGCTTGAACCAAAATTTTGGGGGGTCAGAAACTTGACATAAAAATTTAATAATAATATTTATATCAAAATAAAATTTATAAATATAATTATTCTTTAAGTTTGTTACTAATAAGATAATAAATAAATAATTCTACAGATAAAAAATATAAAATAGTTTATAACGGTACTCTTCGAGTTTTTAATGACTTAAAATCTTCAATAATTGAGTCAGAACTAAACTTTTCAGCAATTTCTTTCTCAATGTAAATAACCAAACTATCCGCAAGAAAGTCGTCCTCCATCTTGTTTCTTAACCTTGTCTTTATTATTTTCATTGCTGAAAATGATCGCTCTGTAGTAGCTGTAGAAACTGGAAGAGTTAATATCAGACGAATCAATCTATCAATCAAGTAATACACTTTTGACTTTTTTGTTTCTGCTAAACATCTACACAGTTCATGAATAGTTGACAAATTCTTCATTTCTGGATGCTGACGAACATCAAGAATAAAATGCTGAAGCTGAAAAGGCAAATTAATCTTCTCTTGTTCAGTAAAGTCTTCGGGATAGTAGCTATCAACAAGAGTAGAAATCTTAGCAATGTCAAAATTTTTGTAAGCATCCTTAGGCATGAGAGTAGAGCTCAGACTTAGTAGATCCATTGCTTGATCATTAAATCTGCTATTTAACTCTTGTAATTGCTTATCAATTGTGACTAAAAATATCTCCACTCTAAAATAATGCTCAACTGTAATATGATCTTTTTGGTGACGCGAGCGTCCTTGCCTTGCAACATAAGAAGCAGTTAAATCAGGAATTAGAATATCATGTTGCTCACAAAATGATTTCACATTTTTTAATAATTCCTCCCATCTGTCATCTCTCATGCTTTGGATAAGTGTTTTTGTAGAATGAACTAGTTGCACAGCATTAACTATGTCTTGAGACTGCTTTTGTAAAGCTTGACAAAGAATATCAGTTATTCCCATCATATCTTTCATCAAATGCAAGATCAATACAAACTCAAATGAGGTCAGGGTATTGTAAGCACTATCTGCATCACCACGCTGAGAATAAGTTGATCCATCAATAATAATCTTTTGTAAAACAGTCAACGTTGCACCATACATATTTATCAAACTGCAAACAGAAGAGAAATGAGAACTCCATCGAGTATCACCTGCTCGTTTCAAAGTACCAATTTGATTTGCCCCTTTACCAGTTTCAAGTTCATCAATCTCTAATAAATGGACAATTTCATCTGTCTTGGCAGCATGTAACTCATCATGTCGCTTACTAGAAGAACAAATGATATTGACGATGAAAGTCAATTTTGAAAAAAACTGATGCACAGGAATAACTTCTCTTGATGCAGCAACTAATGCAAGTTGTAATCGGTGAGCAAAACAGTGGATATAGTAAGCATAAGGACAATCTTTTAAGAATAATGCTTGTAACCCATTCCATTCTCCTCTCATGTTGCTGGCGCCATCATATCCTTGACCACGAATATTAGAGACATCAAGACCATGTCGAGAAAGAATGCCGCACAATTCTTGTTTTAGAGTTAATGATGTAGTATCTTTGACATGTACAAGATCAAGAAAACGCTCTTGAATAAAACCATGTATATCAACAAATCTCAAAACAAGTGCCATTTGTTCTCTTTTGGATTCATCACGAGCTTCATCTACTACAATGCAAAATTTGGAATCTCCAATTTCTTCACAAATATGCTTTCTCACCTTGTTTGAGAGTATATGCAAGATTTCTTTTTGAATTTGATGTGAAGTATATTTAGCATTATATGGAGCATTTTCTAACACAGTTCTTGCAACTTCATCATTGTAAGATGCTATGAGTTTTATCATTTCAAGAAAATTACCTCGATTTTTTGATTCTGGAGTCTCATCATGGCCTCTGAAAGCACAAGCTTGAAATGTAAGCCAACGAGTTGCATCAATGGAGGATTTTAGACGCAATCGATTCTTTTGAATTTCCTCAGAAGTATGATCCTCAATTACATTTTGGATGTGACTTGCCTGATTCAATAAATCTAGACATGCTCCAACTGCATTATTGTGTGGTGAGCAAGGATCTCCAATATGTTTAAGAAAAGCACAATTCTTTCCATCATTAACTTTTTTCCAATTTCTAAACCCTTTACTAATAAAAATATCTGACCCATTACGTCCACTAGGTTTTTTGCTAACCAAATAACAAAATAAACAATATGCAGCATCTTCAGAAGGTGAATACTCTAACCATGAAGGAAAAATACCAAACCAAGCATATTGAAATCGTCTTGGATGCTTCGTACCAGATAAAGGATAATTGTCAAGATGCTTTTGATATGGACCCCATTTAAGATAAGCTCGTCTAACCTCATCTCTCTGGTTTGGGTGATATTGCCAAATTTGAAGCCGTTTTCCAGGGTCTCGTTCCAAAGAATTAAGATCAAACTCATCAGATGCAACTCTTTGAACTTTTGGAGGTTGTATCTCACTTTCTTCGTGATTCATTATAGTAGAAGAACTATCTACAAGTGTTGATATTGTAGAAGTTATATGTTCCTCTTCTTGAATATTAGCCTTCCTTTTAAAAAATGCATCAATTCTTTGATTTTTCATCATTATTTTGTATAAAAATTTGAATATATATTCTGTAAAATATGTAAAAAAAAAGTTAGAAGGATAAATATTAAAATTTATAATATTTATTGAATTTTTTTTATAAATTTATCAAAATACAATAATATCAATACTTATTAAATATTATAATATTTTTATCATATAAAAAATTAAATTAAATAAATAATAAAATATAAAATAATATTAAATTAAATAAATAAAAAATACCTAATTTTTTGAGAAGCAAAGCAAAGCAGTAGCGTGCGTGCGTGTTTCACTGTTTTGAGAAGAGAAGCAAAGTAGCGTGTTTCACTATTTTGAGAAGAGAAGCCAAGGCATTAGCATAGCGTGTGTTTTGAGAAGCAAAGGTTATCTTTTGTGTTTTTATAGTTATTTTTTTTATTTGATTTGATTATTAGATATCTTTTATTTTATTAGATGATCTTTTTTTATTTGATTTGATTATTAGATGATTTTTGTTATTCTTATTTTTTTTGTTAGATAATTTTTTTGATTTGATTTGATTTTATCTTTTAATTTTAATGTGTTGTGAAGTTAACAAAAGCCCACTCACTAAGCAAAGGTTATCTTTTGTGTTTTTATAGTTATTTTTTTTATTTGATTTGATTATTAGATATCTTTTATTTTATTAGATGATCTTTTTTTATTTGATTTGATTATTAGATATCTTTTATTTTATTAGATGATCTTTTTTTATTTGATTTGATTATTAGATGATTTTTGTTATTCTTATTTTTTTTTGTTAGATAATTTTTTTGATTTGATTTGATTTTATCTTTTAATTTTAATGTGTTGTGAAGTTAACAAAGGCCCACTCACTAAAAATTATTATACACTAAATGTATGAGATGGGAATTGAACTTGGATACTTCAAGTTATAATAAAGCATTTAAACCAATTGAACTATTTTTCATTTTTGATGAAGTACTACTAATTTTTTTATAAAAAGTTTGGGGGGCCATGGCCCCCCCTTGTCTGAATGAAGCTCCGCCACTGCATACAGACTTGATATTGGGCCGATTGTAGAATAATGTTATGTAATTCGGTTTTTAAAATATTTAACTTGTGTTTAGTTTTTGTTCCTGTTTTTTCTTTTGTTGTGATTAAGCCCGTTTCTATCATGAAAAATGAATAATGTAAAGAGGCAAAATGTTGAGGATGGATGCAACAGTGGAGAATGGAAGTAATTGCCTGTATTGGAAAATGTAACAATTTTATATTAATTATGTATTTTATTTTTTGTGGTCCAAAAAATGATGGATATAAAAATATTTTTGTTAAATAAAATGAATTTTTAATAAATGAATGATATTTTATATATGAGATAATAGTATTAAATTAAGTGTTATTGTTTCTTTAATGCAAAGTAATTGTTTGTTTTTGATACATGTGTAAATTAAAAAAATAAATCCTATTTTGTTGATTTTATAAAAGAAAAGTGTTGATTAGGTGAAAAATACACAATTTTACTTGTGAAGTAGTATATTGTTATTCGTATTGTTGCGATTCAGTTACTCTTTTCTACATGGATCGATGTTATTTATAGAAAGGTATTAATTCATTATGTTTAATTTTTTAGAATAGACAATTATTGGGCATGATATTGGTTTTTTAGAATAAATAGTTATCTTTCGTTGTTGTATTCATTGAGATGAAAAGTAATATAAGCGAAAGCATGGTTAGTGGGAAGCCATTCCAAGTCTGCACGGTGTGGGTAGTGGAATTTATTTTAATGATGTAACAACTAAGGTAAAATGCATGATTGAAAAGTAAATTAACTGCATGAAAAGCTAAGTAACATTAGTTCATTAACAAGAGTACAATGCGATATGGAAAGGATTGCTAAGGCATTTGCAACGGCGGATAATTTTACTGGAATCGGCACTTGGAAACGACACGAGCGGCGGTCTCTGGATGCAGGTTTGGTGCCTAGACCGTCCATCATGGGTTACTAGAACTGGCACCGTTGTCGCGATGATGTCCGAGCTCGTCGAGGTCGAATATACGTTTGTGGAGCGCAAAGGGCTTTTTCGGACGAGAATTTCAAACGAAATTTATTCTGTCTGAATGACTTTTTCATTTCGGACAAATTTGAGATAAATGTTGAACAACTTTTAGTGGAGACATTGGAATAATATATTCTGTCCTAAATTTGTCTAAATTTTGTCCCAAATTTTGGCGCTAAATTTTTTCTAGATGGCACTAAAATTTTCATACAGAGTAGCAATACATTTTGGACAAAAACTATAATTCGTCCGTATTCCATCTGAATATGCGCAATAATTTCAGACGGATTTGGGACGAATTTTGAAAAATATTAATTCTATCCCAAATTTGTCTATAATTAGTCTTAAATGCTTTTACTATAACTAACCTTTTGAAGTAGCTAAATTTTTTTCCACAAATTTGGGACGTAAATAACATCATTTATAAATTATGTTTGAAAGTGCATCAGTTTTCAAACGAATTTCAAATGTTTGTTGAAAAATTTTAACATTTAGTATAAAAATATTCTTTACATTTTAAATTATTCTATTATTTTTTTAATTTATTCTTTTAATTATTTACGTTATAATAATTCAAAATTTAATTTTGTAACAAATTTAAGATAAAATGTATCTAAAAGAATCACATATATAAAAATTTAAAAATAAATTATATCCAATCTTCTAAAAAAATAATACAAATAATAAATAATAATAAAAAAATCACGTAAAATAAAAAAATCATATACTTTTTCATATAAGATTAAGGTATATTGAAAATTAAAAAAATACAAATGAATACATTTTATAGTGCACTTTATCATACTATTCAGTTTGATCTTCGTCCTCATTGTTCTCGTCCTCATCTTCATCTTCGTCCTCGTCTTCGTCTTCATCCTCGTCCTCGTTCTCATCCCCAAGTGTCTCATCATCATCATCATCATCTTCTTCATATCTTGTACTATTGGTATCCAATAAATCAATAATAGTGTCAATATCATTTGAGATATGATTGTTAGATTGATTTGTGGCATCTTCTTGATATGCAAAATCTTCTGTTGTTTCAATCTCAATCTCACCTCTTGCTTTAGTCTTGAATACAAACCACCATTCTGCTTTTTTCCTGGTGTTGCTCATCGGATGAGGTGCAAAATATACTTGGATTGCTTTATGTGCAATGATAAATGGATCATATTTACCATATCATCGATTCTTTTGAATCTGTATGATTCCATACTCTTTGTTTACCTTTGTTCATTTTGCCAATCGTGGGATCAAACCATTCACATTTAAATAGTACAACTCTTTTTAGTGGTAACCCAATATACTCAACTTGAATAATTTTATCAAGCTGGCCATAGAAATCATTTTCATATTCACCATAACCTGTGCCTTTGACACATATTCCATAATTCTGAGTTGACTTTCCACTTGATTGAGATCTTGTGTGAAACTTGAAGCCATTGACTTTGTAAATAGGCCAACATTTAATAATTCTCAAAGGACTCCATGCCAAGGAATGAATATTCAAATTCACCACATTATTTAAAGGATCATAAACCTATATTAAATAAGAACCAACAAGTTAGAATACAATATGTCATCTACCAAAAAATGTGTGTACAATAAGACTATCATATCATGTTGACTTACATAATTTTTAAACCACTTTGCAAAATTTGCTTCAATAAATTGATCAACTTGTTCATCACTTAAAGTAATATGATCTTGGTGTATGAGGTCCACAAAGATCCTATAGTACATGAATTTCAAAGAAATTTAAATTATTAATATAAGAAAATATTGTTAATAGTAAGAATATACATAGAAAAATAAATACTCACTCAATATATGGCTTAATTTCATTATAATTTATCAGTATATGATTCATGGCTGCATTGAATTCTTTGTCATCTAAATAACGAGTTTTGCATTCATCAGCCAAACAACCAGGCAAATTAAAAATAGACAAAATTGGTTGCATTGAATCATCACCCTCGTAAATTTGCTTTGTGTCGATGCTAGTTTGGCTAAAATAGTACTCACAAAAGTGAGAAATCTCCTCAATTAGGTATGATTCAATGATAGATGATCCTTCAACATGTGCTTTGTTCTTGACCTTTTTCTTAAGATGATAGAGAAATATGTCGTAAAAAAATTTATAACAAAAATCAAATAACAAATAGTTAGCTTTTCAAAAGGATACATCCATCTATATTGCACAGGACCACCAAGCAATACTTCAAATGGCAAATGAATAGGTAGATGTTCTATTGAGTCAAAAAATCCAAGAGGAAAAATACGTTCTAACTTGCATAGCACAATTAGAATATTTTCTTCAAGCTTATTGAGAACATCTTCTTGTAACGATGTTGAGCATAAATCTCGAAAAAATTGACTTAACTCTGTTATTGGCTTCCATATCTGCTTTGGTAATGAACTAAAAGTGATTGGAAGTAAACGTTCCATAAATATATGACAATCATGACTTTTCATTCCATATAACTTGCCATCTTTCATGTCAACACAAAAAAATGTTCAAATGATAAAGACACAATTGTTTCATCTTGAAATAAAAATTAATTGGTAAATTTTCATCTTTTTTAGATATTGTTGATCATTTGCATGAGCCAATTAACAAAATGAGAATAAGAGGAAGCCTCATACCTGCAACAACTCTTTCTCTCTAGAAGCCTTCCATTGTCGAAACTGCACTAGAAGCCTTCCATTGTTAGTGATTTATTGTGTTCTTTACTTGTAGAAGCTTTTATAGGAAATAAATAACAAATAATTAATAGAAAATGAAGAAGTGGTGCCTGTGGTCTGTTTTTTTTAGTCATATGGTGCGTGTGGTCCTTATACAATCTCAAGAGTTGTGAACCCCTTCGTGAATTGTTTAAGTTTGTTAATCTTTTAATTGTATCCTTTGTATGGCTTCTTTTTAGGAAAGCGGGAGATAGCAACAAGCTACACGCATACATATTTTAGTGAAGAATGCGGCATAATTATGCATTCTTATGAAGAAAGGAGTAAAAAGGTATTTATGACTAGAATTTTGTTGCTAAAACACCTAGCGTTGTATCATGTGATTATTTGATGTAATTGACTTTAATTTTTGACTATGAATTATAATTGTCGTTGATATTATTGTGATTATAATTTAATGGTTGGATTTACTTTGATTATGTCTGTGTTGCGATTATTGTTTTGGTTGAATTGAGTGCTTGTAAATGAACTATATTGCTGCCTTGTTAGAATTGGTAACGAGAAACTAGGAGGAAATTATTGAGTTAGAATGATATTACTAACTACTAAGTAGTAACATGAATAAGTGATAAATTAATTACTTGTATTTTCTATTTCCACCTTTTACACACTCTGCCCCTTTCACACATATAGTATTATCCTTGCTATGAACTTCTTAAAATGCTCATGTGTACATATATATTAGTAGTTTAGTACTAAAGCATAGTAGCACTTTATTTTACATCCTCATTGATTATTTTGGTAGCTAAGTATTATTTTACATTGTTATTTTTTTAATTCTTTCGATGATGTACATGTTACTGAAATTTAAATGCAATGTCTTACTAATCTTATAAATCTTTGTTGTTTTAGATGTCAGGTTCTAAAAAAAAATAAAAAAAATACTTGTCAATTAAAGTACAAAAAATCTGTTAATAAGGAGGTGATTAGTGCACACAAAACTAAGCTTTCACAACCTAAACCTACAAAATCACGAGCTCCAGTTCCTTCACATGTATCTAAAAAGCCTTCAGCATTACCATCCTCTTCTTCGCAGCCACCACAAAAATTCAAGAGAAATTTACTATCATCCTATACCGATCATACACCATCACCATCACCATCACCAGCTGAATCACCATACTGTTCACCTATCCAACCTCAATCATTTGATAATGCTTCTAATAATGAATGAAATTTACATCATGCTCACTCATCGGATGAAAATCATCAAGATGAATCTCTTACTCAAGAAGGTGAACCTATCATTTAAGAAGGGCTCTTGAAAATAGTGCCTTTTGGCAAAGAGTAAGTACAACAATCACTTTTGTGTTTTAATGTTCTCTCTATATTGTTTTTATTGTGAATACATGTGTAATTACTCATTATTTGATCTTCTTATAGGTTTAATCCATGTACTGTTGTTCGTCATGTAACAAATGCCATTAAAAGCAAATTTTCAGAATTCTGCCCTGCATGGGAACATGCTAGTGAGCAAATGCGAAATTTGTGGTTTACTAAATTTAAGGTAAGTATTTATTATCATTTTTTTGTTATTTTGATATTATACATAGTGGGTAATTCAATGTATATGTTTGTTTTCTTTTATAGAAAAATTGTATGTGGGAACCTCAACACAATGCAAGAATTTTTCAATTTTTTTAGATTAAAGGGAGTGCTCGATTAAGAGGGTTGATGAATTAGGAGAGACTCAATTATTCAAAAGACCCTAACTATGTACCAAAATATATTCCTGAACCCGTTTGGTGTCAACTATTACATTATTGGGCTACAGATCCGCATTTTAAGAACTGGTCAGCAGCAAATACTGTGAATCGAGCATCAAATGCTGGAAGTTCCATGTAGACTGGTGGTTTCATATCTATGGGTGAACATGCACGCAGAATGGTAAAATAAAAATAGATTAATTTTAGTCTTGTTCTTATTATGTGCAATATTTTCTTATTCTTTTTTCTTCCCTATCAATTAAAACTATTATATTATAGGAGAAAGCTACGGGAGTAAAACCTTCTCTAGAGGAGGTTTATACTAAATGCCACACCAAAAAGGACAAAAGTTGGATTGATGAAAGATCTGAGAAAGTCATTGTATGTGATGCTAGTTTGTTCTTCTTCTTTTGTCGTTTTCAAAAATAATTTTCACTATATGTTAGTATTTATTCATGGCATATTTAGTTGTGATTAAAATGAATTGGTTTTGTAGGGCGAATTCAAAAAGTGAAAGACAGAACTTTCTTAAGTAGCTTTATCCTTGGATAATGAGGGAGATGTTGAGGCATCTAAGGAAGGCCTAGATATACCAGATAATTACACTATTTGGAATGAAATTGTGACAAAGGAGAAAAAGAAAGCTACTTTTGGTTTAGGTTCTTTTGGTTTAGATCTCTCTTCAAAGTTGGATTCCAGAAATTACTCAGAGACATCCAAAGACAATCTAAATCTTGAGCAAGAACTTCACATGTGGAAAGAAAAGGCAAAGGAGCTAGAAATAATCAATGAAGAGCAAAAGGTTAAGTTGAATGATGCTGAGCATAAGTTAAAGGATCAAGGACGTCAACTAAAAGCTCAACAGAAAAGAATTGGTTCTACTGAAAAGACACTTCATACTTTGTATAAAAAGTTGAATCTCCCACTTTCTTCAACCTTGTCTGTTCTTGCGGATGATGAGCTTGGGACAGGCTCTAGTGATGATGAGGATGATAACATGAGTGATTGATGTCCGGAGTATATATTTTTTTGATTTAGATTAAGGAATTTTTAGGTGAATTAGTTAGTACATTTAATTTTATTCATCATATTTGACCTTTTTAAAGGCTTTTTTTGTTTTAGTTTAATTATTTTTTTTATTTTAGTTTGATTACATTTATGAACAAGTATTTTAATAATAAATATTTTTTAACTCTTTTATGTTAATTGGCTTTTTCATGACTTTATTATGTGTTTATAATTTCGATGATGTAATATGAAAAAATGATTATGATGGTCTGAATATAGAAAGCAAATCGAATACAATTTATTTTCTAAAATATTTATATATTAAATAGCAAATTATTTTGTATGAAAATTATTTGAAATATTATATTAAGTTTTGTAGAAAATGTGTGCGAAAATAATTTTTTGTTTTGTATGAAATTTGTTTCAAATACGTAAATTCTTTTAAATTAAATTTGTCTGAAATTTAATTGAAAAAAAATATTTGATTTGTCTAAAATTTGTTCGAAAAAAATTTGTTATATTTGACTAAATTCGTTAGAAATTTGTCTGAAATAAAGTATATTTTTTGTTTGAAATTTGTCTAAAAATCAATATTTTTATGTTTGAAATTTGTCTGAAATACATTGTCTTTATGTTGGTTAATCTGTCTGAAATTCATCTAAAATACATCATAATAGTTAGAAATCTAGCAGATAAATGCCTATTTCAAATCTGTCACAAAATTGTCTGAAAAAATTTCGAACGAAATTTCAAACAAAATGTAAATTAGCATCAGGGCTTTTTGGGACAAAAAAAATTCGTCCCAATTTTGTTTGAAAGAAAAATTTTGTCTCTAATATGTTCGAAATTTATTTCAATTTCGTCTCAAAATTCGTCCAAAAAAGCGTTATTTCTAGTAGTGCATCCTTGGTGTCAGGGACATCGTTAAGCCTAGATTGCAGGGAGCAAAGCTCTTGGGCCAAGTTGATGTACTTTGTCTCCCACGTCTCCAAGAGGTCATAGTTGTAGTCATCAACGAATGTGTCAAGAACCTCGGATAGGGCACGAAGGCATAGCCTAGCCGCGTCCTCGTGGCTTGTGTCGATGTCGTTGGCATATCTGCCAGACACCACCAAGGCATCCGTTGCTCCGGAGGGGACGACAGAGGCAAGGTGCCGATAACATCTCCGGTCATGTGATCCTGTCTACCTAATGATTCTGTATATTAGAGGAGGAATATCTAGTGAGTCACAAGCCTTTCTCACCCAGTCCCTCATGCTTACCGCCAACAAAGGCTCGCGATCTGGCTTGTCAGGGACCACCTCGTTGGCTAAAGGGAAAGAATATGGATTGGCAAGTAAAGGTAAGTAGGTGCACGGGAGTTGTTACGTGGAAAGAGAAACACAATGGAGTAGGGTACTTACGACGGAATTGTATTGGTGGCAGCTAGTGTCGCTTGAGGTTGTAACGTTTATGCAAAGCTCTTAATGCAACCATTTGGGAAGCACGGTAGTCGTCCGTAGCGACGGGTTTCAGGTGCAAGATCGTTATCCAGCCGCCACTTTCCATGCTCCCGGTCGCCTCTACCAAAGTATACCAGCCATGCCTCATCCGCTTCGTCCATTGTATCGTAAGTCCTCCAAACGCTGTTCTCGTAGTCTTCAATCTGGACATGGACGTCTTCAATGGTCGTATATATGCCAGGTATCCATCCGTCAAAGACACAGTGATAGTACGGGGATAATCTAGAGTCCATTGAAGGGGTCGATGGATAAAAGGTTTTGGAAAAAGCCGTTGGTATAGTATGGTTAAGTAGTAAGTGGTAAGGGTTGCACTATTTTGGGCAAAAATGGGCGGGTTGGGATTCAAATATATTCTTTTTCTTTTAGTTGGAGAGGATGTGAGGCTATGAAGGTGTGGAGTAAGTGGGAGGAGAAGCCTATGCGGATTTCTTGCGGTAGTTTCGGTTAGTCAGATAATTAGAGCTATAAAAAAGAATGGTTGCATTTGGGTTAACCCATGGAGGCGATGCCAACATTGTTACCTAGCACCAATTTATAATCGGACCGCCAGGGTCAAAGTGGTATGAATGGTTGTGATCTTCAAATCAATTGCGTAAGGAACATAGGTAATATTTCCAATTTATTGGTAACAGAGCAATATTGTCCATCATGGACGTTGGAGGGAGTGATGAGTCTCATCATAGAAATAGCCAATGCAAGGAAAGATAATCATATGGATTAGATGAGATTAATATGGATCAGAAAAAACAAAATTCAGAATCAACGGTTGAGGATATCCTCGTGATATGTTGCCAAATATGTCATTTCATGTCGACTGTGCAGAGAATGGTCCATGCAGTCGTTCTTTCAAGTCACGTGTCAGTCAGACTATTGAAATGATGATTTGGAATCTACTCCTAGTTTCGGTGAAGGCATTACTGCAGGAACCAGTTTGCAAGAAAAGGTGTTTCTCACAATGCCTTTAGGACTTGATGCGAAAATGTAATTTTGGAGTCCTTCATACTCATTCACAGTTTGCAAGTGTAATAGAAAGGAGTGAAAATGATAATTAACTTAAAAAAAAAAAAGAATATACAACTAATACTTGAAATACATCTGAGTTGTCTAAATTATTTAGCCTAAAGTATCAATAGTAATTGCGGAGGAAAAGTTTCCAAAAAAAAATTTTAAAAATTAGTATTTTCTAAAACCAAATTTTATATCTTGATTTTTCGAAACTCTTATTCTTTTTTTTTATATGGGTAAGTTTACATATTGTGTCGAGAGGGTTGTAAATTTTGTTAAAGTTTGCCTACTCTATTAACTGATTTAAATTAATGTATTTGGTTGATTTAAATTTTAGATAAATATATTCGGGTTGTCTCAACTTTACGAAGATTAAAATAACAAGAGAGGTTTAATTTATAATTCTTTAATAGTCACCAGATTAATGTATAGTGTAAAAAAAAATTATAATTTTTAATTTAAAAATAATATGAGTACATTAATATTTCATTCTAAAGTTACTAATTTTAAATAATTTTTTTTAAATCGAATAAACATAATTAATCATTTGAGAATAAAATTATAACTACGTTTATTTTTATGAAATTAAAGGAAATCATTAATTTAGATAACATGTGTAGAATTTTTAAGTTTGCCTAAATAATAAGTTAAATTTTCATATTATGTGAGTTAAATACCGAATAAAAATATACCAATACGACCCGAAATGTACAAAAATATGAGCACATTCGCCGCACCGGAGGATGAACTTGTTAGTTTTCGTGATGTATGTTGATGAAGTGGGCAAAGCTTAACAAAATCTGCAAGTTCGCCGATACAGTACGCGAACTTGTTTGAACTCGTAAAAAAAAATAACTGTTAAAAAACAACGGTGAGAAAATTTGTTTTAGGAATTTTTTTTTGTAGATATTTTACTTGTTTTAAGTAAAAAATTTAATACTTTTTGCCATATTTGTTGAAATCCTAAGTTAAATATGAATATTGATTTTTGAAATAGAATAAACATATTTTAAGTTTTTTGTATCTAAAAAAAAATTCTATACATTTTAGAATTATTTAGATGCATAAGTTATAGTGTGTATAGAATTGTTTAGGATGGATTGAATTAAGTACTTATTTTTATTGAAAATATGAATTTAAAAATATTATATTCAATTCTCAATAGTCAACCTATTATTTAATTTTTGTATGTTCAAAAGATTTTTGAGGAAATTAGGTAATTTGTAGGTATGTAATTTCTTGTAAAAATTTAATTAATTCAAGATATTTGTTGTCGTTCATCAAAAAAGTAAATTGAAATGACAATTTAATATTTCTATACTCTTAAAGTATTATTTATTTATCTTTCTAACATTCTTTATCATGCAATTATTACATTAATATAATTTAATCGAAAAAAATTATTTATCATTATTTGATTGAATAAAAATTTTATTTTATCTAAAAATTTTAGGATTTTTCAGCTTCAAGATCATCCATGTTAAATCGTTAGAAAATATAACGGAGAGCGCGGAAGCATCCCTTCATTCGAGAGCATGATTGAGATCAGAGAACCTGACTAATGTGGTTCTTTGATCGTCATTAACCAAAACTGTTTGTATCCTTGACATGGCTGAATCACAATTCCACTGTGGGAAAAGAGTTACGAGGCGAGTTTGATGTCTTTGAGACCAAAATCTTGATGTCATTGTTTAAATTTGAGTGTCACATTGATTAAACCTTGAAATTCAAATAAAAATAGTATCTATGGTTTTAATCTTATTTATCCAAATAAAAAATAATGATAACTTACTTAATTCTTATTAATTCTTGTCAGGAAATGTTGCTTATCTAAATATCTTTTAATAAATTATTCTTTTATTAATTGCATTGTATTCTTGACAAAGTTTTGTTGAAACAAATTTAATAATTTAATTTTTTTTAAGAAACCTTTCAATATTTTCTAATTGTTACATTGATTTTCTTTAACAATTATGTTTATGTTTAATTATTAATTTTTCGATGCCAATATGTATTATTTTAACATTAACTCAAAAATTTTTACTACTGTGTAGTATAATATTTATATATTGATATAAAAAAATAATCTTACCAATATTTTTTTATTTAATATTAAAATAAAATATACTGATATTAGAAAATTAATTGAAAAATATAACTATAATTGTTAATAAAAATTTTGGTAAAATCAGAATTTAATAATTAAATACTAAATTTTATTAGTATTATTATTACTAATACAATTATCATAAATTTTACTAGCAGTAGATGCTTTTGTCGTTATTATTATTAAGAAGGATAGACATGCTTGGTTTTATATACCACACACATGAACCTTGGGCCTTGATATGGTAGTGTTTGTTTGCATTAAAAGAAAAAGACGAAACCCAAAATGACCAAAGGAATGGTCCATGCAAGTCAAACTAAAAATAAAACAAGTTTATTTGACTTGCTTTAAGTTGCTACAAGGACTGAGTAACACTCCCCCCACTTAGAGGGCAATCGAAGGACGATGTGGATTGTAACATCAGATGGCACGTGTTGATAATATATAGGGGTACTAACATCACTTGAACATGCAATTTGCAGGTTTAGAAACTTTTTACTGGACAAGTAGGGGTACCTACTGTCCCCAAATTACCTTTTGAATACACACTACGTACCCTCATCCAACCTTCTCCATAGCTCTAATACAAATAAAGTTGGTTTCGTAATGATTTTTTTTACCGTCAGCTTAGTTTCTTGTTCACTTAGACTACTTATCCAGTAACCTTCTAACAATGAATCATGGAAGGAATGGAATGCTTTCCACCCCGACTCGCAGGAGTATCTTCCAGCGGGAGGGTATGGATACTACTTTAGTTTGTTTTATGATCACTATATTGTGAAATGGTGGTCACCTGTGGCTTGCTTATGGGATGATACAATGTTTTATGTTGCAGAAACGATCTATTGCTGAGCATAACCGCTACATCACCGACCGACGTACATGAATGTGGAGGATCAGAAATGAATCTGGAGCTCATAATCGACGTCGTGAGTCCCTTCTCCGCCATATCGTTTGTGGAGTAGGAAAAAAATACTAAATCTCTTGTTTCCTTAGCAAGGAACATTAATGGTGATGGGAAGTTAATTTACTATTTTTTTTTCCGGATATTCCTCAGGGACAGACACTGGTTAACCTGGTGGCAGATCCTCTGACCAAGTCATCAACCGAAGATGTTGAAACCACAATGGAGCGTCGACTAAGGGAGTTGATTCAAGTAAGCACCTTTTTCTTACTTAAATGACCTGTTGAAGTATGCATGGTAGTGTGGGTGCACTACGGTATGCCGCAATGCTTAATGAAGCCATGAAGTATGCCTTAGAGGTTTGAGATGTGGAAAATAACTTGAAGTGTGGCCCTGCTCGTTTCTAGTCCCTTATACTATTTATGCATGTGTTTCTTAGGATTTATCCCTTTTATACCTGACATGTGTACTACGTTGTACGGGACAGTCAACGGAGGAGAAGTTGCGCGAGCTACATGGTCGCATGCAGGAGATGGAGAAGAAGGCAACCTTTGCGGAAGGTGTTCTTCTCCAGATTTTGCAGAACACCCAATGTGACAAGGAAGACCACCATTCCATTGTGATGGTACCCAGACCAGGTGGAGGCCCATATGAGTTCGGAAGCCGAACTGCTAGTCATAGTCATCCATGCCAGACACTGACAACACTAACCCAGCTGAGGTCATCAACAGAGAAGGGTAAGGGTCTTGAAAACAACCCCAAGGGTCTCCATAAGAGTCCATCGATGAGGCTTGGTTGACACCGCGCCGGTGCACCGCTTTCCCTGTGATGGCTCCACCCCCAGCGGATGCGGGATATTGGTCGATTGGAATACCGAATTTGTTCAGCAATATATCGTCAATGAAGACTCCCACCACTCTGTCAAATAAGGTATGCCAATTTGCGTGTTTCTAGCCTATTCAAAAATTGCATGTGTGTTTGTCCTGAGTAAATGACCTATATGCATTTCGTGTTATACATGACATGATCGAACGGCCTTTGTGGAACCAGGTCGAGTCGACGACTGGCCTCGTGGGCCTGTATGCCTCAGGACCATCAAATGGCAAACCAAATAAGTTAGCCAAAATAGAACAGACTGGATCGACCACCATGGAGGGGTCTCCGCTGACAGGACTGAATCTGACCCAGAGTGGGAAGCCGGAAAGGTCGGGGAGTAGACGACCTCTCTTGAGATGGCCCGGTCCTCGCCACGATGGCCCCTCTAGCAACTCCCAAAAGTTTGTTGTACTGGTTGTCCCCATGGTAGCTTTTTTTTCAATTTTTTGGGCCCATTGTTTATTAGCATGTGAAGACTTATTAACTCCGGGACTGTTACCATAATCTCCCTTTATTGACGCAGAGCCATGACATGCAATTCAGGCTAATTTTGGACATGAGACTCTCTATTGAGCAGTGCAAGCTTGCTACATATGTCTTTGCCAAGGTTATCAACGACACAAAATACAGGTTAATTCTATCCTTTTAGTTATGTTTCAGTTCATGTTGCTAGATATGTACAACCCAACGCTTTGGAAATCTAACCCGATCTTGTTAAAGTGCGGTGAGGTACTCTTCCACTTTGCTGAATTTGAAATTCCGCGGGGAATGTTCTTCTCTCTCATCCCGCCATGGACTCCACACACTGATGTAAGTTATCAAAGCCACAAGTATAAACCAACGATGACTATTTTACCAATTTGCATTTCCTGTATGTGGTGAGAGTGAGGTTTATTTGTGTTCCCTAACTATGTTACGTGAACGCTTAAATGTAGATTATCAATGCTTGGTGTATGCTTGTATCCATGAAGTGCTCCAAAAGCATAGCACCACGTGTGTGGTTCTTTCCGTCTCATTTTGCAGCTGATGTCTTGCGCGAGGTGGCCATAAAGCAACTGAAAAACAAATACGAGTACAAGTGGATGCCTAAGACCAGCCATCTTGAACATGTAAGAAGTTCACAATATAACCGATACCACAGGAAAGGTTCAGCTGCACCATCTAATGTATCTAAAAAACCCGTTCTCAGGTCTTTGTCCTAGTGTTGGAACCTGCTGATGGCTGGTATCTAATGCTTTTAAACATTAAGGCATTAAAGGTGTATGTGTTGGATGTTTGCCATGACGATGAGAGTATAGTCCGGTGTGAGACCCACATGACACGGATTGTAACTTGCAAATCCATTAAGTTATTCTTTTACACTAAACACTTTAGGTAAATTGTTCATGACGGAGAGGAATGTTGTGAACTCCAAGCATGGCTCTTGTGATCCTTCTGCATGGAAAAAATTTAACTATCCCAAGGACATCCCCAACGAGCTTGGAAGGTTAACATAAATTTTTTTTAAATCATGGGTTTATTGTGCATAATTCAGTTTTAGAACAACAGAAACTATTTGGTCATTCTTGAAATTAATCGCCTTTATTTTAATGACCCTAATCATGATTGTAGTGAGGAAATTGCTGTTTGGTGCTTGTACTGGCTGCAGCAGGAAGGAGGATTCTCCACAAAGATCTTTAGTCCTTCGGTAAGCTTGGCTATGCCAATTATTGCTTATGCTACGCCTTTTACTCATAATCTATTACATGGAATTTACATATAACTTCCAACACAATGAAAGTAACTATGCTTTGTGTTGACCTGGGCCCATGTAGGCGAGCACACTTGCAGTTAGGATGAGGATAACCGCATATCTCATCTAGTCTGAACCGAATCAGGTTCGAGGACTCGTGGAAGCAAAAGCAGAGCACCTATGGCATGACATCACGACCAACAAAGAGTAGGATCCCACAACTATCCACATGCCATAAGCTCCTATAATACCGAACTCTTTTTTGTGAATTCTAGATACGTATCTAACGGTGGGAGCAGCCCCTCTGTCTGTGGCGACCTGCCTTGAAGAACTTGTTTGCCCCGTAGTATTATAACTACATAAAAATTTGTATCTACTGCATAGCAGGGTAATCTTAGTTGTAGATTAAGGAGCAAAGGTGTGTCCTTTTGGTGGTGTATTAGAAACTAATGTTACTTACTGGGCTTACGACCTACAGGGTGCAACTATGATAGGGCCATGCATGCTTTAGTCGGATGGCCCACTTGTAGTTGTCTTCTTCAATGTGGCCGAAAAGCTCCACAACCTTTATATATATTGATGCATGCTAGTTATTATTAGTAAAGATATTGTCATGCTAATTTTAATATGATTTATTAATTCTATTAAGTAAAGTAAATTAAACAAAAAATTAATCGTACATAATAATAATAGTAAAAAATTATAGTATACTAAAAAATAGTACTAAGAGTACTAAAAATATATAATATAAAAAATATCATAAAAAATTTTTTGATTTATTTCGATCACCATGACCAACATAAATATTTATTTTTTATATTATTCTTAGTACTCACTAAAATTTATATTCTATTATTTTTTATTAAAAATATATTTTGCCAAATTTTATATATAATTATTATTTTAGTATATAAATAATAATTTTATTATAAAATTAATTAAAAAAATCTACTCAAATATCTAAATTAAAATGATCAACTAATATACAAATATCCAAACACACACTTACACTTCAGTTTAATCTACCCCGCCACTATGACCAAATGGAACTTATGCTAATAGAAAAAATAAATATATACAAAATTCACCTACCAAATTTGGACCTGCATCTAAGTCACAACCATTTTTTTTAGCGAGATTATTCGTAACTTATGCTGACTATGCGTGTGATGGACGTCCACCGATTCTGGCCCCGTTACTAACAAATGCAGCTGATGAGGTTGATGGCCTATTCGAAACTTGTTAATACTAGCCGATTCTGTGATTTATTTTTTTATTGAAAGTTGTTTTCAAAATTGTAATGTAAGAAGACAATTTCGGTTGACTTCGATTTGTACTTTTATTATTTACATTTCATAGTTATCGATGGTTGACTATACACTTAAAGGTAACTAAAGTTTCCATCTCAATCAAAAAATAGAAACATGCAGTAAATATTTCTTTCATAATGAAAATATGGTTTTTTTGAAAATAAGAAAAACATCTCCCTGAAAAGAACAACACCTACATACACACGGTTCTTTCATAATTGGATTCAATTTCGAAAGTGTAAAAAACTGATAAACAGGATAGATTAAACACTGTATACCGGGGCATACATACTTCGGCAATCCATTACACCTTCAGTATCTTCACTTGAATGAGCTTCGCTTGCATATTTAACCAATGGTCCAAAATGACTAACAGTACCACCCTAAGCCACACTTACTCATTACAAGTCCTAGAAAGGCCAATCTTTTCTCTCAACTACATCACACATGCATGTAAGGCATGGAATTACTTTTGAGAACACCCATCCGCAGCTGCTCCAAAGTCGGAAGTGTCCGCCACTGATGGACGATAGCAATCCCTCACCCCAATATTCTCGATCGAAAGGCTACGCGCAAGAGGAAATTCAGCCTGCAAATTGAACAAAGCATTATGTCAGCTCAACAAGTGTTATATCACTAATCTAAAGTGACCTTACTACTTACACGCGCCGCAGACTGTGACACCATTTGTGGCACCTCATCCTGGCTGTTCGGCACCGATATATTCACCCGATTTGGGTATCGAGTTCGATGATGTCCGACTATCCCACACGTGCTACACTTTCTACGCTTCACTCCCCTCACCCCAACCTGTACATTACCACGCCCGGTGCCCTTAGTACGAACCCTAATCGGATCTAGTACTCTACCATTGTCCACCACCACCACCAATGCCGACACTATTCCCCGAATCATTCATACTTTCAAGATTAGTTGCTTCCTGGACTATCTGCTTTGAATACAACTTGAATAAGTCGTCGTTGTTACACACAAGCTGAGCCAAACGCTTGCAGTGCTGCAGAAATGCTCCCATCCGAACTTGGCCGACTTAGTCCACCTCTCCAAGACCAAGGTGTCTGGAAAAGAACCCACGTCTAACCGAACCAAAACTGAGAGTATATGCACACAAGGTAGCCCAAACGATTCCATTCTTTGGCAACTGCACGTATGTTTATCCGAAGCCAACACATGGATAACATTCCACTTTCTTCCCGATCGCATATACTTTTGGGTCACATAAATAGTACCGCCCTCACGTGGCTGACTCTCCACAACAGTTATCCGAACACACCTTTGCAAGGATTCACAGAACCTTGAAAATATCTCTCGGGTATACTTCATTGCTCCAGATTTCTCTATTTCTGGAAACTGAGTATGTAGTACGAGGGTCCCATACGACGACCGGAAGTCCATCTCATCCTCGTTATCTCTGAGGAACTCAACACAACGCTGGAAGTTCATCACAAAGTCGAGTATCGCATTCCTCCTCTCCACAAACCTACCTAGCTTCGCATGCAGCGATTCACATCGCGATGTCGTCCTGATGTCAGCAAAGAACCTACCGTGTATGTATGCAGTTGCCCAATATAATTTCTTCGTGTATAGATCCTGAACCCACTCTACATCTTGGACTCCACACTCATCCAACATTGCCTCCCAATGCTTTTCAAACTCTTTTATCTCAATTTCAGCAAGCATACAATATCTAAATAAGGTTGTAAACCATGGCAAGCACACATTTGTTGTGGAATTTTTTAGTAGATGCCATGCACAAAGCTTGTGGTGAGCCTCCGGAAAACTTCATTAATTTCCATTCGCACAGAACGATCACTGTCTATTATTACTGCCTTGGGTGCCTTCCCCTCCATGCATTCCAACAACTTCTGCAACACCCAAACATAAGTTGCTTGGGTTTCACAAGAGACCATGGCACCCCCAAAGACGCACGTCTGGTTGTGATGGTTCACTCTAGAGAAAATAATGACCAGTAGATTGTACTTGTTGCGCCCGTACGTTGCATCAAACGCTAAGACATCGCCAAAAATTTTATAATCATCCTGACTTCTCCCGTCTCACCAAAATAGGTCACACATATGCTGATCTGCACTCACCTGACACCTCCAAAAGAGTTTCTCATCCGCCTTCGTACCTACCTCAAAGTACCTTATCGTTGCATTGACATCTCCATTCCTCATGCCTCGTTGGCGCCTCACTTCGTTGTACATATCTCTCTTTGTGAATGGGATATGATCAAAGCCACCAGCCTGTGCTGCAAGCGACTCATATATTTTAGGAATTGAAATCCCAACTTGCCGTAAGCTATCCATGTGGGCTACGTCCACATCCGACATCTTCCTATGTGGAGGCAAGTATTCTACTAACTTCGGAGAGAGGAGCACGTGATTGTGGTCATTTACAAATCTCGACACATACCATTTACCCATCTGACCATTTTGCTTGATACGCATCTCTGCCATGCACCCACATCGCGTAACCACCTTGTGCTATCTCTTTCGACCTTGCAACTCCAACCACTTCTTTTGTCTAAACCCTTCTCTGTTGCACAAATATGTGTATCGCACGATGTCCTCATTCTTATTTTTTAGCTTCTTACCAACACGCATAGCAAAACCCTTACCTCGGCTGTACTGTTCGTAAAAACGAGCAGCCTCGTCGGGAGAGTTAGACAACATCTCCATCACCTCCTCCGACCTTGCTAAACCGCTGCCACGTACATCATTGCCCAGGTCACCATCACCATCTAAATATTCTGTTCCAAAGGCCGCCTCGTCCATGCCAATGTCCAGTGATATTTCCTGCATGGGCGGATATACACTAATTATTCAGAGGGGCCATAATTCAAGTGACCAAATAATTTCTTATAATTGATGATGTCCTCATCAAGAAGTGCAAATTATATTACAATCTAGGATCCTTATGAAATATAAAATTAATGTTTCAATTCAAATTAAGATATTCAATATTTAGAACGATAATGCTAGCATTTTAGCATAATAATACAAAATCATAATTAAATATTTAAATAACAAAAAAAAAATAACTAAACAAAACAACCTATAATTACATACACACATAGAAAATACTATTAAATTCAGTAACTAATCAAACACAAAGAAAAAAAATATATAAACACCATCAAGCCAGACTAACAGAAAATTAAACTTATTTTATTTAATTCAACAAAAAAGTAAAAGTTAGAGTTACTGTTGCTTCATTTGCAATAGTAAAAGTGCTTCGTTCAGTACATGAATGCATAAGAAAATCAACAAAAATTTCCATAATCAGCAACAATTTTCATAATTTCGATTTCTGAATCAACATACACATCAGTAACAAAAATTAAATTGAATCCATAGTTGGTAGCCACTCAAGAAGCACCACATGATTGATGTATCTTCAAACCAACAAATACTGTAACGGCTTCATAGATCCTTGAAGCCACTGGGCAAGGTCAGCAAATTTGGCATAGAAACAAAATCTACAACCTTTACCTTAAATTGGAATGTTGATAATTCTATCTTGTCATAATTATCAACTACCAAAGTATCTAACAGAGAAAAATGTTCAATATCAAGTTGCAGGGACCTAAGACTACTATAACCGGAGAATCTTAAAAAAAAAATACAAAGAGAGATGAAACTTAAGAAGCATCAGCCTACCAGAGAGATGACGAGAGATGAACGACGATCACAGAGTGACCTCGCAGTGAGATTAAGCAAACAAAATGACTCCAAGTCACAACAAACAAAATTCAAAATCCAGCTAACAAAAATCATGAACAAAATTAAGTAATTAACCAAACTAAATGATTCCTAGTCACAGATTATAACATCACAAAGGTGATGAATATTGTAACGAAGACACCAATAGTAACTAGAATATGAAATTAGAAATTTCAGAACCAGTAATCCCAAAAATAAAAACCGCAATACTCTTTCTAGAATACACAATTAAAAAAAATTACAAAATAGAGAAAATGAGAAGACCTACCTCACGCTGGCGAGGGAAGCACGAACGGAGGAGACGGTGGCAGGGGAACAAGAGGCACGGTGGCAGTGACAGAGGCACGGTGAACACAGTGAGAGTGCGCTCGAACAGAGGAAACGACCTCACGCTCGAATATATTTTGGATACGACACTCATTGGCACTTATCCGATAAACGTATTTACTATGTCTAACTGTGTCTTAATAAAACATAAAAAAAATTTCTACGAACACATTTGGACACACCTAAATACCATCACGTGTCAGTGTATTCAACCTTATTCTTAACATGTATTCTTGAAATAAATTTAGAAATAAGATATATTATTATTTCTTAAAATAAAAAATATTTTAAATACTTTATATAATTAAAACAAGACATTAAAAATTAATTTATATTTTAATATAAAAAATTATCAAACTATCATTATGATTTATCTAAAAAATACTTTATATTTTATATATATGTGTGTCCTCGAGTCTTATAAGATTTGAAAATTCGTGAGTCGACGTGTTCCGTGTCATGCCATATCTCATGTCCGTGCATCATAGCCTGAATCAAACCATAATAAAATTTAAATCATAAAAAATAACCAGAAGAGAGGCAAAAAATTACAGAACACAAAAAATGTATTGATATTTACTTTTTTTTTTAAAAAAGTATCTCCCCAAAGCCTCAAAGTAAGTAGGTCCAGAATGCAGAAGTGAAGCGGAATTGAAAAAGTAAAATAAATCCACAACTGGAACGACAACCAGAAGTAGATTGGCTGATTGGCAACCAAATGGTGACCAGAAACATAACGACGATGATGATTAATAGAGATAACGAACAGAGGTGACGAACAGATGCGATGAGGTGAGCGACAAAGAAGAAAAGAAGAACGGCAAGAACAAAAGCACGGTTCAGCAAGGCATCTCGATAGCGATGGAGGAGGCAGAGATGCG
Source organism: Arachis hypogaea (assembly GCF_003086295.3). NCBI lineage: Eukaryota > Viridiplantae > Streptophyta > Magnoliopsida > Fabales > Fabaceae > Arachis > Arachis hypogaea. The sequence goes on from NC_092052.1 coordinate 18,053,817, forward strand.
AACATGTCGATGGAGGAGACGACGAATGCGACGATGAAGGAGACAACGACGCAACGATGGAGACGAGGAAGTAGACGTCTGAGGAGACACTGGGGGAGATGCGACGATGAACGAGAAGCTAGTGACGGAGGTGAACAACGGTGATGGATGTGGTCAAAAGTGAGCTTTGAGAAAGGGAGCTCTGAGCCTAAGAGAAGAAGAAAGGTGAGTATGGGACTAGGTGAGAGAGGAGAGCAGTGTTGTATTAGGATACCGTTGGATTTACCGGCAGTTTTATAAAAAATCTGTCGATAACTTTTTTACCGTTGGATTTAGTGGCGGAATAAATCCGACAATGTAAATCTCGCCGGTAACTGTTTACCGGCGGATTTTTTTTTTATCTCCGCCACTAATTACCGGCGGATTTAGCGGTTTGATTGCAAAATTCTGGAGCTTGTTACCGTCAGATTTGCCTCCCAATAAATTTGACAGTAAACTTAAATTTTAATTTAAAAAAATTAAAAAATTCAATATATAATTTTAAATATTTAAATTTAATCAATTTTAAAGTAACAAAATTCAAAGTTTTACAATTTCTTATAATAATTTGTCTATAATTTTTAATTAAAAGTTTACTAACAAGTTTAAATATCAAAATTTATTATTAAAAAAATCTAATTAAACAGAAAAATCATATTTAAAATGCACTAAACTCTCGATTATAAAAATTGAACAAAATGATATAAAACTATAATCAACAACTAGTTATAAATGTACAAAAAGAAAGAAGAATATCAAATGTTATGAAAAATAATACTAATTTATTAGACTCCACTATCAAATTAGACAAATAGACAACGACAAAAAAAATTGCTAACAATTATTCAACATGAAAAATATTACCTTGTCATTATAGGATGGAATGTAGTCCAAACTTAAAATAGGCCACATTCAATCCTAAATGATGATGCAGTAAAAATTAACAAGTATACAAAATATTAGTCGTCAAATCTTTTTTTTTTTTTTTTACCTATTTTTACTGTTCAATATTCAAAAAAATTAAGGCTTACAAAATTGTCAACATATTGAAGAAATAACTGTATATTATTATCAATGATGTATGATTTATCCATAGCGTACATATGATTTATTTGTCTATGCCACATTGGAATTATCTCAAATGTTGAGAACAATTTAACTAGGGTTTATTGTAAATAAAAGGGGTTTGTGATGAGTTACGAACAAACCCACAGTATAAGAGAGGCTTCAACAACTTTCGATGACGTCCCAATGTTAAGTTGGCCAAAATGAAACACGTTAGTTTATATAATAGGCCAACTAAAGATATTCGTTTCATTTTAAAATGTACGGAAAAATGTAAGGTGTTTAACATTTATAATTTTTGAAGAATTATTTAATAGTTTTTAATTCTCAAAATTTAATTTATCCAATATCAAAATTTTCAGAAATTTAATTATCACTTTACCGTTATGTTATTTAACTTATTTTTTTATGGGGACATGTAACATAGTTTATCTATACCATGGTTTAAGATTAACATTATCTTATTTTAATTTCATGTTACACACTAATATATCTTAAAGAAAAAGTATACTAAAACTGAATAGTCGCTTTACCAAAAAACAAAAAATGGAAAATATAGTTGGCCAACTGGTAAGTACACTAGTGGTGATTGCACGTGCAGATTGTAATATTGTATGCATTCATATATGGACCATGCACCTTATATAGATTAGATATATTTGGCACCAACTATTTCGAGTTAGAAAACGTCAACTGCTAACTACTTCACCACCGAAATGGATCATCTTTAGCATATTCTTTCTTTATTTTTCATTTTTTAACAGAAAATCAGAAATTATTTATATTTACTAATTAACAAAGTATATTATTATTATTTTAACGTACTAAATTAAGTTATTTAAGATTTGATAAATTTGCAAATCACATCAACTAAATTCAAACGAAGCTTATACATTCTATGACTCTTCAATATTTTTTTGGGCCGATGTAACTTTTTGTTTAATAATTTAATTTAACGGGCTGATCTGTAAACCCAAGGTGAAAAGAAATGTTCTTTTTTTCTTTTGAATACGAAGAATAAAGCAATTTTATAATTATATTATTTTAACATTTCAGCCCAACCAGATGTGGTTTCGGACATTACCCGAACTTGGTGTTTCTGAATATTAAAAAAAAAAAAACTTGCTTAACTTTTTCATCTACTGATGAAAAAAAAAAGGAAGAAAATATTATTTCTACCAGTTCCAACTTTCAAACGATCTAACTCCAAAAAAACCAAAAAAACCTCCAAACAATCATGTGAGATAATAACGGAAATTATTTTTTAATATAACTAAACGTAATGCTAGAAAGACAAAAAAAAAAAAAATAGTAAGAACTTGTCTTATTTAGCAACAATTAATGAATATTAAATAAGATAAATTTTGACTGTTTTTAACTAATTTTTTTTGTTATTAAATATTTTCGTAACTGAAAATAATAAGAGAAGAAAAAAAAAAAAGATTAGCATTAAGGGAAGGAAATCCATTTATCGGAAAAGGAGTACTTTGAACTTCTTTTATGTCACTACTCAACAGTCGACACTATACAACATTATTTTGATTTGTTGGAACAGGAATTTTGTTTTGTCCAAAGTATCAACTAAACATAGTTGGGTTCTTAATAATAGATTAGTATCAAAACAGAGAGAAAAGAAGAATTAATGTAAGAATTTTGTGATGTATTTTCTTCATCATTTACAGAATGAACATAAGCAATATATATACATATTATCCTATTCTATATTTTGCATAGTTCAACAAAATCAAATGAAATCTTCTAAATTTTCAGAAAATGATTCCTATCCTAACAGAAGGCTGAATCACCAAAACAAACTAATTCTAGAAGAATGTACAGTACATTAGAAGACAAAATAGAGAAATGAAGAAATTAGACATTGTTTAGTTGGGCTTGTTTGTTGTGAGTGGGTTGATCTTGATCTATTTTTGTTTTAATCTGGGCTAATTCTTGTCTTTCTTCTAATACTTAGTTTTGCCCAAATGCTCTTGTTTACGGTTTAATCAGATTGGACTTGCTTTGATAAAATAAATAAATATATGATCTATAAAGTTATCTAGGAAAAAAAGCAAAGAAAATAGAGTTAGTATTTAGATGAGCACTAAAATATTTAAGTGAATAAATAATATTGTTTATGATGTTAGCTACTAGAACTATAATATTGACCTTTTAGTATGTGCTTGATGATTTTACTTTTGTAAAATTCATTGTGAAGTGAAGTTATTAATAGTAGTAAATTTTTAAAGGTTTATTTGAAACATTACTTGTATGTATAATTGGTTTTCACCCTATAATCAATATATGTATTTTTATTAATTAAAAAACTACATATTATTTAAAATGCATATAACGAACATTAGTTCACCATAATTTATGAAAGTTGCATCCCATGAGAATCCAAACGTGCGCTTAATACTTCTAGACGTGTGATTCAACATTACTTACTTAGGTTTCAAAACTTAGTATGGAAAATAAAAATTACAATTAGAAGCTTATAAATATAAGTATTCATAAAATGCCAATTATTTGTGTAAATTTGAAAATTAAAGAGTAAAATAGTAAATTACTTTTATATTCTATCATATATCAAAATAAATATTCTTATATATTTTATTTCAATAGAAAATATTATATTTGAATTAAATTTTATATAATTAATTTATTACATCATCATTTCTATTTTCTTGGAATTATAAAACTTAATTAAAAGATACTTGTGTGGCTTCTTTATTTAAATAAATATTTAAAATTGATGAATTACTAAAATGCACATGAATGAAAAGGTGGATGAAAATGCGCATGACCAACTCATCGAAAAAATGGGATTCGTCACTAATTCATCCCAAACGCTCGCAAAATGGAGGAGCTGCATGTAAGGACGAACTCAGAAATGGTATCTGTTCTAGCCCGGCCCGGCTGGGTCATTGTCCTACCCGACCCGATCAACCGACTAAGAGGACCCCGCGCTCGGGTCGCGACCCGGATACCTACCTCCTGGCAGCCAGCTGTATGACAGTTGGGAAAAGAAGCTTCCAGGAAAAGGACCTCTCCTATGGGATCCGTCCTACTGACACGGTATATATGGGGAGGGTCCTACCCCTCCCCCAAGGTACGTCATTACCTCCTTTACTCTCTCACCACCATCTGCACCATTTCTGACTTGAGCGTCGGAGTGTCATTGCAGGTGGCACCCCCTCTTCGCATCGCAGCAGCTTGGTAGATCGTAAAGTCTCCGCCCCCTTCGGCTGGACCCAGACCAAGGCTGGTTCTTACCACTCCACTTCCAGAGCTCCATCGACCCGTCCGGAACCCAAAATACCGAACATTGGCGCCGTCTGTGGGGACCGGCCGAGATGGACTTTCTGTTGGGTCCGGTGGAGGCAAACGACGGAGGCGAACCACGCGGGGAGGAAATGGTTCCCCGAACGGGCAGGGTAGCCTCTGTGGCTTCCTCTCGCGAATGCACGATATCCCTCCTTCGCGCTCCCATGAGAGGCCTCCCTTTGGAGGAACAGGTAGCGACAGCGCCAGAATAATACAAGAGTTACGCCACAGGGTGCAAAACCTGGAGCGGGAGGTAGCCAGCAGAAAGCACCACCAACCAGCTCCGAGGCAAGAGCGTTCCCGATCTCCACAAAGGAGAGGGAGAAGCCCCTGAAGGAGCCGCTCCAGACGCACCGCGAGCCCCCGATCGGAGTCAGAGAGCCAAGGAGAAAGTAGGGAAGTGCCAAGAAGACGGCGAGATCCCGTAATTTACACCCGACCTCTGACAAGAAATACTGTGGAGGAAAACCGAGAAGACAGCAAAGAAAGACCAAGGAGAAGGCGACAACCTGTAATCATGGGGCAACCCCTTTCCACCATTCGATCCTCGAGGTCCGGCTACCGAAGCACTTCGATAAGCCAATGGACATGAGGTACGATGGGACCCAAGACCCCCAAAAACATCTAACAGCCTTCGAGGCCAGGATGAACTTGGAAGGGGTGGGTGATGAAGTAAGGTGTCGCGCCTTTCCCGTGACCTTAGTGGGACCGACAATTCGCTGGTTCAATGCTCTCCCCTAGGGCTCCGTAACCACCTTTGCGGACATCAGTCGCACTTTCCTGGCACAGTTCACGACGCGCATTGTCAAAGTGAAGCACCCGATCAACTTGCTAGGGGTGATGCAGAGAAACGGGGAGCCAACAAGAAGGTACCTGGATAGGTTCAATGATGAATGTTTGGAGATTGACGGTCTGACGGACTCGGTGGCCAGTTTATGCTTAACAAACGGGTTGGTGAACGAGGATTTCAGGAAGCACCTCACCACCAGGCCCGTATGGATGATGCAAGAGATCTAAAATGTGGCTAGGGAGTATATTAATGACGAAGAGATTAGCCAAGTCGTGGCAGCCAACAAGCGGTAGCCCGCCTATAACTCTGCTCGTCATCCCGGTAACGGGGAGAGGACTAAGGAGCACTCCAAGGACGGAGGTCCAGCTAAAGCTTTCAAGCCGTTTCTCTGGGTAGGAAAGTTAACAAACTACACTCCTCTGACAGCCTCGATCGTCGAGGTCTACCAGCAAATAGCCGACAAGGGCATCATGTCGAAGCCTCGACAACTCAATGATAGAACTGGAGGGAACAAAAGCCTCTATTGCGATTACCACAAGGGTTTTGGCCACAAGACCCAAGATTGTTTTGATTTGAAAGACGCTCTGGAGCAGGTGATCCGGGAAGGTAAGCTGGCTGAATTTTCCCACCTCATAAGGGAGCCAAGGAGGCGCGATCGTGACCGATCGGGCGACAACAAGAGTCACGTTATGAGGCAGAGACAGGAACCCGAGGAGGACAATGAGCGCGGCCTCACTATTGTAAATGTTGTAGTTGGGAGAGATGTTCCCCCCAGGTCGAAGTCGGCAAGCAGAAAAGACGCCAAAGTATTAGCCGTATCATCATCTAGCTCCGTGCCTCCCTCCAAGAGGGTACCATCAATATCATTCAAGCCCGAGGACCAATGGTTTGACGACTTGCCGGAGAACCCTCCATGGTGATCACAGCTAGAGTCGGAACCGGCCTAGTAAAGCGAATTCTAGTAGACACTAGAGCTTATTCGAACATCATATTCCGCAACGTGTTTGATGCTTTAGGCCTCCGAAACGCCGACTTGAAAACCCACCAGCACGGTGTGGTTGGCTTGGGAGACAAATTTATTAAGCCTGATGGGATAGTCTCCCTACCGATCTCAATAGGAAGAGGCCGAGAGAAAAGGTCGGTAATGGCGGAGTTCGTTGTTTTAAGGGACTCCACGGCCTACAACATCATCTTGGGTAGGAAAACTATCAATGAGTTTGGAGCAGTAATTTATACCAAGCTACTGGTAATGAAGTTTGTTTCTGATAATGGGTCAATTGGATCTGTCTAAGAAGATTTAGAAATGGCGGTCGCTTGCGACAACGCCAATCTCTCCCTAAGGAAGAAGTCCAAAGAAGCACCCGGGATCTTCTTGGCCGACCTAGACGCACGAGTCGACGACAAACCCAGGCCAGAACCTGAACGAGACCTAGAGAAATTTAGGGTCGGCAACTCGGAAGAAAAGTTTACCTTCGTGAATAGGAACCTCCCTCATGACCTAAAAGAACCATTGGTGGAGATGATCCGGGCAAATGGCGACCTATTCACCTGGACACCAGTCGACATGCCGGGGATTGACCATCAGATCATGTTGCACCACCTAGCTGTGAAGGCAGAGGCTAAGCCAGTGGCGCAAAGGATGAGGAAAATGTCCCAAAAAAGAGCTGACGAGGTGGCCATGCAAACGGCCGGCCTGCTAGAGGCGGGGTTCATCCGGGAACTGGACTACTCGACGTGGATATCGAATGTAGTACTAGTTAAAAAGCCCAGCGAAAAATGGAGAATGTGCGTGGACTATTCTGACCTTAACAAGGCGTGCCCCAAGGATTCTTTCCCCTTCCCTAATATTGATGCTCTTATCGACGCGGCTGCGGGATATCGGTATCTGAGTTTCATGGACGCATACTCTGGCTACAACCAGATACCGATGCACCGACCAGATGAAGAAAAGATGGTGTTCATAACGCCAGGGGGAACGAACTGCTATAAGGTGCTGCCGTTTGGATTGAAGAACGTAGGATCTATGTACCAAAGAATAATGAACAAGATATTCAGCGATCTTATCAGCAAGACAATAGAAGTGTACGTAGAAGACATTCTGGTAAAGACCACCATGGCCGAGGACCTCATCGGTGATCTAGAGAATGTGTTCGCATCTCTTCGGCAGCACGACATGAGGCTTAACCCGCTCAAGTGCGCCTTCGCCATGGAAGCCGAAAAATTCTTGGGGTTTATGATAACCCAAAGAGGAGTGGAGGCCAACCCAGAGAAATGTGAAGCGATCTTACAAATGAAGAGCCCGGGATGCATAAAAGACGTCCAGAGATTGGCGGGAAGGGTCACCGCACTATCCCACTTCTTCGGCGCATCGGCCGCCAAAGCTTTGCCATTCTTCAACTTGATGAAAAAGGGGATAGTGTTCGAATGGACCCCGGCGTGTGAAGAAGCCTTCAAGCACTTCAAGGATATAATCTCGACATCGTCTGTCCTCGGGAAATCTAAGAATAGAGAGGCACTGTACCTGTACTTAGCAATAACTGATGAGGCTTTGGCAACAGTCCTGGTGCAACAAGAAGGAAAGATCCAGCAACCAATTTATTTTGTAAGTAAGGCGTTACAAGGGGCGGAGCTGAGGTACAGTAAGCTGGAGAAGCTAGCATATGCACTCCTGACCTCCTCCCGTAGGCTGCGACAGTACTTCCAAGGACACCAAATAATCATCAGGACGGACCAGGCAATCTGCCAAGTACTCCAAAAACCCGATCTGGCGGACAAGATGATGACCTGGGCAATCGAACTGTCTCAGTATGACTTGCAGTACGAACCCAGACATGCAATCAAGGCCCAAGCCATGGCTGACTTCCTGGTAGAAGTAACGGGAAGCCCTCCTAAGATACCGAGCACATGGTGGAAGCTCCCTGTAGACGGAGCCTCCAACCAAACGTTTGGTGGAGCAGGGATCATCCTGAAAAGTCCAACCGAAGTCGTATATGAGCAATCGGTCAAGTTTGAATTCCCGGTGTCCAATAATCAAGCGGAATACGAGGCCCTTCATGGTGGCCTAGTTCTGGTAAAGGAGGTCGGGGCCACAAGAGTAGAAGTGTGTAGCGACTCTCAAGTTGTGACTTCCCAGATCAATGGAACGTACCAAGCCAGAGATTCACTATTGCAGAAATATTTGGAGAGGGTCAAAAAGCTGAGCGAGGAGTTCGACGAGGTCACGGTGCAACACGTTCCGAGAGAGAGGAACACTCGGGCAGACCTCCTATCAAAATTGGCGAGCACAAAGGCAGGAACAGGCAACCGGTCTCTGATTCAAGGTTTAGTGAAAGAACCAACGGTGACCCTGCATATAACACGGGCACCCGACCCACCCTCTTGGGTGGACCCAATCATTGATTTCTTGGAAATGGGTAAGCTCCCGGATGACGACAAGACGGCAAAGGCACTAAGAAGAGAAGCGGCCAAGTATACAGTAATACAAGGCCAACTGTTTAAGAAAGGGCTCAGCCAACCCCTATTGAAGTTCCTACGCCCCGACCAAACGGACTACGTGTTAAGGGAGGTCCATGAGGGATGTTGTGGTCACCACATCGGGGGGAAGGCCTTAGTCTGGAAGCTCGTTAGGGCCGAATATTACTGGCCCTCAATGATGGCGGATTCCAAAGAGTTTGTGAAAAAGTGCAGAAGATGCCAGGAGAATGCCAACTTCCACAAAGTGCCAGCGGCCGAGCTAAGTCTACTGATGGCCTCTCGACCATTCTCACAATGGTGAGTCGATCTGTCAGGGCCTTTCCCGGTCGGACCGGGATAGGTCAAGTACCTAATTGTCGCCATCGACTATTACACCAAGTGGGTAAAGGCCGAGCCGCTGGCCAGCATATCCTCGACTAATTGTCGGAAGTTCATCTGGAGACAAGTAATAGCCAGGTTTGAGGTCCCAGAGGTCGTCATCTCATACAATGGGACACAGTTTGCCGACAAAAAATTCGGAGAGTTTCTCGCCGGCCTTGGCATAAGGCAGAAATTCTCGTCTGTTGAGCACCCCCAAACCAACGGCCAAGTCGAAGCTGTGAATAAGGTCATCCTACAAGGCCTCAAGAAGCGACTTGACCAAAAGAAGGGAGCATGGGTAGACGAGTTAGCCTCGGTTCTCTGGTCCTATCACACAACTCAGCAGTCATCTACCGGGGAGACGCCCTTCCAGCTCACCTATGGGGTGGATGCGATAATACCCGTGGAGATCAGAGAACCGAGCCCGCGACTACTTTTGGGTGGAATAGAAGAGGCCGTAGAAAAGGACTTGGTGGATGAAGCTAAAGAGATGGCCCACTTGTCGGAGACGGCGTTGAAACAAAGGATAGCCCTACGCTACAACGCCAAAGTACTCAAGAGAGAGTTTGAGCAAAGCAACCTGGTCTTACGGCGCAACGATGTCAGACTCCCGACTCCAGGGGAAGGAAAGTTGGCGGAAAATTGGGAAGGCCCGTACAGAGTAAAGGAGGTGCTCGGCAACGGCGCTTACAAACTGGAACGATTGGACGACAGAGAAGTGCCGAGAACCTGGAACGCGAGCAACCTAAGAAGGTTCTATTCCTAGCGCCGAACTAACCGGTTTAGTAAGACCCATATTACTTTATGTTTGGACTATTTGCCATTAATTGTTTAGTTGGAATTCATCGTCTTCTTTTTTATCGTTAATTAATTGTTTCATACTTATTAATTGAGTCACTTTGCCAAGTAGAAGTAACCGACGCCTTAACGACACGGTATCCCGAGACTGATCACCCCGAGAACCACTGAAGTGGCAAACGCCACAATAGACGGCCACTAAAACGGTAAAAGCCATGACCTGGCTTCATTAATTACCAACGGAATGGTAAGCAAGTATAAACGGATAGCTAATTACCAGTAAAACGGTAAAAAAACATAAAACACGTTAATTACCAACAAAGCGGGAATAAACAGTCTGTTGCATACCAACAAAACGATGAACAAGTTTGCCAAAACTACTAAAGTGTTTAAAGATGTACAAATTACAAGATCCAAAAAAAAAAATACAAGTGAGTTCACATCATTTCTTCGGAATATCAACTAGCTTGCCATGCTGGATTGTCTTGAAAACGCTAACGGCAGAGGAGTCGAAGTCGGGAGCTAGCAGCTTCACCTGAACCTTGATAGCCTCCTCGGTCATCAGGATGGCATTCTTACCTTGCTTCACGGTCTCGTTGTACTTCTTCTTCAGATCTGCTGCTTCGGTCTTGGCTGCGGTTGCCGATGAAAGAGCCTCGTCACGCTCCTTCTCAAGCTCCTTCAACCGACCTTGAGCGGCGTTGAGCTGACCTTCCAAGGAAAGCTCTCGTTTAGTAAGACACGCTACGGCAGCATCAGAGGTCTTAATCTTCTCCTCGGCTTCAGCTAGCTGTGCCTGGAGTGACTTGACCTCAACCTTATACTTGTTATTAGCCTGGACAGATGACTCAATCTTGTTCTCCAGCGATCGCGCCCCAGCCAGGGCAGTTTCCTCTTTTCTGCTATGGCGGCTCCCCAGAGCAAAGTACGGTACATCCATCTGGCCTGTGAGGAGAGATCCCCACCGTGGAAGAAGTCCTCCGTGCTGGGGAGTAGTTGGGAATCAATGAAGTTCCCGACATCGAAGTTCTTCTCTATCACCGTAAGGACTCCCTCAGGGCTAGAAGACAGTTTCCTCTTTCTTGGGTTGTGAATAACAATCACCTTTTCATCCTCCACCTCGACCTCTGGTTGGGGGACCCGGACCAGCACTGGTCCCAATCACCTCACCCTGGGTGGGTTGTGAGTGAGCCTTGGCCTTGATGGCATCATTGGGAGGCACCTCGTTGTTAGGAGTGGCAAAGGCATCATCACTATCATCAGCAAGGAATGTATTAAACAAAGCATCAAGTCCAACTTAATCGCCAGCCATCGATACTGAAACAAAACATGGAAGCTAGTTAGTCGTTAAACCGGTTGAATAAACAAGGGTAATGGCAAACATGGGTACACCACTAAACGACTACTCACATATATAACTCCTAGCCATGTCCCGATCACCCATGAGGAGATGGGAATTAACATGATTCTTCCCGAAAACGGCCAACAACACGTCGGCGACCCTCTTGTTCTCGAGAGACAACCCTTTGTACGTCACTTTGGTAAAGGCATTAGCTCCCGCCCCGAAACTCCAGTAGGTCGGGATGCGACGTTCTCTCTCCAACGTCAACCAAAAGGGATGCCAACCTTCAGCCGGGCGAACCTTAAAGTATTTATCCTTGAAACCATGATACGAATTCTCAAACAGGCCAAAGATCCTCCGACCTTGGGCTGAACGGAAAGACATGAAGCCTTTTTTAGCCTTCCTCTCTTTAGAAGGATTTGTCAAGGTAAAAAGAAATAAAAATACCTTGACGGAAGCCGGCAGCTCTAAGTACTCATACACCATCTCGAAACAGTGGATAGAAGCCCAACTGTTCGGATGCAACTAAGATGGCGCCACATCGCAGCGGTTAAGCAACGCCATTTGAAAAGGGGAGAAGGGGATGCAAACCCCTAGGTGGGTGAACATCACCTTGTACATCCAGATCCAATCGGAGATCCGGGAAGAGTGTAGGTTTAGCTGGAATATCCGTTCGTTAGCGGCAGGGACGAAAACCTGGTAATTGGCCTCCTCGTCGCCCCCTCCACAGAGATACTCGGCTTGTCGGAACTCGTCAAGTTCCTCTAGGGTCATTTGGGTGGGGGTTTCCTTCACATCCGAAGTCATCCAGGCATATCGGTCGTACGGCTGCGCCCTCACGGCGGGAACCCTCATGATAGGACGTTGGGCCATACCTACAGTGGGGCACCACTCAAAGTTAGTCTAAGAGGTCGAGAGACCGGCGCTAACACCAGATTCCATAGTTTGCCTACCCAATGCCTACAGTTAAGCAAAGCCTAAATCTATGTTCAAAAAACGAAGCCTAACATCAAAAGCCTGGAATGGTTACCCCCCTAAATGCCTATGTACTGAAACTATTCAAGCACTCAATCAAATGAACAATGCGCATGCAGAATCGAAAATGGAAAAGCAAGCAGCATAACAACAGAACAAAGCTATCTAGATTAAGAGAAGGGAAAATGAGCTTACCAGGATAATACTGATGATTGAAGGAGGCTGAAAAGCTGGGGGAGATTTGGACGAAGCAAGGATTCGCAACAAGGAACTTGGGAAGTGATGGGAGAAAGCGAAAGAGATGTGATGATAGTGGAGAAGTGGAAGCGAAAGTGAAGGGAAGCCAAAAGGAAACTGACGCGTAAAGAAGCGCGAAAGACAAGGGTATAGTCGACTTTTCACGAGGGGTTTAAATCAATCATCAATGGCATTAAATGCTCGGCGCAGAAATCGAGGCGACGTGGGACGTTCCCTCAAGGCGACGAGCCTCACTCGCTCGTAGGGGGCACGCCCACACCACAACCAAGCAGCAGCCCGACCAGGCGACGACACGTGAAGGAAAGCATAACGCGCCAACTATGGCACTCATGGTCACAGCCGGCGCGCTGGAGAAACTGTTCTGGCCCGACCCGGCTGGGTCATTGTCCGACCCGACCCACCCAACCGACTAAGCGGACCCCGCGCCCGGGTTGTAACCTGGATACCTACCTCCTGGCAGCCAGCTGTATGACAGCTGGAAAAGAAAGTTTCGGAAAAAGGGACCTCTCCTATGGGACCCGTCCTACTGATAGTGTATATATGGGGAGGGTCCTACCCCTATCCCAAGATATACATGAAAAACAAGGTTTTAGACCACTCTTCTTTTTGAGATATATTTTTTGGCAGAATCGCAATTTTAAAGAATCTACAATTTTACATGGCACTTCTGCACAATTTTTACTCTACGTACTCGTACAGCAAAAGCATAACAGAAAAAAGAAGTTGAACCATAAAAACATGTATTTCTACGAGCTTGCATACAATTTTATAGACATTTAATCTTAAGAGATAAGAAGCTTAATAATGCACAAACGTCAAATTAAACGATGTCATAATATTATTACATAAGAATTAAAAGCTTTACCTCTCTAAAAGAGAGAGGGCCTATTTTTTTAGAAATAGAGTAACCGTCCATGTAATACACTGTAATGATAAAGTGGTGTATTTTTTTTTTATGAATATTATTTTTTATTTTAATTATAAAATTTAATCTTTAGATTTGAGAAGTTTTAAAATTGATAAAGAACTTTGCTTTTTAAATTTCATGACGATTGAGTCGTGAATTTTGTATATCGAAAATATTTACTTATTTAGTAACTAAATAATCACTAAATGTTAAATAAAATAAATTTTGATTTTTTTTCTAATATGTATATATATAAATTGAAAAATCTGATTTGCATTGAAATTTATGTGGAACACAAATTATTTATATATTTCAAAAAGTAAAAAGTTTAAAACTATTGATTTGAGAGACAGGTTTATGTACTAAAATTTTGATTATTTAATTTGCTGATATCTGATTTTACATTATGATAAAATATACCGAGTTTCAAATTTTTAATAACATTAAAAAACAGTTATTAATTGAATATTAAAATTAGAATAAACTATTAAAAGTACACTCGAATAATTTTTTACCGACAAAAATGCATTTAAATTTTCTATCAACAAAAATACATTCAAATAATTTAAAAACGTAACAAAATATCCAACATTAAATATATATTTTTTAAAAAATATTTTAAAAATTAAATTTTGATATTTATTTGTAAGCAATATTAGAAAAATGAAATATTTTTATTCATAAAATTTAATAAATTTTTGTTCATTATGTATTTTTTTGTGACTTTTTAAAAATATTATTGATTGTTAACAAAAAAATTACAAAAAAATCACAAAAAAATATACTTAACAAAAAATCACTAAATTTTAAAAATAAAAATATCTCATTTTTTAATTGTATTTATAAAAAATCGTATTAAAATTCAATATCTAAAATATTTTTTGACAATACATATTTAATATTGAAATTTTTTGTCGCGATTTTAAATTATTTAAGAACATTTCTATCGATAATCAAATTTAAATGTATTTTTATTAACGATCAAAATTATTTAAATATATTGTTGATAATTTATCCTTAAAATTAAAAAGTGGAAAGAGGGAGTGAGAGAGAGGCCAAAAGAAAAACAGGGTGAGTAGTAGCAAAATAATTAAGTGATTATAAAGGCGAAAAAAGAGAAGGAAGGAAAAGAACAATTTAGTCTATTCTCAAGCTTCTGATTTCTTGGGAGTTTTTTATGGTTTTCTAATTTTCTTTGACAATGAAACTAGCTAGTTAAATCAACATCATATGATCCCAAATAACAAGCACCAAACTCCTAACTCTCAAATTTTAATTAACTAACAAAAAAAAAACGAAAAAAAAAAAACAGAAATAAAAAAAAAAAACTCAACTTTAATAAAATCCCTTTCAAACTAACAAAATGGTTTGACTAGGGATGGTGGTAGACCCAGTAGACCTATGAGGTGGAATAGGTGGCCTATTACCAATGAAGTTATTATTATTACTATTATTATTATTATTATTTTCATTGACCCTTTTTGTTGAACTAATAAGTGAAGAACATGAGGCCCTTGAAAAACTTGTTGAAGAATGCAACAATCCTCTCTTATTATAATTAGAAGCTTGATGGCTCTCATCATCATCATCTCCCATTTTCTGTGCATAGCTTCTACAAGATTTCAACTTCTTGTTGTATGGGTTCTCTGGCTTTGCAAGATCCTCCAAGCTCCTTACTTTTGCTAATGAACTAAAAGATTGTGACTTTCCTTCGTAATACTTTGATAGCCCCCTCCTATTAATATCATTCATTAAATTAAAGATAAACAAATTTGAGAAAACAATTTTGAAGTAAAAACAAAACTCGCAATAATATTACGCAGATCAATTATATTACGTGTACACTTTAAATCAGTAATAAAATCAATCGTAATCATATCACGTATATTTTAAATCAGTTATTAAATTAATTATCCGTATAATATATATTAAATATAATATATAATGTTAAATAAAGTAAATTATAGCTGTTTTTAACTAATTTTTTTTAGTTACCAAATATTTCTGAATATATATATATATATATAAAATAATTTATTTGATGACTAATTCTTTAGAGTTCATAACATATATTTTTGTACATCCATATATCTTTAAGTTAATCCATTTTTATAACACTACCATTTGTTGGTATACTACTATTTCATAATTTGAGATTTTAAAAAAATATTAACCATTAACCCAAAAATAACATTAGTTTGAATATGTGTTATTATACATGTTTTTTTGAAGTCTAATAAGCTCTTGCATGTAGAAGAAAAACACATGGTATAATATATAGAAGTTTGAGAAACTAATCATATTCATTGTATTTAAAAACTTTAGCTCTCGGAAACGATTTTATCACTTGAATGAAGGTAGAAGAGAAAGAAAAAGAAACTTACTTAATGGGAAGTTGTTGAAACAAACTAGACATATCACTCAATGGGTCATTTGTAGAAGTAGAAAAAGTAGTAGAAGAAGAAGAAGGAGACATCACTTCTTCAAATGAATCAGATTCCATCACTAATGATGAATCATCACTTGAATTTCCAGACCCAAATGAAGAAGAAGAAGCATCACCAATCTCATGAGCTGCTGCTTTCTCAACCATAGTAGCACTTTTCAACTATATGCTCTTAACAAAATCCTTAGTTAGTTTCTTTTCTAAATAAGAACACAAATGTAAGTGTGAAAATGCACACTCACTTTTTCTTTTCTCTCTTCTAAAGATGTGCCTTTAAATGGAATCACAAGTACTTATTTTTTTGGTGTATAGCACAAGAGACTTGGATGGTTTATAAGCAAAGCTCTAAGATGCTACATTTGGATAAGACTAATTTAAAAAAAAAATTATTGTTTATTTTTAGTGAGATAAGAAATCTTTTCCAGATAGAAATATTTAGTAAGATTCGGCTTTATCCGGATTTGATATTTCTTGTCCCCCTAACCTCAACACCCACCCTACGATCCATCTAAAGGCCACCTAGTTTACCTAAATATGGCACTTTGACAAATATTATTTCATCATTTCAATAATTAGTGCCATCATATCTATCTATCATCGTAAATTTAAATTTTCCAGGAGAATAAATAAATTACACTAGTTCTTATCAAAAACTTTCATTTGGCAATGCCTTTTAATTATTTCATAAATATTCCTCTACGGCAATTGAATAACATAATTGTGTTTTTAAGCTTTTAATATATAATTCATTTTTTTTATAAATTTATCGAATAATATTATATGACTAATAAATATTATTACTTTTATTAGTATTTGATCAATAATAATTTACACTTATATTTATAAAAAAAATTTTATTAAAATTTATATATATAAATTAATATAATTTATATTCATTTTTTAAAAAATTTATACGTATAATTTAATAAAATTTATTTTGTTAAAAATAATTTAATATTTATACTAATAAAATATCATAAAAAATATTAAAAAATTGATGATACAATAAATGAAAATGACAAGTTAGTACTAAGAAATAAAAGAATATATGCTAATATAAGTTGGAAGTTCAAGGAGAGTGCGTGTAATGTGAAGTTGGCAACTTGGCATGGAGTTTGGATAAGCTTGAACTCCTCTATCCTATGCCGTACCATAAGTAGTTGTTATCCATCACCCAAAAAAGCACTTTCCATACATCTATTTGGAAAACAATAGTTATTTTTTAATCTACCATTTTCCAGTGTTTGAAATTTTATAATTTAAGTATCAAATGGACATCCCTACTTCTATGCGTTTCTATATATAATTTATATATAAAAAATTAAAAAAAAACTTTAAGGAGAATAATAGCAAAATCAATCATAACAAGGGCAGTAAAAATACGTACAAAAGGAATTAAAAATCATACTCCACAAAATAGATTTTATATATATAAAAGATAATCAATCATAAACATAGAAGAGAAAAGAAGAGAATTGAAACACCTACTTAAAGAAAAAGAAAAGAGAAAAAAAACTATATATAGAATTCTAGATAAGAGAAGAAAGATACAATTAGTTAATTAGAGCCGACTATTTATAAATTGTTATTCACTCACGGCAATATATAAAATACTGAAATACATAAATATATCAAAGTAATGGTAAACTATTCAACAAAATATCCACATTAAGTAGGAGGGAGAGAAAAAAAAAAAAGAAAAACAATGTTTTTTTTTAATATTAGTGCCCATTATGGATTGTGATGAGGTTCAAATGACACTTTTGAACAGAAAAAATTGGCTCTTTGCCATAAATGGTAACACCATAATATCCGACTTTTTACTTTTTAGGTCTCTTTTGCAAAGTTGGTGATATACTTTTTAATTGTATCACTAATATTCTAATAAATAGGAATAATGTTTAGAGTAACTACAGATAGTTACAGTTAAAAAAATACTTAAAATATATTCAAAAGAATAAAGAAAAGGTGCTGTTATATGATAGGCTTCAATTTTGAGGGTATTGTGGTCCCATTTTGCGCTCTTTTTGGCTTGGAATGTCTGCTAGCCAGCTGACACGCTCTTCAAGACTAAAACTAAATCTAAAGTAACCTAATTTTCTTTCTTTTACGGTTTTACCCTTCCCACTTACTTGGCTACTTGTGACCGTCTTGGTAAGTGCAAATATAAATATCTCTCTTAAAATATTATTATTATTAGGGTAAATTTTCTTTTGGTCCTTAATCTTTTATTCATGAAACATAGTGTATCTTAATCATTCTTAAACTTTAATACGAACCTCATTTAAATTTAACAAATCGATCCCTACAATTGATTGACAGTAAATTGTCCATCTGACGTGTTAGGTGTATATCAAGTATTAACTCTAAATAATTTCAGGGACTAAAAATTCTCTCCATATAAAAAAAATAAAAAATAAAAAATAATCCTCTTCTCTTCTCCTCCTCTTCCTTTTTCTTCCTCCTCTTCTCCTTTCTCTTCGCCAGTCACCATCATCTCTATCATCATCATCATCATCGAGCTTCACCTTTACAATCATCACCACAGTACCACCATCACCGAACCAACTTCTCTTTTCTTCTTCCTCTTTCTTTCCTCTTCCTCTTATTCTTCTCTTTTTTTTTCCTTCATCGTGCAATCTCTAGAACCACCATCTTCTCCCTCTGATTTGTCACCAACAGTCACCATCACCGTGGTTCCTTCTTCCTCCTCTTTCTCCTTTTCTTTTTCTTTTCGCCATCACCCAACCTCTCTCAATAGCTTACCCCAAATCTTCTTGGCGTCACCAAGATTCTTGCTGTCCTCACCGTCTTTCACGCCACCACTGCTAACAATTCTTCCTTTCCTGATTGGTACTACGTCTAGAGTCATTTATCCATACCTCGTCTTTCGCAAGAGTTACAAAAGTCCCCATGTGGCATTTGGTGAGGCATTCAAACTTGTCGCTGAAGTTTTCTGGTTGTCCCCAAATTTTGTTAATGATATATGGATTACTAACTTTATGATTTTGTCAAGGTTAATGCACGAAGAGTTTTAAGGCTATGGAAATAAATAATAATGATAATGGGTTTGAAAAAAATGAAAAAGAGGAGGAAAAAGAGGAAGAGAAGGAAGAGAAAGAAAAAAAAAGGTGATTTTAGTTCCAATAATCATTTGGAGTTGATACCTGTTACTTAGTATTGACACATCACACTCTACCTGACACGTTAGACGAGTAACTTACTATCAACTGGTTATAGGGATTAATTTGTCCAATTTTATTAATGGGTGGGAACTAAATTGAAGTTTAAGGATAATTAAGATGCGATATGTCTCATAAAAAAAAATCAAAGACCAAAAAAAATATTTACCTTCTTCTTCTTCTTCTTCTTCTTCTTCTTCTTCTTCTTCTTATTATTATTATTATTATTATTATTATTATTATTATTATTATTATTATTATTATTATTATTCCCATATAATACATGAAATATGGAGAAAAATGACAAAAAATAAAAGCTTTTTCTTTCCTTGACAATACGCATATATAATGTTGTAACTTGTAGCATACTTGCATGGCTATAGTTTTTTGTTTTTTGTTTTTTGTTTTTTTTTTCTTTATGGTTCAGTTCGATAAAAGACTAATTTACTTGCTACTAAACTACATGCACAAGGTGAAATTTAAATTTTCGACACTTAAGCGAACTAGTGAACTAACCGTTAGACCAACCTAATTTTTTATTGGATTGAATAAATTCAAGAATAAATGACAAATAGCTAGCTCTAACTTTTTATCTCGAAATAAATATCAACTAATTAAAAATATAAAAATATTATTCACTTTTTAAAATGTGAGACATCTAAGTCTCACTGAAAAATCAGTTTGTCTTTATATATTTTAGACGAAAAACTTAAATATCTCATATTTTAAAAAGTTAATAAAGATATTTTTATATTTTTAATTAGATAAAAATTTATGCATTTTCAAATTAAAAAATTAAAGACTTATTTACTTTTTTTTTCCTCAACTTAAACGGAAAAAAGGATAAATTTTTAACAATGTTATTATATATATCTTAAATTTACAACACGTATACCATATACAATATATTTATCTATGAAACTTTTGCATAATCAAATTTTTGATATTACAACTTGTTAGAATAATATTACTTTTCTCTTGACAAGTACATGGGAAGAGTAGATATATATTTTTTTTCTTTTCGTTGAATAATATTTTATAGGCTTCGTTTAAACAATAATCATATTATTGAATAACTTTTATTTGTATAGTTTTTAACAAAATTAAAGTCCATCCTTAAATTAGAACTTTATATAATATTTTTATAAATCTTAAAAAGAAATATATATAAGAATTATTTTCTTTATGATTATATTTTGACATGCTAGTGCTACCATCATGTTTGTTTTATTTTATTTTATATTTTTAAAAAGAATGTTATGTTAATTACTTCATTTATTACTTGTCTAGAACTTATCCGATCATGCAGGTTTTCATCACGGATTTTATATGGGCCATGGATATGAATTGGACAAATTTACTCTTAGACGAATCTGAAATGATCCAATAAAATTCTTAGATATCAGTGTATGTTTTGATAAATATAATCCACTTAGATTATTGGATGACCACTGACCAGGTTTGAGGACCAATTTGCAGGTTAATGTTGATAAATATTAAACCTATCAAGATGAGAAAATGATTGAAATAGGCTTGTATGTGTATCTTGAAAATATGATCATATAACAAAGCAAAGAGAGTATGAAATCGTTAAGTTTAAATTATATTAAGAAAAACGTTAGGAGTCAACACTTATAATAATTAAAAAAAAAACATAGAAAGTGAATTAGTGCTATTGATACATATGTAGGATAAATGTAAAAAAAACAGATATTCGTCATTTAATATTTTTTACATTAATCAATATTAATAATTAAGTATAATTAATTCATTAATTTAAATTGAGAATAAATTTATTTTAGAGTATTGTATTTGCTTATCTTTTATTTGTATTTTTAACTCTAACTTTTACAAGATTTTCTAATTAGATTTATTATATTATTCTTTTAATAAAGAACTAAATAGACATAAAGTTATGTCTTGGCGATTTCTTAAATAACTATTAGTTTGTTTATTCTTTGTTCGTAGACAAAAAATGATGTATTGGCAATTTCTTAAATAAATAACTATTATTTTTTATTATTTGTTTTTTTCTCTTAATTTAGTAGGGCTATTGTTGAAAAAAACTAATATTATATTAGCTTTTCTAAAAAATACATATTGAGAATATATTAAATTTTGAAAAGGACATTTATTTATTAAAAAATATTTAATTCATTTTATTGGTTTATTTTTACCAAATGTGACGATAGCTCAGTCGTCGTAATTAATTTTTTAAGTTTGGTTGGTCTACATTATTTTTTATATTTAATATGTTATAATATTTAATTATTTATACATAAATAAAATTATTTTTGTAGCAGGCCATTGGAACATCAAATATTCCAGATTACCAATAGAAAATTTTAAATGTGTCCCAAAAAATGTGCCTTGCCTTCTAAGAATTGAATTTGAACTTCTCTCGTATTTTCTACACACTACACTAAATATTAAATAAGTAAGAGTCGTCAATCATATCATTTGATCAATTAGCAATTTTGGTCCACAAAATTTTCGGCCAACATTTTGCCCAAATCCACGCAAGAGATTGCGGGCCAATTATTAATCTTCGGGAAGTGCGATGATGTTTGATAAACATTCATGAATGATGAATGCACAGACAATGCATGTAAGAACATCAGCTTCCCTCTTCTCTAGTTGGGTTCAATTGGGTGTGGGTTGGGTTTTTACCCGATCCGTATCCAGTCCAAAAATAAAATGCATATAAATAAAGCATTAAAAATAAAGTTTTTTTTTTTCAACGTTTAGGGTAAATTCTATTTAAATCTCTAACATTTAAATTATCTTATTTGTATTTCTAATATTTGAAAAAATAAATAATTTAATATTATCCTGCTACCAATTATTCATCATGAGTTTTAGTTGGAATTATGAAAATTTCTTCTTATAGTTAGAATACAAATATCTGGGACAAAATTGATACTCCACTTCAGATAATAGATCATCAAAACTTGAAACTAATCCTTGTAATATTTACATAATTTATTTTTTTAGGGACATAATTGAATCTGAACACAAATCGTGGGTACAATATTAAAATCGAACACATTTAAATGAGACATAATTGAAAATGAATACATTCAAGTGAGAATAATTGAAAAATACAATCTGATCTGTTAGTATAATTGACAGCAAAATAACATTGAATCACTTTTATAAACGTTAGGAATACAAATAAGACTTATCTCAAATGTTAGGGATAAAAACGATACTTTACTCAAAAATCAATTACTAATTTGGTACTTGAAAGATTTTGATACTACTTGAAAGATTTTAACATGAACAAAAGATTCTTAAAAGATGTTATCAACAAAACAATTCTTGAATAATTTAAAAATACGATAAAAAATAATCAATAAATATTATATTTTTTATAAGTGATAAAAAAAGATTTTGTATTTAGCAAAAGACTTATTCATTTTATCCAAATTTTTGTGCAAACATTTGAATAAATATTTAGAAGATGCACAAAAAAATTATGGACTTATTTGTCCTTTCTAAAAAAAATACATGTTATTAACCAATCACTCTGTAAATATAAATCAATCAATAAAAATGTCTACTTTTTAGATGAAAAAATAGATACTCGATTTTTTATTATTAAAATAAAAACTAGCAATAAGTAGGATGGACTATAAAAAAAAGTTTAGATTCTATTTTAATTTTATTCACGAGTTTAAATTTTAGACTTTAATTCTACTTTACCTTTGGATTCAGAATCTCTCAACTCTAATCCTGTTTACATTCTAAAGTTTTACATTCGATCCTATCCATAACAAATCAATTTTTTTCATCAAATGTAATATTTAATTTTATATTTAAAAATATACTAAAAAAATAGAAAATATAAAATTAAATTTATATTAAAATCAAAAGTAACAAAATTGTAATGAAATTCATGTTAAAATTACAAAAAAGAGAAAATATAGGTTTAATTTTCATCAATTTAATTATACATATATAATGATTTTTAAATACTTACTATAATTTATCAGGGATGCGAGTAGGTCCTGTAGATTAAGCCTAAACTTGCATTTGACCATATTTGTAGTTCAATCTCGCTCCACTTTCATTTCAATCCGCTGTGCGTTGGGGTTTGCCAACCCTACCCAAACAATACTACAAGAAAAAGGCGTATTTGTAACAAAAAAAATTGTTACAAAACGTCGAAATTTTGAAACAAAAGTTTTTTGTAACAAAAAAAGGGGCCGTTGCAGTAAGTCCCGTTACAAAAAGTTTTTGTAACGAAAAATAGAACTGTTACAATTCAATATGATATTTTGTAACAATTTTTTCTGATACAAAAAACCAGAAGCCGTTACAAAAGTGGTAACAAATTTTTATCTTCAAGGTATTTTTCGTGACAATCTATTTTTTCCTATCAAAAAATTTTGTTACAAAATATAACTTGATTTTGTAACATTTTTTTTAATTAACTAATATATTAACTATTCTATTAAGCAAGTCTACATTTATATAATATGTAAAAACATACATAATTCAAACATGCCTCATTTAGCTAAAATTGTTTTGAAACAAAGTAACATTAGTGAGTACATTGATTAGTTCTACAAGTTATATGTCTTGCACAAGTTCAACCAAAAGTTAAAAGTTCTAACATAGATTAGTGTCTCTATGAATCAAAATATTCTTGAGTCCTCAAAGTAGCATGTGGTCACCATTTCAGCACTCCTATAAATAAGAAAATTCGAAACAAAAAGTTAGGTGCATAATCAAAAGAAATATCTTGAGGCAATCAGAAATTATGTAGCAAACAAGGGTCTATTTTGACACAGAAATTCGTCAAATAGAACTTGTTTGCTCAAACAACACAATGCAGTTTAATTGAGCAACCAAATAGGACAACAACCAAATAGTGAATAACAAAATCCGAAGCTTCCAGCTTCCAACAACCAAAACAATGAAGCACTTAGCCGGATAATCGATCAATTGAGCTTAGCAACAGTTGAAAACCAAAAGCAATTAAATACCAACTCAATTAATTGAATCAAAGATGAATATTGAAAACAGCTTAAGATAAATTCGGGCAGCATTTCAGCAGTAAATTTGCCTATTTCACAATTTCAATCAATCAATTCAAATTTCATATGAATTCTTTGACAATTCCTAGGAATGAAGTAAATAAGCCAATTCCAGCAAGAAAACATGAGGAAACAATTAAAACCAATCCAACCAGCAAGAAGCAGAGCAGCACTCAGCAGAACAGCAATCAATGACCCATCATACAGCACCAAAAATAGTAAAATGAACAAAGGTAATGGATTCAGGCAGCGTTCTATTCATTGAAGTCAATAACCATTACACTTGCAAGCAGCAGGGGCACAACAGTTTATCCATTAATTCAACAGAAAATCAATCAAGCCAAACTAAACGATTTTAGCAATAGATTTATCAATAAAACCAATCTCAGTTTAGCAACCATCATCTATTCCAACACAAACAACAATAACTCAGCAGCATTTCCTTTCTCATTGAATTTAACAATCATTCAACAAGCAAGCAATGAGGGGGAAAATCAACAGCAACCAACAACAAGTATAGAGCAACAATAACAACTTAATGTGAGAAATTATTCAACAACAAATGCACACACAAATACAAGGATTACTTAAATGACTCATCATGCTTATCCACATAAGTCTGCAGTGAAACCACTTACCGTTTCACCTAAGAGGCTTGTAACAACATCTTTTTTATCAACTTTCTCATTCTCCCTTTCAGGCTCACTGTCAGTACTGGTAGGAGGTGGAAGTGCTGAAGCACCAAACATGGCTTCGTCATGAGCAGCTTAGATTTGTTCCTCCCTTCTTGCCTTGATAAGAAAATGGATTCGATCTATGTTTAGTCTTCCATACATAGATGATGCATGTATGTTAACAAGGAACAAAACTGACTATTCATGAATATAAGAAGAGGAATATACCTCTATTTTAGAATACCGGAAACTCTGGCCAATTTGCTTGACCAAGGAAGCATCATCTTCAGCCACTGCAGATAGGTGGGCAAATACAATCAGTTCAATTAAGTTTCAGATTGCAAATCCTTGCTCTCATCAACATTAATCAACTCAGATTTCACACCTTCAACCTCATTCATCTTATCCCGATCTTCAGTATTGCTAACCTTTTTGATCGATTGAACGCTCTCTTCATTCTTATCCACTAAATCTTGATGTTCCATGGTTAAAAATTTAAAATGAACCTAAGATTTCCTCGTCAACAATGCAAAAAACTGAAAGTTTACCCAATAAAACATAAGTCCTGCGATATTGCCAGTTACGAGTCCATATTACTATATATACAAAAAAGATTTAAAATACTAATCATCCGATTGTTCTAATTTTAGACGGTAGCAGAAAAATATAGTAAGATTAAGACTAAGAACTAGAGCAATAGTGAAGTATTCCAATTCCAATAGCAGAACACATCGAATAATTAGGACTGCGAGAATACAAACAAAATAAAACACGGTTCAAGGCGCGAGCAACTCACTGTAAAAAGAAGAATGACAGAAGTGGAGCGGCGGCTCCGATGGTGACCTCCGGCAGCGGCGACAGAGACAGCTTCACAGATGGCGACGTGGTTTGGCGATGGGCGGACCGGTGGCGACAGATCTGACGCGCGTCTCCTCTCTCCGTAGCTGAGCTCCCTTGTGGTTCTATTTCCTCCCTCGTGCGTCCTTCTCTTGTGACGGAACAGTGGCGGCGACCGCATGCAGCACGGCGCGGCGGTGGTGACGAGGCGTGGTGAAAACCGGCGACGACAGTAACGACGGGCTGATGGCGATGGCTTCACGGACGGCGACGCGGCTGACGGCGCGACTCCCTCTCCTCGTGGTTCTGGCGGTGGCAGCAGCGCAACCCTCTCTCACCCTCGGATCTCCTTTCTTCTCTCTCCCCTTTCTCCCTCTTCGTGCTTCCCCTCTTCCCCTTTCTTTCTTTTATTTCTTTTCCAACTGCTGTTAGGTTTCTTTTTGTGTGTATTGAGTGTGAGTGTGTGACCAATTGTTGTTAGGTTTTTTTGTGTGTATTGAGTGTGAGTGTGTGACCGTGGGTGAGTGAGTGAGGGGTGTGGCTGCTGTTTGTGTGTTAGAGGGTTACGATAGAAAATTAGGTTTAAGTAAAATTGGGATTAAGTTAGGGTTTAGTGTTTTGAGAGTGTAAATTAAAGTTTTGTTTAATTTAGAGTAAAATTATTAATAAAGTAATAAAATAAAGTAATAATTTAAAACCAAATTAAATATAAAGTAATTATCTTTGAAATACGTTTAATTACTAATTTAAAATTTATCTTCAAATAAATATTAACTTAATGAAAATTGATAATAATTAAATTAATTCTCCTTTATTTATAAAATAAGATTAAAAATCTAAATATTTAAAAGTAAGATATATAAAATATTTACTATTTATTTTTTTTTTTATAAAAACTCTAAATAATAAATAAAAATTTACTCAACTTATGTATAAAAATTTCTAAAAATATAATCTTAAATAAATATAATAGATCATAAATAATTAATTAATAACTTTTCAAAATTAGGGGTCTTACACATTGTGCTTGGTGGAGTAGACGGCGTAGAGATGAGTGAGGCGCTGCTTCACCCTATTACTTTTTACATTCAGCTAACTTAGTGTCTTAGTTTTTTTTCTTTTATATTTAATTATTGTTCTTTATAAATATAATTTTAAATTTTTGTATGCTTTCACAAATTAATTTTTAATTAACATTAAAAATCTTATTATGAATAAAAATTAATGAATATGAACAATATGTAAAAAATTTTAATTTTTGAAACAAAATAAAATTATTTTGAAAAAATTATATAAACAAATTTTTTTAGCGTGTTTAACATTTTGAAAAAAAAAATTGTTATAAAATATATTTACATTTTGTGACAAACAAATAACTTATTACAAATAATGTTGAATTTGTGACAAATTAATTTTTTGTTACAAAATAATTGGAGTTTTTGAAACAAAAAGATATTTTGTTACAAAATATTACGAATTTTTGTAACTTCTTTATTTTTTGTTACAAAATATTATAATATTTCGTAACAAAACAAATGTTTGTTACAAAAACTAACATAATTTGTAACAACAAAAGTTAGGTTGTTACAAAATATTAGCATATTTTGTAACAATTTGTAATGTTATTACACAAAATTATTCTTTTGTAACAATTACCAATTATTATTACAAAAAATTATTTTTTTGTAACAATTTTAAATTTGATACAAAATTTTTGTTACAAATGTTCCATTTTCTTGTAGTGCAAGTTGGTTTAGATTGAATATGTAACGATCCAACTTTTAGCCTGTCATGATCAAGACTAGCAACTAGGCGCTACTATTCAGCTGACCTTAGGGACTCACGACTATAATATATTTATTTACATATGAGCTTCTAACGTTTATTGAGATCACAGGTTAATTGAATATATCAGGACAGTTATAAGTTAAGCACATAACACAAGGAGCAGATAATCATATAAAAGCATAGTTTTATGTTACATATATATCCGGAGACTCAGTTTATCACATACTTATAGTTTAAACATAGCAACTTATTTAGAAATATTTACAAATTCTATTATTTATATTAACAGGTCTCGTTTTAAGAGCCACTTTAGACTGGAACCCATTATATATATATATATATATATATATATATATATATATATATATATATATATATATATATATATATATATATATCTATTTAATATATAAAGATTAAGCAGTCCAAGAAACGAGGCTCCACAGTATTCCCTCCAAAATTAAACTCTCTCCAGACCAACACGTTGCAGGCAAAAAACAGTCGAAGCGGGAATTTTTCCGCACAAATCCATTCTGAAAATCAAATTACCCTCTCCCGTTTTACTTTGAATGACTGAAAATTAAAAAGCGAAAAAAAAAACCTTAATTCACTCCCTCTTCTCACCACCCCCACCAACCCCCACATCTCCTGATCCTCCTCTTCCTCCTCATTTTTCTCTTCATGTCACAAATTGGAAATTGTGTTTCAAGTCACCAAGATCGGCTGGACAGTTTCATTTATCAAAATAGATCTGGAAGTTGCAAATGTCTTCGTCTATGGCGGCAAGGGAAAACCGTGTGTCAAAGGAGAAAGAACTGAGTGAACCCAGATGAAGAAGAAGGTTTAGCAACAGAGACTATGAGCACAAGGTGAAGAAAGCAGTGGAGGGTATCCCAGCAACCAGTAGAGTTGAGATTGTAGCTGAAGATTTGAAGTTTATCTTAAACGTCAGGTTTCAAGATTTTAGTTATTTATTCCAAAGTGGGATTAACACTATTGGGCTTCAGGTTTCAATATTTGAGTTCTTTTCTTTTGTTGACTTTTTCAAGTATTCATTTTTTTTGTTTGTTTTTGTTTTGCAGTTTAGGGTTTTAGACATCTTCAAATGAGTTGCAACTTAAAATGTTGTCGAAAATGGTTCTATAATTCACGGGTAAGCATAGGATTCTTGCAGAACTCAAGCGCCTCGATCATTACATCAAATTCCTTCAGGTTCTTTCTTTCTTTCTTATAATTTTGATTTGCTTACTAGGAAAGTGAAATCTAATTTTGTTGCAAGCAAACTTTTTTGTAAATTCTAAATTGTCTGTTATCCGTCAGAATTTCTTACCAAGTTTATTGCTATCCATTTTTATTTTAAATTTATTTCCGGTGTTTTCTTAAACTAAGCATTTCTTTGGGTAAAAAAAAAATCAGTAATTGCTGATATGATATAAGAAGAATGTTGAAATTGATTATGAGATCTACTAATTATTGTCTCAATTAGAAGTTGACGTGGTTCTTATTCTTATTAATTATTATGATATTGGTATGGTTTAAATTTAAGTTTGCCATAAAACGTGGAAAGTACGAGTATAATTGTACTTTTTAACGAATGAATCCTTGGTTTCATTGTTAAAGATTGTTCATGAAGTAAGGTTGAATTTGTTGTTTGTGGTATTACTTGGATTCTTTAAATATGGGTTTGTGACAAATTTATTAACTTCTCTTTATGTTTTCCCAATTTAAAACAATTTTATATAGTTGTAGTTGTTTGGAATATTTGGTAATCACTAAAAGTTGTGCAGTATATATGGAAATACATGACTAAGGTAATTAACAAGTAAATTGTTTGAAAATTTACTTGCCTAACATTATGTATTGTTACTTCTGAAATGGAGCTTCAACTGATAGTAAGCTAGAGGTCTTTGGGTACCAGTCTTTATTCAATGAATTGTAGCATCTGTGATGCACAATAGTGATAACGGCAAAATCATTGAAAACTTTTGAAGTGGTTATCCGGTCATCTTTGACATTTGCTTGATTTCCTGCATTTTAATTATTATTATTATTCCATCCATAAATTAGGACTTAAGAGGTGCCTTTTAGCATTATTTCAATTATTACTTTTAGCATTATTTCAATTATTACTTTAATGCATGTTGGCATGTGTGGTTTAGATGGGAAAAAATGAGATATTGTAATGGAAAAAATGGTAAACCCATAACCATTTATAAATTTGTCAAATAGAGGTTAGTTATTTGTTTTGGAAAATAGTATACAGAGTTGTTGTCAAATATGTCACCTTCTGTTCCAATTTGTTCTTTATTTTTTGATCCACATGTTACTAAATTTGAATTCTAAAACAATTTAGAGTATAAAAAATGCTATTTTTTATGAGCAGCAAGTGGAACATTAAATGTGCAACTTGAACTATTTGTAGTTGCCAAGTCGAATAGAGATAGAGCTTCTTTGATTACTTGCTTTTTGGTGTTACTTTTAGTGCTAAGGTTTCACATGGATTAAGGGCTACATTAGCTCTTACTCATTTACTCTCTAGAATATTGTGCAAGTATAGTGGTTCATTATTTTGTATTTGTGTTTTGTGATTGACGGGTTATTTTTGTGATGCATATGGAACATAGAAAAGGTGATTTTGATGTCAATGATTATGGTGAGGAGGATGAAGAGAAACAAGGAGAAGAGAAAAAAATGGATACAAGGAAACAGTTAAGGAAGACCAAAGTGGATGGAATAATGATGAGATGGAATAACTTGAGAAAGTGTATAAGGATCTTCATCACCAGGAGCTGTAAGAATTATTAATATTTTATTCTTAAACTTCAAATTAGTTTTGGTCTTTTAAGTGAGGAGTTACTAGATTTTTTAATATTATTTTTCAGGTATCATATTATCTGTAGATAATTTTTTTAATAGATTTACTACAATCAAACTTTTGCCTCTAATTGAATTTCACAACTTCTAAGATTAACATGGTCTTGGATCTTCTTGAAATTTGTTATATGATCGTGCAGTTCCTTTATCGTTATAATTATTGGTATATGATCATATAGTTCCTTGCAACCATAGATACTCATTATGAAAAAAGAATAAGAAACATAAACAAGCGATGCCATTACAACAATAGAGATTTGTTATTGACAAAAGTAGGAAAGTAAAAGTAAGGACATCACAAACCACTTACAAAATAGAGAATCATACTTCAACAATATATAGCTTCGCTTTCATCTTTTAAATGAATCAGCTTTGGTTATCTTGGTCTTATATATCACTAATTCTTGCTGCATTATTCATATTGTCTGAGTAAAAAAAAATCATAATTAATTAGCAGGTTCAAGTGTTCAGCAACATGACATCATATTATTATTAGAGTTTTTTTAGACCGAATCTGATCTAATATGACATAATGGATAGCGTTATTTTAATTCTACTTATTTTGTTTGGATTAACAATTTTAATTATGTTTATAATAGTATTGCTATAATTTGAAAATCCAACAGATATATAACTAATTTGGTATTTCATTATGATAACATAATAGTTATAGGTGGTATTAGTATACAGCGAGAGTGGTTCCTACTTTTCAGCAGTCAGACTAGATTGGAAGGGAGATTTCGGAAGTCCAGAGAAGCAGGGTGAGCCAAATATGAAGCAAACATGATGGGGAAGAACAAGAATTTTCAAGAACGTGCCACCGCATCAACAAACAGAGATTGGAGAAGTGGCTGTTGGAATAGTGGAACGGCAGCCTGAAAGCAGGAAAAGATTCCTTTTTTTTTTCCTTCTTCTTCCTCCAAATGCATACTGGTAGTTATTTATTTTAAAGTGGGGCCAACACTATATGACTTCAGGTTTGAACATTAGTGTTCTTTTCTTTTGTTGATTGCTTTAAGTATTCATTTTTTTGTTGTTTCTTTTGCTATTTAGGGTTTCAGACATATACAAACGAGTTGCAGCTAAAAGTGTTGTCGTAAATAGTTCTGCAATTTGCAGGGAACACCTCTAAATCTCATATCGCCAATCACCCGGTGAGTTGTTATCACGGCATGTCAATTTTTTTATTTGGTATATAAAATAGAAAAGTATGATAAGCTAGGTTGATGTATAATTTTTGTTTTATGCATCAAAGAGAGTCTATTGCTTACTTTGCATTACATGAAAAATATGATTTTTTTATGAAAGAGTGCGGGAAATAAAATTGTAATAAAAATTGTGCTAAAATTAATAATGATTATTTCACCAAAATAACTTTTAATAAAAATCAAATTCACATGCTTATTTAATCAAATTCCACTACTGGCCACTAAACTCGGTTCAATTCTGTCTAATCATGCTTGATTTTTCTAATTTTATTTATTATATATAGGAGAGGTTGGTGAAGGAGAATGCTTTAGGACACATATCCAATTTCTAATTATCTCTCACACCTAAGCCCTCTCATTTCTTCTCATAACCCCTTTCTTCTCTTTCAATTCCAATTGCATACTAGGAAACCACATATAATTACAAAGGCAAACATTGATTCATGTAGTTTAGTTTTAAAAATATTTCATTTTATCATATTTTTAGTTGTTTTAACAGATACATGCGTAAGGACATTAAGAAGAGTATTTATAACTTGTGATCAAGGCATGGTTGGTAATCTCATTGATGAACTAAATGAAATTCAGATTTTTTTATCGAGTCCTTCCTCCTTTCTTTTGTTTTTTGCTTTTTAAATTTTGCATATCATGAATGTACCTGTCTTTAGTTTTGGAATTCATAGATACATGGGTTAGATGCTTCGTACATTGTCGCAGCCATCTGAATTATCAAGATTCAAGAGACTTATGAAGTAAAATTTAAGAGATTTAGATGCTTCAATGCACCATTACTTTTTCAGGCTTTATTTATATCCATAATACCTTTCTAAAGAAAGGAAGTACAGAAACATTTTAGACAATTCTAAAAAAGTTTGGATATGATAATGATTTTAAACTCTGAAATGACTTTCTTCCAGTTCCACTTAGAAGGCTCTTGATCAGATCATATTTTCATTTTCTTTACTATCTTGAACTTCTAATTTTTTTTCTATGTGGTATACCCATTTAATGATTTAATTGTTATTTGGTTCATAAAACTCCATAACAAAAAATGTGTCTAATTGCTAAAGTAGAATAGTAAATGTTAGACATAAATATTGTACTAACAAATTCAACTGTAAACTACCAATTTGAGCTACATACATTACATGTAGTAGAGTTTTGTTGGCAATGCACGATGAAGTAGCTTTGACAAATAGGTAGTCTTGCTTTCCATAAAACACTTGGTTCACTTTAAACTTCCCGAGTCAGAGTGCATAATTCATTTTTGGTAGTACTGAAAATTAAATAGGGACTATTTTCATTGCAAATAAAACATTTTTTTATAATGTTTGTTAGGTGTGTAATTATTAATTTAAAAAGCTCACTTTATTAAAATCTTAACCGTTTCTGTTTTTGGCACGAAATTCAATTTTGGTTAGATATTGTTCTCTTCAAGATATTTAGTTTATATGAGAGATTGATGCATTAGCACATAGATTTATTTTCATAATTTTATACATAAAGTGATAAATCTGAGGCTACATAGCTTTATTCATTCATTCATTATTAATAGAGGGGATGAGATTCCTTTGATTGAGTCTATTTTAACTAATTGCGCATAAATTACCTGCTCTATAAAATTAATAAACAATTTAATTTAAATTTTGAAATGATATAATTTTTAACTTTATGATATTCTTTGGTGTTGATTTTAAATTAAAGAGATGAAATTGACTTGAAATAACATCCGTCTTTTGTAACTGGACAGGAAAGATTTAAGACTCTGGCGAGTTCTTATTAGAGAAGAGTGCAAGGAATCATTCTTAGTAAATACTAAAATGATTTATACATGACTTTATAAAAAATTTTCAAAATAATAATTAGCATTGATAAACCCTGAGTAACTCCATACTTGCATGGATGTTTTTTGTATTTATTAGTTTAGAAGGATGCTAGATAAGAAATTTTAAATTTAGAATTAATTAGGAATTACATATTTATTGTGAAGTTTGGTGGAAAGTAGTATTAGCCCTTGGTTTTAGAAAATAGTAAAGAAATTGGACATATTTCCTTTCTTTGGTGTGTTTTGTTATATCTATTGTACTAATAGCATTATTGTAAAGTCCAATGTGATCATTATTATTGAAAGCTTTTAAGATTTTTCAAAAAGAATTCACATAAATAGAAACTTTTTAAATCCTTTATGCATACAATTTTATAAATGACATGATCGGAGTCATGAACTATTTGTTAAAGTAATTGTAGAGAAATTTTTTTTTATTTTGCTATAAAATACAAATTATTTGTTAAAGTAAAAGAAATTTAAGTGATTACAATAATTTATTATAAGTTTATAATTAAAAATATATATTTTAAAATACAAAATTTTATCTTCAGTTGGCCAAATCTACTAAGAAGTAGGAATAGTTAGCATTTTATTTATGAGTTCTAGCATTTATTTTCTATTGTAAGTCATTAGACATATTAGTAGGATGGGTTTAGTTGCAAGCCATACTATCTTTCCATTAATAGATATTTTTCGTCAATTTCAAAGACTTTAGAAAATGTTACAATAGATTCAAAGTTGAACTTGATAGGAGGAATTAATTCGATAGTTTACGTAGATCCTTGATTGATATGTTTTTTTCATGTTAGACCAAGAAAAAGTTTGATTTAAGTAACATGATTGTTTACAAATTGTAAATATGAATTATCGGTTATTTACAGGATTAAATTTATTGATAGAAAGTTATTGTTTAACTAAATCCTTTTAAAGTTAGGACCTTAAGTGATGGTCACAAATTTTTTTGTGAATTATGTACATGAACCAATTCTTTGATATACTCTAATTAATGAAATCATTATTTATTGCTTTTTTTAATCTTTGAAGTCTATATTACTATTACTTTAATTAATATTCACATCATGAAAGGACATACCACTAAATTCAGTTTAATTTAATCTAACCATGGTTGATTTTTTTAATTTTGATTATTTCATATAAGAGAGGTTGGTGAAAAATACTTTGCTTTCCAAAATTGTCAGAATAGCAAAGATGTTTATAAGGTGCAAATATCAGTATATAATTTTATCTTTAAATGAATAATTTTTAGTTCCTTGACTTAATTTAGTGATTTTATTAAAGTATTTAGGACAAATATCTAATTCTAATTATCTCAGTAAATTTTTAAATTTTTATTATTTTTGTTTTAACAGTATTTACCATATATGTATTTTTATTAAACTGTGGATTTGTATTCTTATTAAGCCAAAGAGTTTTTTGTTTCTAATTCATCACATTGCATGTATGGGTTTCATGTGTTGATTTTAGATTATTGTCAAGTTATTTTTTTTCTTTTTTGATGTACCAATGAAAATCGTGAACAATTTAGAAGGAAAAACTTTAGAAGTATGATCTCTGTCAAGCATGGAGAATATCTAGGCGACTTAGCTGAAGAAAGTGTAATATATGAACATATTTTCTTCAAAGAAGATGAAAAGTGAAAGAAAACTGTTACTCTAGATTGGCTTTCTCTACACTTTTTTTTTCTCAAGTTAATATTTGTTTAGTGCAAAGTTCATTAACAAAATTTTTCTGTATACTATGAGCTAAATTCTAAATGCCATTACATGATTCATGTAGTGAGTTTTATATACTAAAAAAAGGTTGTGCTGTTATAAATAAGATTGTGTTTAAATTGTCTACTTGCTTCAATTTAATAGCTTATTTTAAAATAATTTATAGATTTTTAGTTTCAAGATTTGTAATTCCCATTTTCTCTATTGATTTGTTCGCTTATTTTAAAATTGTGTGTATTGACTTTAACAATGTTTAGCATGATGGTGAAACTGCGAAAGTTATTAGCCAATTAAAAGATAGACATGTGAATTTAAGTTTTTAAAAAGTAAAGAAGGGTATAATAGGATAAAGAGACATATACATATTCATTCTTATGAAAATATATATTAACAAATATAGAAAAGACAAATATTCCTGTAAAAGAGCATTGTAATTTCTCTATATCTCAATAAAGAAGATTTTTTAAAGGTTATAATTTCGAAAAAAAATCCAAAGAAGAAATGTCCTTTTAATGTTAAAGTGTTTAGCTGTTGCAGCATGTGACACCAAAAGAAAATATACGATAAATACTATCAAAAAATAGGTTTTTATACAAAAAAATATAAATGGATAAATATTTTTTTTATTACTAGTTATGATTTTTTTATTATTTTTAATTTAAATTTATCCTCTAGATGATACATTTGTTTGAGGTCATGGAAGTACTTGATTTACTTATAGCCAAGATCCTATTTTAAAAACAATAATAATCATCAATTTGATAATGAAGCAACTAACACTTTTTCTTTCCTTTCCAATTTAATAAGGTTATTTTTTGTTTTATATATTCTATCTATTATAGTCCTATTTAATTATTTAAATTTCATGCAAGTTACTAATTACTCAATACTTCATGATATAAATATAAAATAAAAAGTATTGTATATTTTTTTTATTTTAAAGCAAAAACTTTTAATAACAGATTATTCCTGAATTGATCACTTTTATTACTTTTATTATTACTGATACTTTTTTTAAATGTGTTAATTTTTTCTATTTACATTTGTAATTTATCTGCATATCTGCGTGAATAAAACAAAGAAAGAATACAATTATGAGGTGAATGTAAATCATGTTTAAATTGTT
Source organism: Arachis hypogaea (assembly GCF_003086295.3). Classification (NCBI taxonomy): domain Eukaryota; kingdom Viridiplantae; phylum Streptophyta; class Magnoliopsida; order Fabales; family Fabaceae; genus Arachis; species Arachis hypogaea. The sequence continues at coordinate 18,089,863 of NC_092052.1, forward strand.
AATTAGTGTGAAAAATAAAGGAGCATTATTAGTGTTTGGAAAAATAATGTAATGCAATTTAATATAAATTAAGTACTATTTTAATTTCTAATGTTTGGATTAAATAGCAAAAAATTTAGAACATCATTTATATTTTAATAGAAACACTTATAAATAATAACGTAACATAATACTTCATAGCGTTTTTTTAATAGTAATCTTTTTTTGTTTGCTTAAAAATTTTCATATACTTTTTCGAACAATATCAATGCTTTTTTATTTTTTCCACCAAATATTATTTCAAATATATTTTACATTCACGTTATTATATTCTTCATTTGTCTTGTCTGCGCATTGCGCGGGTATCTTGCTAGTATATATATATATATATATATATATATATATATATATATATATATATATATATATATAAGTCTATACAGTGCGAGGACAAAGACAACGATTACTACTGCTGCTGTTGCTACTGCTACTACTATTGTTGCTCTTGCTGTTGCTGCTAATGCCGATGCAGGTCAAAGATAACTGGAAGCTGAAGAGATCTGATACTAGAAAAAGAGTCACTCGGGTACATCAATTATCGAAAATTTCGGTATGAGCTTCGCCATGTTCAGTGGATGAGGCGAAAATGGATACTGACTTTCGTCAGGGTGCAGCTTGGCGAAAGGCATGTCATATGGCATGTCCGGGTTGAATTTTTGACTAAGCAGAGGATGGGAGAAGGGATGATCAGAAAGGTAGTAGCGATGCATACGCGGAATTTCCTAGAACACCGCATCTCCCAACGCGGGATCTATGTAGCAGCCGTAGGCAGGGCACTAAAAAAAAGAACGTCGGTCCCATTTGCGGATGTGGAAGAAAGAGGGTGAGACCTAAGGTTTCTAACATGATACTATACAAAAACTCTAAGGAGTCCACAGCCTAAGTCTAACCGTTCACAAGGCTCAAAAAAACATTAGTTCATACACAAACAAGTACAAGTACAAGTATATAACAGAACAACAGTTACATAGCAAGTAAACGTACATTCACAAACAGAGAAAATGCAGCAATCAAGTATGATGCATGTCTAGTCCTATGTAGGCCATGAGCTCATACGTCGGTTGGCTACTCACAACCCGACGTTACCCAATCCAAGTCCGGATATGGCTACTCCACTAGGTCGGTCGCGCATCGGTGTCCAAAATACAATCGCGGCACTGATAAAAGAATAGCCTAAAATACAAGGTGCTCCCAGTGAGTAACAGTCCATATGGCGGGCGTCCCCACGTTCATATAGTCTTTGGCCAGGCAGGATGAAAGTCCATTCTGCCAGATATCTCTAGCACTTCGGGGTTTATAGTTTTTTTTTTCCGCGGCACACCTCAATAAAATTTTATCTTTAAGGGACTTTTTTGCCATTCTTTTATAAAAATTTGTGTCCGGTCTCTTTTCTTAAAATTTTTCAACCTTGTCACATTCTACCATATTTTTCTTGTTTTTATATATTTTCAATTTTGCCCTTTGTTAACTGACTTTGTTTTTCTAATTTTCAAAGATTTTTAGTGACACTTTCACTACTAATGTTATTACTTTATCATTTACCTTCATGTTTTTACTAAAAGACCTTTTTATCCTTTATTAAGTTAATTAATCATTTTTTATTTTTTTATTTTATACCTAAAGTTATCAATTTGTCCCTAGTACTCTAATTTTACCGTTTAATCTTATTTAGCGTCAAAATTTTACCAGATTGATCCTAAAATTTTTCCATGAACAAATTATTTCTAATATTTTTATTAAATACCAATTTTATCTCTAGTAACCTAAAACACTATTTTACCTTTTATTAATTTATTTACTTATATTAGTTACCACTTTTTATCATTTTACTTCTAATTTTTACTACAGTTTTTATTTAGGCCAAAAATTTTATTTTAGTTATAATTTTGACCCAAATAATTTATATAATTACTCATTTATCCTTAATAACACTAAATTCATAATTTTATTTATTTTTTATTTAAATTACATATTTAACCCTCCATTTATCCGAAAATAAGTATAACACCCTTTTACTGTTGCATACTTGTTTCATAGGATTAAAATCAATTTTCTTTCTTCTCGCTAACCTTCTAACATGTCATTTTCTAGGTCTTTTGGTAGATGAATTTTCAAGGATACAGTTGTTTATTTTTATCCACTGTTAATGACTTTTAAAATTTGAAACCTAAATCTTAAGTGCTCTAAATAATTTCAGTAGTTTCATACAGTTTTCAGAGGCAAATAAGTTTCATATATCACTCAAATAACAATTCAAAATAGGAAAGTACCAATGAATTTACAAATTATAAAATTAAGCACAAAATCACCATAAAGTGGCTTATATGAAGAGCGAATCAAGCACAAACATATTTTAACTATTCCTAACCCTTACCTCTCGTTTAATGCAGTCACTAGACCTCTCAAACACTAGAAAATATTCTCGCAAAGGATGGAGCACGTTTGGGTATGGTGCAATTTTTTCTTGGTCGAAAGTGTCACAAAAGTGTTGAAATTTGACCACTTTAAATTTGAATTTATGTAGCTCCTTAGACGTGCTTCATATGGGTTTCAAGAGAAATTTTCTATACACATAAGAGAATAAGAATTCACCATAGTCACTACTGAAAAACAGAAAAGAATAGAGAAGAAACAATAGCTTACCTTATTGAATTTTCGGTAAAAATGCGAGAATTAGTGGAAACAGGCAAGAAATTGTGTTTAAATGGCTTGGACTCTTGAAGAACACATGAAGAACTACTGAAAATAAGGTTGAAACACATGGAAAAAGTGCTCTCTCTCTCTCTCTCTCTCTCTCTCTCTCTCTCTCTCTCTCTCTCTCTCTCTCTCTCTCTCTCTCTCTCTCTCTCTCTCTCTCTCTCTCTCTCTCTCTCTCTCTCTCTCTCTCTCTCTCTCTCTCTCTCTCTCTCTCTCTCTCTCTCTCTCTCTCTCTCAGAGAGTGATAAAGATGCATAAGTGTTTGTGACCAATGTTCTTTTAAATAAAAATTCAGAGTCTTACTGAATTTTTTATGATAAAAGGATGAAGAAAAATTAGAAGAAAAGGTGTTGAGATTGAGAGAGAAGGGGCGTGAGTTTGAGTGAGAATAATTAGTGTCATAATTACTTGTGGTTGAAAATACAGCAGAGAGGGATGAGAGGCTGAAATAATCTCGGTCCAGACTAAGAGGGAGGGGTTAGTTACTTGGGTGGCAAGTAAAAGGATCCGAGGTCTCTACGAGTCATTTGCGGAATTACTTAGTAAAATAATTAATGGTTAAGATTTATTCTTAAGGAAACAAATCATGAATTAATGACTAATATTAATCTTGAGACGCAATTACCTAAGTAAAAATTATTTTTACCAATGGTTCTGAGGTTCTTTTGTTATTAGAGATTTTCTTGGCGCGCAAAACCTTCACTAAAAGTATTTTTATGGCTTAAAAAGTCTCTAGTAAGAAAAATAACTAGTAGTAAGCTAATATTTACCATCAACTAGTCAAATTTGACTTAGAAAAATTAATTACCCTCATAAAATCAAGTTTAACTTTATTAATTACCTTTTTCTAATTAATTTTTTTCACCATTAGACCTACCTCACTATTTCTTGTTGGGTCATCATTCAGAATTTTACAAGATAAATTTTAAAATATCTAAAAAAGTCTATTTATCGAAAATTGAGTTCTTAGAGAATACTCGACTATAGGGTTAGTACTGTCAGCTCTAGTTAAAATTTTATGTTAGTTTCTATAGTTCTTTCAATTTTGTATTTAAGATCTAGGGCAATTTACATATTTAAAACATTTGGAAGAAAACGTTACGCAATAACAATTTTTCAAAACACCAGACACAATTGTAACTTTTCTAATTATATGTAAACCCCGACATCCTGCTGCGGATTAGAATTGCACGTAAACCACCACACCCTGTCGCGGTTTACGTTGAATTTGGCCTGTGTATAAACCGCTACACAGTTTATATTGACTTCTGTAAACATAGAATCCGCTACACCCTATGGCGGTTTCTGAAGGAATGGCGTCGATAAAGAAACCGCGATACCCTGTAGCAGTTTCTTCTTTTCCCAAGCATTGTCTCTTACTTTAGCAAATATGCAAATGAATGATGAATGTGAGCTCTTAATAATAGAACTCTTAACAATCCCAAGTTTTATTTTGTATTCGACTTTGTAAAATTTGTAAAAGGATAAATTAAATGAAAAACTAATTATAAGTAACAATAGAATCATAAATAATGAAAATTTATAGTTTCAAATAATACTAAATTAAAGAGTACTGATAGTACTAAAAAATTATAGAATATTTTCTTTTTGTTTGACATTATAAAATTTAGGAAAATTTTCAAGTATGCCAATGAATCGGTGTTTCAGTGATTTTTAAACATTGATCTTAATGATATATATAATTTTTATATGATCTTAAGTATATGATCAATAATTTTTATATTATTCTTTTAGTATTCTAATTTTTCATGTATGTTATTATTTTTTGCAATTCTTATTATTTTTTTTTCATATTAACTTTTTTTAGACATAAAGAACAGAAAATGATAAAAAAAAGTTAACATGAACAAAGAAATAATAAGGATTGCAAAAAATAATAATATACATAAAAAATAAGAATACTAAAAAAATAATATAAAAATTATTTATCATATAAATAAAATAAATACAATAAAAAATAAAAATATGAAAGAGAGTACTATAAATTTTAGAAAAATTTTCAAGTGTAATAGTATACCGGTGTTTTAATGATTTTTAACCGCTGATTTTAATTATAAATTATATATATAATTAAGATCAACGGTTAAATATCACTGAAACACCGATGTACTGGTATACTTGAAAATTTTCCTAAATTTTATAATGTCAAAAAAAATATTCTATAATTTTTTTAGTACTATCAGTACTCTTTAATTTAATATTATTTTAAATTATAAATTTTTATTATTTATGATTTTATTGTTACTTATAATTAGTTTTCATTTAATTATCCTTTTTGATAAAATCATAATTCATATTATGCAAAATTTGATAATAAACGTATTATATCATAATTATAATTACAAATTTTACAAAACCGAATACAAAATAAAACTTAGAGATTTTTAAGAGCTCTATTATTAAGAGCTCACATTCATCATTTATTTGCATATTTGCTAAAGTAAGAGACAATGCTTAGGAGAAGAAGAAACCGGATATTGCGGTTTCTTCATCGACGCAATTCCTTCAGAAACCGCTACAGGGTGTAGCAGATTCTGTGTTTACAAAAGTCAATATAAACTGCTATAGGGTGTAAAGATTTATGCACAGGCCAAATTCAACGTAAACTGCGACAGGGTGTAGCGGTTTACGTGCAATTCTAATCCGCAGCAGGGTGTCGTGGTTTACATATAATTAGAAAAGGTGCAATTGCGTCTGGTATTTTAAAAAGTTGTAACTGCATAACGTTTTCTTCCAAATGTTTTAAATATGTAAATTGCCCTAAAATCTATATTTTATATGTTTTTAATTAGATTCTTACAATAATTTTAAATTTGTAACTAGATCTTTTTTAATAGTAAACTTTTTAAAATATTTTCGTTTATCTTACACTGCTAGCAAGTATGTCTCAGCATATTTATTAAATTAAATATTGTTCGGTAGCTCGGGTACCGGACTGTTCGGGGAGATCCTTTGGTTGGTAAGGTGGGGTATCGCCTGGTTCCGGGTTGCGGGGTTGGAGCTGGAGCAGCCGATGTCCCGAGATCTTGGTGTGGAGAGAGGGGGGTGCCAGCTGCAAAGACACTCCGACGCTCTAGTCAGTCAGATGTGCAGGCGAAAAGTGGGCAAAGTGATATGTGTGACGTACCTTGGGGGAGGGGTAGGACCCTCCTCTTATATACCTTGTCAGAAAAGTGGGCCCCATAGGAGAAGGCCTCCTTCCAGGAAGTTTCCTTCTCCCCAGCTGTTATGCAGCTGGCAAGGAGGGTGCGTGGCCGGGTCGCCAGACAGGCGGGTACGATGACCCGCCCAAATGGGTCGGTAGATTTTCGGGCCGAGTCGGTCTCCATGCCTAGCTGGGCTGGGCCGTATCAGTGTCCCCAACGCGTTAGCAATGGTCGTGAGCACCGTTGGTGGCGTGTTATGTTTTCTCTCGTGTGTTGTCGCTAGGTCGGCCGCTCATGGAGAGGAGGTGCCTCTTGCACGCGTGTCTGTTTGTTGCTGGGGATAACCTTTCGTCGCCTCGTTCTTCGCGTCAAGTATTTGATGCTCATAGTGGGTTATTTCAAAACCTTGCGTGCAAAGACTATTTTACTTTTTGCCTTTCGCGCTTCTTGAGTTAGTTTCCTAATCCCCTAGTCAGTTTTGCATTTCGCTTCCACTTCATTTCCTTGTTCTCTCCACTTCCATCTTCCTCCCTCTCGAATTTCCTACTGCTATTTCTACGCCCTTGTGCATTCGCCCCTTCTTGCCTCCTTTCGAATCTTTGCAACTATCCTGGTAAGCGCTCATCTCTCACTCTTTGTTCCATGTTTGTTTTATCTTCATTGTCTATGCTCTGTATGCATGCTATTTTTCTAATTTGACTTGTATGTTGGATGACATTAGTCTTAGGTAGGTGCATTAGGGGGGTTGCCACTCCAGGGCATTTGTTTTTAGGCTTTTACTTAGGATTGGCTTCGACCATGCTTGGTTGCAGTTGTTGAATAGGCAAAATGTAGTTTCTGGACCTTTTTCGAACTCCCGACCTCGTAGACTAACCGAGTGGTGCCCCCACTATAGGTATGCCTCGTCACGTTTCGCGATCTTCCTCCTCAAGCGCGGGTTACGACCGATATGCTTGGGTGACCTCTGACGTGAAGGACTCCCCAAACCAAATGGGTGAGGAGGAGCTGACCGAGTTCCGTCAAGTCGAGTACTTATGCGGCGGGACCGACGAGGAGTCTAACTACGATGTTTTCATCCCCGCCCCTAAAGAACAGTTATACAAACTCAACCTCCACTCCCCCCGAGTTGCCGACTGGATCTGGTTCTACAAGGCAATGTTTACCCAACTGGGGGTTCGCATTCCTTTCACTTCTTTTCAAATGGCGCTCCTTAACCGAGTCTTCGTGGCGCTGTCGCAGTTGCATCCGAACAGTTGGGCTTCCATCCGCTGTTTCGAGATGGTGTGTGAATATTTAGAGCTGCCATTGTCCGTGGACGTTTTCCTTTATCTCTTCAACCTTATGAATCATTCCAAAAAAGGGAAAGCGAGGAAAGGGTTCATGTCCTTCAAGGACAAGTACTTCAAGGTGCGCCCAGTCAAAGGTCACCATCCCTTCTGGCTGTCGTTAGAGGGGCAGCGCCTCATCCCGACGTATTGGAGTTTCGGGGCGGGGTCCAATACCTTTATAAAAGTAACATACAAAGGAATGTCCTCTGTGGACAAAAAGATTGCCGACGTGTTGTTGGCTATTTTTGGGAAAAACCATGTGAACCTCCATCTCCTTATGGGTGACCAGGAGGTTGCTAGAAATTATATTTGTGAATAGTTTTAACTCGCATTTCTTGTGCTACTATTGCTCTGATTTGTTATGCCGACTTCACGACTAACCTGTTTCACTATTTTGCTACAGTGGGAATGTTTGCCGAAGTGACAGGCCTTGAGAATTTATATAACACCTTTCTGGCCGGCAACAGTGATGAGGAAACGGCCGACGAGAAATAGGAGGCTCCACCTGAAAATAACGAGAAACAGGCGGTGTTCCCTCCTCGTGATGCCGAGATGTCGGACCAAAATACTGATGAGGCGCATGCCTCTCCCGTTCATGGTTAGGCGATTGGTCCTGGCAAGGGCTCGACCTCCAACCCTCAATTCGAGGAGGATGATGTGTAGATTATCCACAACCCAAAGAGGAGGAAGCCGTCCTCCAGTTCTGAAGGAGCCCTCATTGTGATGGAGAGGAATTTTATAGACACGTAGCTGCTTCCTGGCACAGAGGAATATTTCCATGGCTGGGATCTTCCTGGGCAGGCGAGATGGATGTATTGTTCTCTTCTTCACGGCGCCGCCATAGCCAGGAAGGCCGAGTTTGAGCTGTCCAGAATCCAGTTGGTGCAGAGGAGGCTCGAGTCCTCTGTCAAGGCCAACAATCAATTTAAGGCGCAAGTTGAGACACTTCGGGAGCAGCTGTCCAAAGCAGAGGAGAAGCTCAAAGCTTCCGAGGAGAAGGCCACAGTCGCTGAGGAAAAATTGAAGACTTCCGATGCAGCTGTTTCCCGGCTAACCGAGCGGGAGCTGACTTTGGAGAGCCAGCTCAACATTACTCACGGTCGAGTCGTTGCTTTGGAAAAGGAACGCGACGAGGCCGCCTCATTGGCCAAGACTGCTCAATCCGAAGCTGAAGAATATAAGAAAAAGTACAAAGAGACCGTGAAATATGGGAAGAGCGCCATCCTGATGACCGAAGAGGCCCTTAAAGTCCAAGTAAAGCTCGTGGCTCCTGACTTCGACACGTCGGCAATCGGTGTTTTCAAAACAATCAAGGACGGCAAGATTATCGATATGCCGCAGAAGTGATCTCTGTACTCGTATGAATCTTGTAATTTTTTGTTTCTGTAGACGTTGTCGCATAGTTTGATAAACTTTGCTGTTGTGCATGTTGGATCTTGTAACTTTGAACTGCTATAGTAGTCGCCTGGTCAGCTTATGGTTATTGCTTTTCCCCACTTACTCGGTAGTACATTTTCGTTCTATTTTATTACCGTTTTGTTGGTATTGGCTTGTCTCTCACGTTTGTTTACCGTTGCATTGGTAATTTGACGAAGCCAAGTCGTGGCTTCACTATCGATGTAGCTGTTTGTTATGGCGTTAACTTAGTTGGTTTCTGGGGTGATCAGTCCCGGGGTACCGTGTCGTTGCCCCATTTAGCATTATCGTAAGAAATTTGTTGTCGCGGGATGTATGAATGGGGAAAAGTAACATTTAACAAGTGAACATTAACAAGTGAACATTAATCGGCAAGTGAACAAGTCTATTGCAACAATAAGAATTTAACAAAAGTAAATTATTTGATGATAAAGCGAAACCCGGGTCTTACTGAGCTGGTCAGGTCGCCTACTCGACGTGTTTACACTAGGAATAAAATCTTCTTAAGTTACCCGCGTTTCAAGTTCTCGGGACTTCCTTGCCGTCGAGTCTTTCCAACTTGTAGGCGCCCTTACCAATCACCTCTTTGACCCTGTAAGGGCCTTCCCAGTTAGCCGTCAGCTTACCTTCCCCCTGAGTCGGCATCCCGATGTCGTTGCGCTGCAGGACCAGGTCATTTTGTTCGAAATCTCTCCTGAGTACTTTGGTGTTATAGCGTAGGGCCATTCTTTGCTTCAGTGCTACTTTCGACAAATGGGCCATCTCTCTCGCCTCGTCTACTAGATCTTTCTCTACAGCTTCCTCTACTCCTCCCAGAAGCAACCGTGGGCTCGGTTCGCTGATCTCTACGGGTATCATAGCATCCACCCCGTATGTCAGGCAGAATGGGGTTTCCCCGGTGGACGATTGCTGGGTTGTGCGGTAGGACCAGAGGAAGGAGGCGAGTTCGTCGGCCCATGCTCCCTTTTTCTTATCAAGCCACTTTTTGAGGCCTAGCAAGATGACCTTATTCGCGGCCTCAACTTGGCCGTTTGTCTGGGGGTGTTCCACAGATGAGAACTTTTACTTTATGCCCAAACCGGCGAGGAACTCTGTGAACTTCTTATCAGTGAACTGTGTCCCGTTATCAGAGATAACGACCTCAGGGATCCCGAATCCAGTTACCACTTGTCTCCACATGAACTTCCGACAATTGAATGAGGATATGCTATGGCTAGTGGCTCAGCCTCTATCCACTTGGTATAGTAGTTGATGGTAACTATAAGGTACTTGACCTGCCCTGGACCGACCGGGAAGGGTCCTAGGAGGTCGATTCCCCAATGTGAGAAAGGTCGCGAAGACGTCAACAGGCTTAGCTCAGTTACCGGCGCCCTGTGGAAATTGGTGTTCTCATGGCATTTGATGCATTTCCTTACGAATTCTTTGGAGTCCTTCATCATTGATGGCCAGTAATACCCTGCTCTGATGAGCTTTCTTGCTAAAGCTTTGCCCCCGATGTGGTGACCGCAGCACCCCTCGTGGACCTTTCTGAGCACATAGTCCGTTTGATCGGGATGCAGGCATTTCAATAAAGGTTGGCTAATTCCTTTTTTAAACAAATGGCCCTGTATGATGGCATACTTGGCCGCTTCCCGCCTTATCGTTTTGGCTAGCTTGTCGTCGCTGGAAAGTCTTGCCTTCTCCAGAAAATCAATGATCGGGTCCATCCAAGAGGGTTCTGATTGGGTCAATTGGAGGACCACAGATGGTTCCTTTACCAAACCTTGAATGAGAGACCGGTTGCCGGCCCCTGGTTTGGTGCTTGCTAGCTTGGACAGGAGGTATGCTCGTGTGTTCCTTTCCCTCGGAACGTGTTGGATCGTGACCTCCTCAAATTGCTCGCTCAACTCTTTGACCTTCTCCAGGTACTTCTGTAACAGTAAATCTCTGGCTTGGTAGGTTCCATTGACCTGAGAGGTAACGACTTGCGAGTCACTGCAAACCTCTAGCCTTGTAGCTCCGACTTCCCGAGCTAAGATTAAGCCGCCCAGAAGGACTTCGTACTCTACTTGATTGTTTGACACTGGGAACTCAAACTTGATCGACTGTTCATATATGACTCCGGCGGGGCTCTCCAGGATGATCCCGGCGCCTCCGGACGTTTGGTTGCATCTACATGGAGATTCCACCATATGCTCGTTACCTCGGCCGGGTCCCCTGTTACTTCTACCAAGAAGTCAGCCATGGCCTGCGCCTTAAATGCATGCCTGGGTTCATATTGTAAGTCGTACTGGACAGCTCGATAACCCAAGTCATCATTCTTCCCGCTAAGTCGGGTTTCTGTAGTACCTGACGGATTCCATGGTCTGTTCTCACGACCACCTGATGACCTTGGAAATACTGTCGTAGCATACGGGAAGAGGTCAGGAGTGCAAGTGCCAACTTCTCTAATTTGCTGTATCTCAATTCTGCTCCTTGCAGTACTTTGCTCACAAAGTAAATTGGTTGTTGGATCTTCCCTTCTTCCCGTCCCAAAACCGCCGCCATCGCTTCATCCGTTATGGCCAAGTATAGGTAGAGTGGTTCCCCGACCTGGGGCTTCCTGAGGACAGGTGGTGTTGCCAGAATCTCTTTAAAATGCTTGAATGCTTCCTCGCATGCTGGGGTCCATTCAAATGCTATCCCCTTCCTCATCAGGTTGAAGAACGGCAGGGCTTTCGCAGCCGATGCCCCGAGGAAGCGAGACAGTGCAGTGAGCCTTCCCAACAACCTCTGAACGTCCTTGACGCAGCCTGGGCTCTTCATTTGGAGTATTGCTTGACACTTTTCAGGGTTGGCCTCCACCCCTCTCTGGGTTATCATAAACCCCAAGAACTTTCCTGCTTCCATGGCAAAGGCACACTTAAGCGGGTTAAGCCTCATGCCGTGTTGCCAGAGGGAAGCGAACACGTTTCTTAGGTCGCTTAAGAGGTCCTCAGGTCGGGTGGTCTTTGCAAGGATATCATCCACATATACTTCCACCGTTTTGCCTATAAGGTCACTGAATATTCTATTCATTAACCTTTGGTAGGTGGCCCCAGCATTCTTCAGGCCGAATGGCATTACCTCGTAGCAATATATTCCCCCCGGCATTATGAACGCTGTTTTCTCCTCGTCTGGCCGGTGCATCGGTATCTGATTGTAGTCAGAATAAGCATCCATAAAACTCAGATACCGATATCCCGCCGCCGTATCGACAAGTGCGTCAATGTTGGGTAGGGGGTAGCAGTCCTTGGAACATGCTTTGTTAAGGTCGGAGTAATCCACACACATCCTCCATTTTCCATTGTGCTTTCTTACCAGAACTACGTTCAACAACCAGGTTGAGTAGTTGAGTTCCGGATAAATCCCGCTTCGAGGAGGCTGGCCGTCTGCCTGGCCACCTCCTCTGCTCTTTCTTGTGACATTTTCCTTGAATTCCTTCTCCTCTGAGCCACCGGTTTGGCCTTCGCCTTGACAGCCAAGTGTTGCGACATGAGCTGGGGGTCTATCCCCGGCATGTCGGCTGGCGTCCGAGCAAATAGGTTGCCGTTGGCCTTGATCATTTCCATTAGGGGTTCCTTCAATTCGTGTGGGAGGTTTCTGTTCACGAAGGTGAACTTCTCCTCTGTGTCGCCGACCCTGAACCTTTCTAAGTTCCCTTCCGGCTCGGGTCTGGGCTTGTCGCTGACTCTAACATCCAGGTTGGCGAGGAACACTCCTAATGCTTCTTTAGATTTCTTCCTCAAGGAGAGACTGGCATTGTCGCAAGCGACTGCCATTTCCAAGTCTCCCTTTATGGACCCCACGGATCCGTTGTCAGTGATGAACTTCATTACCAACATCTTTGTACTGATCATTGCCCCGAGATCGTTGATAGTCTTTCTTCCTAGGATGACGTTGTAGGCCGTAGAGTCTCGCAGAACTACGAACTCAGCCATTACCGATCTCCTTCCCTGTCCCAGTCCTACGGATACTGGTAGGGAGATTATCCCGTCGGGCTTGATAAAGTGGTCGTCCAAACCTACTACGCCGTGCTGGTGAGTCCTCAAGTCAGCATCCCGGAGGACCAAGGCATCGAACACATTACGGAACATGATATCCGAGTCAGCGCCGGTGTCTACGAGGATCCGCTTGATAAGGCCGGTTCGCACTCTGGCCGTGATGACCATGGGAGGGTTTTCCGCGACCTCGTCGAACCATTGGTCTTCCGGACCGAACGAGATGGGCGGAACCCTTTTGGAGCTTCACACGGAAGAGAAGGAGACCGCCAAGTCTTTGGCGTCCTTCTTGTGTGCCGACCTTGACTTTGGAGCCGCGTCTCTTGCTATTACCACGTTTACTTTGGTAAGGCCGTGCTCGTTGTCCTCTGGCTCCTGACGTCGCTTCACTGCACGGGTCTTGTCTTCTCCCTCGTGGTCGCGATCTCGTCTCCTCGGCCCCCTGATGAGGTGGGAGAATTCAGCCAGCTTTCCGTCCCGGATCGCTTGTTCCAGCGCGTCCTTCAGGTCGAAAGAGTCTTGTGTCTTGTGTCCATAGCCCTTATGATAATCACAATAGAGGCTCTTGTTCCCCCGGTTCTGTCCTTGAGAGGTCGAGGCTTCGATAGAATTCCTTTCTCAACTATTTGCTGATAAACCTCTACGATGGGAACGATGAGGGGGGTGTAGTTGGTGAATTTTCCGACTCGGGGAAACGGCCTGGATGTCTTGCTCGACCCGCCGTCTCTGGCGTGCTCCTTCGGCCTTTCCCCACCACCGTGCTGCCGGGGTTGGTTGTAGGCCGGCTGCCGTTTGTTGGCTGCCACGACTTGGCTGACTTCTTCATCGTTAATATATTTCCTGGCCACACTTTGGATCTCTTGCATCGTCCATACCGGTTTCGTGGTGAGGTGCTTCCTGAAATCCTCGTTTAGGAGTCCATTCGTCAAACACAAGCTAGCCACCGAGTCAGTTAGCCCGTCGATCTCCAAACATTCATCGTTGAACTGGTCCAAGTATTTTCTGGTTGGCTCACCGGGCCTTTGTGTTATCCCGAGTAAGTTTATCAGGTGTTTCGCCTTCGCAATTCTGGTAGTGAATTGGGACAAGAAAGCGCAGCTAATGTCCGAAAAACTGGCAACAGAGCCCTGCGGGAGGCTGTTAAACCACCGTATTGCAGGTCCTGCCAGAGTGACCGGGAACGCGTGACACCTTACTTCGTCGCCTACTCCCTCCAAGTTCATTCTGGCCTCGAAGGTCGTAAGATGCTCCTGGGGGTCTTGGGTTCCGTCGTACCTCATGTCTGTCGGCTTATCAAAGTGCTTTGGTAGCCGGACCTCGAGGATGGAACGATGAAACAGGGTTGCGCCCATTATCACAGGTCGCCGCGTTCTCCTCGGCCTTTCTCCGCCGTCTTCCCGATCCTGCTCCGCGGTGCGTCTTCTTTCAGGCCGGGTGTATATCACGGGGTCACGACGTCTTCTTGGGCGTTCTTCTTATTCCCTAGCACTTTTAGTTTCAGATCGTGGGCTAGGCGTTCGCCGGGAGTGACTTCTCTGAGGAGTTATTCCTCGTGACACGGGAGAACGGGAATAGCTTGGTTCTAGAGTTCGTTGACGATGTTCCTGATCTGCCAGCTGGCGTTCCAGGTTCTGCATCCTGTGACGCAGTTCCTGCATTATTCTGGCGCTATTGCTGCCTGTTCCCCCAAAGGGGCGCCTCTCTTGAGATCGTGAAGACGGCTCGGGTTGTCATGGAGGGGACCTCGTGCGCTCCCGGGAGGAAGCCACGGAGGCTTCCCCTCTAGGCTCGGCCCCGCGGCCTGGTTCTCCAGGACCCAGTACGACGTCCATTTAGGCGAGTCCCCACAGACGGCGCCAATGTTCGGTAGCTCGGGTACCGGACTGTTCGGGGATATCCTTTGGTTGGTAAGGTGGGGTATCGCCTGGTTCCGGGTTGCGGGGTTGGAGTTGGAGCAGCCGACGTCCCGAGATCTTAGTGTGGAGAGAAGGGGGTGCCACCTGCAAAGACACTCCGACGCTCTAGTCAGTCAGATGTGCAGGCGAAAAGTGGGCAAGGTGATATGTGTGACGTACCTTGGGGGAGGGGTATGACCCTCCCCTTATATACCTTATCAGAAAAGTGGACCCCATAGGAGAAGGCCTCCTTCCAGGAAGTTTTCTTCTCCCCAGCTGTTATGCAGCTGGCATGGAGGGTACGTGGCCGGGTCGCCAGACAAGCGGGTACGATGACCCGTCCAAACGGGTCGGTAGGTCTCCAGGTCGGGTCGGATCGGCCTCCATGCCTAGCTGGGCTGGGCCGTAACAAATATTTTTAAAATAGTAAAAATGTGATTATAAATTTAAAATTGATATAGAGACTTAATTAAAATTTTTTAAAGTATATGAACTTAAGTATAAATTTGGTGAAATCATACAGAATAATAATAATCTTTTTTATTTTCATCCCAACACTATAGATTAAGGAATTAGAGGAAGAAACAAATAAGATTAATAAATTTTACAATTCATTTTAAAATTTTAATTGTCGTTTTAGTAATGCCAATTTCTTCTATATCAAAAAGAGATGAAGGGAGTATTTATTTATATTTTGCAGTAATGTTGTAAGCTGTGTGTCTAAGAGATATATGTCTTTAAGAAAACATTGTCGTAAAAATTATTTTGTTGTATTTCTTTATGCTACTGGAACATATATGCATGGACATGGAAGTGTGATTAGAAATGAAATTTTTAGCGGTGTCCTTTAATATTTTGTGAAACATATGTGGAATATTAATTGTTAAACCATTGGAGAAGAGTTGTATTATAAATAATTTATAAGTGTCAAAAAATTTAATATTTATCAAACCACTTATATATTTAATCTAAATTTTTTGTATAAATATTTAGATATTATTTATAAAATATATAAAAAATAGCAAAATTTAATTTCTAATTTTTTTTCATTTGTTAAAGACAGGTCATTTAGAAAAAAAATACTTGACATAAAATAAAAATTTAGAAAATGCTAAAAGGAGAAAAAGAAACAAGAACAACAAAAAAAAAAGAAAGAAGAAAAAACTTCTATATTTGTATAACAAAAATTTATATGTTTTGTAATTAAGAATTCTTTTGTTTTCATTTTATTTATGTAACTATTCTGTGGTTAGTTTTATAAAATTTTGCGTTCAACTTCACAAATTTTTATATTTTTTGTTACAGAAATTTTTATATTTTAAATTTTAAGACCAAATTTTCTTATAACGGACATTTGGATAAAAAAAATGTAAATTTTTAAGGAAAATAAAAAATTGTGGATGAAAATACAAAATTTTTTTTCTCTTCTTTGATAATAAACACACATTTTCTTACCATAAATATAGAAACTTTGAAAAAAAATAGAAAAAAAACAAAAAAAATTACATTTCCATTTTTTTAAAGCATAATTCTGTATTTAATTTTGGTAAAATATATCATGTTAAGTTATTTTTACAAAATTTCAGTATTTATATAGTAAACATTTTTATATTTTACAGTTAAAATTTTGTGTAAGTCTTATATAATTATTCTATATTCATCTTTATAAATTGCTGTCCAAGAGATTAGATTTATTGTTAGAGGAGTGCTAGGAGGTCACTAACTTTTGTGATTTATAACTATTAAGTAGTTATTAATAATGATTTTAATGGTGTGAGATTTTATCTAATGACTAAAAATTACTTACTTTTCTTTTATTGATTACATGTTGGTCAAAATTTAATAAAGTTGCTTTTCTCTAGACTTTTTCTTATTGTTATGTTATGATATGATATATGATAGGAAACATTTCAAGTGCACCAGAAAATACCGGTGTACCAGTTGTTTTAATCGTTGATTTTGATTAATATATATTATATATATTTTTTATAATCCAGATCAACGGTTAAAACAACTGGAGCACCGGTACTCCCGGTGCACTTGAAATGCTTCCTATATGATAAGATATGACATGTGACCCTTTAATTTGGTGAACGCGTCCAAAATCTATTTACTGAGAAGTGCCATCACTCAAACAGATCGCATTAAAGATTGAGCTGCCATGACCCATTCTTCTTTGTTGCGTGAAACCCTCGACCCGACTCCATGGTTGAAGCTTCATGGTGCTCGAAAGCGACCATTGATGGCCATTACGTTAAAGCGAAAAAATAAATAAATAAAGGGAAGAGTTAATAAGGAAAATTTATCTGAAAAGCTAGCAACTCATGTTTACACATTTTTCTGAAAAACAATTAGAAAGAATTGATAAAATCATATCTTTAATAAAGTTGATAAATTTTAGGATTCAAGTCTCTTAAGATTTGTATCCACATATTAGTGGTTGTTAGATTTTTTCTCTGTAGAGAACATTTTCAAATACAGGTTGTTTGTGAACTATAAGAATTATGTTCTGTGTATTTATAATTTTTGTGCATTGTTGTTACACCACAGAATCATCTAATAGTCTAAAACAGTATTAAACTATTGATGATATGGTGTAATAAAGAAAACTAACCAAAAATTGGTAAGGGTAGAGAAAAGTTATTTTACATGTCTAATGGGCTGGCCCAACCCTTATTTCATGCTGAGTTGAACTGTATTCTAGTTTTAAGACCAAAAAAGGAACTGTTGTACGGAAAAACCGTCACTTAAGAAAACAAAATAATGTGATCAAAGCCTTCTCTAATGTAGTGTTTGGTGAAGAGATAGAGATAGAAAGACTAAGACTGAGAGATAGGAATTAAAAGATAGAGATTAAAATAAATTTCAGTATTATGTTTGGTGCAAAGTGAGAGATAGAAATTGAAATAAGAATGAAATTCTAATTTAATTTGCACAAAAGATAAAATTGGAATTAATTAATTGGAATGAAGGTATTTTAGGTATAAAATGTTATTAAAGTTTCAGTCTCCATCTCTAAAAATTTTAGTCATCTGTGTCCCTACTTTTTGGAGGTATTAAAATACTGAAATTTAGGAGACAGAGACAAAAATTTTAGTACCAGTCTCTAAACTAACAAACATGATACTGAGTCTCAGTCTTCCAGTCTCTGTCTCAGTACCTCAAAACAAACGCTGCCTAAGTGACATTTCATTTGTCTCGTGAATAATACTCGAAATCAAAACTTGGCTGACACAAAATAGTGGATAAGATAAAAATATTTCATATGAGGCATTTCTTTTAAAAATTCAAAGATATTGAGTTTTTTAAAATTTTACCAAAATATATAAAAACATAAAAAAAATTGTCGAAAATTAATGGGTACAATTTCTAAAAATTTTTGAAAAATTAAGAGAAAATGTTCAATTTGGTCTCTAAATTTTTAATCGCACTTCAAATGTATCCCTGATTTTAGAAAATTACCAAATAAGTCTTCGACATTACAAAAGTTAATTCTCCATTAGTCCTTCGCATAACTGTCGTTAGTGAATTGCTGATGTGGCTGTTAATTGCCACACTGGCTGCCACCTATGTTTTACTAAAATGGCGTCGATTCGTGGGTTTAGGCTCGAATGAAGCCAAAGCGACGTCGTTTGATTTCCTTTTCCTCAAAATAAATCTATCGAAATGGTTTCCCTCTTCATTATTTTATGTTTTCCACCAAAAACTCAAAAATATTCTTCTCTTCCATGAAGTCCTTCGTCTCCCACAAGGAAGCACTTTCTGAGTGTCGCCAACGCTCATCCATGTGGCACTCTCTTTTTTTGTTCAGTGAATCGTTTCATCGACGATGCATCGTTGTCGCACATTGTTTATGTGAAAGGTAAGAATTTTCGTTTAGTATTGTTTCTTTCTTGTGTTATGTTGATGGAATGGATGGTGGATAAGTAATGTAGGGTGAACTTTATGCCATTGTCCATATTTTACGTTTTACTACATTATTTGTATTAAAAAAATCTATTAGGATTTAGGGTAATTTTTTCAAAACATGTTATGAATATAACTTAATTTAAAATTTTATTATCCTCATAAGATGATGTGTTTTTCTCTAGTTCTGAGTATATAGTTGTTATTGAATCATTAAAATTTTAGGATATAATTTTTTTTTATTTTCTGGAATATGGTTGGTTATAAGGGAACATTAATAGTTCTGTTTTGGGTTTATTTTATGTTTTTTCAGTTGAGTGAATGCTTGACACTCGTTTTCTACAATGGTGAAAAGTGTGAGATAGTCACTGATGGTAGAATTATCTACACAAGCAACTTGATTAATGAATGGATTCAGATAGATGAAGATTATCTGGATGTCTTTGTTGTGACTGGTTACTTCAAGGAGTTAGGGTATGACAAAGCTAATACGACTTGGTATTTGAACCCGGTTTAAGGGTTTGAGTTCGGGTTGAGGAGGTTGGCATTTGACCAAGATTTAAGGGATATGATCAGACGCAGCCATGCCAATAACAATGTCATTCATATTTACTTTGAGCATGGGCCTTTTAAGCCTGAGTTTATAGATATTATGGAATTGTTTGAGGATGGTAAACATGCTGATGGAAGAGGTGATAGTGAACCAGAGGTTACATCAGTTAAGGATGCTAGCACTATTTTAAGCCAATTGTATGATCCAAAAATACAAGAGACACCACTTGAGCCCCATTTCACTATGCCTATGCCAAACCCCCACCCTAGTCCCACTGCAGTTGAGCCCAACTTTGAGCCCGATCCCACTACACTTGAGTCCAATTTCGATCCCAATCCCACAACACTTGAGCCTAACCTCCAGCCCAAACCCAATGCAAAAAATTCCAAAGATTTTTCCGATTCCACTATACTTATGACCAAATTCAAGTATGATTTTCCTGCTACTGATGCCACAACCGAAAAGAAATTAACTACACCCACTTTCAACCTTAATCCAAAATCAATTGTCCCCCTATTTCTGGCCTAAAGTCCACTACCTCAAAACCTATTGCTACCAAGTCTACTGCTGTTAAGAACAAAGTCCCAAAATTCATTGTTCCCAATATCAGTAATATTAAGTGTACTGTGAGATAAACTGCACAATCATTGAGGTGTAATATAACAATGAAACATGCAGTACCCATTTTCAATCATGCAAATTTTAGATTTAATACATCTACAAAATTTACTGTGTCTAGAAAATCTTGTATAAGATCTGTTGAAAAAAGGAGTGTTCCCTCCATAATAACAATGGCTGATGATTCATTCTCTGACTCATATAAGTTTGTAGAGGATAGTCTTTATAAGCTACCATTTTTATCTGAGTTTGAAGAGTCCATCAGTGATGAGGAAGTAATTAAAACTTCATCAAGAGTTGCAGTTAAAGGAAATAATATGAAAATGAGTCAATTTCAAAAAGGAAAAGAAAAGGTTGTGGATGAAGTTATCCCCATCCATGGATTTTGAGCTAGAAAAAGAATATAATTTTGAGGACTTGTTAAGCCAAGGTTTATTTCAACATTGCACTTCAATTTCATGATTGCATAACACAATATCTTGCATAATACAGTTCTACTACCTATTGCTTGTTTATTGGTGCGGTAATTTATAACCCACTAACTAATCGGCAAGTGCACCGAGTCGTACCAAGTAATACCTTATGTGAGTAAGGGTCGATCCCACGAGGATTGATGGATTAAGCAACAATAGTATTTGATAGGCTTAGTTAGACAAACAGAAAATAATGCTTGAAAGTTCAAAGACATTAAACAATATTAAAAATATTAAAGATAAGTAGATAAATAAGTTGGGAATAAAATATTGAGAAAGCAGTTAAGGGTTCAGAGTTATCTATTTTTCTGGATTAACTTTTCTGACTAACTATTTTAATTATGTAGGATTTAATTTATGGCAAACTATATGTGACTAGACCCTAATTCCTTAGACCTTTCTAGTCTTCTCTAAAATTCATCAACAGCCAATTCCTTGGTCAATTAATTCCAATTAGGGGGTGAAGGTCAATTCTAGTTATATGCCACAGAAATCCTAATTACCCAAACATAAAAGGATTATATGTCACGTATCCTATTAAATCCAGATAAATTAGAAATTTAGGAGAATATGTTTTCAAGCTGTTGTTCAAGTAAAGAGCTTTTCCAAGTTATACAAGAACGCATATAGAAAGAGGGTCATACTTCCGTTCCACCCAAATTCATAAAATAAAGAACGAAAACAATTCTTAAATATAAATCCATACATAAATTAAAATAGAAAAAGTAATAAAATCAATCCATACAAATAGACAGAGCTCCTAACTTTAACAATGGAGGATTAGTTGCTCATAATTCAGAGTAGAAAACTAGGATTGTAAATTGGGATGGAATGGGATCCTCCCCAGGACCTGTACAAAGGAAGGAAAGCTTCCTCCTTTTATAACTAATCCTAATAAATTTAAAAATCTAATATCTAAAACTAAAAATTAAAATAATATCTTTTCCTAATTTAAGATTTGAATTTAAATTTGAATTAATTAACAGATCTTCAGTTGATGGGTGGGGACCACTTGTTCTGTCCATTCTGCAGCTTCTACTATGTGTTTTCTGGGCTGAAAATTGAGTTAAAACAGCCCAGAAATCGCCTCCAGCGTTTTTCTGCGTTTTCTGCACGTGGCGCATGTGACGCGTCCGCGTCGTCCACGTGTTCGCGTCATTTGTGCAGATTCCAATCCACGCGTTCGCGTCAGGCACGCAATCGCGTCATTGCGATCTCCTCCATTCCGCGCGGTCGCGTGAGCCATGCGTCCGCGTCGGTATTCGCTGGTCATCTCCTTGGTTTCTTCTCTTTCTCTGCAGAAACTTCATCAAATCCATCCGAATGCTACCTAAAATAAATAAAATTGCACAAAACTCAAAATAGCATCCATAGTGGCTAAAATATAATTAATTCTTAATTAAACTCAACAAATTAGATGCAACTTTACTAGAAAAAAGATAGGAAAGATGCTCACGCATCACAACACCAAACTTAAACTGTTGCTTGTCCTCAAGCAACCAAAACTAATATAAGCTTAGGATGTGAATTTGCATGAGAATAAGAGTTCGGTTAAGCTCATGTCTCTTCTTATAGTGGAGTTAACAACTGTAATCCTGAATAGTTTTGGCATCTCACTTTATCCTTTGGAGTTCAGAATGATTGGCATCCATAGGAACTCATAATTTAGATAGTGTTATTGATTCTCCTAGTTCAGTATGTTGATTCTTGAACACAGCTACTTTATGTGTCTTGGCTGTGACCCTAAGCATTTTATTTTCCAGTATTACCACCGGATACGTAAATGCCACAGACACATAATTGGGTGAACCTTTTCAGATTGTGACTCAGCTTTGCTAGAGTCCCCAGTTAGAGGTGACCAGAGTTATTAAGCACACTATTTTTGCTTTGGATCACGACGTTAACCGCTCAGTCTCAAGCTTTTCACTTGACACCTTCACGCCACAAGCACATGGTTAGGGACTGATTGATTTAGCCGCTTAGGCCATGATTTTATTCCTTAGGGCCCTCCTATCCATTAATGCTCAAAGCCTTGGATCCTTTTTACCCTTGCCTTTTAGCTTAAAGGGTTATTGGCTTTTTCTGCTTGCTTTTATTTTATTTTATTTTATTTTATTTTTTCTTTTTTTCGCAAGCTTTGTGTTTTTCACTGCTTTTTCTTGCTTCAAGAATTAATTTTATAGTTTTTCATATTATCAATAACATTTCTCTTTTTTATCATTCTTTCAAGAGCCAACAATTTTAACATTCATGAACTTCACTATAAAAAATATGCACTGTTCAAGCATTCATTCAGAATCACAGAAAATACCACCACATCTAAGTAAGCGAGACTACTCTAAAAATGAAATTCAAATTCTCATGCACTACATCTGTTCTTCTTTTTTTTTTTCAAGCTTAGTGGGCAATACATGAAACATCTTTCAGAATTAAAGCACTTAACAGAAAAATTAAACTATAACCTATGAATCTACTAATAAAGGATCATGCAGCAAACAAAGCAAACTAGCAGAAAACCAGAACATATATAATAAAAACGGGAAGGAAAAAAATGAAAGGAGCTCAACCACCTTAGTTATCTGAGCGGTCATTTTATTCTTCAGGTTGTGCTCCTTTGTGAAGATGATTCGCCTCCCTTTTGTTGCCATAGGAATAAACAGAAAACCCTTAAGCGAAGCGTCAACACCAAACTTAAAGGTTTGCTTGTCCTCAAGCAAAGAAGAACTGAAAATAGAAGGAGACAAATATTATTATGAAAGAAAAAGGAAAGGATAAAAGAACAAGAGAGAACAGGGATTGGGAGAGAGAGAGAAAGAAAATTGGGCGGCGCAAACGACGCGTTCGCGTACGTTGCGCATTCTTCATAATGACGCGTTAGCGTCAGGCACGCGTCCGCGTGCCCTGGATTTTGTGCGATTTGCGCGAAGCCAACCGCGCGCCCGCGTGACTTTCTGTTCGCATGGCTTGGAAGCCAAATTTTCATACGACGCGTTCGCGTCATGCACGCGCTTACGTGGATGGCCATATGTGCAACTGACGCGAACGCGTTAGTCACGCGTCTGACGCGTCCGCGTGACCAAATTTGTGCTTTTAGCACACCTCTTGTCCTAAGTCGGCACAATTCTCTGCCCAAACACTCTTTTACATCGAATTTGCAGGTCACGCGTTCGCGTCGGTGACGCGCCTGCATGAATGGCGAAAATCACAAACGACGCGAACGCGTGGGGTACGCGTTCGTGTGGGATCGTTTGTGTGAAAGGCATGAGTCCAGCGCCACTCCCGTGCAATTCTCTGTCAATTTTTATTTTTTACGCACACATGATTGACGCGTTCACGTCAATGACGCTTGCGCGTCGTGTGCTTTCCCCGCTTTCTTTTTTTTTTCGGCTCCTGTTCTAAAATAGCTGCATGATCAGAAAATTAGTAAGAACTTAATAAAAATCAAATAAGTAAGAAAACTACTACTAATAAAAATAAAACAAAGTAAAGCTAAGAATGAAAAGGAATGATCACACCACGGTGGGTTGTCTCCCACCTATCACTTTTAGTTAAAGTCCTTAAGTTGGACATGTGGTGAGCTCCTTGTCATGGTGGCTTGTACTTGTAATGATCCAGGAATCTCCACCAATGTTTGTAATTCCAATGGCTACCGGGATCGTAAACTAGGCGCATAACGCCTTTGAGCAAGTTGAAGCAAGTGACAAAGTCCCACGAGTGTTGATTGTGGGAATGAATTTCAGGGTCTCAAACCTTGCTTTTACACCCGTCTTCTTGTGTATCACCATTGTTCTCACCGGGTGGCAAGCAATTTGAATTCTCACAGAGACATCCAAACAACCTTCTAGACCCATTCAAATTAGTTCTACACCAATTCTTGCACTTCAATTCGGAGCATGCAACCATATTGAACCTTGCTTGACAACTCTTACCATTAACCATCTTCCTCTTACTCTTGATACCACAAAGAGCTCTAAGTTGACCATCCGTCTCCAGTAGCCCATATTCAAGTGGGAAAGTAAAGGTTAAGGATAGGAATTTTACCCTCTTGAATGTTGTATTGGATGGTAATGGCCTTGGGAGAGGTCTTGCAAGCTCCACTCCCTTGTGTTCTGCTTTGAATTCTACCACCTCTTTGCAAGCTTCCTCTTTTTCAACCTCTTTTTCTTGGTAGCTCTCTTCTAATTCAATCTCTTCTTTATTGCTTACCAAGGGCATGGGAGGTTGTGCATCTTCCCCTTCTTCCATGTGTGAGGATGGAAAGTTCTCTAATTCACTGGAGTATGAATTCCTTTGATTGATTTTCTCACTTTCTTCTATAGGATCTTGCATTATATCTCTTGGGAAGGAATTTGCTTGCTCCTCTTCCTGTGACTTGATAATCGACTGCACATGCTTCTCTATATTTTTGACACTCGTCTTTATATCCTGTAAGAATTCTTTCATGAGAAGCTCAATATCTGATGGTATTTGAAATGAATAAGGAGGAGGTGATGGTTCATGATAAGTGTAAAAAGAGGATGGCTCTTGGTATGAACATGGAGATGGTGGCTCTTGATATGGATAGAGAGATGGTGGTTCTTGGTATGGATATGGAGATGGTGGTTCTTGATAGTTGGAACATGGAGCATTGAAGTTTCTTTGGTTTTGACTTTTCCAACCAAAATTCGGGTAGTTCCTCCATCCACAATCATATGAATTACTACTTGGGTGGGAGTAGTAACTCATGTGATCTCTCTCCATTATTTTTTCTTAGCACAACACACCAAACAGAATTAAACGCACCATGTGGTAAACAGGAAAGCAAAGAAGAAAGAATAGAATTCTAAAAATTAAAATAAAAAAAATTAAAATAAAACTAACTAAGAAACACCAAACTTAATTTCAGGAATTAAAAAAAATTATTGTTATTTTATTTTATTTTATTTTATTATTATTATTTTTTTTAAATAAAAATAAAATAAAACTAATAGAATATAAAAAGTTAAAAAAATTAAACAAAGTAAAACGAAAAAGAAAAAAAAATGAAAATGAAAAGAGTAATAAAATAAAACAAAAAAAAATCAACGAGATTTTTTTTAAAAAAAAATATTTTTAAACGGAAAAAAAATAAATAAAACGGGGGCAGGGGTTTGCAAACGGGAAAAAACAAGGAAATTTTTTTTTAAAATATCTTTTTTTGAAAAATAATAAAACAATATTTAAAACGCCTAATCTAAACAATTAAACAACTAATAGTTGTTAATCACAGTCAATCTCCGATAACGGCGCCAAAAACTTGGTGCGGTAATTTATAACCCACTAACTAACCGGCAAGTGCACCGGGTCGTACCAAATAATACCTTACGTGAGTAAGGGTCGATCCCACGAGGATTGATGGATTGAGCAACAATAGTATTTGATAGGCTTAGTTAGACAAACAGAAAATAATGCTTGGAAGTTCAAAGGCATTAAACAATATTAAAAATATTAAAGATAGGTAGATAAATAAGTTGGGAATAAAATATTGAGAAAGCAGTTAAGGGTTCAGAGTTATCTATTTTTTCGGATTAACTTTTTTGACTAACTATTTTAATTATGTAGGATTTAATTTATGGCAAATTATATGTGACTAGACCCTAATTCCTTAGACCTTTCTAGTCTCCTCTAAAATTCATCAACAGCCAATTCCTTGGTCAATTAATTCCAATTAGGGGGTGAAGTTCAATTCTAGTTATATGCTACAGAAATCCTAATTACCCAAACATAAAATGATTATATGTCACGTATCCTATTAAATCTAGATAAATTAGAAATTTAGGAGAATATGTTTTCAAGCTGTTGTTCAAGTAAAGAGCTTTTCCAAGTTATACAAGAACGCATATAGAAAGAGGGTCATACTTCCGTTCCACCCAAATTCATAAAATAAAGAACGAAAACAATTCTTAAATATAAATCCATACATAAATTAAAATAGAAAAAGTAATAAAATCAATCCATACAAATAGACAGAGCCCCTAACCTTAACAATGGAGGATTAGTTGCTCATGATTCAGAATAGAAAACTAGGATTGTAAATTGGGATGGAATGGGATCCTCCCCAGGACCTCTACAAAGGAAGGAAAGCTTCCTCCTTTTATAACTAATCCTAATAAATTTAAAAATCTAATATCTAAAACTAAAAATTAAAATAATATCTTTTCTTAATTTAAGATTTGAATTTAAATTTGAATTAATTAACAGATCTTCAGTTGATGGGTGGGACCACTTGTTATGTCCATTCTGCAGCTTCTAATCTGTGTTTTCTGGGCTGAAAATTGAGTTAAAACAGCCCAGAAATCGCCTCCAGCGTTTTTCTACGTTTTCTGCACGTGGCGCATGTGACGCGTCCGCGTCGTCCACGCGTTCGCGTCATTTGTGCAGATTCTAGTCCACGCGTTCGCGTCAGGCACGCGATCGCGTCATTGCGATCTCCTCCATTCCGCGCGGTCGCGTGAGCCATGCGTCCGCGTCGGTATTCGCTGGTCATCTCCTTGGTTTCTTCTCTTTCTCTGCAGAAACTTCATCAAATCCATCCGAATGCTACCTAAAATAAATAAAATTGCACAAAACTCAAAATAGCATCCATAGTGGCTAAAATATAATTAATTCTTAATTAAACTCAACAAATTAGATGCAAATTCACTAGGAAAAGATAGGAAAGATGCTCACGCATCACTTACTAGAAAGCTCATCAAACAAGTAATTAGACCAACACCAATAGCCATCGTTAAAAATACCGTAACCATCGTCATCATCATTATCTTCAGTGACTTAACTTTACTCTCCAAAATTTTCAGCCTCCGTTTAAAATCGTCCACTGCTTTTTGATGAAATTGACCAATACTTTGTTGTTCATCGTATCCATCATCCCAACGAAAAAAGTTACAATGACTTTCAAATTGCAAAGATAAGAAAGCAACGTTGAAACCGAATTTCTTCAAGGCGAAAAACATGATATTTGTTGGACAAATCACTAACCTCATAATTAGGACACCCATGAAATGGTCTTCCTAAATTCTCTGGTGTCCTTGAATACTTGATTATTGCTCGCAAACCATAGTTGCAAAACACAGCATTCCTAGCGACTTTGAGTCGGATGTCTTTCTTTCCACTTGAGTAATTTATACCTGAGCTTCCTTGACTTGTATCTCTACCACCTATCATTATTCAACAATGATGCGAAAATAATTTCGAGATTCGAAGAAAAGAAAGAAGAATGAAGAGAAAAGAAGAGTGAAGAAAATGGAAGAGAATAACAAAGATGATTCTTAATTTTAAGGATTTAGAATTTTAAATTTAATGATGAAATTAATTTGGACACAAAGAATTAATGTAAAACACCATTTTGAACATAATCTTGTAATATCCATGTCACATTACACATCATACAGCTAGCATGGCAGTTAACAGCCATATCATCAACTCATGGCAGTTTTGCGAACGACTAATAGAGAATTAATTTTCATAATGTCGATGACTTATTTGATAATTTTCTTAAGTTAGGGATACATTTAAAATGTAATTGAAAATTCAAAGACCAAATTAGACATTTTTTTAAAGAATTAAACAATAAAAATCGATGGATACGATTTCTACACACTACCTTATACAACTAAAATAAAATTGGTGCCACAAAATTTTTCATAGCAATGTATTTAATACTACTACCATCATGCTCTTGTCATACATATGCAACGTACTGAAAAATAATTTGCGAATAAAAATAACTACTGTATATAAAAATTTCACTTTTGTATAAAAGTTACTACTGTGTATAATAAAAATCCACTTTAGTATTCAAGAGAGATTTAATTAGTACAACCGTGAAGAACTTATTTAACTCTATGATATCATATTTTATAAAAGAGAAGACCCTTCTTATCTAGTTGACTAATAAGTAGTTGCCATGGGAATTCGTGGCTTCACTTCAATGCCATATTAATGGGTGCATTCAATGCCACCCTTCGGTAGTTTGGTTTTGGTCCCTCACCATAACATATTATATTATTACTCTTATATATCAACATCTCATTGATGCACTACACTCAAAACTTTTCAAGAACCTAGCTACAAAACCATTAAAATCAAACCCTACAACCTACATACAAGTAGATACAATAATAATATAGAACCATTATTGTTATCTAAGACTAGAGGAGTAACAAGATAGCTAGATGGAGAAGGGAAATGGTTTTGAAGGTGGTGCAGCAAGATCATCAACAGCATCCATGAACATGGCTTATAATGGTAGTGAGGAATTGGAAGGAAACGAGAGTAGCATCATACGGACTGTAGAGACATTCTTGCGTTTGATTCCTATTGGTTTGTGTGTAACCGCGCTTGTGATCATGCTTAAGAACTCTGAGCAAAATGATTATGGTTCTGTTTCCTACACTGACCTTGCTGGTTTCAGGTAATATATCAATTACAACTTCCAATTATTAGAACCGTAAAAAATTTCATCACTCACTGCTGGTTCTATTTTTCATTGGTTTTGTACTATTCATTTTTTTCTCCAAAAATTGGTCTATTTTTAGGAAAAGTATAAAAAATTAATTTTTAGATAGTCATTTTTTTTAATTCTAATTTTTTTTTTTTAGAATTTGGAGTTTAGGTTTTATAATTTAAGATTTAAGATTAAGAGTTCATGACTTGAGATATAAAATTTAAGATAAATAAAATAATTTTTTTTAAAATTAGCTAATGTTAACTGAAACAATTGGTTCTCTAGTATTATTTTTATTTTTATAATATATGTGGATATAAGGAATATTCAGATGTACTTTCAAAAATAAAAGTGATCTAAATGTGTCAAATTTCTAGAGTGATGAAATAAAAGGAAAGAGAAAGAGAGCAGTTGTAATTAGTTAATTAGATCTTAGTGTGAATATGTGGGAATGTTGAAGCTGAAATCTTGTTTATTCATGGTTGAAGGTTTTTGGTGCATGCAAATGGGATCTGTGCAGGTTACTCATTACTTTCAGCTGTGTTTGTTGCTTTGCCCCGCCCTTCCACCATGCCTAGAGCTTGGACATTCTTTTTCTTTGACCAGGTCAGAGCATAATTTTTGTTACCCCTTTTCTTGCATGCTAATGAAACTGATGAGAAAAGGAACTTACAGATGTTCATTCACTTCTCCTTAACACTGCTTCAATTTTCCCTTATGGGGAGGTTTAGACATACTTGTCACTATTTATTTTCAAAATTTTGGTATAATGAACTTTTCTTAGATATTTGTGTGTACTAAATGTGATAATCATACTGAATTATTGAAAGTACACACAACCAATTAGTATCAAATACATTAGAATCATTGAGATTTTTTCAGCATCAGTCGTTAGATTATTTAGATTGTCTTTTTTTGGCCAGAAATCATGTCTATGCAAGAATTTTAACTTCAATTAGTCTACAGGTTCATCTGCGAAGTTTTTACCTTAGCAATAGCAAGCAACTTTTTGAAAGTTACCATATGCTCAAAGTAATTTAAACTATTGTTAGTAAAAATACTAATTCTCCCACATGTGAATGAACTTAATTTCTTGGAAAATTTGGTACTAACTACCCAATGTAAGCTAACTTTATGGAGGAGATTGGAACCTCAGGAGTTCTAATTCTACAAAGTTAAAGAACTGAAAAACTTGCTAATTGTGATTGATTCCAGGTGTTAACCTACATAATCCTGGCTGCTGGAGCTGCTTCAACTGAAGTATTGTACTTGGCTGATAAGGGGAACACAGCAACAACATGGAGTGCAGCTTGTGGATCCTTTGGTTCATTTTGTCACAAGGGAACAGCATCAGTGGCCATCACATTTGTTGCAATGTTTTGCTATGTGATGCTTTCCCTCATTTCTTCCTACAAGCTATTCAGCAAGTATGATGCACCAATGAGCAACCCCATTAATGCTAAAGGCATTGACATTGTTGCTTCTCATGGCTGACCCTAAAATGGTAATGGTGTCTAGAAACTCTGCTTGTGATGTGTGTACACTGTGTTAGTTACAGTATGATAACAATAATTACATACTATTATGTGTGTGAAGTTGTTTCAATGAGGACTCAGTTTGACTCGTTCTTCATGTATAACATGGTATAAAGGTTGGCATTAACTTTCTACAATTGATTCTTCAAAATAAGAGAGATGTATTATTCATTCAGTTATGTTTCATATACTGAATTGATATATACATCACTATCGATGAATATGGATAGAATATAAAATTCATTCTGTGGTTACTGTGGATAGAAAACTATGCTTCTGAAGTGATTACTGTGGTGTCCAACTTGCTGCTTAAATGAACTACCACTAATTAATTCCAAATTTATCGATATGATATATATAATAGCTTTCTAATGTCCAGCAATAAACAATGTTCTTTTTATTGGTGTCCATTATGGTAGACATCAGAACCAAAGTTCAGTAAAATACAAATAGTGCCAGCTGATAATTATGTATATTAAATATTCAATCACCATTCACCTTGTAAAAGAAGAGAAAGAAAATAAAAAAATACTGTGATTTTGTGTTTTCTTTCTTTTCTTTTGGCCTGTACAAAATACAATGATGATGAGGCAATTTCTTGGATAGGAACTTCTCAATTTATACATGCAAATCAATGTTTAAAAATGACCCAGACAACTTGACACATGCCAACATTGATTTACATACTTAAAGTGGAATCGTCCCACCCAAGAACTTCCCAGAGTGAAATTAAATTAGAAACAGAAGTAATACATTCAGCTATGTAATTGAAGACAACTCAGGATCAAATAGTATGGTAAGCCATATTCAAAAGACGTTCAGAAACTACAAACTTTTCCTTATTGTTACACAAAGGCTATACTGAAATCAAATACATAATACACTTACATTATTCATAATCCTTTAGCTTATCTTATTGGAACAGGGAAGGACCAAAGAAACTCCAAATTAGCAAGAGTGATAATATAGCCTTCTACTGGTGCCTAAAGATCCTCCTAATTCAGAATTCCACCCAAAACAGTAGAGATTGTAACTTACGCAAACATTGAAAGATAATTCAATGTATGTGAATGAGATTTTGAATTAGGAAAATTTTTAGGCATGTCAATTAGAAGGATTTATCATTTCTCAACTAGCGACTAGAATATCTAAAAGAACAGCATCAGGAGCTAGCGGGCTGAACGAGAACAGCATCAGGAGCTAGTAGGCTGATCGAGAAGGCTCCGCCCACATGAAATTGTGCACACAATAAGACCCAGAATTGCCAGCATATGAAACTTCCTGTGGTCATATATTTGATTAATCACATGTCAATGGTTTTAGAAGGACCAAAGAAGTATGGTCAATCACACATTTCAAAAATAATTGGAGAAATTCTTACAACTCTTTTGAGCAAATCTACTGTTTCAACATCAGATTTTTTAACTAACCTTATCTTCTTACCCAGACCCAGCCAACATTCTATACCTCACTTACAGTTACTTTCTCAAAAATTTTCTAAAATTCAATTTTAGAATATAAGAGTAACCTACAAAGGTGATATAGGAATCAATGAATGGGTTAAAGCAAGAAAAGTACCCAGTTCTAGCCTTCTAGTGGATATAGGAATCCATAAATGGATTAAAGCAAGAAAAGTATCTAGTCCCAAGTTCCTAATAACATATAAGAATTAAGCCTGATACTAATATCAGGCATGCTTTTACACTTTATTGTTTTCACTATTTTCTCTTTTTCCTTTATAAAATTCTGAAAACAGACAATGAAAATGCAAACCAAATGCACCCTTGATTTACGGATCTCAAATCTGCAGCATGTCAGATCCGAGACCCTCTCTTGATCCACTCAGTAACCCCTTGATTTTGTTTTTTAATTTCATTTTTACACAGTACATGACAATATATGATTGAATGTGTGTGCGCGAACTAAAATCAAAACCAAATCCATGAGCTGCAACAATTCATATGAGCTTTAAAAGACCAAAAACAAGTAAAAGTAATGGGAGCAAACCCGAGAGTGAGTCGCTTCGCGGGATCACCAGTGGAATAGCCAGTGAAGTAGAAATAGCGAGCAACAACATGAAGCAACCCAAGGCCCGCACAAACTGAAGGGTGCTTCAACCCTCCCATAATCATGAGCATGAAGAATATGGGCATTGTTTCCAAAGAGTTCTGATGTCCTCTCTGCGCACACACACACACATAAACCACTGACTCAATAACCCAAAAAAATTTCGATTCATCAACATTTCTCTGCACGAAAACAAAAATCTACATATACATATAAATAATTACGCTTTAAGAGAAAGAAGAACCTGAACACAGTTAAAGAGATTGGCTTGTTTGTTTTCGGATTCAAGGGCATAAAGGGTGGGATAAGGGACATTGTACCTGTGGAGAATTTCATCAAACAGCTTGTAAGCAACGGAAGATGAAGAAACAAAAATGGAAGATACACATAGATATGAAATTAAAAATTACTTCTTGCGAGCCATGCCGACTTGGAATGCCATGTAGAAATTGAGGAAGACATAGAGAACGAGAACGATGACGACGTAACCGTACTCTTTCGGGAGCAATTCTACGAGAGATGCTGCCATTTTCGAGTGGGAAATGAAAAAGCAGCGTTGCAATGAAATGGTCAAATGGAAATATAGAATGAGATGGGGATTTTCTCTCTCTGACTTTGGCTTTGGTTTCGATGAGATGAGATATCTAGAAGATTAGAACTCTTCCACTCTTCAAGATTGCGCATTGCCATTGCATTACCATAATCTAAGCGTTTTTATTTCTTATCATTGTTAAGGCAGTTTCTATTGTTTTAGAATAATGAGGCTAAAATTTTTATATATGGATAATTTTAATGTGAAATACAAAAATAATTGACGTTTTGTAAATGGCCATAGTTGTGTTCAACACACAATTTGGTTCATGATAAAGGATTTCACCTCTAGTAATACAATATTAAAAAGAAAAAGTTCGAATAGGCTAAAATTTTTATATATGGATAATTTTAATGTGAAATACAAAAATATTTGATGATTTTGGTGTTCTACAGGGTTGTGGTAGTAGCACAAAACGTTACTAACGTTTTGTAATAAAAAATTTTTTTTAATCATCAAAGAACAAAACGTCACTGACGTTTTGTAATAAAAAAAATATTATTTTAATTATTAAAACACAAAACGTCGCTGACGTTTTGTTAGAAAAATATTATTTTAATTGAAGAAACACAAAACGTCATTGACGTTTTGTAAATGGCCATAGTTGTGTTCAACACACAATTTGGTTCATGATAAAGGATTTCACCTCTAGTAATACAATATTAAAAAGAAAAAGTTCGAATAATGATAGTGATTTATAAAAAAAAATACGTATAAATATCAATCAATTTTAGTAATAATTTATTTTCTTCCATTATTTAAGAATTAATAATAAAAAAAATACAATAGTCCAATCATTATATGATAGTTATATTATTTTAACATTTTAAAACCAAATATACTGATGTGGTATGTTTTGGCATTTTTCTTCTCAATATTATATATATTTTTTATAATTAAAATTAATAGATAAAATTACTAAAACACTAATATTCTAAATATATTTAAAATTTTTCTTATATTATATATTAAAAAAATACACTTTTATTTCTTGTAAGATGTCTAAATCACATTTTTCTCCCGCTATATGATTATAAAATATATACTCAACACTCTTTTTCTATAAAATTAAAATAACGTATATATTTTAGTTTATGTGACTAAATTTTTTTCCAATAACAATTATATATATATATATATATATATATATATATATATATATAAATTTGTGATAATAATTATTTGGTTGATTCAGATAATAATATTTTATTATTATTGTAATAAATAGTATTTATTTTGTTCAAATGATACTGCAATTAAATTGTATTTTATATGCAAAAAGAATGAATTAGTGATATAAAAGAGATATAATAAAAATCAATAATAGGAATCATTTGAAGAAGTAGGGTTACGAAAATATAATGACATGGAGTATTCTAACACTAACTTTTAAATCGACTTTCAATCTGATTAATTTAATGAAAGAATCAATCATAAATATTTATTGTCTATTATATCTATTTTATCTTATTAAAATTAAATTTTTTCAATTAATAACATAGTTGATATGATATGTTTTTTAAGGTATTTTTTATTTATTTTATTTTATTTATTTAAACGCATTAATTAATTTGATTGAGATGAATAGTAAATTAGCCAATGAGTAATAGTTCAAATGGCATAGTCTCTCCATACTCAATTAAGAAGTTGCGGATTCGAGTATTCTATCTTTAGTAAAAAAAAAACAAAAAAAAAAGAGATGAATAGTAAATTATTTAATATTTTATTTGACTAAATTAACTATAACTAACTAATCAATTGCATTAGTTATTTGATTTGAGCGTAATAAATAAATTGATTTTGTTTTAATTTATATTAATTTTTTTATCTTATATATTTTGATTAATTTTTAAGAGTATCATAATTAATTATTTATTTAATTTGATTGAGATAAATATTAAATTATTTAATATTTTATTTGATCACATTAAATATAACCAATCAAATATACTAATTATTTAATTTAACTAAAATAAATAAGTTAATTTTGTTTTAATTTGTAATTTATTTTTTTATCTTATGTATTTTAATTAATAATTTTTAAAAATAATATAACTTTTACATAACATATTTATAAGATATTATTTATTTATTTAACTTATTTGTTTTATCTATTTCGGTATTTCATAATTTTTTTACTATAAAAAATTATATATACTAAAAAAGAATCTCAATTTTTTTTACTAATAGTTCTTTTATTCGATAATATTTTATTCTCCTATTGCTGTATTATTTCTACTCTTTTTTTATAAACTATAAAACATTATTATTTATTATTGTACTTTGAAATAAAGTATTTTTAAAACTTTTTAAATGAAAACACGCATAATCATTTTTGTTATAATTTTTTTTAAAGTTAATTAAATTTAAAATTTAATTATTCTTAATATTGAAAATAATAAAATCAATGAATAATATTTTTACTTATTTTTAAAGTATAACAATTACTCATTAATAGTAATATATAATTTGTAATTAAATTGAAATATTTACGTTATAATCCTATCTTTCTAAAGACTTCTCTTTAAATAACATTAATGGTTAAATATGTAGACATTTTCTCATAATTCATAAGTAAAACTTTTAAATTCTCTTTCTCTTATGTTAAACCCAATTTGAACAACTGCAATCTAATAGAGTTATGCTACGTAGACAATGGAGAATGCGAACAACGCGAATAATAGGTGGCACTTCAGGCCCACTAAAATAAATAAATATTTCACCCCATTCATCCACCACAATCCTAACCTCTCACCATCTACCTTTTTCTCTTTTTACCGTAGCCGCTTTACTTTCCCTTCTCTGTCGCACCGTCACCAATGCACCTCATCGTCGCCGCCACCGTCTAAAGAAGCAACGCGCCGCATTGCTGTTGCACCTTTTTCTCCCATGCATCACATCGCCTCTGTGCTCTCTGCAACCAACGCTGCCGCTGCACCTTCTTCTTCCCTGCGTCGCGCCCCCTGCTCTCAACGTCGCCGTTGCACCTTCTTCTCCCATGTGTTGCACTGCCCCTGTTATCCCTACAAGGGATGCTGCGGCTGCGCGCCTTCTTCTCTCCTCCGTGACATCGCATTATCACCGAGCTAGAGGCTTTGTTCCACCACTGCTCCAACGCTGCATCTCTACCCTTTGCTTCCACATCGCTACATCGTGTCTTCGCTACTTTCATCGCGTGCCGCTTTGCTCCGTTCACCCAAATGGTATGACCCAAATAAACATTCACATCTTAGTGAAAAGTACCATTCTCATACATAGTAAAATAAATATCGTGTGGAGCATGTGCATGTAGAATCAAGCAAATCAAGTAAAATACCAATGGTATACTCAAATAAACATCCACTTTAGAATGAAAAAACCATCCGCTTACATAGTAAAATAAACACCCGACTTAGTTGATGAGAAACAAGTAATGACAGCAGCAGCGGCGGTGACGAAGAGATGGAAGGTGACGTTGTTTGAAAAAAAATGATTCAAAAATAAAAAAGATTCAAAATTATGATTAAACCTAATTAGTTCAAAATTTGATTTTTAAAATTAAAATTAACTTCTTTTTTAACCTATTGTTTATTATGTTGTTCAGAAAAGGCGTTATTCCCCTATATTTTCTCTTTTGTTAAAAATCTACCTTAAACCATTTTATATTCTAAGATCATATTCATTCTTAGAATCAAAGTAATATAACCAACGTTATTCCCTGTTGAAACTTACTAACATATTTTGTTTATTCTTGAGTTGTAGCTACATTTATACTGCTAGAGCGAAATAGTTTCATGTTTTTTTTTTTTTTTGTTTAAACACCTACTAAAATTGCTAAAAACAAGATAAAAACACAATTAAATACACAATTTCTTATCTTAACTTTTGTGGAATGATAGAAAGAATTTGTGTCAAAATCTTGTTTTGTTCATACGTAAAATAATAATTGTTTATACAAGGCCTTTCCACAAAAAAATCTTTTGTTACAATAAAAATGATATTGATTATTCGATAATCAAAATTGATTTTTCTATCCAATACAAACACTTTTTTTTTTCAAAAGCAAATATTTGTTATGTGTAAAAAAATTAAGATATCACTCAAGCATTATTTATCAAGTGTTTTATAACAATATCTACTAATCAAGGAGTTTTTTTTTTTAAATTATGAGTTTAGTTTTCACTAACAATATTAATTGAGGATAATCGAATTAGATCTAAAATATGAAATCCTTAATTATATTTGGTAGTATTTTAAATTTTAAGTATATCCGATTCTTCTATCATAAAGGAGTAAAGATACAATGTCACTTAAATTAAATTTTAGTATATTTCATCCTTTGAATAAATTTCAACCAAAATTAAGCTCCAAAAAAATGTTGGTGTACTCCATGACTATAAACCAAGCCAAAACCTCTTCTTCACGATACACAATTGTTATAATAATTATATCAAATATATGTTTTTTCGTCTTAAATGTGTTACAAAGTCAAATATGATTGGAATTATTTATTTTAATTTCTCTCTCTCTCAAAATTTAGTTCTTCTATAGTATTTTTTTAGATAACAAAAAATATTTACTTTAGTCATTAAAAATATAAGAAAATAATCTTTTAGAATTTTGTCACAAAATTATAAAATTTTATTTAAATTTAATAAATATAATTATTTAGTCTCATTATTTTATATGGCTAATTCTATACATAATACATAATAATATTAAAACTCAATCCACTTAAAATGATCAATAATTACAAATTTTATATTATTAGAGTTAATAAAACCATCCTTCATATTTAGTATTATTTTTTATTGATGTAAAATATCATTACAAGCTCATGCCTATACTGTTTTATACATATTTTGGTCTTCACATATTTATATACAAAAATTTATAATGCAACATATATAAATGTATAAAAAAAAAATCACGCAAAAAAATCACTTCAAATCACATTATTATATCCAGATTCCAGGCATACGTAGTCCTTTCACTTGACTTGTGTAATACAATACAATAATTTACGTGACCATCTTTTTTGTCAAAGAATGGCAGACAAGAGAAATATTGAAGTAGCAAATTAAGGTGGAGGTATTAAGAGCTACAAGGGCGGTGGAGAAGAGTGCACCCAAATGAAATTGCACACAGCATTAGACCCACAAGCGCCACAAAAAATAATCTCCTGTTCACATATCATATAGAGTGATTAATTAATTATATTCAAGTGCTAATGGTTTTGTCACACAAAAAAAATGCTAATGGTTTTGGAGAGACCAAACAACCATGGTCAGGATCAATCACTCATTTTAATAATAATTGGTGGAAATTCTCATATTATAGTTCTATTTAATTTGTTTTCAATCAACTTTTTGCATATAGATTACCCATAATGAACATCATTATTTTAATTTCTACTCTCTTTTAGTGATAGTTTTTCAACAAGGGTGATTGTTTCAAGGTTAAAATCTATTTACGTGTATTAGATATTCTTGAAAATTTTGATCATTCCATATTTTTATTCTCACCTTATTATAGGATGAAGATAAAGAATTTCCTTGATGACATGCATGGAAATAAACTTTCATATGTAAAAATATACTAAATCAGAATCCTTCAAAATACAAGATATTATATAAACACTAAAAATTAGTTATTATATTTGCATTTTATTACCGTTATATCAGTGGTTGTTAAAAATTACCACAAAAAATATTGTTGCGTTTTAAAGGACGATATACTTCTAACTGTTGCAATATCATGTTTGCGGTGATTTAAAATTGCCACAAAACCCTCATAAAATCGCCGCTTAAACATGTGTATATAGTGTATTTTGTATTTATGTATTTAATTTGAGTAGTTAATTTTTAATGGTTAATAATATTTGATGTGCCCACCAACCTTTAAGTATCATTACACAAAAACAAGATTAAAAAAATGAAACAACTAAACATTAATTGAGACGAAAGTTAATACTGATTCTCAATTTCTCATAATATTAAAGCAGATCAACATATAAGAATTTCTCCAATAATATTTTATAGTTCGCATGTATTAGCTTTTTAATTTTATGGTGGAGGGGGAAAAAATAGAAGCAAGTCAAGAGCAATATAAGAATGATGTCAAACCCGATCTTAAGACGGTTGATGGGATCACCGGTGGCATAGCCTTTGAAGTAGAAATAGCGAGCAATGATATAAAGCACTCCAAGGACACCACAAATTGAAGGGTGCTTCAACCCTCCCAAAATCATGAGCATGAAGAATATTGCCATTGTTTCTAACGAGTTTTGGTGCCCTCTCTGCACTCACCACAAAGAATAACAACACAAGACTTAAACCATCCCCAGAGGAAAATAAAAATATATATAAATAGGGGTGTTCATGGATCGGATCGTATTCGCAGATCTGCAGTAGGTAAATATCCACATCCAATTAAAAAAATTGCGGATACGTTCCGATCCGCAGAATGATCGAATCGGATAGGATCCGATCCACACCCTTTAAGGATTGGATCGTGGATATCTGCTCTACACCGGCGTATTCGACCCGGGGATCTGCACAATAATAATTAATATATATATATATATATATATTTGTTATTATATTTACTTGTTTGTATGTTTTAGTTAGTAGTTATTATTTATATATTGTATTATTTTATTTTTGTTATTTAGAAAAAGTTTGATTAAAAATATTTTAGAAATAAATAGGTTTAAAAGTGTGAAAGAAAAATTTTTATTGAATTTTTTACATAAAAATATGATTAAAAAGAAAAGGTTCAATTATGTGGATATACCCGACATCCGATTCGATCCGATCCGCAAATGTGCGGATCAGATCGGATCCGACACAAAAAAACGTGAATATCATATCCGATCCGATCTGATGGAGATTGTGCGTATCGGATCAAATTTTCGGCCATATCCGATCTGATTCGATCCGGGTACACCCTTATACAAACAGGATATAAAAAAGAAACTTGATGTGCATTTTTTTCCATAAAAATATCTGATCTTTCATTGTATATTATATATATATATATATATATATATATTAATATTAAATTCATATTTATTATTAATATTTAATTTATAAACATAAATTAACAAATTAAACATATTAGTGCCTACAAATACATTAGTATAAGTAAATTAAAATTTTGTAAAAGGATGCAAATTCATAATTTTATATATGCATGCATGTGTAGTGTAGTGTAGAAATTGATACATTATAAAAAGGTTTAGAAAAAATATATGGAATCAAGAGGTCTTCAATTAAAAAGTAAACAACTTAATTAATTTATAATTATATTTAATTAATTTTTTTTAATTTATAATATTTGATATTAATTGCTTCTCACCCCAAATTAAAATTCTAAATGATACGTTGGAGAAATAGGTGCAGGGATTACGGAACTTCTAACAATTCCGATTCTTAGTATATAAAAAATTTTATAAAATTTATAAAAAAACATCTATTTAGTATGAAAAAGAAACATTCTGATACTTAGTAAAAGAAACATCCTAATGTCTAGCATAAACACCATTTACGTAGAAGTTTTGGATTCACTTAGAGGCATTTGGCAGATTTTTTGCTGATACCTTCTTAGTTCCCAGTATTGTTGAAAGGTTTAATATATTTATCAGGTGTCAACTGTTGCCAAAAGTTATTTGGCTTTTAGAATTTTCTAACTAAAACATTTGAAGAAAATAACACTATGAATTTTTTTTATAAAAATGATAGAGGGTTATCAGAATTTATTATTTTTTATTATTAGTTAACCATAAATATTTAAAAATATGTGATAAAATATATTATTAGACTATTAAATTAAAAGAACTAAACTAAAAAAATTAAATTAATGATTAAATGATGACAAAAAATAATAAATTTTGATATCTTTTTAATATTTTTTCCTTTTTTTTATTGAAAAAAAACTTGAACATTTGTTTTTGTTTTTGGAATCTTTTACATGTTCAATGCATATACTCATTATCGTTAGTCGAACACATTTTTTTTTCTTTTAATAAAAGCAAAGTATAAATTAAATGATTTAGTTAACATGTGATTGGAAGGATAAGTTAAAATTATCAATTAATTTTTTTTTATAAAAAATTACAAAGTTGAATTTCCAATGTATTTAATTTGTTTTTATTAAAATAAAATATTTTAAAAAAATTAGTAGTAATAATTTTAAGAAAAAACTACCAAAAGTACTTATGAAATTTACGAACGTTGATAAAAATATCCATAAACTAAGGAAATTAACGTTGTACCCATGAAAGATGGGTTTCGTACGACAAAAGTATCAAAATCCTATTTTTTTGTTAATTTTTTAATAAAATTCCCAAACTACACCACCCTAACCCCATTATAGCGTCATTCCATCTCTTTTGACTTCTTCCTCTCTCCTCACTTTTCCCTCTCTCAAAAACCCTTACAGAATCATAGAGCTCTCCCCCTACTTCTTTATTGTCGTCCGCCACATACCTATCCGTCACCGCCAATCTCCTCTCCTTTCACTATTCTTAAAATTTATTTACAGAAGATCCAGTTGATGGCTACTTCTACTTCTAATTTTTATCGAAATAAATTTTAAATTGGATGAATGAATTTGTTAGTTTTTTATGGTTGATGGCTGTTTCTGCTTCTGATTTTGCTAAAATGAATTGAAATTAGATGAATAAATTTAAAAAATTTTATGTCTTGAGTATTTTTTGGTGTTTGATTGATTTGGTTTAGGTAAGGATTGTAAACTTATGACTGAACAGATTGAGGTCTGATCCTCCACTACTACTACCACCACCACCACCATTGATTTTGGTCTAGTCTGTTATAGAAGTAGTTTCGGACTCCATGACAAGAGATTTTAAAGGTGCACGTTGGGTTATGGAAGGTTGAAAAAGTGAGTTAAAATTGAGGGTGGGGTAGTTTGAAATTTTTATTAAAAAACTAACAAAAAATTAGGGGTTTGATACTTTTGTTATACGGAACTCATCTTTTATATGTACAGTATTAATTTTCTTAATTTATGGGTACTTTTATTAGCGTTCGTAAACTTCATGAGTATTTTTAGTGGTTTTTCCTAATTTTAATATGTGCTTTTAGAATATATCATAGTTAAAGTATTAAATCCTGAATTAAATTCATGTAATTAAGAGATAAGAAATGTTATATATTTAAGATTTTTTATGAATTAACTCTAACCAAATTAAATAATAAGACTTAAAATAATATTAATCATAGTTAATTTTTATTATATTAGATCAATTTAATTTAATGTAATTAAAAAAGACTTGAATATATAGTATTATTCTTAAGAAATACTCCTGTTTATTGATTTATGAATGTGTTAAGAAAGATTAAAAGGAAGTACAACAATTATTAGCGAAACACGCAGTTGGTAATTACCTGAATGCAGTTAAAGAGTTTGGCATCTTTGTTTTGGGATTCAGAAGCATAAAGGTTGGGATATGGAACCTTGTACCTCTTGCGAGCCATGGCCACTTGTGCAGCCATGTACAAGTTCAGAAAACAGTATATTACAAGAACTATCGCCACAAGCCCATACTCTTTTGGGAGCAACTCAATTATCGTCGCCATTTTTCTGTTGATTAGTAGTAGTAGTAGTTCAATATCAGACCGATGTTGGGATTAATATATAGACAACTTCAATTCAATAATAAATAATTAGTGTGGCACCCTGATTATTATTATTGTTTGGATTTTGATTTTGGGTTAGCGAACGCCGTTTTAGATTATGTTAAATTTAGAATTTAGTTCTTTAAATTTTGAATTTTATTTTAGAAGATAAAGTGTAATTTTTTATTATTTATTTTATAAATAAAATAAAAAAATATAAAAAAATTATTTAAAAATAAAAGATTACATTTTATTCATTTAAATAAAAATTTAAAATTTAAAAAATTTAAATTTTAAATTTAACAAAAAATATTAAAAAATTAATAAAATTTATTATTTTTGACTAATAATTAATAATAATATTTAAAAATATAAATTAAAAATATATTATTTGATTATTAAATTAAAAAATTAGATTAATAACTAAAATTTTAAAAATAATAAATTTTACTTGGCTTAATTTTTTTTTCAAATTTAATTTTAATATTTCATTTTCTGAGAGAGGAAAGTAGTTCTACATTGAAATGACGTAATTAAAATTAATTTATTATTAAGACAATGGAAGATAGTACATAATAGTAAAATTCCGTGTTCTTGGCTTGATCCGGTTATGTTGTTGTATCCGCTGATTGTTCTCCAAGGCAGAGATTATCAAGAGTCAACCTTTGACTATACATAATTAATGTGGCTTGCTCACTAATCCACAGAGCTAAACTTATAACGCTCACATAGACACATGCTGAAGTTTAATTATATTTTGTTATTGCAAATAGAAATTCTTTAATCAGTGTCTTAAAATATACTTTGATCAATGGGAGAACAATATATATATCACTCTCTCTTTCTAATAAGATAGTAAGATACCAAAGGTTTTGGTAAAGATCTAGTGCCAAAAATGTTTTTCATTTTTTATGACAAAGCAATTTATAGTTATTTTGTGATAATTTAATTAATGCTAATTTATGTTTGATATATATGTTTCTATTTGTACATAACTAAATATTTTCAGTAATTAAGGTCTATTTTGGACCCCAAATATATTAAGCATTAAAAAAAATAAACAAAAAGATATGAATTAAAATTAAAAAAATATTAAATTAAAATAAAAACAAAAAATTAGGTTAAAATTGAATATACATAGAATCATTTAATTTTTTATCCAATTTCTTAATGTAAAAAAAAAAAAAAATTCTTCAACACCTAACTTCTCTCCACATTATAATTTGGAAATTGAATTGAATGGACTCAGTTAATTTTTTATCCAATTTTTCGATGCAAAAAGAGAGAGACTCAATCAATCTCACTTGTCCACCTATAATTTCATTACCAAATCAAAAAGTATTTTGGCACTCTTCTAATCTCTCCATATTACGACTATAATAATTTATGAGGTATTTATAACCTCTTATTAGGTTAAAATAAATAAAATCATAAGTCCATAAACATAAAGCCAATTTAGTAACTTTTTTTTTGAACAAAGGAGCTCAACACAATAAAGTGGAGCATAAAGAAACACAGTACAACAAAACACAATATATAAACATAAATAAAATGGCCGCATCCGTTGTCATCTCCGGCATTGCTATCAACAACTAAACGGATCAACTCCACACCATTCCCCGTAGCTCAAGAATGATCTAATCTTTACTCCTTCAACACTTGTCTGTACGCTCTGGAAGACTCTGCTATTGCGCTCCAACCAAATGTTCCAAACAACTGCACAGAATCCTGTCAGCCATTTTCTTTGCTCAGACTTGCCACCTAGTACTCCAGTTCAACTCTCAAAGAACTCTTTTCCGGTCCCCGGAATGGCCCAAGCTCTATCAACACCCGTCAACCAAGCACACCATACCTGCCATGTTAACTCA
Organism: Arachis hypogaea; assembly: GCF_003086295.3. Classification (NCBI taxonomy): domain Eukaryota; kingdom Viridiplantae; phylum Streptophyta; class Magnoliopsida; order Fabales; family Fabaceae; genus Arachis; species Arachis hypogaea. The sequence goes on from NC_092052.1 coordinate 18,134,099, forward strand.
CAAGCAAAAAATAAATGATGCACTAATTCTATGTCCTTGTTACACAACACACATATATTGTCATTATGATTAATAATGCCAAGTCTAGTCAGTCTCTCCTTCGTGTTGATCCTGCCTACTAAAACAAATCATGCAAACAGTTCAACCTTTGGAGGAACCAAGCCTCTTCAGATGGAACTAGTGAAGCTGTAACTCGTGATGTCCTCTGAGAGTGTCTCTTTCTGCAACACCTACACAAACGATTTAGTAGAAAAAATACCTTTTTTTGTCAAATTTCCAGACAACTGAATCCTCTCTATCAACTGAAAAACTTACAACCCGTAACCGGTCGTAGAGTTGATTGAGCAACTCTAGCTCCCATTGGAAGAGTTCTCTCCTCCGCTGGAAGTTCCACACCCACTCTAGCCCATCCCAAAATCCACAGTCCCCTATTACTGATCCTTGTTGATTTGAAATAGAGAAGAGCCTCGGAAAATAATCTTTCAAAGATCCATCTTGTAGCCAAGCATCCTCCCAAAAATGGGTGTTTCTGCCGTTTTTCACCTCCATGGACAAGCCACTGATCATCATATTTCTTATATGCTGCTCCTTAATATTAAGCTGGCAGATATCTTTCCACGGGCCCCCTCTTGATGGCAACGGTTGGTTTGACAACATTGCAGTTGGGTCCAACTGATTACAGGAGAATACAACATTCTTCCAAAGCGGGCAGTCCTCCTTTGAGAAGTGCCACCACCACTTGAACAGGAGCGATACATTTCTAATTAAAGCATCTCCCACCCCCCCAAACCGCCTAACTTTTTCGGAGCTTGAACTAACTCCCATCTCACCATTGGCATCCCGCTATTCCCATCTTCTTTACTCCATAAGAACCTTCTCTGCAGTCCAATTATCTTTTCTGCAACCGTCTTTGGCATCTTATACAAGCTTAAGTAGTAAATCGGCAAGCTATTGAGAACATATTTTATGAGGACCAATTTACCCGCTTTGTTGAGAGATCTAGCTTTCCATAGGCTCAGCTTGTCTTCCACCTTATCTATGATTGGTTTCCAGGTCTTCACCAACCGAGGGTTAGCGCCAAGAGAAATGCCTAAGTACCTGACAGGTAACGCCGCTTCAGCACATCCCAACAAACCACACATATTCATCACCCATTCCTTCTCACAATTAACTGGAATTAGGCTAGACTTCTCAAAGTTGATGCTCAGGCCTGACATTAACTCAAAGTAAGGCAGGAGCCTCTTATAATTCACCAGCGTCTCTGTTAATTCTATATTGTCCTTTCCCACCAGCAGTGGAGAAATTCGGCTATTTCTCCTTTTGTTTTGCCATCTTTCTTTTTGCTGCGATGGCTTCATTTTGACTCTGTAGAATTGTCATAATATCTTCTTCATCGTCATAGACCGCTCCTGACTCCACTACTAGCATACTATAATTAGGAGTTGGAGAGACCAATAGAAAAATAAATGTGTAAATATTCGAATAACCCTTGAAAAGACATAGTAAATATGACAGATGGAAGCAAATTGTACAAACAATTATACAAAGAAGACTGAAAAATATGTGTGGGAGATGACATGAGAACATTATTTTGGAAAGACACATAGATGGATGACAAAAAGTTAAAAGAGAGATTTTTGATGCTGTATAGAGTCTCAAATCAGAAGAATGGTAATATTAGTGAGTGTGGCATGTGGATTGGATCATCATGAGTCTAGCAATTCTAATAGAGGAAAGAGTTTTTCGAGAGAAAAAAAAGCATAAATAGAGAGTTAGAGAGCATTCTAGATTTTTTTTTTGTGCAGGTTACCAAGACAACATGGCATGAACACATAGCATAGATGGTGAATACAACGTCAAATCATTCTATGATTCGGTGCTTGGAAAAATACATAGAGCTTCAAATACAAAGCATATCTTTGATGACCTTTGAAGAGGGCTAGTTTCACCAAGAATAAAGATGATGGTGTGGTTTGTAATTTTAGATAGCTTGAATACAAAGGAAAAACTATTAAGGAGAGGAGTACTAGATGCCAAAAGTGTAATATGTGTTTTATGTGGAATCGAAGTGGAAACGATAAATCACTTGTTCTTATACGGTCAATTCTCTACTCAATTATGATGATCTACTTTAAATTGGTTTGATTCAAAATGAGTAAGAGTAAAGGATATGAAAATTTGGTTTGAAGTCTCGATGCAACAAAAAATTAGAAAAATGTATAAAAATAAATGGCGTATGTGCTACTTCGCAATTTTATGGGTGGTTTGGAGTGTTAAAAATAGAAAAATCTTGGAGTAAGTATTGTTTTGATCCCTAAAGATAAGGTCAAAATCAAAATCGTCCCTAACCTTATTTTGGATTTAAAATTGTCCTTAACGTTTTATTTAGTATTAAAATTGTCTTTTTTGACCATTTTACCCTTATACTCTCTCACCTCTCTAACTCCAAATTTTATCTTCTTTACACCACCGTCACAATACAGAACACACACAGCTTCTTCACACACAACCATCACACACCTTCAACTGCCACGCCACACACACTTTTTCTTCACACACAACCATCACACACCTCCTTCTTCTTCTTCTCCATCACACACAACCGCCACACACACTTCACCTCGACAGCGACCTCCACCCCGACAGCGCGGTGACCTCCAAGAGTAGTAGCGGCCAATGACGACCTCTGCCCTGACGGCAACTTCCAAGAGCAGCACCAGCGACCTCCATGCTTTTTATAAGATATAGTTTCATTCTTTTGTTTAAAAAAAAATCTGAATATGTTGTTGTTAGATTTGAAGAATTTGATGTTGTTCATCATAATCCCTAATTCCCTAATTTTTATTGTTGATTTTGTTTTTGTTCTTATTTCTGGATTTTCTGGATTGCTGTTGCTTTTTTTGTTTTTGGATTTCTTATTTCTCCCTAATTTTTGTTCTTGTTATTGTATTTGATTGTTCTTGGTAATTAAATTTATAGATTTTTTATTTTTGTAATTGGAGATGAATTTGGATATTTTTAATTCTTGTAATTGTATTTTGTTAACTGTATTTAAAGATTTGAAGTTTTAAGTTTTGTTAATGAAAGAAGAATTTGTTCTTCTAGAAGAAGAAGAACAAGAAGAGAATTTGTTCTCCTGAAAGAAGAAGAACAAGAAGAATGAAATGGTGGGAAAAAGGTATTTTTATCATTTTGAAAAAAAATTTATTTGAAAGGACGATTTTAATAACAAATAAAACATTAAAGACGATTTTACATCGAAAACTATGTTAGGAACGGTTTTGATTTTGACTTTAAACGTTAGGGACCAAAATAATACTTATCCCAAAAATTTTTGAAAAAAAAAGTAATTATTAATTGTTTGGAACAAATTAAGTGTTTTATCAACCAATGGTGCGGTTTTTAATTTGTATATTGGGGCTGAGATAGTGTTTTTTACCGTTATTGGGACTCTGTGTGTAATCCTCGGGTATGGACGATGGCCTAAAACAAATCTGAGACTCAGATTTCCAGTACCACAAATCGGAGGGTCAGTTTTCCTCAAATCGGACCCTCAGATTTGAATGTAACTAGGACATGCTTCTGTGTCAATCGGACGGCCAAAAACAAATCAGTGGAGATCGGACGGTGAATGCAGTGATGCCCGAAATCTGAGGCTCAGATTTCACTCTTTTTCCATCCAACGGGCAGGGTTATATCAACAATGATCAATGGTAAAGGAGGGCTCTACAATTCTTAGCCTCAGTATTGTGGTCAATAACCACGTGTTCCTCATGCACATGGGAAGGATGGGGCTTGATAGCAATTGCACGAGCCTGTCTCTTTCTTCTCTCCTCATTCATCCCTTTCAAGTTTCAACCCCTATTTAGTTCAGTTTAGGCAACCATTCTTCATCCTTCACCTTTCATACCTCTAAATTCATACACTTATAATAAATAAAAACCATAATGCCTAAGAAAAAAAATTAAAGAAGTAGATCGTCCTGAACTTCACATTATTAACTATCTTAGCCAACTTTATTATGTAAGTATTTTTATTAAATTTTTTTTAATATAGATAGAAAAATAATTATATTATGAATTTAATATAATTTATAGTAAATAAATTATAGTTATTAACATATATTGTCCGTTGATAATTATTAGTTTAATCTTACACACGTGTGTGTATATATATAATGTTAATTTGTTTGTTTACGTTATAATAATAATAATAATAATAATAATAATAATAATAATAATAATAATAATTAGTTTAGTCTTACACACGTGTGTATATATATATATATATTGTTAGTTAGTTTGTTTGTTTACGTTGTTGTTATAATAATAATAATAATAATAATAATAATAATAATAATAATAATAATATTATGTAGGTAAAGAAGAAAAATTAGTAGAATATTTGTTATTATATGATTAGATTTATTTTATAGGTTTATTAATTGTATTTGTTAGAGTAAAATGGTAATTAGAATTTAGTTTAGTGGGTAATTTTATTGATGACAATTGTTGCTGAAATTTTTGGTAGGTTTTATTTAGTGTTAGTGACATAATAATTTAATTAAGCATTATTAATAATCAAAGTTAATAGAGTTTAATTTTTGCATAATTATATCAATTATTTTAGATTGTAGGAGAATATAAATTAGAATTTTTAAATTTATTTTATAGATTTAGTAATTGTATTTGTTAGTAGAATGATAATTAAAATATAAGTAATGATGGTCATTTTGTTGATAAGAAGTTTAGTGATAATGACAACTAAGTAGAGAGGTTAATTTATTTTTTGTCGGGTGTATATTTAATGTTAATTATAAGTCTTTGTACTCATGTATGATTAACTACCATAAGATAACTTGAATTAATTATTCGTCTATATTTTGTAGGCCACAAAAATTTTGAGGTGTGTCCACATGAATCCACCGGGATTATATAATCCAATTGTTGAGCCTCTTGTGCGGGCCACTGAATTTTATTATGTATATAAAGTTGGAGTGATCCAAGGCCAGTCAGCTTTGGTAACAACTCTAGTAGAGAGATGGCATCCAGATACTCATACATTCCATCTCCTGACTGGTGAGTGCGCTGTTACGTTGGAGGATATGGCTCTAATCCTAGGTATTCCGATAAATGGTCTTCTTGTGACAGGAACAACCATGACTAGTCAGGAGGCCATGGAAGCCGAATGCTTACATCAATTTGGAGTTGCACCAACAACCAGTGATTGCAGAGGAAGTTTCATCAAGATGACCTGGATTAAAAATGGGAAAGAAGGATTAATTTTAAATGATCAAGTTGCCATGAAAAAGTACGTGAAATGCCATATATTGTTGTTGTTTGGGTCAATCTTGTTTGCTGATAAGTCTGGGTCAGCGGTTCACTGGAAATTTCTTCCATTGCTTCATGACTTCTCACGGATACATGAAATTAGCTGGGGATCGGCATCCCTAGCACACTTGTACAGAGCATTGTGTAGAGCATCTCGATTTGATTGTAAAGAGATGGATGGTTCACTGACATTGTTGCATATGTGGGCTTGGATTCGTATGCCATTGCTTGCCCCGATTCCTGGAACACCACAGTTCTTTCCACTGGCTAACCGGTAATATCAATTGTCAAATGATATTGATATGTTACTTTGTATTGCAATATCTGGTTTGAAAGTTTAGTAATGAAAAAAATGTTAACAGATGGCGTAATTGGGAGCATCATAATTGGCCATATAGATATCATATTGTTGCTTATTTTAGGGGATTGTTAGATGAGGTTCAAGAAGGCCAGGTGTGTTCTCATTCATTGATATAGAAACATTTGTATATACATGTTTGTTGATGTGTTTGTATTATGCAATGGTTAATAATATTTTTTTATCCAATCCAGTTTGTTTGGGAAGCTTACGGTGTTGATCAGATAGAGGCAGATGTCATTCCAGAAGATATTCGTAGTCAATCAGAAATTTGGAGTGCAACCATACCATTGATATCATTTGAGACTCTTGAGTGGCATGCAACCGATAAGTGTAGGAGACAATTCGGGTTCGTACAGGGTGTCCCACATCAGGAGAGGTCTCTAGATGGCCAACATGGTGAGATTTTGACCGGACCTAAAAACTTGGATTGGTCTGTCACATACAGATTTTGGATAATGCAGTGGACTAACCGATATAGTCATGTCCTAATTCATGAGCTTGTGCCTTTGCATCATCCATTAGATCTTTACATGTGTTGGTATCGAGAAAAATATGGGACTCATTTGCACTTGTCTGATCTGGTCTTAGAAGAAAATCAAGAGGGTGTAACTAACCCGAATCAGCCACACCAGCCCGAGCCACAGCCATCATTACAAAGGCAACAACCTCCATAGTTAACACCACTACAGGAGCAACCTCAGCCGTCTTCAAATCCGTATGTTTCTCAAACATATCGCTCATCGCCTTTTACACCGTCATTCTAACCGACTTCAAATCCATATGTTCCATATGTATCGCACTTTAAAAATGGGACCAAGCATCATTTAACCAGCTGCTTGGCTTTATGGCTACAGAAGCGGGTCAATCACAGTCATGTAATCTGAGTGAAGTACCCCCACCCAAATTGACGCACCAGAATGTCCTAACCCAAGGCCGGAGGTCATTGGATACTCAAATTCGGTTTTGTTCACCTTCAGGAAATTCTGGAGGCAGATTATCTGTTGACTCAAGTAGGAGTGATGGTAGTCGAGGTATTGTTAATAGCGGAAACTCCCGTCGCATCCAAATGGGTCTCATCAAGAAGAGTATGAGGGGTAATGACATTGATGATGTTGACTATTTGGTAGACTCCCGCGAGGGTGATGACGAGGATGATGATGACGACGATGAGGAGGAAGAGGACAATGAGGACAATGAGGTCGATGATGGTGGACATGGTGAAGATGATGACTGTGGTGATAACCCTGGGCCTAATACAGGTAACGTAACCCTTAATAGGTTGATATCTTTATAGTACACATTGTTAGTGCTGAATATTACTTGTAGGTTGATATATATGTTATCTTAACAGAATACTTTATTGTGATTGTATATTGCTAGTAAGTTGATATCTATGTTATCTTAAATTTTTTTTTAGGTGGGGCAGGTACAGGAACAGGTGGGACCGCATCTCCATATATTGGAGGCAAAGGATATAACCTAAGAGCTGATCTTCTATGACGGAGTGCAAATAGATTCACACCGTTTACATTTACGAATGTCGCAAAAAAGTGCAAGAAGTTTTGCAATGATGTCAAGTGGACAATAAAAAAGTAGAATGTTAGACTTTGTGTAAGAAATATTTAGATTTTGTGTAAGAAATATATGGACTTTGTGTAAAAAAGATATGGACTTTGTGTTGGACATATGATGACTTTGTGTAGGAAATATTTGGACTTTTATAAGTAGCATGATTAGAATGTTTTGAAGGACATAGTGTTTGTTAGTTTAATATAAATTGACAAAGTGGCAATATAATGTAATTTATAGGACATAAAATATATAAATTTTACAAATTCAAAATGCCACCATAATGTTATTTGAAAGACATAATTGCTAAAAAAATCAATGGCTTGCAAAGCTTGGGAAATAGTATTATAATTTATAATTGAAGATGTGAGACTAAAAAAAGAGGAATTAGTGTTTATATTACAAAAATATTTTAGATTGGATAAATGACAAAATAGGAATGAGTTGGGACTTGAGGATATTAAGAAATAAATAAAATATGTGGTACGGCAAGTGATACTAAATGTGGGAGTAAATTCGTGGACAGCAACACATTCAAAGAAAAGAAAAGGTGAAAAAAATTGGTAAAAGAATTAAGTGCGTATTGAGTCTATTGAAATAATGAAGGTAAATGAAAATAACTAAAAGATACATCCATAATGATACAAATATGTGACTGAAAATACTATATTAATTGTGATTTTTTTTTTCTTTGTTTATTTATATTTTTTTGTTTTTTTTTTTTTTTTTTTTGTTATAACTCTGTGTAGCGTTGACTATTTTTTATGGTAATATCAAAGAAGATAGTCCAATTCTTCTGATGACTCTCCTACTCCCCTCTCATGGATTGAGTTTCTTTCGAAGTATCTAAACAAAAAAGCCTAAACTCCTTTGACTTTCTTTGTGCAAACATTTATATTTAAAATCTAATAATGCAACCATTAGGTCCATCACAATCCGAATTAACATTTCCTTGGCATGTTCCATGAAGACTTTCTGAAAATTTATACGAATATTAGATCCTCAAAGTCAAACATCATACAAAAATGTAAGAATATGAACCCCCAGATTCTGACCGACTCCCTCGGTTTAATTTTTTAAAGAGTTAAGTATGTTTTCGTTCTTAAATTTTAGAGTCAAAATTAAAATTGTTTTTAACATTTTTTTATTAAAATTATTTTCAATGTTTAAAAATATTTTAAAATTATCTTTTTTATTCTAAAAAAATAAATTTATCCTTATAAAAAAATAAATTCTAAAATTAAAAATTATAAAATAAAAAATTAAATTTCATCTCACCAAAATCATTAGTTCTCAATAACCCTTTCTCATTAACATCCTCTTTCTCATCTCTCTCACCCATGCAGCTACATCGTCGCTTTCTAACTGGTGATGAAGAGCTTCCATCCGCAGCAAGCCACCGCCTGTCAACTTGCCGGCGATGACGACCACATCCACCACAAAGGAGCTCCGTCATTACCTCGCACAACTCCGACCCTTTGCCGTCCGTTTCCCCTGACAAAGCAACTGTTGGTGTCTCCTCGCCACAAAAGACGACGTCAATAACCACGCGAAGGTAGTTTATTTCTGCGTCGCGTCCAACCACACCATCCATCAGTCTTAAGCGCTTCCCGTAAATCTATGTTTTGTTCGTTGTTTTCTTTTTTTTAAACCCATTAATTGGAACGAATAATGAATAAATTAATTATTGTGATTGTTATTATTAATAGAAGAAAATTGTTGTTGAATAAATTAATTATTATTGTTGTTTTTCTTTTTGTCTTTTTTTTCTATTGTTGTTGTTGGTAGTGTTGATGAATTGTAAGAAGGAGTCTCTGGGTTACATCTGATGGTAAGAGAGTAACAATAGGATGAAGATAGAAATGTGGGTAATTGAGTACATGTGGTGGTGGTGGGGAGTGAGTGAAGTTCAGTAGTTCACTGGTGAGTGGATGAGGTTGGACGGTGATGGATGATGATAAAGATAAAGGAATCAAGATAAAATGGAGGTGAAGGACAATAATAGTAGGAATTGGAATCCGACGATAACGGTGGAATGTGATTTAATTTTTTATTTTATAATTTATAATTTTATAATTTATTTTTTACAATGATAAATTTATCTTTTTAGAATAAAAATGATTACTTTAAAACATTTTTAAATATTGAGAATGATTTTAATAAAAAAAAAATATCGAAAACAATTTTAATTTTAACTTCAAACATTAAAAACAAAAAAGATACTTAACTCTTTTTTAAATGATGATTCAGATTCATCAAATAGTTCAATCTCAAATAATACATTCTCAGAAATAACAGCAGCTTCAACACTCAACAGTATTTTTTGCTACATTGATAAATGAATAAGAAGTATAGATTTCTCCTTCAAGGAATTTTTTGTTATAGCTTAAATTACTCAAAATCCTATACTGAACATCCAGCATATGCTTCTGATTTCCTAAAATCACCACCCTCTCAAACAAGCTGTAGTCAAGAATTTCTTTTTCTTCATCATCATCACTATAATTCAGAGTTTTCCTGTACAAAACATAGTTATTGAGCAATCACTCTACTCTAGTTGTTGCGAAGGAGGCCACCACAGTTCACTGAGCTCGCGTTTTGAATCACTGAACCATCAACGTTCAGCTTCACCCAATAATTCTCCTCTTAGACATAGAAGAGTGCACCCAAATGAAATTGCACACAGCATTAGACCCACACGCGGCACAATTATATTCAAATGCTAATGGAATTGGAGAGAGCAAAACAGCCATAGCCAGGATCAATCACCCATTTTAATAATAATTGGGAAAATTTTTATGAGTTTAATTGGTTGGACACTAAAATTATTTTACGTTCACATTGTATAAAAGTTAATTTATTGTAAAAAAATTCAAAAACTAACCGAATTTATTATTTTTTATTATTAATCTAATTTTTTTAATTTAACAATTTAACAATATATTTTTAATATTCCTGATAAAAAAAATAAATTTTGATAACTATTAAAAATTAATTTGTCATAGTACTAAATTTCGACCAATAAATTACTACATATACAATACGAGATTCAAACTATCCATACTTGCTTAAACACACTAATAAATTAATCACTAGACTAACCCAAATTAATTTGTTGTATTGTAGTTCTATTTGTTCTCAATCAACTTTTTTTTTATATATAAATTACCCATAACCAAGATCATTGTTTTCTACTCTTTTTTATTGGTAGTTTTTCGATAAGAGTGATTGTTTCAAGGTTTAAAACTTATTCCTAGAAATAATAAATTAAAAAAAATATTATTTATGGATATTAGTATTCTTGAAAATTTGATCTTTTCATATTTTTATTCTCACCTTATATGTTGGAAATAAAGATTTTCCTTGATATGGAAATAAACTTTTATATGTAAAAATGTACTAAAACAAAATGTCTCAAAATAATAATAAGAAATATATAAATAAATATTTGAAGATATTTTCCCAATAACTTATATGATAAAGAAAAAATTAATGCCAAATACCATTAAAAATTTTAATTAACGAAAAAATCAATTATGTTAAAAATACTAAAAAATATTTAGTAAATATTATATTAAAGAGAAAGACCACACACAAAATATTTATAAATAGACAATAATGTCTTTATCTTTTTTCAAATCTCTAATTTAAGATAATAATTTTGTATTTGTCACCGTCCATCTTCTTTTCTTTTCTAACTTTCGCCACCCCTCATAAAAGAGAAATGTTCATATACAAAAGCATCATTTAAAAAAAAATTGTTTAATTAAATGCTAAAATATAAGTGTTTTTTTTTTACCAATAATTTAAAAAAAAAAAACAAGAAGCTGATGAAACAGCGGAAAAACCGATTGAGTTGAGGGAGCAAGTAAAGGGTTTGAAAGGATTAAAATTGAGTGACAAGGAGGTGTTGTTGAGATGGGAGTGAAGGGAATTTGAAACAATAAAATTGGAGGAGGAACCGCCAGAGAATAGGAAAAAAAGTTGAAGAATGGGGGGATAGGCATGGAAAATCCAGGAAGAAACAAATAAGACAATACAAATGGAAAGAATGAATACAAAACACAAGTTTTTTTTTTTTTTTTTTTAAGTGTAAGAATTAATAATAGAATTGAGTCTAAAATATAATCGATAATGAAAAACATTTTGAGAATGAAGAAAAGCTATAAAATTAAAAGTTAACCGAATTATGAATGATGAATTAGAGGTAATAAATAAAATGTATCGATAAAAATTTGAGTATATAGACAGTTAAAAGAATATGTTTACAAAAAAATAAATAATAAAATAATTTAAAGATATATTTATTTTTTATAAAAAAAATTAATCTTTTTTTTAAATAATAAAAATTAATGCTTCTTAATTTTAGTATTCTTTTTAATAATTAACTCCTTTTAAGGTTTCTTTTGAGTAATTTTTCCTATTATAAACCAAATAAACTTTTAACTTATCCCTGAAATTACCGAACAAGTTTATTGAAATACACAGCGATATTATTCTCATGTATAATGTATAATATTATTCGCCACTGTATAATAGTTCAAATGGCATAATCTTCCCCTACTCAATTAAGAGGTTGCGGGTTCGAGTCTTCTATTTTTGATAAAAAAAAATGTATAATATTATTCCTGAAAGTTTTATTCATACAAATACAATTTTTAGTATCAAGATCTTTTAAAGTGAGAAAATTAATAAAGTGATAAAGTGAGGAGTTAATTATAAAATATGAATATTTTATTAAATTATTGTGTCTATATATTTTGGATATGACACTCACCAATACTCGTCTGACACATATATTTGTGTTTAACTGTATCTTAATAAAAAATAAAAAATAAAAATTTTAACATATTTAAATACACCTAAATACCATTAGATGTAAGCATTTTTAGTTTTATTTCTTAATATGTATTCTTGAAATGAGTTTAAAAATAATATATATTATTATTTGTTAAAACAAATATTTTAAATACTTTATATAATTAAAAAAAGATATTAAAAATGATTAAAAATTTATTTTATATTTTAATATCAATAAAATATCAAATTATCATTGTAATTTATCTAAAAAATACTTTATATTTTATATATATGCCGTGTTTTCATGTCTTATAAGATTTTAAAATCTATATATTTATGTATCTCGTATTGTGCCGTGTTTTATATTCGTGCATCATATAAAATTAATCATTTTTAAATTAAGATAATAAAATATACATTTCATGAAATTATAAAATTAATAGTAATTAACCTTTCATCATTTTACCACTTTATCAATTTTTTTTTTAGGATCCAAATTTCAGTTTCTAAGCTTGAAACAAAAGAACGGTTATTAATAATATTATTTGTACCAAACCTTTTAAGCATTACTACTCAAGAATAAGAGTAAAAAAATGTAACATCTAAACATTAACTGAGACAAAAAAGTTAAGACCTATCCTCATAATATTAAAGCATAGTAACATATAAGAACGAATTTCTACAATATTTTATAGTTCTATGAACTACTTTTTAGTTTTATGGGGAAGGCAAAAATAAAAAAAAGGAAGACAAAAGAAATATAAGAAAATGGAGTCAAACCTGCTCTTATGACGGTTGTTGGGATCACCGGTGGCATAGCCTTTGAAGTAGAAATAACGAGCAATGATATAAAGCACTCCAAGAACCCCACAAATTGAAGGGTGCTTGAGCCCTCCCAAAATCATGAGCATGAAGAATATTGCCATTGTTTCTAAAGAGTTTTGGTGCCCTCTCTGCATTCATCCAAAAATAAATAAATAAATAAATAACACAACGCTTAAAAAGTTTATTTGGATATCATTAAATTATTAAAAAAATAAATAAATATTATTTTGATCCCTATAATTTAAAATAAAAATCAAAATCATTTCTCACATTTTTTTATTTAAAATCATCCCTAACAATACAATTGTCTTTAAAGTTATTCTTTTGTTAAAAGAAATAATTTTTGGATATATTTATCCTTTATAAAAATTAATAATTATCATTTGTTTAAGAAAAATATATTAATAAATATATTAATACACTAATATAAATAAAGAGTTAATCTTGTAAAATGCTGCAAATTACATAATCTTCTCATATATGCACGCGTCTATAGAAATTTATAGAATTTAAAAAATTTTAATATACTGGTCGGCTACCACAAAAAGTTAGTTGCTTTTTGGATTTATTTTTATAAAAGACATTTTAAGAGAATAAGAGTATAAGACTATGAATTCTTGCACTTCTTGTGGAATCTTTTACATCTTCAATACATATATACTCGTTAGTTGAACAGAATTTTTTTTCTTTTAATAAAAGGTAAAGTATAATAAAGGGTTTGACTAATATATACTTGCAAAGTCACATGTAAAATTATTAAAGAAATTTTAATAAAAATACAAAAAATTCAAATTCTTAATATATTTATTGTGTATTTATTAAAAATAAAATATTTATAATAATTTAATATATCCTAAAAATATACATTAACTAAAGCACTTAATAATTGAAGTGCCAAAATAATTAAAATGATATTACGTGACTAATAAAATTTATTATTTTTAGTCAATATTAGACTAACACTTTATATTCTAAATTCTAAATATAAAATTCTAACTCTTAATAATATAAAATAAAATATTGATTGATATTAATAAAACATATTTATTATATTTAATAAAAAATATTATCCTCCTAACATTTGTCGGTAATTATTAGTTAATTGCAATTATTACCTGAATGCACTTGAAGAGTTTGGCATCTTTGTTTTGGGATTCAGAAGCATAAAGGGTGGGATATGGAAAGTTGTACCTCTTGCGAGCCATGGCCACTTGTGCAGCCATGTACAAGTTCAGAAAACAGTATATTACAAGAACGATCGCCACAAATCTATACTCTTTTGGGAGCAACTCAATTATCGTCGCCATTTTTCTGTTGATTAGTAGTAGTAGTGGTTCTTCTTCTAAGTTTTAACAAGGAATCACATGAACAGAGCCATGCAGTGCTTGTGCTTTGGGATGATTTTGCTTTCAATAGCAGATCGATGTTGTGATTAATATATAGACCAATTCAATTCAATAATAAATAATTAGTGTGGTACCCTAATTATTATTAGTGTTAGGATTTTGATTTTGGAATAGCAAAAGTGGTTTAGACGGATTATTTTAACTAGGTCTATAAATAACTTTTTTTTTTAACTTATGAAAAATTATAGTAGAGTAAAGTATTGTTTTTGTCTCCAACGTTTGGAGTAAGTTCTATTTGTGTTTCTAAAATTTAAATCGTCCTATTTGTATTCTTAACGTTTATAAAAGTGATTCAATGTTATCCTACTATCAATTATACTAATATTATATTTTTCAATTATTCTCACTTGAATGTATTCATTCTCAATTAGGTCTCACTTGGATGTGTTCGATTTTAATATTATACCCACTATTTGTGTTTAGATTCAATTATGTCCATAGAAAAGTGAATTATGTAAATGTTGTAGGAATTAGTTTCAACATTTGATGAGCTATTTTTCGGAGTAGATCATCGATTCTATCTCAGACATTTGTATTCTAACTTCAAGAAGATATTTTTAAAACTCAAATTAAAGCGCTTATGATGTGTAATTGACGGCAGGATAACATTGAATCACTTTTACAAACGTTAGGGATACAAATAGAATGATTTAAACGTTAGGGATACAAATAGGATTTATCCCAAACGTTGGGAAGAAAAACGATACTTTACTCATTATAGTATTATGTTTGGTGACTTGGTGTAATTTTTAAAACTAACTTATAACTTTTTAAAAAACTATTTAAGTGTTTATAGAGAAATTTAAAAAATAATTTTTTTATAATAATTTTTTTATTATTTTTTTTTAAACAAATATTTTTAAGATTAAAAAATTAAATACAAAATAATTTATTGGGCAAAAAACAGAAATAAGCCAAGGGAGAAAATAATTTATATGAATAAGCCAAAACGAAAACTGCTTCATGAATCCACCAATGCACGTTTATATGTAGTTCGAACCAGGTTGGTTCGAACTCCATTTCTACATAATTCGAACCAGCTTGGTTCGAATTATACACAAACACATGCACACACTAATTCGAACCAAGCTGGTTCGAATTACACACAAACACACGCACATACTAATTCGAACCAGCTTGGTTCGAATTACACACACAGTAATTCATAGTATAATTCAAATTATGCTGTTAAAAAATTAATAATTTATTAAAAACATTTTATTAAAAAAATATATATTTTATTTCATACGTTAAAAAAAAGCTAACAAAATATTTAATTACGAGACTTCTTTAAAATATTAATGAGTTATCAATTCGAATTCCATACAATATTTTTCTGTCCATTTTTAATAGCTCATGAATATTTTTTAATACATTTTTTTAATATTTTTTTTTAAATTATACTACAAAAAATATTTTATCCTATGCAAAACAATTTAAAAAAATGGCTTAAAAAATGTTAGGAGTACTATAAAAATTTGTAATGTTATAATAAGGGATAAGTATTGTTTTGGTCCCTCACGTTGAGGGTCGGAATCGAAACTGTCCCCAACGTAATTTTCGATTTATAATCATACTTAACGTTTTTTTCGTATTAAAATCGTCCTTTTAATTTTTTTTTGACAAAAATACCCTCATCACTACCAACACAATTACCTCCTCCACCAGTACCACCACCAACACCACCACCACCACCACAACCACCACCACCACCAGCATCACCATTAACACCAACACCAACACCACAACCACAACCACAACCACCACCACAACCACAAACACAAACACAACCACCACCAACAACCACCACCACCACCAAGACCACCACCAAGAAAGCAGAGGAATCAACACCACAACCACAATCACAACCACAACCACCACCAACTACCACAACCACCACCAAGAAAATAGGAAACAACACCAAACAAAAACAGAAACAACACCAAACAGAAACAGAAAGCAAGAAAGCAGAAACAAGGCGTGAGGCGGAGGCGGCAGAAGCGAGGCGGAGGCAGCGACGTGAGGCGGTGAGACGGAGGCGACGAGGCGTGAGGTGGCAGAAGCGAGGCGGAGGCGGCGACGTGAGGCGGCGGCGCGGAGGCGGCGAGGCTTGAGGCGGCAGAAGCGAGGCGGACTCCAATGGCAGTGGCTCGCCGTCCCCCTCCCCCCTTTCCCCTTCCCCCCACCCCACCCAGCGTCCATTCCCCCTTCCCCTTCGCGCCGCCGTCCCCCTCCCCCTTTCCCCTTCCCCCTCCTCCTCCCCCTCTCCCCTTCACCCCACCCCACCCCCACCCCCACCCCCACCCAGCGTCCATTCCCCTTCCCCCTTCGCGCCGCCGTCCCCCTCCCCCCTTTCCCCTTCCCCCTCCTCCTCCCCCTCCCCCCTTTCCCCCACCCCCACCCCACCCCACCCCGCGTCCTTTCCTCCTTCCCCCTTCACCGCCTTCTCCCCCTTCCGCCTTCCCCTTTTCTCTTCTTCTCCGGCTTCTTCCACTTCCCCTCCTCCCTCTCTTCGCCGCCGGTGCCGTCCCCCCATCCCCCCTTCCCCTTCCCCCTTTCCCTCCCCTTCCCCTTCGTACCCTTTTCTTCCCCCGACCCCACTAACGGGTTTTCTTTTTTTTTTTTTTAAATTTTATAATTTTTTTATTATAGGGGTAGTTTAGGAATTAATTAAAAAAATTTATTAGAAAGGACGATTTTAAATTCAAATACGACTTTAAGGATGATTTTAAATCAAAATATACATCAGGAACGGGTTCGATTTCGACCCTCAACGTGAGGGACCAAAACAATACTTATCCCTTATAATAGCTTAGGTAAATACATGTATGTACTCAAATTTTAAATAAAATATTCTACATAGTCAATAATAATTTAGAAATGAAAGAAAATATTTTATTCCATACAAAATAATTAAAAAATATATTTTATTCTATACAAAATAATTTTAAAAATGGCTTAAAAGATGTTATGAGTACTATAAAAGTTTGTAATATTCTAGTGATTTAGGTAAATACATGATAAAAATATTTTTTCTTTAATTTCTAAATTATTAGTGACTATGTGGAGTATTTCTTTAATGTCCTAAGTCATTAGGACATTACAAATTTTTATAGTATTTTTAACATCTTTTAAGCCATTTTTTAAATTATTTTACATAGAATAAAATATTTTTTGTGGTATAATTTAAATAAATTTATTAACAAATATTCATGATAATTTTTTAATAAAATTATTTAAATTATATGGTGAGATATTACATGATTCGAATTACGCATAGGGAAGTTCGAATCACTCTTATTCAAATTATATGGTGAGCAATTCGAATTATATACAATACTCTTCTGCCTATTCTTGATAGTTCATGAATATTTTTTAATAAATTTATTTAAATTATACCACAAAAAAATATTTTATTCTATGCAAAATAATTTAAAAAATGGCTTAAAAAATATTAGAAGTACTATAAAAATTTGTAATGTCTTAATTACTTAGGACATTAAAGAAATACTCTACATAGTCACTAATAATTTAGAAATTAAAGAAAAAATATTTTTATCATATTTTTACGTAAATCACTAGAATATTACAAACTTTTATAGTACTCATAACATCTTTTAAGCCATTTTTTAAAATTATTTTGTATAAAATAAAATATATTTTTTAATTATTTTGTATGGAATAAAATATTTTCTTTCATTTCTAAATTATTATTGACTATGTAGAATATTTTATTTAAAATTTGAGTACATGCATGTATTTACCTAAGTTATTATAACATTACAAATTTTTATAGTACTCCTAACATTTTTTAAGCCATTTTTTTTAAATTGTTTTGCATAGGATAAAATATTTTTTGTAGTATAATTTAAAAAAATTTATTAAAAAAATTATTAAAAAATATTCATGAGCTATTAAAAATGGACAGAAAAGTATTGTACGAAATTCGAATTGATAGCTCATTAATATTTTAAAGAAGTCTCATAATTAAATATTTTGTTAGCTTTTTTTAACGTATGAAATAAAATATATATTTTTTTAATTTTTAAATTATTAATTTTTTTAATAAATTTTTTAATAAATTTTTTTTAATAAATTATTAATTTTTTAACAGCATAATTCGAATTATACCATGAATTACTGTGTGTGTAATTCAAACAAAGTTGGTTCAAATTAGTATGTTCGAACTAACTTGGTTCGAATTAGTGTATGCATGTGTTTGTGTATAAACGTACATTGGTGGATTCATGAAGCAGTTTTCGTTTTGGCTTATTCACGTAAATTATTTTCTTCCTAGGCTTATTTCTGTTTTTTGCCCTAATTTATTTATAAATTATTTTTAATTTAAATTCTCATATTTTAAGTTTTTTTTAATTAAGTTGTTAAACTGGCTCTAAATTAAATTTAACTAATATTTTGTATTCCAAAAGGAACGTAGTAAAATGACATAAAAATAATTTTATTATTATTTTAATGAGTCAGACAATAATGGAAGATAGTAGTAGTAAAATTCTGTGTTCTTGGCTTCATCCGGTTACGTTGTCTCCGCAGATTGTCCTCCAAGGCAGAGATTATATCAAGAGTCAACCTTTGACTAAATTAATGTGGCTTGCTCACTACTCTCCACAGAGCAAAACTTATAACGTCGCTCATGTTTAATTATATTTTGCTATTGCAAATAGAAATTCTTTAAAAAGATAACCAAGGTTTCGACTTTCGGTAAATATCTAGGGCCGAAAATGTTTTTTGTTTTTTTATTACAAAGTGATTTGTAGTTATTTATGTTAATACTGCTGAATAGTGTTTCTTTTTTCTTATGTTTAACATTGATATAATATGTTTCTATTTGAACATAACAATACTTTCAGTAATTAGGGTCTATTATGGACACCTAATTTTACTCAAGTAGGTATCTCTTTTATGTAGATAAATTAAAATAAGTGAATTACATACCCAATTATCCAAAGGAAGACAAACATGAAACATGTTAAAAATAACATTAAAAGTTAATACTAAGTTTCTTATAATCACTTAACACAAACACAGGTTTCTTGGCACCAAAAAACACAGGTTTATAGTTTATATGTAAACCACACCAATTGATACGATTAATAAGTTCAGAAGTATTAAATATACAAACTCAAAAGAAGCTAAACTCCTTTGATATTTCTTTGTGCAAAGATTTAAATTTAACATCTAATAAACTTCTTAATGATGTTCAACAGGTCCATCATAAGCCGAATTAACACTTCCTTGGCCTGTTCCTTGAAGATTTTCTGAAAATTTATACAGAAATATTAGATCCTCAAAGTGGAAAATCAAACAAAAATGTACACAAATTAAGCTAAGCAACAAATATTTTACCTTGAATATGAACCACCAAAATCTGTCTTACTTCCTAGGCTTAGTTTCTTAAATGTTGATGCAGATTCTTCAAGAAGTTCAATCTCAAACAATGCATCCTCAATTACTTGACCCAATTTCTTGTCTTCACTAGCATTGTGAAAACAATCTCTTTTCTTAGCATCAAGAACCAGTTTTCTCCATATAGAGTCACTATTAAACAATGTTGAACCATTTCCAACAATCCAAAGGCAATATCTACAAAAATCAAACAATAAATTTTAATCACCTTATGCATATTCTCATTTATAAATTAAGGTGGTAGTTTAGTTTAACATACCTAGCTCTTGTCAATGCCACATTTGTTCTTTGTCTGTTGGAAAGAAAACCAACTTTTCCAGCACCATTTGCTCTAACTGTTGATATTATGATAATATCTTCTTCCCCGCCTTGAAAGCCATCGACGGAACGAACACTTAAACTGAAATCAGGATCAGAAACCGAAGTGTAATTCTTGACTTTCTCTTGAATTTCATAAACTTGAGCATTGTAAGGAGATATGACTCCTATGCTAGTTTTCTTCTTTGTCCTCACAAACTCTGCCAAAAAAACAGTGTTGCACTATTAAGAACACATAAAAATTATATTGACATAGTTAATGAGACAAGACAAGAAAAGGCGAGAGAATTTGGCAACCTTTGTGGAGGTTTCCAACAATCTCAGAAATAACTGCAGCTTCAACAGTGTTTTTTGTACTATGTCCAAGACCAATTTGTTCTCTTCCTTTAGCTACATTTATGAATGCATAAGAACCATAGATATCTCCTTCAAGGAATTTTTTGTTATAGCTTAAATTACTCAAAATTGGAGCATCAGAAAGCTTTCCTTCATAGAACTCTTCACTTGGAAATAAGCTAATTGAAGGACTCATCCTATACTGAACATTCAGCATATGCTTCTCATTTCCTAAGATTACCAACCTCTCAAATAAGCTTCTTCCAAATTCTGTCTTCTCAGCAATCTATAAGATGTTGATCAATTTAAAAAACATTACACATAAAAATGATCAAGATTCAATAAACAACAATTAAGATCACTAAAGTACTAACTATTTAGAAACAATGCTCAGTACCTTGCTTTTTACCAAGGCTGGAAGTTGTTTCTCATCGCCAATTAACACACAATGCCTAAGACCTGGGAGCTGTAATGGTACGGTTGACTCGCATTCTTTAAGCTGTGCAGCTTCATCAACTACCAGAAATTTAAGCTGTGCCATTCCTTCTGTGAACAACTTTACAGAACTTGATGCTGTACAGAAAATCAGACAAGCATTTGACAAGCATAATTTCTCGATTCCATGCTTGTCATTAGTGACCGGAATGAAAACGGATTGAGAAAGTGTAGTTAGTATTCCAACACATAATTCTCTTTCCAGGCTTGGCCACCCCAAGTAGTCAATAATTTCTTTTTCCTCATTTTCTACTTCTTCTTCATCATCATCCCTATAATTCAGAGTTCTCCTGTACATAACATGATTCAAGGAACTTTCAAGGGATCTAAGCAAATCTAAAGCTCTAGTCATCCTCCTCACATCACTGATCTGAATAAAACATGTTGGCATGTGTGTGTATAAAGTCTGCATACAGAATTCAAGTTTTCCTTTCAGTTCCCTGAAATTCTTCTTCACAAATTGATCAAATGTCATTATACTTTCAATGAGAGAATGATACTTATCTGCAATGTCACTGTATTTCATGTTCACAAATTCCTTCAATGTTTTAGAATCACCAAAGAGCAAGTTCCTTCTATACTGGATTTCAACAGTGCTGTTTTCTTTCTGCACAAAATCTTCGAATGGCATTAGGCCCTTCTCTTTCTGATACAATTTATATAGCTTCTTAGGTTCCTTGATCAGTTGAATCATTGATTCAACGCTATGTTTCCATCCACTTAGTGGAGCAAAACACTTAACAAGATTATTCACACGATTTTCGAGAAAGATATCTTTAAGGCCAACATAAGTGTCAACCTTCATTCTAGAACTATTGCCAAATAGGACTATGTCTCCAAAACCATATGATTCATGCTCAAGTGAATCCTTGACAAGGCTATGCAGCCGCGACGCAACAGCCATCACTGCTGTGTTGGTTGGAGCACATGTCAATGTCCTGACTCTAAGCTTCAAAAGGGAAAATAAGATACAAGCCACAGTCTTGGTTTTCCCAGTCCCAGGAGGTCCCCATATAAGGTTCATGGTGCTGTTATGTTGACATTTTGTCAAGCTTACACAGCTTGAAACTGCATCTTCTTGTGATTCATTGAGATTCTGAGACTGAATCATATTTCTTATGCTTGAAGTGCCAATAACATTTAGTCCTGAGGGACATATTTGACATTTTCTTCCAATCTAAG
This sequence comes from Arachis hypogaea, assembly GCF_003086295.3. Classification (NCBI taxonomy): domain Eukaryota; kingdom Viridiplantae; phylum Streptophyta; class Magnoliopsida; order Fabales; family Fabaceae; genus Arachis; species Arachis hypogaea. The sequence continues at coordinate 18,156,145 of NC_092052.1, forward strand.
AACAATAAAGAAAACATGTAACATGTTATTACCTCTGTTTTGAGAAATTAAGGGAATGAAGAACTTAGAAGCATTCAGATTATGATAATTTTAAACAGTCCAAATCATGCACTAGATTTATGTAATGTATTTACACCTAGTGACTCATTTGCATAAATTTATATTTACAAAGTAATTTACCATCAAACCAAAGTTAAAAAATGATATACAGTAAACTACATAACCTAAATTCACAACCTCAATATATAGAATATAGTTTTTTTTCCCCCTTACCATCATGTCAGGTCTTAGCACCTTTTCAATAATGCTCATATCTGCATCCTCTAGCTGTGAATTCAATGCCTTCCATATCCTAACATTTGTTAGAATGTTCATAAGATACACAGCATAAAGCTTCTTAACACCACCACTTCTGTCATATTCATTCATAGTGTCCATGTACTTGGAGGACAAAATTGGAATTGCATTGTCATATGCATGTTTTGGCCTAACAACATAACCAATATGGTAGAATTTTTTGGGGCTGTTGTTTAAATCATCTATGCATTTTGGTCTAACAGGAGTAAATGCAATAACATCTCCTAACATAGGCTCATATGATTTTCCAATTTCACCACCTTCTTCCACATCATCTTTATCCACATCATCACTATCACTAGTGTTCACCAATGTTAAGAGATGGAACAAATTCTTAGGAGGTTTGAAGAACTCTTTGTCCATTTCGACAGCCTCGATTTCGCAGAATCGAGCTCTAGAGACTCCTTTCAATCCTGAACACATGTCACTGCGTGTCTCTTCAATCAATGAAGGAATGAATGAGTTCATGTATTCTTTCACAGAATTGAATGTCTCTGGAATCTTAACAACCTGTTAAAAACACTGTTTCTTAAATTCATTTCTTAGCTTCACCAACATGGAAACAAAAACAAAATATTTATAAAAAAAGAAGAGAGAAAAGACTAAAATAACCTTGTGCTTGTAAAGATTATCATTCAGAACATCTCTTAGAGTCCAAGAAAAGACAATATCCAACAAACTGGATTCATCATCATGATCCTCCCTAGTATTTGACATCCTTTGCTAATTGATGAAGATCAAATCTGAATGAATTTCAAATAATAGCAAGAAACCATTAATATTCTCTGATAGATATAGTGAAACTATTCATCACTTGTATATGTTAATGTTAATGTTAAATATACACTTTATGGAAGTGAGAATGAAGAATACTTACTAAAATGAATCTGGCTGCCGTTGATGAATGTAAAAGAAAAACTACTTCAAGTGCTTAGTTGAAAATTAAACGTTCTTAGAATAAATATATATATATAGACAGTGAGAGAGAGACTTCATGCAATCAAGGCCAGGAAGAGAAATCAAAGGATCAACTTAAAAGTTAAGTGAAATTAGTAGTAATTAAAACACTACTTGGGAAATTAAACGGGGGAATGCTTTATTTATTTACGAGGCCTACCTAATTATTGGACTATTTTCTTGAAAAATGTTAATTACTTAATACTACAAATAGTAAAAATAATATTAAAATCAGCTACAAATATTAAAAAAAATATTTGTATGCTAAAATCAGCTATAAGTTCAGCTGTTATGTATTTATGTATATTTTATATTTTAATTTAAATTTTATACTAAGAAGGATGTTAGATGATCAGTGAATTTATTATTTTTGACAGTAATAAGTTAATAATATTTAAAAATATATTATTGAATTGTTAGACTAAAAATATTACACTGATAACTAAAAGTACTAACAAAAAATAATAAATTCTACTTGTATTTGAGTTTTTTTTTTCTTATATTAGCAGTTATTTTTTGTAATTGATTTTTGTGTATACCTAATTCGGTTTATTATTACAATTGTTTTCATTTATAATTTATAATAATAGTTTAATTTATAATTTATAATTATTTTTTTAAATTAGAAATGGAACTCAAATATGAGACCTCTAGATAAAGATAATAAGACTATGCTATTTAAGTTATAGCTGATTGGTTTTATAATTATTATTTTTGTTATAGTTTAATTTATAATTTGTATTTTATATTATTATTAATTTATTTTTATTGTTGTTGCTTTATAATATAATCGTGAACATTATTCTTCTCTCCGTGTTTATTTTTATTTTTATAATATATATTCCTCAAGACAAAATAACAAAACATGAAGCTAAAAAAATCTAATACAAAATCGTCCGTTTATTATATATATATATATATATATATATATATATATATATATATATATTTTATTGGTTATCAGTGGCTAAGAGAAGGGGGTTGAATCTTAGCCCATTTTTATTTTTGCTTGATAATACTTGTTGGCTTTTGAAACCATTTCTGGAAACTTTCTGTCTTTTTATCTCGTAACTAGCCACGAGACTTTTTCTTTTGTCTCGTCCCTAGCCACGAGACTTTTCTTTTTGTCTTGTCAGTCAGCACGAGATATTTTCAGTTTTATCTCCTGGTAGCAGAAGCAGAAATGGAGTAGAAGAAAGAGAGAATTACACCAAGATATATCTTGGTTCAGCTGCTAAGTGTAAGGCAGCCTACATCCAGTCTCCATCACAATAATGATGGAATTTCACTATAATCATTTTTAATTACAAACTGTAAAGTGCTAACCCAACTTACAAGGGAATTCCCACAGAATCATGAAACACAACACATATGTACAAAGGAACTCTAAGGATATCTATGGCTTTTTTCTTTTAATTTTACACTCTCTGTCTTTTTTCGCTCTATGGCTTTTTCATACAAACCTCACTGTTTGCCTTTTTTCATGAGACTCAAGACATGACAAAATTAAACAGAAAATTACAAAATGAAGAACATTGAAGGAGAAGAAATTCTGTCAGCTTGAAAAGCTATGAGAACTTTATGCCTTGTACTCTCACTCCTTGAATCAACCCTAAGTGTTCACCTATACTTATAGGGAGAAGTCTCCAAGGTTGAAACCAAACAAACCAAGCCAATCTTCTTCTTCTTCAAGTCATAACCGGTTCGGTCAGAGAGAGAGAAGAGATAACTCATACAAAACCCAACATGAAATTACCTCTAGTCCTTCCTTGGTCACCACTCTTCATCAATCCGAGCCCTTCATCTCTTCCTTGCTCTCCAAGATGAACTTCTGGCCCTTGATGCTTCATGATGATGATAGCTTCATCTACTCCAATCTCTGCCTCTTCCATCACGTAACCACTCTAGCTACTTCCTGTGATGGTTGATCAGAATCAGAGACAAGCCATCCTCCAAAGATCTTCTCCTAGCTGGCCGAGATCTTCTTCTTGTTTTTGGGTATGAGGAGCTCGAGATTACCTCACCAAATCTTACCATTTTTAGTGAGAATCTCAACCACTACATACTTTTTGTTTACTTTTTCTTGCCATCATTTTGATGGTCTTGATGCATGTAGTTCATTCTTTTTTTTGGTAGCTCAACTTAGCTTCCATAGTTTCCTGTGATATGACCGAAAGAGAAGAAGAGAGTTGAGAAAGAGGAAAGAGAAATTTGAACATTAACTAATGGAATATGACAAAGCAAATTAAATGTCCACTTTCCTTTTACTGAGCAACGTGTAGCTTAATAATATCCATCAAATCAATGACCAACTCTCTCTCATGTTTCCAATGCATGTATTAACTTCATTTTAATAAAATTTGAATTCCATTAGAAATGGATTCCGTTGGAAGCTAGAAGCAATACATTTGCTTTCTCTCAAACTTGGTTTCGGACCAAGTGTTGGATTATGTAGCAACAATTATTAACTTGGGCTTGTAGTAATAAGAGTTCAATTTGGCCCAAGTAAAGTAACCATAAATTAAACTAAGTGGATCAAAGGATTTTTTGTATCAATGCTGAATGTTAACTTTAATTTGGACTTATGATAATGTTTGAATTCTAGCTCAAATAATCACAAATTACTTCAGCTATACAATATAAAAAACATTAAACAAGACTGAATGGTTTTAAGCATATTGGGCTGGTAATAATTCTTTTTCTGTTCGGCCCAATAAGAAAACCTACATCACAAAATTATTAATTAACATATGTTAAATGAAAATCAAATTAATAATTTTGTAATTAATATAATTAATAATGTTTAATCATCACAAATATTAATTTAGAGTTTTCCAAACTCATCATATATATATTAACTAAATAATTAAACCTACAATAGATAAATAATTCAATTTATATATATATATATATATAGTAATATAATAAAATTTTAGATTTAGCTAATATATTGTGTAAATGTATATGTTAAACATACCAACTAAAAAAATTACATAAAAATTAGTTTTCAATAAATTTACTAAAATAAAAGTTTTAAATTTTTTATTAATATTAACATATGCACTAAGACATAATTCGTATTGATTTTTAGTGTATATATTATATTATTATTGATAATTATTCATATTGCAAAAGCTCACATCCTACATTCCTACTTCCTAGTCGGACCTTCTTTCCTAAGGCATCTCTTCTCCTTATATAAGTATTTATTTAGAAAAAAAAAATAAAAAGTAATATTTTTCAATCTATATTTAGTCAACTTTATTAGTTTTTTAGATTGTATTTTCAATGTTATTAAATTAAAAAGTAATGCTAGTTAACTACTTTTTTCGATCAAAATCAACAAACTTTTTTACAATTATTTCTTTCATCTTAAATTTTATATTTTAAATTATAAACATGTAATTTTAAATTTTAAATTATAAATATAAAATCTAATATTAATTAATATTGGTTAATTAAAATTTGATTTTTTATATTTTTAAATTAAATTATAGAGGTGAATTGTCATTTTTATTCCATATTTTACTTTTGAATTTAAAGTTTAAAAGTGTCCTATGTTGCAGAAAGAGAAAAAGAAAAAAAAAAATCCCTTTCACTATTTTTATTTTTTAGTCATCTGCTTACCCTTTAAGTTTCTTTGCTTTCTCTCTCTGTCTTTGAACCACATTCATATTCCCACCAATTAAAGAAACTCAACAACAGTGCATGAGAAAGAGACCACCCTAAATAACTTGCAATTGACTTGGCGTCAACCTTTGCTACTTTTTCATCTTTGGGTTAGGAGTGTGAACAATGCATTTCACTACATGTAAATAACCAATACCATTTCATAATTTTTTATCAGAAAAAACCTTAAAACCAACGGTTTTTAACGATTTGAGTCAACATTTATTCGGTACAAATATTAAATTATTCTTAATAAATAAATTTTACTAATTCATATATAAATTTATAGATAGAGGCATAATTATTAAAACCAAATCTAATTAATCGGTTCGACTGAAAAATTCTTCTATATCAATTCGATTCGATGTTTAGACCATATAAAATAAAGATTTGATATAGATGGTCAAATTTTTTTCCTTAATAAAAGAGATGTCATTCACAGCCACCATATTATCATTTTTTTAGTTAATATATATACAAATTATAATACATATAGATAACTTTTATCAAATAGTTTACTTCTATTTAATTTATCTTAATTTTACTTATAAACTCATTTATTTTTAAATTAATTATATTTTTATTTAACAATAATTATAAATTCACTTATTTTTTTATAATTATATAATATCTATTAATATTATTTTTCAATAAATACTTGTAGTATATAATAATATAATAGTATAATAGATATAAACTAATTAATAAATTATTGAAATTTAAAAATAATAGTTATTTTGATATAAAATCAAAATGAAAATATTTATGATAGAGTAAAATTAACAAAATATTTATTATTTATGTTCTATATTGTTTTAGAATAGCTAGATATTCTTAAAATGTTAGTAAAAATATGTATTTTAAATTTTAATTTTAAATTTTTTATTATTTTTAATTTACATAAGATTGGGTCAACCGATTCAATTAGTGATCCATCAGTTAAATCAGTGACTTATAGGGCCGTCAAAATGGGTTAAACCCATCGGGTCAGTCCATTTACCCGTTTAAATGGGCGGGCTTTGCCTCTAAAATTAAGCCCATTTAAATTTCGGGCTAAACAGACTGAACCCGATTAACCCGAAAAAAATAACGGCTTAAACAGGCTAGCCCGCGGGCTAAACGGGTGGCCCGTTTAATTTTTTTTTACATTTTAAAAAAAAAAAGTAGCATGTTTAGCTAATATTTCTCCCGACTCGACCCGAAAATCCGACCCATCAACTAAAAAAATATTATTTTTAATGGTTTTTGACCTAAAAGTGATATTTTTTGTCAAAATATTTTTCAAAAAATAAAATAAAATGATAAACGGGTTGGCTCGTTTAACCCATTAGACTGACCATAAACGGTCCGGACTAGAAAATTCTAGCCTGCGAATAAAACGGGCTTAAACGGGCTAGCCTGTTTAACCCACGGGCTTAATGGGTCGGGCCTAAATGGGCCGGACTAGCCCGTTTGACAGCCCTAATGACTTAATAACTTAGTAGTCTGACAGATTTGATCATTGGTGACAACTTGAATGGAAGTACAAGTTGTGTTAATTTTGTTGAGTTTGAGAAATAATTTAATTATTAATAATGACCAAAATATGTTTTTAGTTGGATTTAAAAGTCCAAAAATTTTTAAGAGTAAAATTATAAAAATAAATTTATTTAAAATAAAAATAATGTGATTAAGTTTAATTTACTTAGATGTGGTTAAAAAATAATTAAATAATTATATACCATAAAAATTTGATTCTATTGAAGGATAAAATTAAAATTTATTTTTATGTATCATATTTGTACCCAATGTTTTCGTCCTATTTTAAGTCTCTAACGTTTTAAAATCGTCTCAATTTTGCCCCGTCGTTAATTCTGTTAACAGATCCTAACGGCAGGACAACATTGAGCCAATTTTAAAATGTTAGGAACTTAAATAAAATGATTTAAATATTAAGGACAATTTTAAAATTTATCCCAAAATATAAAACAAAAACGATACTTTATTTTTTTTTATGTATAAACTATAGTAAAAAATAAATAGAAATTATGTACTTTATACGTGCAAATCTTTGTAAACATAGTGTAAACTAATCAATTGCCGATGAAAGTTTCATTTAGGGTTACCTTTTTGTTCCTATTTAGTATTTACTGCAGCTAATTATCCTTCACTGCTTCTATTTACTAATGTGGGTTGAAGTTTTTTATTGTGGACGGTTCAGTTTCCTTCAGTTATAGTGACTGGCTTACTGCTATATACGTCAACAAAATAAAGAGAAAATTTGTGACTCATATTCTTTATTTGTGTCATTTAGAATTCAGAGAGAAAAAAACAAGGATCAAGGATGGAGGAGACTTCAACAAGCACACAGAAAAATGATAAGCATCAAAGCTTGTTGGATATTATGTTCTCATGGACTCTCCATGATGTTCTCAACCACAAGCTCTACAAAGACAAGGTCTTTTTTATTATTATTGTGTTATATTCAATATTCTTTAACCTTTGATATTCTTACATTATTCTTTTTATTTATCTAGTAAGTTCTCTGTTTTTGTTCTGTTTTTAAATTTTTAACAGAGTGAGGAAACAAAATGTAGAATTGAAAGAGTGCTGTTCTTCATAAGTACAAAGTTGCTCGTGTATTTTTAATCACAAATTTGCAAACTAAATTGTATTCTTAATTTCAACTTCTCTTCAAAAAAGATTAATACAAACATTGTTTTTCTGCTTTAAGAATGTACAAAACACTGTGACACCCTTCTTTATTAGTGAGGTAAGTAGATAATGAAATTTCTTAGCAAGATGGGAAGCACTATAACTTTGTAATATAATAGTTATAGTTATATATTATGCCTCAAATGATGTTAATTTTATTATCTATTTTGGTTGCACTTTCTATACCATTTTTGATCTTCTAGGAGATACAATGTTTTTCTTCACAGGTTCAGAAGATTCCACTCTCATTCTCCTCAACAAAAGAGTACTTGAACTCATTTATTTTCCCACTGATTGAGGAAACTCACAGTGATCTGTGCTCAGGAATAGAAGGTGTTTCTCAAGCTCCATTTTGTGAGGTCATGACAATTCAAAGGTCCAAGGACTTCAAACCTCCCAAGGCCTTGTTCTATAAAATGAGAGTAAAGAAGGTCACTGAAGAAGTTCAAAATGTTGGAAAATATGAACCTGAATTTGGAGACATTGTTGCTTTCACAGATGTTAGACCAAAAGGGATATATGACTTGAACAGGCCTAAAATGCAATACCATATTGCTTTTATTTGTGGATCAGAAGATGAATTTACTGATGAGATTGAAGTACTTTCATCTAAATGCTTGGATATGGATTTTGAATTTTCCGGGAATATTAACGAAACACAAAAGCTCTATGTTGTATATTTGTTGAACATGACCACAAATATTCGCATTTGGCGAGCACTGAATGTTGGTGAAAAGATGAACATTATTGAAAAAGTTCTGCAGCATGAGCCTAATTCAAATGTAAGCTAAGTGTTATTTGAAAAGCATAATTGAGGCTAGTTGCAAACTTTTTTGTACCAATAACTAATTGAACACCGATGGAAACATTTTCTACATGAGATTCATATTATAGATGTTCATGCATTGTTCTCTGATTTTGATATGCTGCTACTTTTGTTGAATATATTTGATTTCTTATTTTTAATTCCAATGGTTATACCATATTTTACAGATTGAAGAAGTCTGTCAGATTTGCTGTTCTGGAGAAAGCATGACTCAGTCTCCAGCTCAATCTTCAGCACAAATCATAATCCGTGCTCAGAATCTGAATGAATCTCAAAGAGATTCTGTTCTAAGCTGTGTTGCTATGAGCAAATGCCATTACAGTCATAATGTTAAACTTATATGGGGCCCCCCGGGAACCGGCAAAACAAAGACTGTTGCTTGCTTGTTATATTCATTGCTCCGGGAAAAGATCAGAACATTGACATGTGCTCCAACTAATAATGCAGTGTTGACCGTGGCGTCTCGCCTGCATAGTTTGTTTAAGCAGTCACAGAAGTTTGATACTTATGGCCTTGGTAACATTTTGCTATTTGGCAACAAAAACAGAATGAAAGTGGACAATTTTCCCGGTCTTGAAGACGTGTTTCTTGATTATAGAGTGGAAGAGCTTTTAAAGTGTTTTATGCCATTAACCGGGTGGAAACATCACTTGGAACTTATGATCAAGTTACTGAAGAACCCCAATCAACAATATAGGTGTGAACTGAATGATAAGGAGGATCTAATGTCATTGGAAGAATTTGCTAAGAAAAGTAACAGCAATGTAAAACGTGCATATTCTTCATACAAGAGAAAAGTGAAGAGTTCTAACCTTTTGACATTTGAGCAATTTGTTGAGAAGAAATTCGATGGCATTGTAGAGTCTTACAATTTGTATGTTGAAGATAAAAAGATGAGTACCTCTGGTATGACGATGGAGCAATTTGTGAAGCAAAGGTTCAGTTACATTGGAGGTAGGCTCAAGTTGTTCATGAAAGCCTTGTATACTCACCTACCAACATCTATGATTTCATTCAAAGTGGTAAAGAAAATGTTCATTGCTCTGAATTTGTTGAAATCTTTGGAAACTTCGCTGCGCAATACCAAGTTCAAACGAGACTTTCATCAATGTAAAGATGGAAAAAGCCTACAAAGCATTCTAAGTTCACTATCACGTTCAATTTCGCTTCCTTGGATCACAAGCAAACATGGCGTGTCAATGTTTTGCATTGAGAAAGCATGCTTAGTATTTTGTACTGCATCAAGTTCTTCTAAACTGCATACTCAAGAAGGGGAAAAGTTCCGGTTTGTAGTTATTGATGAAGCAGCACAGCTGAGAGAATGTGAATCAGCAATTCCATTGCAACTTCCTGGTCTTCAACATGCTGTTCTCATAGGTGATGAAAGACAGCTTCCTGCATTGGTTAAAAGCAAGGTACTTTGGATGCTCAAGCACTAAAATATAGGGAAAAAGAGTTGTTTACTTGATTACCATATATGAAATTAGGTCACAAAAATGTGAGTTTGGTTTAGATTCTGAAATCTTTTAAAGGAAACTTTCTGGTGCACAAGCATCCGTGTTAACGCAGGATCCGGGAAAGGGCACCTAAGGGGTGTAATGTACACAGCTTAACCTGATAATTATATCGGTGGTTGTTTCCATGGTTTGAACCCGTGTTTAAAATACCCTAACCAAGTAGTTTTGCTTGTTTAATCTTTTTAAATATTCTAGTAGATACTCCTTTGGTTTAGTAACTTAGTTGTTTTGAATTTTGTTTATTATTGAAGATCATTATCTAATATGTTAATTGATCAAATTTTAGATAGCTGAGAAGGCTGAATTTGGAAGAAGTTTGTTTGAGAGATTGGTATTGTTGGGAAAAGAGAGGCACATGCTTAATATTCAGTATAGGATGCATCCATCAATTAGCAAATTCCCAAGTGAAGAGTTCTATGATAAGCAACTTGCTGATGCATCCATTGTCAAATTAACAAGCTACAATAAACAATTCCTTAAAGGGAAAATGTATGGCTCCTACTCTTTCATCAACATATCAAGGGGTAAAGAGCAGTCTAATCATGATCATAGTTTGAAGAACATTGCTGAGGCTGCTGCTGTCTCAGAGATTATTCAAAGACTTAGAAAAGGTTAGTTTATCTTTCTCATCATTTGTAATTAAGCTTGAATAGTTTTTTAGTCCCTATAAAGTTTTGCCATGATATTGGTACCTCTTTTTTCTTAAAATGTGTTTAGTCTTACCATGTCATTAGAAATGATAGATATTTTAAAAAAAATAATGAGAGTCCTAACTCATCTTTTTAATTATCTTCTTAATTTCTAAATAAAAAAGTTTTAATTTTTTTTTATCTTTTTGATATTTTCGAAAAATAAGATATATATTTGAATTTTTACTCATTTAAGTATTAGGAGGATAATTAAGAGATTGGATTAATAACATTATTTTTTATCTATACCAATATTTCCTAAATTTTCTTGATTATTTATAATATCTTAATTTAATATGAAGTTTAGATGATAGGAACCAAGGAACTTACCTATAGAAAAATGAGAAACCAACACCAACCAAAACTTTTAATGGGACCAAAATAATTTTGAAACATTTAAACACACAATTATAGGGAATAAAAACATAGTTAAACCTAATATGATATATATATGATATGATATTATTTCTTTTCCCTCTCTTGTTGCCAGAATGTTTGACAAGAAGAAAGAAAGTTAGCATAGGAATCATATCTCCATACAATGGTCAAGTACATGAAATCCAGAAGACCATAAAGCAATATATTTCAGACAGTGATCCTAACTTCTCTGTGAGTGTTCGTTCTGTTGATGGTTTTCAAGGTGGTGAAGAAGACATAATTATAATATCAACTGTGAGATCCAATGGTGTTGGAAATATTGGTTTTCTTTCAAATAGACAAAGAACAAATGTGGCATTGACGAGGGCTAGGTATGCCACTAATGAAAGATAGTTGTTTTTGCTGACATGATGTTACATGATTAGATCTATGTGTAAAATTGTTTTATACTAGCAGTGTATCGAAATTAAATTGTATTATATAACTGAAAATAACCAACTTTATTAATTATGTGCATTTTGGTAATTTGAGATTTCATACACCAAAAAAAATGTACCTACATGAATCCATTATATATTGTAGATATATGTTATGATCATGCTCTAAATGGTGAGATTTAGTTCTTTTTTATTGAAAAACTTTTGGTTTGGTTTTATGCACAGATATTGCCTTTGGATATTAGGAAATGCATCAACTTTGATAAACCGTAACAATGTATGGAGGGAACTGGTTCTTGATGCTAAGGAAAGAAACTGCTTCCACAATGCTTATGAGGATGAGAAACTGGCTCAGGCCATTGAGAATTCCTTGTGGGACCTTGAACTTGATTCACTGGAGGCACCATTCAAGAAACTAAGTTTATGGGACAATTCTAATACAGCTTCTACTTCCTTTAGGTATGTGGAATCTTATAACTTGCTAACTTTATATGTATGTTCATTTGAATATAAATTAATGTATATCATTATAAGTTAGTTTTCAACATGGGCCCATATGAAATTGAATTATTACTACTTATGACTGGACAAAATTAATTAGAAACATATTTTGGTTAGTATTTTGTATTGCATTGAATTAACATATTTTTGTAAATCTTATATTGTTGTAAAAAAATGTAACAAATTAATATAAAAAACAGATTTTAGAGAACACATTGTATTTTTCGGTTGTTTATTTTATAATGGTGGATTGTAATTTTTGTGAGGTTCTCTTTGGGCAGAGCACATAAACCAAGATTGATGTATAAAATCAAAACATGAAGACATTGAATCACATGTTTATGCAATGCCATGGAACATGCCATCCCTAAAGACCTTTGTTGAGTTTTGAACTTGTGATCAAGAAGCAGAGAAGCAAATCAACCTTTTGAGTTTTTGTCATCCATGCATGCTGGCAATGGCAATACTGTAATTGTATTTTGAACATAACTTATCCTTATTACCATGCGTATTCTACCATGATTTACTAATTTTTGGTGGATTATGCTAAAGATTATTTAGAAATGCAATTTATCCTTGCATTTTTTTTTTTACTTTTTAAGGGATGAAATACAAGCTACATGTATTAAGATTATATGGCGAAATTTGGTGAATTTTATTATTAATTATTCATTGTATGAATTGTATGCTTTATACTTTAGTATCTCTATAACTCTATTCGTCATATATTTTGTTGGAATAATTTTGGACTCATTTCGCAAATAATATAAGGTATTTATTCTTATGAAATTATCTATATGTAAAAATATAAATATATGATATTAATTTTTTTCTTGGTCAGTGATATTGAAATATTGCAAGTTAGATTCATTGTTGGACTTGCATGAATACGATGAAGGTATTATGTATAAGTAATTGAAATTCACATGCAGATCTCTTTTATGTAAAATTAGTAGTTAAGAAATGATAATTTAGTCAAATTTATTAAATTATCTAACAATTTTTAATTATCAATTTTACGTAAAAAATAACTGCATCGAATTTTCCGCTTTTTAATTTTATTATGGAGAACAGATTGATGCAGGACAGCAATATGGAGAGCATACATATTTTATCGGCGTGTAGTGTTAGGTGGCTACAAATCGGACGGTGCGAGTTCTCTCAGGCAAATCGGACGGTCCAATTTCAGGGGACAGAACAGACGGTCCAAATTGTCCCTCTCCCACCACGTGTCGCATGGACGTTGCTCCCCACAACAGTGTCCTTAACTCCAGCATAACCCTTTACTGCATGCATATCCACCCTCTGAAATGAGTTTCATCTCCATCCCACCTAGTAACCATTCTCCCATCTTCTCCTTCATCTAATTCTTCTTCTTCTCCCCACAAGTGGTTGAAAAAAATTAAAATACCAAAAAAAAAATTTTAAAATGTTGATCATCCTAAACTTTATATTATAAGATATCTTAGTTATCTTGATTATGTAAGTTTATTTATTAAATTTTGTTTTATATTTTAGAATTATAATTATTATTATAAAAAATTTAATTATAGTTGTTGTTAGTAGCTCAACTTAAAAACATAATAATAATAATAATAATAATAATAATAATAATAATTTATTATTATTATTATTATTATTATTATTATTATTATTATTTCTATTTCGGAGTTACAATTGTTGTTGTTAGAAGTTTAATTATAATTGTTGTTGTTATTACTAGTTCAACATAGAAACAGTGAGATTATTATTATTATTATTATTATTATTATTATTATTATTATTATTATTAATTCAGAATTATAATTATTGTTGTTAGAAATTTAATTATAATTGTTGTTGTTAGTAGGTCAATTTAGGAACATATATCAATGACTATTATTATTATTATTATTATTATTATTATTATTATTATTATTATTATTAATTCATTTAGAATTATAATTATTATTATTAGAAATTTAATTTAGTTGTTGTTGTTAGTAGTTCAAATTAGAGTCATATATCAGTGACGTTGTCCTCATCGTCGTCGTTGTTGTTGATTGAAATTTAAGAATATATGTTTAAATAATAGTTAGAAATATATATATAAATATAGTTAGAGAATATTTTAATCAATATTAATGTTTGAGTTAGACTAATATGATAGATTAGTAAAAAGAATATGTTTAGAATTTTTTGTAATATTTTTAGTAAAAAATATATGTTTAAAAAATACATTTTTGGATTAATATTGTTGATTTTGATCAATAATTAGGTTTTGTAAAATATAATAATATAATGTATTTATTTTTCGATAATAATTATTTGTTTACTATTAGGTTTTTAATTGACATAAATATGCTGTTGTAAGTGAGGTTTTAATATTATAGTAGAACATTAGTTAGGTAGGAATTGAAAGTATCTATTAGTTATTATTATTAGTGGTAAGTTATAAATAATTTGTTGGATATATTAGTTGTTCTAGTTAAAAAATTATTATATTTTAGTAGTAAATTAATAATTGTTGATAGTTTGATTAATAATTTATGTTTTTGTAGAGTTTACGGATGTTGACGTGTGATTACCCTGTCCATCCGGATCAGTACGATGATAGGGTGAAGGAGCATTTACGATTTATTGCTTTTTATCATGCATCTCAGATTAGAATAGTCCAATGTCAGAAAGGACTCGTAAATGCTCTAGTCGAAAGGTGGTATCCAGACACACATACCTTTTACCTTCCGATTGGTGAATGTGCTGAAGATATGGCTATGATTCTTGGTCTTCCGACGGACGGTCTTCCAGTCACAGGAATGACTATGAGTAGTTTTGAAGCCTTAGAGGCAGAGTGTTTGCACCAATTTGAGGTTGCACCGAGAAAGTCAAACTGTAGAGGAAGCGGTATAAAACTGACGTGGCTTCGAGATCTAAAAGAACGGTTACAGTTGACTGATGAAAACAATATACAGAGGTACGTGAAGTACCACATTATGTTGTTGATCGGTACGATATTGTTTGGAGACAAGCTTGGGGCATCTGTGCACTGAAAGTTTCTGCCTTTACTTCGTAATTTTGGCAGTATCGGACAGTACAGTTGGGGACGGCTTGCCTCGCACACCTGTACAGGGCGTTATGCAGGGCATCTCGTTTTGACTGTAAGGAGATTGACAGTCCGCTAACACAGCTGCTCGTTTGGGCATGGATCCGCCTGCCATATCTAGCGCCGGTTCGTAGGAAATTTCGTAGTTTTTCGCTTGCAAACATGTAACATTATCTTACATTTACTCCGTATCTTCATATTTAGAATCCAGTTCTGTTAATGAATTAAGTCATATTAGGTGACGTAATTGGGAGCGTGGAAACCAACGCTTTAGGTATCTTACACTTGCTCACTTTAGGAAGACCTTGGATAATCTTCAGGAAGGCCAGTTATATTTTCATTAAAGAAGTATTTCGTTTAGTTTAATAACCGAAATTAAAGGTAAATAAACACTCAATACATCAATGATGATATAAATAAACTTTACATCAGGTTATTATCTCAATCTTAACGAAAAAAGAAAACATAAAAACATAAATAAATATTGATAATAAACACTAATTAATATTTAACTACATCAATAACTAACAAAAAATATTATTATCCTAAACTTAACTACATAAACACATAAACAAATGCTAATTGAATATGTTTTCACATATCACTTAACTATTTGGTCCATCAATCAATATAAATTATTACAGAATTCTAATCTGTCTTATAAATATAGGCAATTACGTACCGGCGCTTATATTTCGGAAACTCCGGAGCATGCATGGCTTTCAAATCCAACATTCGCATAAAAGATGGCTCCTCAAACGGTACTTCGTTTGCCAGTGCATTTGCCACGTCTGTCATATTTGGAGCCATAGTGCCGTCACCTTGATCTTTATCTCTATTTGGATCAACAACTTCATAATTGCTTTCGAACTCTTTCTCACTGTCACTATTGTAATCTTTCCGTACAATATTTTGGTCGGCCTCAGATTGTTCGAATTCAATGTACAGCTCGATGAACGACATTTGGGCACGACTTTCAATATACATTGAAAACATCTCTTGCATACTTGCTTCGTCGGTTATATATTTGGTTTGAAATTGAACGAATCCACCAAATACTAGTATGGGATATCTGTATAAAATACATGATATTTTCCTTGACATCGCAGAATCTATCTTCTCACAAATCACACTTTTGAGCTCTTCAAATGAGATTGTGAAGGGAATAACAACATCTAACGGATTTTCACAAATAAATTTTACTACTTCAAATGTTTGTAACAAAATCTGACCAAAATAATACACTTTTAAAAGAACTCTATCATCTATTTCTCTCACCAATCTAAACAGAAACAAAACCTCACTATCAATTTTTTTTACCTCATAGCAAAGAAGAGAGAACCAGGAGTGGAAGAAAGCAAAAGAACAAGATGAAGAAGACGGTATCTGCTGCCTTGTTTATGAGTTACACATTTTTAAATACATCTATCTGCATAAATCGGACTCAGTGAGTTGTTCCAGCTCATTCAAAAAATTATATAATAATCAATTCAGACCATCCGAATTGATTTTCGTATTATTAAAAAAAATAGCTTCATATACAACACGATTTGAAATTTCTCTCCTTGCAAATCGGACCGTCCGATTTGTCCATTATATTTTTTTCCAACCACAACTCGCATAGTCCGACTTGTTTATATAACAACGCAGAAAAAACTGCTCCACATATTTGTCTAGCACCTCTATACCCCAAAACGCAGCACATCACATTCACAGCTTTCATAACCAAAAAAATGAGCCACAAAAAATTCAAAAAATTGTTGCGTCCTAAAATCAAATTAATTAACCGCACATGTATATAAATAAAGAGTTAATCTTGCAAAATGCTGCAAATTACATAATCTTCACATAAGGCTATGAATTCTTGTTCTTTATGTGGAATCTTTTACATCCTCAATACATATATTCGTTAGCAGAACAGAATTTTTTTCTTTTAATTTGGGATTCAGAAGCATAAAGGGTGGGATACGGAACTTTGTACCTGGTGCGAGCAATGGCCACTTGTGCAGCCATGTACAAGTTCAGAAAACAGTATATTACAAGAACAATCGCCACAAACCCATACCCTTTTGGGACCAACTTAATTATCGTCGCCATTTTTGTGTTGATTAATAGTAGCAGTGGTTCTTCTTCTAAGTTTTAACAAGTAATCACATGAACAGAGCCATGCAGTGCTTTGGGATGATTTTGCTTTCAATCTCAGATCGATGTTGAGATTATATATAGAGTTATAGACCGATTCAATTCAATAATAAATAATTAGTGTGGTACCCTGATTATTATTATTAGTATTGTTTGGATTTTGATTTTGGCTTAGCTAATTAGACAAAATTAAATTTAACTAATATTTTATATTCCAAGAGGAATGTAGTAAAATTACATAAAATGATCAAATTAATTTTATTAATATTTTAATGTGTCAGACATGGAAGATAGTGGTAAAATTCTGTGTTGTTGGCTTTATCTGTGGATTGTCCTCCAAGGCAGAGAATATTAGAAGTCAACATTTGACTAAATTAATGTGGCTTGCTCACTACTCCACATAGCAAAACTTATATGGTCTCTGATGTTTAATTATATTTTATTTTTGTAAATTTTATGATATTTATCATTTGGTGTTTAATTTTTATTTAATTTATTTTTTTAGTAAATTTTAAATATTTAAAAATTATTTATTTTTATATTTTTAAAATTAAATATTAACTGTTAATTCTTTTTATTAAATTAAACACTATTTTTTATGGTTTTTTAATTAAACGCTAAATAGTGTTTTTTTTTCTCTTATGTTTAACATTGATATATATGTTTTTATTTGAACATAATTGTTGAATTAGAAAAATAATTAACACTTTGATGATAATAAATATGATTAAGTTGAGTTAATATCTTAAATAATTTTTAATAAATTGGTTCAAGTGTGCAGGTCCAATATTATTTTTGTTATAATCCAAAATAATGAAGCAAAATGCACTCAAGTGTGCTGAACATGACCCACAAACCAAGTTTAATACCAACCAAACTTTAGTAAATTAAATCTAAACTAGGTTTCTCATATGCACTTCTGGTAAACACAAGAGAGAGAACTTCATCTTCGAACTCACACACCAGAAAAAAAAAGAAAGCTAATTAAGAAAGCAATGTCCAATCAAACTAATCAAGAACATGTTAAGTTAGAGGTTAAAGGTAATTAGTTTTCATTTGCATGCAAGTTGATTTCTTCACTTTTTTTCAACTCTTTGCACCACTATTTCGGGTAACAAGAGGAAACAGGTGGTTAAACTTTATCTACTATAAATCAATGGCCCACAATGTTACTTGGAACCAAAGTACTCTTTCAATGGTTTGGATTTGGAATTATCACTGAGCAAATCAATTTCTGCTGTTCTGTCCTCCTCGGTCAAGCAAAGGATCAGATTTGAAATTTCTAATTTAAGGGTTGATTGAGGAAAGAGAAAGAAGGATCTCTGTTAGTCCAAAGTCCAAGAAGTTGACTTTGAGAAAATCCTAACTGTGGCTCTGATGAAGATACAAAAAGAAAAATGAATCACATTAGAGCTGAAGGAGAGAGAACCCGAATTAGAGAGAAGAGAAAAACCTCACAAACAGAGTTTGAAGTCTTGGAAGCATTGCACCTACACTAAAAGGAGCACTCCGCCAAGATGAAGAACAATATTTTGAGTTTAGAAGTTGGGTTTAGCATATAGAGTCAATGCTGTGAATCATCATCTCCTTCATGTTTCACTATTTATATTTCTGTTTCAATGTATATCTGTTTTTTATTCTGTCTGAAGTAAAAGGCAAGAAAGAAAGGCATTGAAAAAAAGTCATTGAGTGAAAAAGGCTGAGAGAAACACTTCAGAGAAAAAACTAAGAGTGATTTCAGATTTCTTTTGATTGTATTTCTGTTTTGTATCAAGTACCTGAGAGGTATCCCTTGCTAAGTTGGGTAAGTACTTAATGTGTCTGGTTTAAGTAGTTACATTACCAAATCAAGTTTATGTTGAAGCTTGATATGTCTCAGATAGGATTACGTGGAGTTCTAGAGATTTGGTGTATGTAATACTTAAAAGATAGTGAAAATTCCATCAACGTTGTGGTGGAGACTAGATGTAGGTTGCATTACACATGGTAACTGAACTAGGATATATGTCTATGTCACCTTCCTCCTCTCTGCTTTAGTTTTGTTTTTCTGATTTTTATGAGACAAAACTAAATTGTCTCCTGCTTAATCCGCTGCGCAGACCAAACAAATTCCAAGTTTATTATGATTTTAAAGCTTAATCAATCAAAGTTAAAGAAGGCCATAGATTCAACCCCTCTCTTCTCTAAGATTTCTGGAACCTTCAATCAGTATCAGAGCACAGTTGACCCATACTGTTAATTTGGGTAGAGTACCAATGGAAACTCTCGCTTGTGACGGTGTCACCAAAGCAAGATTCTCCGCTCATTGGCGTGGGTGAACCGGTAGAGACTGTTGTCTCCTGGCCTGATATGTGCCATTAATGGGTGACATGGCAGAATGGCTATGATCAGCATCATTGGTATCAAGAGTTAAGGTTTCAAGAATCAAGCTTAATATCTTGGAGTAAAGGTCCAATGGCTAACAACTTGGGTACAACCACAGCGGCCTACACACTAACAAAGGGTCAGTCAAACAACATGCCTCCCTTCTTTAATGGGAAGAACTATGTTTACTGGAAATAAAAGATGTGGATCTATCTTCATTCAATCAATTGATTATAACATATGGATGATAGTTGTGAATGGTCCTAAAATTCTAACAAAGACTAGTGCTGATGGAGTGGTAACTCCAAAGAAAGAAGCCGAATAGAATGATGATGACAAAAAGAAGGTGGAGCTGAATGCTAAAGCTATAACCTTGTTACACTGTGCTATCAGTTTCGAGGAGTACCGAAAGGTGTCTAGATTCAAGACGGTAAAAAAATATGTGAGAAACTACAGGTTACACACGAAGGCACCAAACAAGTAAAAAAAAGGATCGATATGCTGCAAAAAGAGTATAAGATGTTTACCATGAAGGATGGAGAAATCATTGATGAGATGTTTGAGAAATTCTCAATCATCATCAACAGCCTTGATGCTATGGACTTAACGCACACCAAACAAACTCTAGTAAGAAACGTCCTTAGAAGCCTCACAAAAAAGTGGAAAACAAAAGCCAGTGTTCTAGCCGAGAGTAACAACCTGAGCTCACTAATCTATGATGAGCTGATATAAGTTTGTGTATGCTTTAGTTGTATTCTCTATATGTATATAAATAAACAGGAAACAAAAGAAGAGCACACATTTAGGCCTTATAAAAGAAAGGGGGAGCACTTCAAAACCTTTTTAGTATCATCAAATGGAAGTGTTTTAATCTTGTCTGATCTGTTTCAATTCCTTTGATTATACTCCTTGAAAATATGTTTGTCATCAAGAAAGAAATTGTTGAGTTAGAAAAATAACTAATACTTTGATGATGACAAACGTGATTAAGTTGGGTTAAAAACTCAAATGATTTTTGATAAATTAATTCAAGTGTGCAGGCCCAAAGTTATTTTTGTTGCAGCCCAAACCAATGAAGCAAAATGCACTCAAGTGTGCTGAATGGAACATGACCCATGGACCAAGTCCAATACCAACCAAGCTTCAGTGAATTAAACCTAAACTAGGTTTCTCATATGCACTTTGGGTAAACACAAGAGAGAGAGAATTTCATTTTCGAACTCACATACCAGAGAATAAAGAAAGAGAAAGCTAGTCAAGAAAGCAATATCCAATCAAACTAATCAAGAGAATGTTAAGCTAAGTCAGAGGTTAAAAGTAATTAGTTTTCATTTGCATGTAAGTTGATTTCTTCACTTCTTTTCTAATTTTCTGCACCACTATTTTGGGTAACAAGAGAAAAGAGGTGGCTGAACTTTATCTGCTGTAAATTAATAGCCTACAAATATTACTTGAGGCCAAAGTACTATTTCAAGGGTTTGGATTTGGGATTATCACTGAACAAATCAATTTCTATTGTTCTATCCTCCTCGGTCAAGCAAATGATCAGATTTGAAATCCCTAATTTAAGGGTTGATTGAAGAAAGAGAATGAAGGATCTCTGCTAGACCAAGGTCCAAGAATTTGACTTTGAGAAAACCCTAACTGTGGCTCTGATGAAGATGCAAAAAGGAAAATGAATCATATTAGAGTTGAAGGATAGAGAACCCGAATTAGAGAGAAGAGAAAAACCTCACAAATAGAGTTTAAAGTCTTGGAAGCATTACACCTCCACTAAAGGGAGCACTCCGCCAAGATGAAGAATAACGATTTGAGTTCAGAAGTTGGGTTTAGCATAAAGAGTCAAGGCTGTGAATCATCATCTCCTTCATGTTTTTACTAAAAGGCAAGAAAGAGAGGCATTGAGAAAAAACCATTGAGAGAAAAAGGTTGAGAAAAACACTTGAAAAAAAAGTCAAGAGTAATTTCATATTTCTTTTAGTTGTATTTTTATTTTGTATAAAGTACCTGAGAGGTATCCCTTACTAAGTTGGGTAAGCACTTAGTGTGTCTGGTTTAGGTAGTTACGTTACCAAATCAAGTTTATGTTAAAGCTTGATGTGTCTCAGATAGGATTACGTTGAGTCTTAAAAAATTAGTGTATATAATACTTAAAAGATAGTAAAAATTACATACCCAATTACCCAAATGTATTAAGTATCCAAAGGAAGACATACATGAAACATATTACAAATAAATACTAAAAGTTAAAATTAAGTTTCTTATAATCAGTTATCACACAACACGGTTTTCTACTTTCTTGGCACCAAAGAACAACAGGTTTATAGTTTATATGTAAACCACACTATCCGTCTGAACATTAATTGAAGAAAACACCAATTGATACGATTAATAAGTTCAAAAGAATTAAATATACAAGTTGAAAAGAAGCTAAGCTCCTTGACGATGTTGCATCCACCAGGTCCATCATAAACCGAATTAACACTTCCTTGGCCTGTTCCGTGAAGATTTTCTGAAAATTTATACAAGAATATTAGATCCTCAAAAGTCAAAAGTGAAAAATCATACAAAACTGTACACAAATTAAGCTAGGCAACAAACATTTTACCTTGAATATGAACCACCAAATTCTGACTTACTCCCTAGGCTTAGTTTCTTAAATGTTGATGCAGATTCTTCAAGAAGTTCAATCTCAAACAATGCATCATCAATTACTTGACCCAATTTCTTGTCTTTACTAGCATTGTGAAAACAATTTCTTTTCTTAGCATCAAGAACCAGTTTACTCCATATAGACTCACTATTAAACAATGTTGAACCATTGCCAACAATCCAAAGGCAATATCTACAAAAATCAAACAATAAATTTTAATCACCTTATGCATATTCTCATTTATAAATTAAGGTGGTAGTTTAGTTTAACATACCTAGCTCTTGTCAATGCCACATTTGTTCTTTGTCTGTTGGAAAGAAAACCAACTTTTCCAGCACCATTTGCTCTAACTGTTGATATTATGATAATGTCTTCTTCGCCGCCTTGAAAGCCATCGACGGAACGAACACTTAAACTGAAATCAGGATCAGAAACTGAAGTGTAATTCTTAACTTTCTCTTGAATTTCATAAACTTGAGCATTGTAAGGAGATATGATTCCTATGCTAGTTTTCTTCTTTGTCCTCACAAACTCTGCCAAAAAAAAAATTTTTGTTACACTACTAAGAACACACATAAAAATTAGGTGACATAGTTAATTATACAAGAAAAGGTGAGAAAACATAGCAACCTTTATAGAGGTTTCCAACAATCTCAGAAATAACTGCAGCTTCAACAGTGTTTTTTGTACTATGTCCCAGACCAATTTGTTCTCTGCCTTTAGCTACATTTATGAATGAATAAGAGCCATAGATTTCTCCTTCAAGGAATTTTTTGTTATAGCTTAAATTACTCAAAATTGGAGCATCAGAAAGCTTTCCTTCATAGAACTCTTCACTTGGAAATAAGCTAATTGAAGGACTCATCCTATACTGAATATTCAGCATATGCTTCTCATTTCCTAAAATCACCAACCTTTCAAACAAGCTTCTTCCGAATTCTGTCTTCTCAGCAATCTATAAGATTTTATTCAATTTAAAAAACATTAGACACATAAAAAATTATCAAGATTCAGTAAACAACAATTAAGATCACAAAAGTACTAACTATTTAGAAACAATGCTCAGTACCTTGCTTTTAACCAAGGCCGGAAGTTGTTTCTCGTCGCCGATTAAGACACAATGCCTAAGGCCTGGGAGCTGTAATGGTACGGTTGACTCGCATTCTTTAAGCTGGGCTGCTTCATCAACTACCAGAAATTTCAGTTGTGTCATTCCTTTTGTGAACAACTTTACAGAACTTGATGCTGTACAGAAAATCAGACAAGCATTCGACAAGCAAAATTTCTCAATTCCATGCTTGTCATTAGTCCTTGGAATGAAAACTGATTGAGAAAGTGAAGTTAGTATTCCAACACATAATTCTCTTTCCAGGCTTGGCCACCCCAAGTAGTCAAGAATTTCTTTTTCTTCATTTGCTTCTTCATCATCATCATCACTATAATTCAGAGTTTTCCTGTACGGAACATGATTCAAGGAACTTTCAAGGGATCTAAGAAAACCAAAAGCTCTAGTCATTCTCCTCACATCACTGATCTGAATAAAAGATGTTGGCATGTGTGTGTACAAAGTCTGCATACAGAACTCGAGTTTTCCTTTCAATTCCCTGTATTTCTTCTTCACAAATTGATTAAATGTCATTAAGCTTTCAATGAGAGAATGATACTTTTCTGCAATGTCACTGTATTTCATGTTCACAAATTCCTTCAATGTTTTAGAATCACCAAAGAGCCAGTTCCTTATTTTGTATAGGCTATACTGGAATTCAACAGTGCTGTTTTCTTGCTTCACAAAATCTTTGAATGGCATTAGGCCCTCCTCTTTCTGATACAATTTATAGAGCTTCTTAGGTTCCTTAATCAGTTGAATCATTGATTCGATGCTATGTTTCCAACCACTTAGTGGAGCAAAACACTTAACAAGATTATTCACACGATTTTCGAGAAAGATATCTTTAAGGCCAAGATAACTATCAACCTTCATTCTAGAACTATTGCCAAATAGCACTATGTCGCCAAAACCATATGATTCATGCTCAAGTGAATCCTTAACAAGGCTATGCAGCCTCGACGCAACCGCCATCACTGCCGTGTTAGTTGGAGCACATGTTAATGTCCTGACTCTAAGCTTCAAAAGGGAAAACAAGATACAAGCCACAGTCTTGGTTTTCCCAGTCCCAGGAGGTCCCCATACAAGGTTAATGGTGCTGTTATGGTGACATTTTGTCATGCTCACACAGCTTGAAACTGCATCTTCTTGTGATTCATTGAGATTCTGAGACTGAATCATATTTCTTATGCTTGAAGTGCCAATAACGTTTAGTTCTGAGGGGCATATTTGACATTTTCTTCCAATCTAGGAACAATAAAGAAAACATGTAACATGTTATTACCTCAGTGTTTTGAGCAATTAAGGGAATGACAGCCTTAGAAGCATTCAGATTATGATAAATTTAAAACAGTCCATATCATGCACTAGATTTATGTAATGTATTTACACCTAGTGAATCATAGAATCTCTAGATACATCAAATACTCATTTGCATAAATCTGTATTTACAAAGTAATTCACCATCAAACCAAAGTTAAAAAATGATATACAATAAACTATAAACATAACCTAAATACACAACCTCAATATACAGAATATATATATATATATTTTTTTCCCTTACCTTCGTGTCAGGTCTTAGCACCTTTTCAATAATGCTCATGTCTGCATCCTCTAGCTGTGAATTCAATGCCTTCCATATCCTAACATTTGTTAGAATGTTCATAAGATGCACAGCATAAAGCTTCTTAACACCACCACTTCTGTCATATTCATTCTTAGTCTCCATGAGCTTGGAGGACAAAATTGGAATTACATTGTCATATGCACGTTTTGGCCTAACAACATAACCAATATGGTAGAAGTTTTTGGGGCTGTTTAAATCATCTATGCATTTTGGTCTAACAGGAGTAAATGCAATAACATCTCCTAACATAAGCTCATATGATTTTCCAATTTCACCACCTTCTTCCACATCATCTTTATCTACATCATCATTATCACTAGTGTTCACCAATGTTAAGAGATAGAACAAATTCTTAGGAGGTTCGAAGAACTCTTTGTCCATTTTGACAGTCTTGATTTCGCAGAATCGAGCTCTAGACACTCCTTTCAAGCCTGAACATATGTCACTGCGTGTCTCTTCAATCAATGAAGGAACGAATGAGGTCATGTATTCTTTCACAGAATTGAATGTCTCTGGAATCTTAACAACCTGTTAAAAACACTGTTTCTTAAATTCATTTCTTAGCTTCACCAATATGAAAACAAAAAGAGAAAAGACTAAAATAACCTTGTGCTTGTAAAGATTATCATTCAGAACATCTTTGAGAGTCCAAGAAAAGACAATATCCAACAAACTGGATTCATCATCATGATCCTCCCTAGTTGTCTTTGACATCCTTTGCTAATTGATGAAGAACAAATCTGAATCAATTTCAAATAATAGCAAGAAAGCAAAACCATTAATCTTCTCTGATAGATATAGTGAAACTATTCATCACTTGTATATGTTAATGTTAATGAAGAATACTTACTAAAATGAATCTGGTTGTTGTAGACTTGTAGCGGTTGATGAATGAAAAAGACCCGGGTAGAGAAATTAAAGGAGCAACTTAAAGGTTAAGATGCAATTAGTAGTAATTATTGGACTATTTTTTTGGAAAATGTTAATTGCTTAATACTACAACACTAAAATCAACTACATTATGTATTTAGTAGTTTTTTACTAAAAAAAATATTAGAAAATTAATAGCATTTATTATTTTTTACTGTAGTTAGTCAATAATATTTAAAAATATAAATTAAAAATATATTGTTGAATTGTTAGTAGTAATTAAAACATTACTTGGCAAATTAAACGGGGGAATGCTTTATTTATTTACGAGGCCTACTTAATTATTGGACTATTTTCTTGAAAAATATTAATTACTTAATACTACAAATATTAAAAATAATATTAAAATCAGCTACAAATATTAAAAATAATATTTGTATGCTAAAATTAGCTACAAATTCAACCCTTGTGTATTGATATATATTTTGTATTTTAATCTGAATTTTATACTAAGAGAAATAGTACAGAGTCAATAAAATTTATTGTTTTTGACAATAGCCAACTAATAATATTTAAAAATATAAACTAAAAATATGTTGTTAAATTACTAAATTAAAAGAATTGAACTAATGACTAAAAATATTAACCAAAAATAATAAATTTGACTAATATTTCAACTTTTTTTCTTAAACTAGTAGTTATTTTAGTGTATTGTGTATACCTAAAACCTAATATGGTTTATTATTACAATTGCTTTTATTTATAATTTATAATTTATAATAATAGTTTAATTTATAACTTGTATTTTATGCTATTATTAATTTATTATTATTGTTGCTGCTGCATAATATAATCTTGAACAATATTTTTCTCTCCGTGTTTATTTTTATTTTTATAATATATATTTCTCAAGACAAAATAAAAAAATATGAAACTAAAAAATCTAATACAAAATCGTCAGTTTATATATATATATTAATTAATTAAATAATTAATTAAAAAAATAAGTAAACCTACAATAGACAAATAATTCAACTTGTATTAGTAATATAATAAAATTTTGGATTTAACTAATATATTGCCTAAATGTATATGTTAAACATGCCAATTAAAAAATATTATATAAAAATTAATTTTCAATAAATTTATTACAATAAAAGTTTTAAAATTTTTATTAATAATAGTATTAATATTAACATATGCACTAAGACATAATTCGTAATTGAATTTTAGTGTATATATTATATTATTATTGATAATTATTCATATTGCAAAAGCTCACAACCTAGTAGAACCTTCTTTCCTAAGGCATCTCTTCTCCTTATATGAGTATCTATTTAGAAAATAAATTAAAACTAATATTTTTCAATCAATATTTAGTCAACTTTATTAGTTTTTTTAGATTCTATTTTCAAGGTTATTAAAATAAAAAGTAATGCTAGTTAACTACTTTTTTCGATGAAAATCAACAAAATTTTTAGAATTATTTCGCTCATCTTAAATTTTATATTTTAAATTATAAACATATAATTCTAAATTTTACATTACAAACATAAATTCTAATATTAATTAATATTTTTAAAAGTTAATTTTTTTATATTTTTTAAAATTATAGAGGTGAATTGTTGTTTTTATCCCATATTTTACTTTTGAATTTAAAGTTTAAAAGTGTCCTATGTTGCAGAAAGAGAAAAAGAAAAAGAAAATCCCTTTCACTATTTTTATTTTTTAGTCATCTGCTTAGCCTCTAAGTTTCTTTGCTTTCTCTCTCTTTTTGATACACATTCATATTCCCACCAATGAAAGAAACTAAACAACAGTGCATGAGAAAGCGACCAACTTAAATAACTTGCAATTGACTTGGCGTCAACCTTTGCTACTTTTTCATCTTTGTGTTAGGAGTGACCAACGCATTTCACTACATGTAATAACGAATACTTTTAAATTGAGGTAACGAGAGAAAACCAAATTTATGAGTTAACCTAACACCTCACCACTCAAATTTTGAAGTTTTAGAAGGAATGCATCTTGTCACGGTAAATTTTAGAAGGTTAAATTTAACAGTGTTTGTAGAGTTTTCTAGAGTATTTGAGAATGCTCTAGATGGTTCTGGAACGTTCTAGAATGTCCTAGAAGTTCCTGGAATATCCTAGAAGGTTCTAGAAGACTCTAGAAGATCATAGAGTATTCTAGAAGAGTGTAGATGTATATAGAAGTATAAAGAGTGGTATGGAATAATCTAGAAACAATTGGAAAGTTGTGGTAGGATAGATATTTGTAAAGAAGGTTCTGGATGATTAATCTGGACCGTTGATTAGATTTGATCTTAACCATCCATTGAGGAGGTGGATGGCTATAAATAGGAGGTAAGAGTTAGTGTAAGGTGTGTGAATCATTTGTAACCAGAGCAATAAAGTGTTCTTCCACCAAAGCTTCCTTTCTCTTGTATTCTTAGCTTTCTTGCTAAGTATTGAGGGTTAGGCTGACTTGGTCTTAGCTCAAGAGGTTGAGTAAGTCCGAGTGCCGGCACAATAGCATTGGAGTGTGTCCAAGGCCGTGACAATTTGGTATCCGAGCAAGGTTCGAGAGGGAGCACAAGTGATTTGTGGGTATGGCTTCTAGTATCACCATGGAGCATATTGAGTCTCAAAGGGGAAGGAATGCTATTCCTTCTCAATGGGGAGGCAAGAAGGTCCGTTCTTCAAGTGAGCCTAGAGGTAAGGACTCTAACTTCTTAGAAGAGAGAGTTTCTGTGTTGGAGAAGGTTCTATCCTCTATGGATGAGCGGTTCCAAAGGATAGAACATGATAAGGAGACCCTCGAGGCTCACGTGTTAGGAGAACTAGATGCTTTCAAAGAAAGCATGCTCCAAATCGAAGAGAAGCTTGAGAATTCCTTAAAGCTATTTGAGGAAGTTCGAGTTTGGTTCGAGGAGGCAAAATCTCGACCAACCATTATAAGGGAGACGACAAGGATTGATCTCCCCAAGCCAAAGGAGTTCAAGGGCGTAAGGGACGCTCGCGAGGTGGAGAACTTCCTATGGCAAATGGAGAGGTACTTTGAAGGCCAAGGGGTGGTCGAAGAAGCAATAAAGGTACGCACTGCAGCTCTCTACCTTTCTGATAATGCTACTTTGTGGTGGAGGAGAAAGTGCGTAGATATAGAAAAGGGTACTTGCAACATAGTCACATGGGAAGATTTCAAAAGGGAGTTGAAAAGACAATTCTTCCCTGAGAATGTGGTTTATGAAGCAAGGAAAAAGTTGAGGGAGTTGAAGCACAAGAGTACGATTAGCGACTACGTAAAGGAGTTCACTATTCTCACGCTTCAAATCCCCAACTTAGCATCAGAGGATGCATTGTTCTTCTTCATTGATGGACTCCAACCTTGGGCAAAGCAAGAACTACAAAGAAGGAATGTTAAGGATGTCGATGAGGCCATCGTGGTGGCCGAATCACTCATTGAGTATCATAAGGGAGACTCTAAACCCAAGTCATCCTCCAAGCCTAGTTCTACTAAAGGTGGGGAGACAAGGGAAGAGTTTCTCAACCAAGAAGGAAGGAAAATACTCTTCAAAGAAAGAATACGAAGAAAAGAAGAAGGCTTTCGTGCCCAAAGGAGGATGCTTCGTGTGCAAGGGACCACACCAAATGAAGGATTGTCCCAAGCTAGGAACTTTGGCATCTATCGCCGAGGAACGAGAAGCTCAAACTCAAGTAACTGAGTGTGTTGGATCTATCCAACACATAAATGCTGTGAAGAGAAAAGAGGCAAGCACTGTAGAAAAGAAAGGCTTGATGTATGTCAAAGCCTTTATCAATGAAAAACCTGTCATGGCTATGATCGACACTGGTGCTACACACAACTTCATCACGCCTGATGAAGCAAGGAGGCTTGGGTTGAAGATCACCGAAAAGAATGGTTGGTTCAAACCCGTGAATACCAAGGGTGAACCCCTTAAGGGAGTAGCAAAAGGGGTTAAGATGACTCTTGGTTCTTGGAAGGGCCTTGTGGATTTCTCAGTAGCACCCATGGACGATTTTAAAATAGTCATCGGACTCGATTTACAAAGGAAAGCAAATATAATACCTATGCCATACTACGACGTAGTATGCGTCATGGAGAAAGGGTCTCCATGCATGGTCCCTACAGTCTCTAAAGTTGGCAGACCACCAATACTGTCTGCCATGCAACTCAAGAAAGGGTTCAAGAAGGGAGAGACTATATATTTGGATCTATTACAAGAGGAGTCAACATCCGAAAGAGAAGACGTTCCTCCCAAAATCAAGGAAGTCCTTGAAGAAAATAAGGATGTGATGCCTCCCGAGTTGCCAAAACAACTACCACCTAGGAGGAAGGTAGACCACAAGATTGAATTGGAGTTAGGAGCAAAGCCGCCCGCCTCAACACCTTATAGGATGGCACCGCCAGAACTCGATGAGTTGAAGAAGCAACTCAAGGATTTGCTAGATGCTGGGTTCATCCGTCCATCGAAGGCACCTTATGGCGCACCAGTCTTGTTCCAAAAGAAGTATGATGATTCATTGAGACTATGCATCGACTATCGAGCACTTAACAAGGTAACCATCAAGAACAAATACCCCATTCCTTTGATAGACGATTTGTTTGATCAACTTGGTAGAGCTAAGTGGTTCTCAAAGCTAGATTTGAGGTCAGGATATCACCAAGTGAGAATTGCCGATGGTGATGAACCTAAGACCACGTGTGTCACGAGGTATGGATTGTATGAGTGGTTGGTGATGCCTTTTGGCTTGACCAATGCTCCTGCGACCTTCTGTACCTTGATGAACGAGATTTTTTGACTTTACCTTGATCGGTTTGTAGTGGTCTACTTGGATGACATTGTTGTCTATAGCAATACTTTGGAGGAACATGTAGAACACTTACGAACCGTGTTCAAGATCTTGCGAGAGAATAACCTATATGTGAAGAAGGAAAAGTGTTCCTTTGCAAGGGACTAAGTCCACTTATTGGGACACATCATTAAAGATGGAACTCTCTGCATGGATCAAGGAAAAGTGAAGGCTATCAAAGAGTGGAAACCTCCAAACAAGGTATCTGAATTGAGGTCATTCCTTGGGTTGGCTAATTACTATCGGAGGTTTATCAAGGGATACTCCGCTAAGGCTGCACCATTAACTGATCTTCTCAAGAAGAATCACTCTTGGGAATGGTCAAAGGAGTGTCAAAAGGCCTTTGATGAGTTGAAAGCTGCTATCACAGAAGGACCAGTACTAGCACTACCCGACTACTCAAAGGTATTTGAAGTCCACACTGATGCTTCTGAGTACGCTATTGGAGGAGTTCTGATGCAAGAAGGACATCCTATTGCCTTTGAGAGTCGCAAGTTGAATGATACAGAGAGGCGATACACTGTCCAAGAGAAGGAGATGACCGCGGTGGTGCATTGTTTGAGAACTTGGCGTCACTACTTGCTTGGTTCACACTTCATCGTCAAGACAGACAATGTGGCTACAAGCTACTTCCAAACTCAAAAGAAGTTAAGCCCCAAACAAGCTAGGTGGCAAGACTTCTTGGCTGAGTTTGATTTCGAATTCGAATACAAGTCAGGCAAGACTAATGTGGTAGCAGATGCGCTGAGTCGCAAGGCTGAGTTAGCGGCCATTTCTATCGTGGAAGGAGATATTATGCATATCATCAAGGAAGGGTTGCATCACGATCCATTAGCCAAGAAGTTGGTGGAGTTGGCTAGAGAAGGTAAGACCAAAAGATTTTGGTTAGAAAACGACCTTCTCTACACAAAAGGGAGAAGACTATACGTTCCTAAATGGGACAATCTGAGAAGGAAGTTGGTAAGAGAATGCCACGACACCAAGTGGGCTGGTCACCAAGGTTAGCGAAGGACCTTAGCACTCATTGAATCTTCTTATTATTGGCCTCAAATGAGAGATGAAGTGGAGAGCTATGTGAAGACTTGTCTTGTGTGCCAACAAGATAAGATTGAAAACAAGACACCAAGTGGGTTGTTGGAACCTCTACCTCCATCAGAGCGACCGTGGGAAAGTGTCTCTCTAGATTTCATCTCTGCCTTACCAAAGTCCGAGGGGTTTGGATCTATTCTCGTGGTAGTGGATCGATTTTCGAAGTATGCTACCTTTATACCTGCCCCTACTGACTGCACTGCAGAGGAAGCAGCACGACTATTCTTCAAGAATGTGGTGAAGTATTGGGGATTGCCTAAGAGCATCATTAGTGATCGTGATCCACGCTTCACAGGACGACTATGGACAGAGCTGTTCAAACTCCTTGGGTCGGAGCTTCATTTCTCAGCAAGCTTCCATCCTCAAACCGATGGGCAGACTGAGAGAGTGAATGCCTTACTTGAGTGTTACTTAAGGCATTTTGTAAGCGCTAATCAGAAGGATTGGACAAAACTCCTAGACATTGCTCAATTCTCATACAATCTGCAAAGGAGCGAGTCTACAGGAAAGAGCCCATTTGAGATTGTGACTGGACAACAGCCACTTACACCTCACTCTCTTTCTTCCTCTTACTCAGGAAAGAGCCCTGGAGCTTATCATATGATTAAGTCATGGGAAGAACAAGCAGATGTCACTCGTTCTTACCTCGACAAAGCTGCCAAGAGGATGAAGAAATGGGTAGATAAGAAGAGGAGGCATGCAAGCTATCAAGTGGGAGACAAGGTAATGATCAAACTTCTTCCACAACAATTCAAAGCCTTTCGCAAGGTTCATAAGGGCATAATCCGCAAATATGAAGGGCCATTTGAGATCATTGGACGTGTTGGGGAGGTTGCTTACAAAGTACAACTTCCTCCCTCTATGAAGATCCACCCGGTCTTCCATGTGAGTATGCTTAAACCATATCATGGAGACCAAGACGAACCGAGTAGAGGTGACTCAAGTCGCGCTCCGCCCGTGGTAATTAGATCCTTTGACAAAGAAATCGAAGAGATCCTAGCTAATCGCATCGTGCGACGAAGAGGGGTGCCACCAAGTATCCAATACTTGATCAAGTGGAAAGGGCTCCCGATAACCGAAGCTAGCTGGGAAACTCGCGAAGATCTGTGGCAATTCCAAGAACACCTAGAGCGCTATCATGAACAGAACGCGACGAGGACGTCTGCGCATTAGGTGGGGGAGAATGTCACGGTAAATTTTAGAAGGTTAAATTTAACAGTGTTTGTAGAGTTTTCTAGAGTATTTGAGAATGCTCTAGATAGTTTTGGAACGTTCTAGAATATCCTAGAAGTTCCTGGAATATCCTAGAAGGTTCTAGAAGACTCTAGAAGATCATAGAGTATTCTAGAAGAGTGTAGATGTATATAGAAGTATAAAGAGTGGTATGGAATAATCTAGAAACAATTGGAAAGTTGTGGTAGGATAGATATTTGTAAAGAAGGTTCTGGATGATTAATCTGGACCGTTGATTAGATTTGATCTTAACCATCCATTGAGGAGGTGGATGGCTATAAATAGGAGGTAAGAGTTAGTGTAAGGTGTGTGAATCATTTGTAACCAGAGCAATAAAGTGTTCTTCCACCAAAGCTTCCTTTCTCTTGTATTCTTAGCTTTCTTGCTAAGTATTGAGGGTTAGGCTGATTTGGTCTTAGCTCAAGAGGTTGAGTAAGTCCGAGTGCCGGCACGGTAGCATTGGAGTGTGTCCAAGGCCGTGACAATCTACACTAAAAAAAAGCATTCTGCTAAGATAAAGACAACAATTGAGAATTCTAAAATCTGGTTATTTTTATAGATTTTAACTTGTTTTATTTCTTCTCTTTCATATTTTTTTTATTGAATATTCTGATTTTTTTAATTTTATCTTTTTTTGTTTCAATTAATGAAAAAAAAATGCATAAATGTAAGAATTTAGAGAAAAAACCATTAAAAAAAGGCAAAGAAATTTAATTTAGAGAAAGGCCAAAGATGATTTCAATATCTTTTGTAATTATTTTGAGAGATTTTTTTGTTAAATTAGGTGAGTACTTAGTGTTGAGAGTCTAAGGAGTGAATATAGCCAAATTAAATTTAGTTAAAAGTTTAGTTTGTCTCGGATAGGATTAGGAAGAGAGGGATGCTCCCATAAAGACGCATAAAACGTCTTTTTTTTAAAGATCTTTTAATAATTAAAATTTAACACATATAATCACTTAAATTATGTTATTTTTGTCAAAATTAGGTCAGATAAATTAATTTGACTGAAAAATAGTGAATCAAATTTTGAATCCGTTTAAATTAATATTATTTTTTATAAAAAATGACTACAATACCCTATTATATAAAATGACTAAAATGCTCTTATTATATATATTAATTTTGAGAATTCTAAATTCTAGCCATTTTCTTCTCTATCGTTATAGGGTTAGAATTTAAAGTTTTCAATATATATATATATATATATATATATATATATATATATATATATATATAGGGATATTTTAGTTGTGTTTTATAATAGGGATATTGTAGTAATTTTTTATAAAAAATATTAATTTATACCGGTTTAAAAATTTAATTTATTAATTTTTTTGTTAAATTGATTTGTCCAGTCTAATTTTAATAAAAATAATACAATTTAATTAATTATATGTGTTAAATTTTAATTTTTAAAAAATATCTTTAAAAAAAGATGTTTTTGACATTTTTATCTAAGTGGCTCCCTTAGGAAGAATCCTAAAAAATTGGTAATTGTAATTATTGAAAAGATAGTAAAAATTTTATTATTGTTGTAGTGAAACTGGATATACTACATTGTATAAGATGATTGAATCAAGATATATATTTGTGTTTTTTTTTCTACTATGCTCTATTTTCTATTAATTCATTATGAGACAAAAATAAATTGTTTCATGCATAATCAACTTCGCAGACACAGTAGATTTAAAGTTGTAGAAATTGTTTTACTGCTTAAATTTTAAAGCATAAAAAAGTCATAGATCTAAACTCCTTTTCTTTGAGCCATTGAAAATCTTTAAATTTATATGTATAAACTATAGTAAATATAAATACAAATAATGTACTTTATGTATGCGAATCTTTGTAAATGTGTTGTAAACTATTATTGTTTAAATATTGACTCAAAATAATAATATTTATCATTTAATATTATTATTTTTTTTATTTGGCTTTTTTCAGTATCCAGTCAAACAGAAAAAAGACTAATCAGTTTCGTTTAATGTTACCTTTTTGTTCCTATTTACTACAGTTAATTATTCTTCACTAGAGGTAATGACCAATTCAATACCCGAAAGATTCAAACGCTGACATTTTGGTACCTAACTATTGTTATTGACAAAAAGGTACCTGAATGATTAAAATTTTTGCCAAACGTGTCCACGTGCTTGCCGGACCATAGCTCCGGTGAGTACGATGCTTATATGGACGCCGGTTTTTGCTGACAAGATCAGTTTTATATTAGATGAAATTTGTAATTAAAATTATGCTTAGCCTACCTGAAAATTAAGTTAACCTAATTGAATATTGGTTTTGCCCTAATTTAATTTTGCCCTAAAACCCAATTTTGCTCTCTTCGTTCACTCATAGAACACGATCCCAATCTGAAAGATGCAAGCAACTAGGGCTCGTGGAAAAGGTGGAACCGTGAGAAAGCACTCATTCATTCAAGCCTTCGACGTTGATAGTGGTTCAGGAGTTGTGAGTAAAATCTACGAAGGGTGTTGCTTTTGTCCCCTTCCAGTGGTTCCGTTAAAGTCGAAGACAAGTAGCAACCCTGATAGATGGTTTCTACGTTGCCCTATGTGGAAGGTAAGCTTAGAATGTTGATGTATACGTGACGAAATGATGCAATCTTCTTGGGTTTATTTTCTCCACTTTTTCGGATTTAGTTTTCGATCGCACTCTGATTCATGAAATTTTTGTGCCATGCTAGAACACACAAAGACGTTGTGGGTATTTTCAATAGTTGGATGAAATAGAAGAGCAATGTGTGAAAGGAGAAGTTTCTTTGGAGAATAGCAACATGGTGGGCATAGCAGACCCAAAGAAGAAAAGCAGAATCAATCTGGAGCGTAGTGATGGCCGGGAAAGGGATAGGATGATGATGGTGCTTTCTATGGTGAATGACATGAAGGAGCAGCTGAAGAGGGTTGAGTTGTTGTTGATTGTTATCTGTATATTGTTGGGGTTAAATCTGGTTTTGAGTCTGCTTTTGTACATTGCCAGAATGCTCCCTTAAGTTCCTTATCCTTCCATCGTTTGTTCAGGTTTCTCCACATATGTATACAACAAAATCTGTGTTTCACACCTGGCATCACATCCTGTAATGCTGGTATCAATCCCTGCATTCATAGGTAAACTCAGCAGTTAGCATTAATACATTTAAGTTACTCAAGTAAGAGTATAAGAGCACCAATGATTGGATACAGTGCATATTACCTTCTGCTGGTCGGACATAAAAACCCAGGTATTCTCATTATAGTCCCCTATGTCAGTATGTAACTCCTCAAAAAAGAATCTCCAATTTTCCCGAGTTTCTGTATCCACAATACCGTATGCAATTGGGAAAAACTGGTTGTTCGCGTCTTGACCTACTGTTGTTAGTAATTGCCCTCCAAAGTAACCTTTCAGAAACGTCCCATCCAACACTATGAAGGGTCTGCACCCTGCTTTAAATCTCTGCTTGCAAGCAGCCAAACAAACATACAAGTTCCTAAACCTAGGCAACCCTTCCTGCTGTGGAGTAGTCCCCATGTTGGCTCTTGACCCAGGATTAGCCTTGATGATTTCATTCAGATAGTCTCTAAGTCTCAGGTATTGATCCTTTTCCGTTCCTTCAATAACATTTTTGGCCTTATCCATAGCCCTGTACATCATCCTCTCATTAACTGAGATGTCATACTCCACCTTAAACCACTCCTGTGCCTCCCTTTGTAACACATTGGGATGGATTCTGAGTTTCGATACCATCTCCTCAGCAACCCAGGCACAACTCACTGACTTACTCTTGTTGCTTCTCGGACACGTATGCTCATCCACAAATGTCTTAATCTGAAACGAGGCTGGATAGTTGGTCCTCGAATAGTAACACAACCAAGGGCAGTCGGAGTCGTAGCAAATCACCCTGCACCTCTTCTTCTCATTCCTAAGATAGAATACCTGTCTCCCAATTTGAATGTTGTACTTTTGCACTGCTGCTTTAAAGTGTTCCATGGTCTCAAACTCCATGTTCAACTCCAGAGTAATTTTTCCAAATGGTGTGTTCGGGTTATATTGCAGAAAAACAGGTTCATCTTCATCATCAGATCCAGGAGGGCTATACAGTTCATCAGATTCGTATTGGTACATCTCAGGTCCCATGTCTCCATCTGCTCTGTTCGGATTAGGCACCTCTACCCTTGGTGCTTCATCATCCTTTCCAGGTACAGTCCTCTGCCCAGATGGTTGAGGTCGTGGATGATTTCTCCTTGTATTTGTCCTCTCATTTCTTTGTGTTTCTGTATCTGTTAATACATCAGTTGATATATGTCAGCCATGATGCAATACTTATCCAAAAATGCTGTAACAAAATAGAAACAATAATTTTACCTACTGCATTTTCTGTAACTGGTTCCTCTGCCCTCAACTCATCCACCACTGGTTCTTCAATGTTAGCACCTTCATTGGCAACATGTGCATCATAATCATTGGATTCATAAACCCAATACTTCTCCAAAAATGCTGTAACAAAACAGAAATAATAAATTTACCTGCTGCATTTTGAGTAGCTGGTTCCTCTGCCCTCAACTCATCCACCACTGGTTCTTCAATGTTAGCACCTTCGTTGGCAACATGTGCATCATCATCATTGGTCTCATGTGTTTGTTCATTTACTGTTTTAGCTTCTCGAGGATCACCCTCAGGCTGTTCAGATTCAGCAGCTCTTCTTTCTTGTGATAAACCACTGGGTGGTGGTCCTGGATGCCTCTTTCTCACCCTCTTAACAACTTTCTCTGGAGCTGCAGGTTGTTCAGTCTCTTTATCCCCATTCCCGTAATTCACATCATCATTCATAACACCACCCTCACATTTATCCGACTCGTTAACATCAATAGCCTCCTCAATCACAACTTCGTTCAAAAACTCCTTCACAACAACTGTCAAAGCATTATTCAACTGATTAACCTTACTAGTGGCCTCATTCACAACTTCAGTTCCCTCTCATCACCAGGTGGATTGATCTCAACCACACTCTCACTGCTACCATCAGACACCACATCGTCATCAATGATTTCAGGGTTGGCATCAATGGGGTGATCAAAATAGAGATGGACAGTGTTGTCATTTTTAATTGCACTCTCACACATCCTCATCACTTCAGCATCTATCCTAAGCACTCTAAGACCCTTACCTAATTCGAAACCAGATTCTAGCCAATACGCCTCATTATATCCAGGGTAACCCAGGTCTAAAAATAACCCCTCAACAAAAAATAAATTACATGTCTCCACATTCACCCTGTGTATCTCAGTTACTAAACCCCCTTCGTATATCACATTCCCATCTCTAACCCTTTTCAAGCAACCCATGTGATGATATACAAACGTAACTACACAATCCATCTAAGAAATAGTAGAGAGAAGATACAATAAATAAATAGGATGTCACCAGCAAACAAAATAAACCAGAACTTAAACAAAGATCATGAAGCAGAACGTACCTCTTCGTAGGGTTGCTCCTTGCGAAGAATGGTGATCCAACGATGCCACTTGAAAACCGTTACCCTTGATTCGACAATGTCTCTCACCTAGTATCGTTCTTCTTCGCGCCAAGCTTCCAGAGCAACGTCTCTCCTTCTCTACGTGACCTTTGAATTTCACTAGTAGTGACACACTAACCACATTAACTCAGTAACTAGTAACAACATTTGCTAATTGGGTTTTAGGGCAAAATTAAATTGGGAAAAAACCAATATTCAATTAGGTTAACTTAATTTCCAGGTAGGCTAAGCATAATTTTAATTAAAAATTCAATCTAATATAAAACTGATATTGTCAGCAAAAATCGGCGTCCACGTAAGCATCGTACTCACCGGAGCTATGATCCGGCAAGCACGTGGACACGTTTGGCAAAAATTTTAATCATTCAGGTACCTTTTTGTCAATAATAATAGTTAAGTACCAAAATATCAGCGTTTGAATCTTTGGGGAACCGAATTGGACATTACCTCTTCTTCACTAGTATTTACTAATGTGGTTTGAAGTTTTGTATTGTGGACGGTTCTGTTTCCTTCAGTAATAGTGACTGGCTGACTGCTATATACGTCAACAAAATAAAGAAAAAAAAATTGTGACTCGTATTCTTTATTTGTGTCATTTAGAATTCAGAGAGAAAAAAAAAGGATCAAGGATGTTGGATATTATGTTCTCATGGACTCTCCATGATGTTCTGAACCACAAGCTCTACAAAGACAAGGTCTTTTTTATTATTATTGTTTTATGTTCAATATTCTTTAGCCTTTGATATTCTTACATTATTCTTTTTATTTATTTAGTAAGTTTTCTGTTTTTGTTCTGTTTTTAAATTTTTAACATAGTGAGGAAACAAAATGTAGAATTGAAAGAGTGCTGTTCTTCATAAGTACAAAGTTGCTCCTGTATTTTTAATCACAAATTCGCAAACTAATTGTATTCTTAATTTCAACTTCTCTTCAAAAAGATTAATACAAGCATTGCTTTTCTGCTGTAAGTAGATAATGAAATTTCTTAGCAAGAAGGGAAGCACTACAACTTTGTAATATAATAGTTATAGTTATATATTATGCCTCAAATGATGTTAATCTTATTATCTATTTTGGTTGCACTTTCTATTCCATTTTGATCTTCTAGGAGATAAAATGTTTTTCTTCACAGGTTCAGAAGATTCCACTCTCACTCTCCTCAACAAAAGAGTACTTGAACTCATTTATTTTCCCACTGATTGAGGAAACTCACAGTGATCTGTGCTCAGGAATAGAAGGTGTTTCTCAAGCTCCATTTTGTGAGGTCATGACGATTCAAAGGTCCAGGGACTTCAAACCTCCCAAGGCCTTGTTCTATAAAATGAGAGTAAAGAAGGTCACTGAAGAAGTTCAAAATGTTGAGAAATATGAACCTGAATTTGGAGACATTGTTGCTTTCACAGATGTTAGACCAAAAGGGATATATGACTTGAACAGGCCTAAAATGCAATACCATATTGCTTATATTTGTGGATCAGAAGATGAATTTACTGATGAGATTGATGTACTTTCATCTAAATGCTTGGATATGGATTCTGAATTTTCCGGGAATATTAACGAAACACAAAAGCTCTATGTTGTATATTTGTTGAACACGACCACAAATATTCGCATTTGGCGAGCACTGAATGTTGATGAAAAGATAAACATTATTGAAAAAGTTCGGCAGCATGAGCCTAATTCAAATGTAAGTTAAGTGTTATTTAAAAAGCATATTGATGCTAGCTGCAAATGGAAACATTTTCTACATGAGACTCATTTTATAAATGTTCATGCATTGATCTCTGATTTCGATATGCTGCTAATTTTGTTGAATCTATTTGATTTCTTATTTTTATTTCCAATGGTTATACCATATTTTACAGATTGAAGAAGTCTATCAGATTTTTTGCTGTTATGGAGAAAACATGACTCAGTCTCCAGCTCAATCTTCAGCACAAAGCATAATCCGTGCTCAGAATCTGAATGAATCTCAAAGAGATTCTGTTCTAAGCTGTGTTGCTATGAGCAAATGCCATTACAGTCATAATGTTAAACTTATATGGGGCCCCCGGGAACCGGCAAAACAAAGACTGTTGCTTGCTTGTTATATTCATTGCTCCGGGCGAAGATCAGAACATTGACATGTGCTCCAACTAATAATGCAGTGTTGACCGTGGCATCTCGCCTGCATAGTTTGTTTAAGCAGTCACAGAAGTTTGATACTTATGGCCTTGGTAACATTTTGCTATTTGGCAACAAAAACAGAATGAAAGTGGACAATTTTCCCGGTCTTGAAGATGTGTTTCTTGATTATAGAGTGGAAGAGCTTTTAAAGTGTTTTATGCCATTAACCGGGTGGAAACATCACTTGGAACTTATGATCAAGTTACTGAAGAACCCCAATCAACAATATAGGTGTGAACTGAATGATAAGGAGGATCTAATGTCATTGGAAGAATTTGCTAAGAAAAGTGACAGCAATGTAAAACGTGCATATTCTTCATACAAGAGAAAAGTGAAGAGTTCTAACCTTTTGACATTTGAGCAATTTGTCGAGAAGAAATTCGATGGCATTGTAGAGTCTTACAATTTGTATGTTGAAGATAAAAAGATGAGTACCTCTGGTATGACAATGGAGCAATTTGTGAAGCAAAGGTTCAGTTACATTGGAGGTAAGCTCAAGTTGTTCATGAAAGCCTTGTATACTCACCTACCAACATCTATGATTTCAATCAAAGTGGTAAAGAAAATGTTGAACGCTCTGGATTTGTTGAAATCTCTGGAAATTTTGCTGCGCAATACCAAGTTCAAACGAGACTTTCATCAATGTAAAGATGGAAAAAGCCTACAAAGCATACTAAGTTCACTATCACGTTCAATTTCGCTTCCTTGGAAGACAAGCAAAGATGGCGTGTCAATGTTTTGCATTGAGAAAGCATGCTTAGTATTTTGTACTGCATCAAGTTCTTCTAAACTGCATACTCAAAAAGTGGACATGTTCCGGTTTGTAGTTATTGATGAAGCAGCACAGCTGCGAGAATGTGAATCAGCAATTCCATTGCAACTTCCTGCTCTTCAACATGCTGTTCTCATAGGTGATGAAAGACAGCTTCCTGCATTGGTTAAAAGCAAGGTACTTTGGTTGCTCAAGCACTAAAATATAGGGAAAAAGAGTTGTTTACTTGATTACCATATATGAAATTAGGTCACAAAAATGTGAGTTTGGTTTAGATTCTGAAATCTTTTAAAGGAAACTTTTTGATGCACAAACATCCCGTGTTAACGCAGGATCCGGGAAAGGGCCACACCTAAAGGATGTAATGTACACAGCTTAACCTAATAATTATATCGGTAGTTGTTTCCATGTGATGGTTTATCAGCGGCTAAGAGAAGGGGGATTGAATCTTAGCCCCTTTTTCACTTAGTAACTCTTGCTGTCCTTTAGAACACTTGAGGAGATATTTATTGTTTTTGTCTCGTGCCTAGCCAAGAGACTTTTTCGTTTTATCTCGTGGCCAGCCACGAGATATTTTCAGTTTTGTCTCCTTTGCAGCAGAATCAGAAATGAAGTATAAGAGAGAGAAAATTACACTAAGATATATCTTGGTTCAGCTGTTAAGTGCAATGCAGCCTACATCCAGTCTCC
Organism: Arachis hypogaea; assembly: GCF_003086295.3. Taxonomy (NCBI): domain Eukaryota; kingdom Viridiplantae; phylum Streptophyta; class Magnoliopsida; order Fabales; family Fabaceae; genus Arachis; species Arachis hypogaea. The sequence goes on from NC_092052.1 coordinate 18,198,361, forward strand.
ATTACAATGATGATAGAATTTCATTATAATTATCCTTGATTACAAACACCAATTCTCTCTAAGAACTACCATTCCTATCCGGGACAAGTCCAGAATCTAAACCCCAATCCTGAACTTGACTTGGTTACAGCCAAGCTTTCAACTGCTAAGTGCTAACCCAACTTGCAAGGGGATTCTTACAGAATCATGAAACACAACACAGATGTACAAAGGACCTCTAAGGACATCTATGGCTTTTTATTTTAATTTTGTATACTCTGCCTTTTTCCGCTCTATGACTTTTTCTTACAAACATCACTGTTTGCTTTTTTCAATGAGACTCAAGACAGACAAAATTAAACAGAAAATTACAAAATAAAAAATATTGAAGGAGAAGAACATATGTTAGCTTAGGTAGCTATAGAAACACTGTGTTTTCACTCTTTTTCTTACTTCAAGCTCTGGCTGTTCTCCCTTATTTATAGAGGGGGAAGCCTCCACGGTTGAAACCAAATGAACTAAGCTAAACTTCTTCTTCTTCATGCAAAACCGGTTCGGCCAGAGAGAGATGAGATAACCGAATGCTAAAACCAACATGCAATTACCTCTGAGTCTTCCCTTTACACCAAGTTTCATCAATCCGAGCCATCTAACTTGACTTACACTCCAAGTAGGATTCTTAGCCCTTGATGCTTCTTGATGCATGACAGTTCTTCCTGCTTCACTTTTGCTTCCTCCTTCACGTACCCTTCTTAGCTACCTTCTGTGATGAGTGAACACAAAGCAGAGACGAGCCATGCCTTTGAGATCTTCTTCCTCTGACCGAAATCTTCTTCTTCCATTTTTGGTATGGAGAGGTTGAGCTTACTTCACCAAATCTTACCTCCTTTGGTGAAGATCTCAGCCACAACATACTTTTTTTTTCTTTTTCTTGCCATCATTATAATGGTCTTGTTACTTGCTTCTTCTTCTCTTCGGTAGCTTGCCAATTGTCATAGCTTTCATGCTTTTTCTGTGAAGTGACCGAGAGTGAGAAGAGAGAGTAGAGAGAGAAGAAAGAGAAAGAAGAAAAGCATTCAATGGATTTGAACAAATGAATTAAACTAAATTAATTTTCTTCCTTTTTTGTTTTAGGTAGCGTGTAGCATTGATGATCACAATCAAATCAAATGCTAATTTCTCTCTCATGATTCCAATGCATTAATGATAATTGAATTAAATTTGGAATCCATCACATAAGAGAGATCCGTTGGAAGCAAGAAGCCTTTGCTTTCTCTCTTTTCTTCATTTCGGACCAACCTTAATGGTCTTGGGGCAAAACATTTTGGGCTAGTTCAACTTAATTCTGGCACAATTAACCACAAATTGATTCAGCCATAATACTTAAACATTTTGAACAAGGCTTGCAATTTTTCTTTTCTTTTCGACCCAAGTAACATAACCATAAATTCAGCCACCATAATCACAACAATTTAATATCAAGACTGAGTATATGGATTCATGTTGGGCTAGCCAATTTCTTCGGCCCAATCAACAGATTATGCATCACAAAAATTATTAATTAGTAAATGCACATTAAAGCTCAAATTAATAATTTTACAATTAATTATGTTAATAATGTTTGATCATCATCAATTTAATTTGGAGTTTTCAAACTCATCACCATAATTTGAACCCGTGTTTAAAATACCCTAACCAAGTAGTTTTGCTTGTTTAATCTTTTTAAATATTCTAGTAGATACTCCTTTGGTTTAGTAACTTAGTTGTTTTGAATTTTGTTTATTATTGAAGATCATTATCTAATATGTTAATTGATCAAATTTTAGATAGCTGAGAAGGCTGAATTTGGAAGAAGTTTGTTTGAGAGATTGGTGTTGTTGGGAAAAGAGAGGCACATGCTTAATATTCAGTATAGGATGCATCCATCAATTAGCAAATTCCCAAGTGAAGAGTTCTATGATAAGCAACTTGCTGATGCATCCATTGTCAAATTAACAAGCTACAATAAGCAATTCCTTAAAGGGAAAATGTATAGCTCCTACTCTTTCATCAACATATCAAGGGGTAAAGAGCAGTCTAATCATGATCATAGTTTGAAGAACATTGCTGAGGCTGCTGCTGTCTCAGAGATTATTCAAAGACTTAGAAAAGGTTCGTTTATCTTTCTCATCATTTGTAATTAAGCTTGAATAGTTTTTTAGTCCCCATAAATACAGGTCATTTTTATTTTAATCTCCATAAAAGTTTTGCCATGATATTGTTACCTCTTTTTTCTTAAAATGTGTTTAGTCTTACCATGTCATTAGAAATTATAGATATTTTTTAAAAAAATAATGAGAGTCCTAACTCATCTTTTTAATTATCTTTTTAATTTCTAAATAAAAAAGTTTTAATTTTTTTTATCTTTTTGATATTTTTGAAAAATAAGATATATATTTGAATTTTTACTCATTTAAGTATTAGGAGGATAATTAAGAGATTGGATTAAAACTCTTAGTTATTACTCTATTTTAAAATATTTATTTAGTTCATTCAAATATCAAGAACATTATTTTTTATCTATCCCAATATTTCCTAAATTTTCTTGATTATTTATAATATCTTAATTTAATATGAAGTTTAGATGATAGGAACCAAGGAACTTACCTATAGAAAAATGAGAAACCAACACCAACCAAAACTTTTAATGGGACCAAAATAATTTTGAAACATTTAAACACACAATTATAGGGAATAAAAACATAGTTAAACCTAATATATATATATGATAGGGTAAAGTATATTTTTTTGTCCCTGAAGTTTAGCAAATATTTCAAAAATACCCTTAAGTTTTATTTTGTTTCAATTTTGTCCTAAAAGTTTTCGATTTGCATCAAATATACCCTTAACGGCTAAATTTTCAAAAAAATTAAGACCAATCTAACAATAATGTATAAAAACTATGCTTAATTTGCTTGTATTGAGGGTTGTTCTTATGAAATTGTTGTTGAATCGGTCTTAAATTTTTTGAAAAATTAGCCGTTCGGGGTATATTTGATGCAAATCGAAAACTTTTAGGACAAAATTGAAACAAAATAAAACTTAGGGGTATTTTTGAAACTTTTGTCAAACTTTAGGAACGAAAAATATACTTTACCCTATATGATATTATTTCTTTTCCCTCTCTTGCCAGAATTTTTGACAAGAAGAAAGAAAGTTAGCATAGGAATCATATCTCCATACAATGGTCAAGTACATGAAATCCAGAAGACCATAAAGCAATACATTTCAGACAGTGATCCTAACTTCTCTGTGAGTGTTCGTTCTGTTGATGGTTTTCAAGGTGGTGAAGAAGACATAATTATAATATCAACTGTGAGATCCAATGGTGTTGGAAATATTGGTTTTCTTTCAAATAGACAAAGAACAAATGTTGCATTGACAAGGGCTAGGTATGCCACTATTAAAAGATAGTTGTTTTTGCTGACATGATGTTACATGATTAGATCTACGTGCAAAAGTTAAATTAAATTCTATTATATAACTGAAAATAACCAACTTTATTAATTGTGTGCATTTTTGTAATTTAAGATTTCATACACTAAGAAAAATGTACCTACATGAATCCATTATATACTGTAGATATATGTTATGATCATGCTCTAAATGGTGAGATTTAGTTCGTTTTTGTTGAAAAACTTTTGGTTTGGTTTTATGCACAGATATTGCCTTTGGATATTAGGAAATGCATCAACTTTGATAAACCGTAACAGTGTATGGAGGGAACTGGTTCTTGATGCTAAGGAAAGAAACTGCTTTTACAATGCTTATGAGGATGAGAAACTGGCTCGGGCCATTGAGAATTCCTTGTGGGACCTTGAACTTGATTCACTGGAGGCACCATTCAAGAAACTAAGTTTATGGGACAATTCTAATACAGCTTCTACTTCCTTTAGGTATGTGGAATCTTATAACTTGCTAACTTTATATGTATGTTCATTTGAATATAAATTAATGTATATCATTATAAGTTAGTTTTCAACATGGGCCCATATGAAATTTGAATTATTAATACTTATGCCTGGACAAAATTAATTAGAAACATATTTTGGTTAGTATTTTGTATTGCATTGAATTAACATATTTTTGTAAATCTTATATTGTTGTAAAAAAATGTAACAAATTAATATAAAAAACAGATTTTAGAGAACACATTGTATTTTTCGGTTGTTTATTTTATAATGGTGGATTGTAATTTTTGTGAGGTTCTCTTTGGGCAGAGCACATAAACCAAGATTGATGTATAAAATCAAAACATGAAGACATTGAATCACATGTTTATGCAATGCCATGGAACATGCCATATTGCCATCCCTAAAGACCTTTGTTGAGTTTTGAACTTGTGATCAAGAAGCAAAGAAGCAAATCAACCTCATGAGTTTTTGTCATCCATGCATGCTGGCAATGGCAATACTGTAATTGTATTTTGAACATAACTTACCCTTACCATGCGTATTCTACCATGATTTACTAATTTTTGGTGGATTATGCTAAAGATTATTTAGAAATGCAATTTATCCTTGCATTTTTTTTTTTACTTTTTAAGGGATGAAATACAAGCTACATGTATTAAGATTATATGGCGAAATTTGGTGAATTTTATTATTAATTATTCATTGTATGAATTGTATGCTTTATACTTTAGTATCTCTATAACTCTATTCGTCATATATTTTGTTGGAATAATTTTGGACTCATTTCGCAAATAATATAAGGTATTTATTCTTATGAAATTATCTATATGTAAAAATATAAATATATGATATTAATTTTTTTCTTGGTTAGTGATATTGAAATATTGCAAGTTAGATTCATTGTTGGACTTGCATGAATACAATGAAGGTATTATGTATAAGTAATTGAAATTCACATGCAGATCTCTTTATGTAAAATTAGTAGTTAAGAAATGATAATTTAGTCAAATTTATTAAATTATCTAACAATTTTTAATTATCAATTTTATATAAAAAATAACTGCATTGAATTTTCCGCTTTTTAATTTTATTATGGAGAATAGATTGGTGCAGGACAGCAATATGGAGAGCATGCGTATTTTACCGGCGTGTGGTGTTAGATGGCTACAAATCGGACGGTGCGAGTTCTCCCAGGCAAATCGGATGGTCCAATTTCAGGGGACAGAACAAACGGTCCAAATTGTCCCTCTCCCACCACGTGTCGCATGGACGTTGCTCCCCAAAACAATGTCCTTAACCCCAGCATAACCCTTTACTACATGCATATCCACCCTCTGAAATGAGTTTCATCTCCATCCCACCTAGTAACCATTCTCCCATCTTCTCCTTCATCTAATTCTTCTTCTTCTCCCCACAAGTGGTTGAAAAAAATTAAAATACCAAAAAAAAAATTTAAAGATGTTGTCGTCCTAAACTTTATATTATAAGATATCTTAGTTATCTTGATTATGTAAGTTTATTTATTAAATTTTGTTTTATATTTTAGAATTATAATTATTATTATAAAAAATTTAATTATAGTTGTTGTTAGTAACTCAACTTAAAAAAAAAAAAATAATAATAATAATAATAATAATAATAATAATAATATTATTATTATTATTATTATTATTATTATTATTATTATTTCTATTTTGGAGTTACAATCGTTGTTGTTAGAAGTTTAATTATAATTGTTGTTGTTATTACTAGTTCAACATAGAAACAGTGAGATTATTATTATTATTATTATTATTATTATTATTATTATTATTATTATTATTATTAATTCAGAATTATAATTATTGTTGTTAGAAATTTAATTATAATTGTTGTTGTTAGTAGGTGAATTTAGGAACATATATCAATGACTATTATTATTATTATTATTATTATTATTATTATTATTATTATTATTATTATTATTAATTCATTTAGAATTATAATTATTATTATTAGAAATTTAATTTAGTTGTTGTTGTTAGTAGTTCAAATTAGAGTCATATATCAGTGACGTTGTCCTCATCGTCGTCGTTGTTGATTAAAATTTAAGAATATATGTTTAAATAATAGTTAGAAATATATATATAAATATAGTTAGAGAATATTTTAATCAATATTAATGTTTGAGTTAGACTAATATGATAGATTAGTAAAAAGAATATGTTTAGAATTTTTTGTAATATTTTTAGTAAAAAATATATGTTTAAAAAATACATTTTTGGATTAATATTGTTGATTTTGATCAATAATTAGGTTTTGTAAAATATAATAATATAATGTATTTATTTTTTGATAATAATTATTTGTTTACTATTAGGTTTTTAATTGACATAATTATGCTGTTGTAAGTGAGGTTTTAATATTATAGTAGAACATTAGTTAGGTAGGAATTGAAAGTATCTATTAGTTATTATTATTAGTGGTAAGTTATAAATAATTTGTTGGATATATTAGTTGCTCTAGTTAGAAAATTATTATATTTTAGTAGTAAATTAATAATTGTTGATAGTTTGATTAATAATTTATGTTTTTGTAGAGTTTACGGATGTTGACGTGTGATTACCCTGTCCATCCGGATCAGTACGATGATAGGGTGAAGGAGTATTTACGATTTATTGCTTTTTATCATGCATCTCAGATTAGAATAGTCCAATCTCAGAAAGCACTCGTAAATGCTCTAGTCGAAAGGTGGTATCCAGACACACATACCTTTTACCTTCCGATTGGTGAATGTGCTGAAGATATGGTTATGATTCTTGGTCTTCCGACGGACGGTCTTCCAGTCACAGGAATGACTATGAGTAGTTTTGAAGCCTTAGAGGCAGAGTATTTGCACCAATTTGAGGTTGCACCGAGAAAGTCAAACTGTAGAGGAAGCGGTATAAAACTGACGTGGCTTCGGGATCTAAAAGAACGGTTACAGTTGACTGATGAAAACAATATACAGAGGTACGTGAAGTACCACATTATGTTGTTGATCGGTACGATATTGTTTGGAGACAAGCTTGGGGCATCTGTGCACTGAAAGTTTCTGCCTTTACTTCGTAATTTTGGTAGTATCGGACAGTACAGTTGGGGATCGGCTTGCCTCGCATACCTGTACAGGGCGTTATGCAGGGCATCTCATTTTGACTGTAAGGAGATTGACAGTTCGCTAACACAGCTGCTCGTTTGGGCATGGATCCGCCTGCCATATCTAGCGCCGGTTCGTAGGAAATCCCGTAGTTTTTCGCTTGCAAACATGTAACATTATCTTACATTTACTCCGTATCTTCATATTTAGAATCCAGTTCTGTTAATGAATTAAGTCATATTAGGTGACGTAACTGGGAGCGTGGAAACCAACGCTTTAAGTATCTTACACTTGCTCACTTTAGGAAGACCTTGGATAATCTTCAGGAAGGCCAGTTATATTTTCATTAAAGAAGTATTTCGTTTAGTTTAATAACTGAAATTAAAGGTAAATAAACACTCAATACATCAATGATGATATAAATAAACTTTACATCAGGTTATTATCTCAATCTTAACAAAAAAAGAAAACATAAAAACATAAATAAATATTGATTAATAAACACTAATTAATATTTAACTACATCAATAACTAACAAAAAATATTATTATCCTAAACTTAACTACATAAACACATAAACAAATGCTAATTGAATATGTTTTCACATATCACTTAACTATTTGGTCCATCAATCAATATAAATTATTACAGAATTCTAATCCGTCTTATAAATATAGGCAATTACGTACCGGCGCTCATATTCCGGAAACTCCGGAGCATGCATGGCTTTCAAATCCAACATTCGCATAAAAGATGGCTCCTCAAACGGTACTTCGTTTGCCAGTGCATTTGCCACGTCTGTCATATTTGGAGCCATAGTGCCGTCACCTTGATCTTTATCTCTATTTGGATCAACAACTTCATAATTGCTTTCGAACTCTTTCTCACTGTCACTATTGTAATCTTTCCGTACAATATTTTGGTCGGCCTCAGATTGTTCGAATTCAATGTACAGCTCGATGAACGGCATTTGGGCACGACTTTCAATATACATTGAAAACATCTCTTGCATACTCGCTTCGTCGGTTATATATTTGGTTTGAAATTGAAGGGAATAACAACATCTAACGGATTTTCACAAATAAATTTTACTACTTCAAATGTTTGTAACAAAATCTGACCAAAATAATACACTTTTAAAAGAACTCTATCATCTATTTCTCTCACCAATCTAAACAGAAACAAAACCTCACTATCAATTTTTTTACCTCATAGCAAAGAAGAGAGAACCAGGAGTGGAAGAAAGCAAAAGAACAAGATGAAGAAGACGGTATCTGCTGCCTTGTTTATGAGTTACACATTTTTAAATACATCTATCTGCATAAATCGGACTCAGTGAGTTGTTCCAGCTCATTCAAAAAATTATATAATAATCAATTCAGACCATCCGAATTGATTTTCGTATTATTAAAAAAAATAGCTTCATATACAACACGATTTGAAATTTCTCTCCTTGCAAATCGGACCGTCCGATTTGTCCATGATATTTTTTTCCAACCACAACTCGCATAGTCCGACTTGTTTATATAACAACGCAGAAAAAACTGCTCCACATATTTGTCTAGCACCTCTATACCCCAAAACGCAGCACATCACATTCACAGCTTCCATAACCAAAAAAATGAACCACAAAAAATTCAAAAAATTGTTGCGTCCTAAAATCAAATTAATTAACCGCACATGTATATAAATAAAGAGTTAATCTTGCAAAATGCTGCAAATTACATAATCTTCACATAAGGCTATGAATTCTTGTTCTTTATGTGGAATCTTTTACATCCTCAATACATATATTCGTTAGCAGAACAGAATTTTTTTCTTTTAATTTGGGATTCAGAAGCATAAAGGGTGGGATACGGAACTTTGTACCTGGTGCGAGCAATGGCCACTTGTGCAGCCATGTACAAGTTCAGAAAACAGTATATTACAAGAACAATCGCCACAAACCCATACCCTTTTGGGACCAACTTAATTATCGTCGCCATTTTTGTGTTGATTAATAGTAGCAGTGGTTCTTCTTCTAAGTTTTAACAAGTAATCACATGAACAGAGCCATGCAGTGCTTTGGGATGATTTTGCTTTCAATCTCAGATCGATGTTGAGATTATATATAGACCGATTCAATTCAATAATAAATAATTAGTGTGGTACCCTGATTATTATTATTAGTATTGTTTGGATTTTGATTTTGGCTTAGCTAATTAGACAAAATTAAATTTAACTAATATTTTATATTCCAAGAGGAATGTAGTAAAATTACATAAAATGATCAAATTAATTTTATTAATATTTTAATGTGTCAGACATGGAAGATAGTGATAAAATTCTGTGTTGTTGGCTTTATCCGTGGATTGTCCTCCAAGGCAGAGAATATTAGAAGTCAACATTTGACTAAATTAATGTGGCTTGCTCACTACTCCACATAGCAAAACTTATATGGTCTCTGATGTTTAATTATATTTTATTTTTGTAAATTTTATGATATTTATCATTTGGTGTTTAATTTTTATTTAATTTATTTTTTAGTAAATTTTAAATATTTAAAAATTATTTATTTTTATATTTTTAAAATTAAATATTAACTGTTAATTCTTTTTATTAAATTAAACACTATTTTTTATGGTTTTTTAATTAAACGCTAAATAGTGTTTTTTTTTCTCTTATGTTTAACATTGATATATATGTTTTTATTTGAACATAATTGTTGAATTAGAAAAATAATTAACACTTTCATGATAATAAATATGATTAAGTTGAGTTAATATCTTAAATAATTTTTAATAAATTGGTTCAAGTGTGCAGGTCCAATATTATTTTTGTTATAATCCAAAATAATGAAGCAAAATGCACTCAAGTGTGCTGAACATGACCCACAAACCAAGTTTAATACCAACCAAACTTTAGTAAATTAAATCTAAACTAGGTTTCTCATATGTACTTCTGGTAAACACAAGAGAGAGAACTTCATCTTCGAACTCACACACCAGAAAAAAAAAAGAAAGCTAATTAAGAAAGCAATGTCCAATCAAACTAATCAAGAACATGTTAAGTTAGAGGTTAAAGGTAATTAGTTTTCATTTGCATACAAGTTGATTTCTTCACTTTTTTTCAACTCTTTGCACCACTATTTCGGGTAACAAGAGGAAACAGGTGGTTAAACTTTATCTACTATAAATCAATGGCCCACAATGTTACTTGGAGCCAAAGTACTCTTTCAATGGTTTGGATTTGGAATTATCACTGAGCAAATCAATTTCTGCTGTTCTGTCCTCCTCGGTCAAGCAAAAGATCAAATTTGAAATTTCTAATTTAAGGGTTGATTGAGGAAAGAGAAAGAAGGATCTCTGTTAGTCCAAAGTCCAAGAAGTTGACTTTGAGAAAATCCTAACTGTGGCTCTGATGAAGATACAAAAAGAAAAATGAATCACATTAGAGCTGAAGGAGAGAGAACCCGAATTAGAGAGAAGAGAAAAACCTCACAAACAGAGTTTGAAGTCTTGGAAGCATTGCACCTACACTAAAAGGAGCACTCCGCCAAGATGAAGAACAATATTTTGAGTTTAGAAGTTGGGTTTAGCATATAGAGTCAATGCTGTGAATCATCATCTCCTTCATGTTTCACTATTTATATTTCTGTTTCAATGTATATCTGTTTTTTATTCTGTCTGAAGTAAAAGGCAAGAAAGAAAGGCATTGAAAAAAAGTCATTGATTGAAAAAGGCTGAGAGAAACACTTCAGAGAAAAAACCAAGAGTGATTTCAGATTTCTTTTGATTGTATTTCTGTTTTGTATCAAGTACCTAAGAGGTATCCCTTGCTAAGTTGGGTAAGTACTTAATGTGTCTGGTTTAAGTAGTTACATTACCAAATCAAGTTTATGTTGAAGCTTGATATGTCTCAGATAGGATTACGTGGAGTCCTAGAGATTTGGTGTATGTAATACTTAAAAGATAGTGAAAATTCCATCAACGTTGTGGTGGAGACTAGATGTAGGTTGCATTACACATGGCAACTGAACTAGGATATATGTCTATGTCACCTTCCTCCTCTCTGCTTTAGTTTTGTTTTTCTGATTTTTATGAGACAAAACTAAATTGTCTCCTGCTTAATCCGCTGCGCAGACCAAACAAATTCCAAGTTTAATTTATGATTTTAAAGCTTAATCAATCAAAGTTAAAGAAGGCCATAGATTCAACCCCTCTCTTCTCTAAGATTTCTGGAACCTTCAATCGGTATCAGAGCACAGTTGACCCATACTGTTAATTTGGGTAGAGTACCAATGGAAACTCTCGCTTGTGACGGTGTCACCAAAGCAAGATTCTCCGCTCATTGGCGTGGGTGAACCGGTAGAGACTGTTGTCTCCTGGCCTGATATGTGCCATTAATGGGTGACATGGCGGAATGGCTATGATCAACATCATTGGTATCAAGAGTTAAGGTTTCAAGAATCAAGCTTAATATCTTGGAGTAAAGGTCCAATGGCTAACAACTTGGGTACAACCACAGCGGCCTACACACTAACAAAGGGTCAGTCAAACAACATGCCTCCCTTCTTTAATGGGAAGAACTATGTTTACTGGAAATAAAAGATGTGGATCTATCTTCATTCAATCAATTGATTATAACATATGGATGATAGTTGTGAATGGTCCTAAAATTCTAACAAAGACTAGTGCTGATGGAGTGGTAACTCCAAAGAAAGAAGCCGAATAGAATGATGATGACAAAAAGAAGGTGGAGCTGAATGCTAAAGCTATAACCTTGTTACACTGTGCTATCAGTTTCGAGGAGTACTGAAAGGTGTCTAGATTCAAGACGGCAAAAAAATATGTGAGAAACTCCAGGTTACACACGAAGGCACCAAACAAGTAAAAAAAAGGATCGATATGCTGCGAAAAGAGTATGAGATGTTTACCATGAAGGATGGAGAAATCATTGATGAGATGTTTGAGAAATTCTCAATCATCATCAACAGCCTTGATGCTATGGACTTAACGCACACCGAACAAACTCTAGCAAGAAACGTCCTTAGAAGCCTCACAAAAAAGTGGGAAACAAAAGCCAGTGTTCTAGTCGAGAGTAACAACCTGAGCTCACTAATCTATGATGAGCTGATATAAGTTTGTGTATGCTTTAGTTGTATTCTCTATATGTATATAAATAAACAGGAAACAAAAGAAGAGTACACATTTAGGCCTTATAAAAGAAAGGGGGAGCACTTCAAAACCTTTTTAGTATCATCAAAGGGAAGTGTTTTAATCTTGTCTGATCTGTTTCAATTCCTTTGATTATACTCCTTGAAAATATGTTTGTCCTCAAGGAAGAGATTGTTGAGTTAGAAAAATAACTAATACTTTGATGATGACAAACGTGATTAAGCTGGGTTAAAAACCCAAATGGTTTTTGATAAATTAATTCAAGTGTGCAGGCCCAAAGTTATTTTTGTTGCAGCCCAAACCAATGAAGCAAAATGCACTCAAGTGTGCTGAATGGAACATGACCCATGGACCAAGTCCAATACCAACCAAGCTTCAGTGAATTAAACCTAAACTAGGTTTCTCATATGCACTTTGGGTAAACACAAGAGAGAGAGAATTTCATTTTCGAACTCACATACCAGAGAAGAAAGAAAGAGAAAGCTAGTCAAGAAAGCAATATCCAATCAAACTAATCAAGAGAATGTTAAGCTAAGTCAGAGGTTAAAAGTAATTAGTTTTCATTTGCATGTAAGTTGATTTCTTCACTTCTTTTCTAATTTTCTGCACCACTATTTTGGGTAACAAGAGAAAAGAGGTGGCTGAACTTTATCTGCTGTAAATTAATAGCCTACAAATATTACTTGAGGCCAAAGTACTATTTCAAGGGTTTGGATTTGGGATTATCACTGAACAAATCAATTTCTATTGTTCTATCCTCCTCGGTCAAGCAAATGATCAGATTTGAAATCCCTAATTTAAGGGTTGATTGAAGAAAGAGAATGAAGGATCTCTGCTAGACCAAGGTCCAAGAATTTGACTTTGAGAAAACCCTAACTGTGGCTCTGATGAAGATGCAAAAAGGAAAATGAATCATATTAGAGTTGAAGGATAGAGAACCCGAATTAGAGAGAAGAGAAAAACCTCACAAATAGAGTTTAAAGTCTTGGAAGCATTACACCTCCACTAAAGGGAGCACTCCGCCAAGATGAAGAATAACGATTTGAGTTCAGAAGTTGGGTTTAGCATAAAGAGTCAAGGCTGTGAATCATCATCTCCTTCATGTTTTTACTAAAAGGCAAGAAAGAGAGGCATTGAGAAAAAACCATTGAGAGAAAAAGGTTGAGAAAAACACTTGAAAAAAAAGTCAAGAGTAATTTCATATTTCTTTTAGTTGTATTTTTATTTTGTATAAAGTACCTGAGAGGTATCCCTTACTAAGTTGGGTAAGCACTTAGTGTGTCTGGTTTAGGTAGTTACGTTACCAAATCAAGTTTATGTTAAAGCTTGATGTGTCTCAGATAGGATTACGTTGAGTCTTAAAAAATTAGTGTATATAATACTTAAAAGATAGTAAAAATTACATACCCAATTACCCAAATGTATTAAGTATCCAAAGGAAGACATACATGAAACATATTACAAATAAATACTAAAAGTTAAAATTAAGTTTCTTATAATCAGTTATCACACAACACGGTTTTCTACTTTCTTGGCACCAAAGAACAACAGGTTTATAGTTTATATGTAAACCACACTATCCGTCTGAACATTAATTGAAGAAAACACCAATTGATACGATTAATAAGTTCAAAAGAATTAAATATACAAGTTGAAAAGAAGCTAAGCTCCTTGACGATGTTGCATCCACCAGGTCCATCATAAACCGAATTAACACTTCCTTGGCCTGTTCCGTGAAGATTTTCTGAAAATTTATACAAGAATATTAGATCCTCAAAAGTCAAAAGTGAAAAATCATACAAAACTGTACACAAATTAAGCTAGGCAACAAACATTTTACCTTGAATATGAACCACCAAATTCTGACTTACTCCCTAGGCTTAGTTTCTTAAATGTTGATGCAGATTCTTCAAGAAGTTCAATCTCAAACAATGCATCATCAATTACTTGACCCAATTTCTTGTCTTTACTAGCATTGTGAAAACAATTTCTTTTCTTAGCATCAAGAACCAGTTTACTCCATATAGACTCACTATTAAACAATGTTGAACCATTGCCAACAATCCAAAGGCAATATCTACAAAAATCAAACAATAAATTTTAATCACCTTATGCATATTCTCATTTATAAATTAAGGTGGTAGTTTAGTTTAACATACCTAGCTCTTGTCAATGCCACATTTGTTCTTTGTCTGTTGGAAAGAAAACCGACTTTTCCAGCACCATTTGCTCTAACTGTTGATATTATGATAATGTCTTCTTCGCCGCCTTGAAAGCCATCGACGGAACGAACACTTAAACTGAAATCAGGATCAGAAACTGAAGTGTAATTCTTAACTTTCTCTTGAATTTCATAAACTTGAGCATTGTAAGGAGATATGATTCCTATGCTAGTTTTCTTCTTTGTCCTCACAAACTCTGCCAAAAAAAAAATTTTTGTTACACTACTAAGAACACACATAAAAATTAGGTGACATAGTTAATTATACAAGAAAAGGTGAGAAAACATAGCAACCTTTATAGAGGTTTCCAACAATCTCAGAAATAACTGCAGCTTCAACAGTGTTTTTTGTACTATGTCCCAGACCAATTTGTTCTCTGCCTTTAGCTACATTTATGAATGAATAAGAGCCATAGATTTCTCCTTCAAGGAATTTTTTGTTATAGCTTAAATTACTCAAAATTGGAGCATCAGAAAGCTTTCCTTCATAGAACTCTTCACTTGGAAATAAGCTAATTGAAGGACTCATCCTATACTGAATATTCAGCATATGCTTCTCATTTCCTAAAATCACCAACCTTTCAAACAAGCTTCTTCCGAATTCTGTCTTCTCAGCAATCTATAAGATTTTATTCAATTTAAAAAACATTAGACACATAAAAAATTATCAAGATTCAGTAAACAACAATTAAGATCACAAAAGTACTAACTATTTAGAAACAATGCTCAGTACCTTGCTTTTAACCAAGGCCGGAAGTTGTTTCTCGTCGCCGATTAAGACACAATGCCTAAGGCCTGGGAGCTGTAATGGTACGGTTGACTCGCATTCTTTAAGCTGGGCTGCTTCATCAACTACCAGAAATTTCAGTTGTGTCATTCCTTTTGTGAACAACTTTACAGAACTTGATGCTGTACAGAAAATCAGACAAGCATTCGACAAGCAAAATTTCTCAATTCCATGCTTGTCATTAGTCCTTGGAATGAAAACTGATTGAGAAAGTGAAGTTAGTATTCCAACACATAATTCTCTTTCCAGGCTTGGCCACCCCAAGTAGTCAAGAATTTCTTTTTCTTCATTTGCTTCTTCATCATCATCATCACTATAATTCAGAGTTTTCCTGTACGGAACATGATTCAAGGAACTTTCAAGGGATCTAAGAAAACCAAAAGCTCTAGTCATTCTCCTCACATCACTGATCTGAATAAAAGATGTTGGCATGTGTGTGTACAAAGTCTGCATACAGAACTCGAGTTTTCCTTTCAATTCCCTGTATTTCTTCTTCACAAATTGATTAAATGTCATTAAGCTTTCAATGAGAGAATGATACTTTTCTGCAATGTCACTGTATTTCATGTTCACAAATTCCTTCAATGTTTTAGAATCACCAAAGAGCCAGTTCCTTATTTTGTATAGGCTATACTGGAATTCAACAGTGCTGTTTTCTTGCTTCACAAAATCTTTGAATGGCATTAGGCCCTCCTCTTTCTGATACAATTTATAGAGCTTCTTAGGTTCCTTAATCAGTTGAATCATTGATTCGATGCTATGTTTCCAACCACTTAGTGGAGCAAAACACTTAACAAGATTATTCACACGATTTTCGAGAAAGATATCTTTAAGGCCAAGATAACTATCAACCTTCATTCTAGAACTATTGCCAAATAGCACTATGTCGCCAAAACCATATGATTCATGCTCAAGTGAATCCTTAACAAGGCTATGCAGCCTCGACGCAACCGCCATCACTGCCGTGTTAGTTGGAGCACATGTTAATGTCCTGACTCTAAGCTTCAAAAGGGAAAACAAGATACAAGCCACAGTCTTGGTTTTCCCAGTCCCAGGAGGTCCCCATACAAGGTTAATGGTGCTGTTATGGTGACATTTTGTCATGCTCACACAGCTTGAAACTGCATCTTCTTGTGATTCATTGAGATTCTGAGACTGAATCATATTTCTTATGCTTGAAGTGCCAATAACGTTTAGTTCTGAGGGGCATATTTGACATTTTCTTCCAATCTAGGAACAATAAAGAAAACATGTAACATGTTATTACCTCAGTGTTTTGAGCAATTAAGGGAATGACAGCCTTAGAAGCATTCAGATTATGATAAATTTAAAACAGTCCATATCATGCACTAGATTTATGTAATGTATTTACACCTAGTGAATCATAGAATCTCTAGATACATCAAATACTCATTTGCATAAATCTGTATTTACAAAGTAATTCACCATCAAACCAAAGTTAAAAAATGATATACAATAAACTATAAACATAACCTAAATACACAACCTCAATATACAGAATATATATATATATATTTTTTTCCCTTACCTTCGTGTCAGGTCTTAGCACCTTTTCAATAATGCTCATGTCTGCATCCTCTAGCTGTGAATTCAATGCCTTCCATATCCTAACATTTGTTAGAATGTTCATAAGATGCACAGCATAAAGCTTCTTAACACCACCACTTCTGTCATATTCATTCTTAGTCTCCATGAGCTTGGAGGACAAAATTGGAATTACATTGTCATATGCACGTTTTGGCCTAACAACATAACCAATATGGTAGAAGTTTTTGGGGCTGTTTAAATCATCTATGCATTTTGGTCTAACAGGAGTAAATGCAATAACATCTCCTAACATAAGCTCATATGATTTTCCAATTTCACCACCTTCTTCCACATCATCTTTATCTACATCATCATTATCACTAGTGTTCACCAATGTTAAGAGATAGAACAAATTCTTAGGAGGTTCGAAGAACTCTTTGTCCATTTTGACAGTCTTGATTTCGCAGAATCGAGCTCTAGACACTCCTTTCAAGCCTGAACATATGTCACTGCGTGTCTCTTCAATCAATGAAGGAACGAATGAGGTCATGTATTCTTTCACAGAATTGAATGTCTCTGGAATCTTAACAACCTGTTAAAAACACTGTTTCTTAAATTCATTTCTTAGCTTCACCAATATGAAAACAAAAGAGAAAAGACTAAAATAACCTTGTGCTTGTAAAGATTATCATTCAGAACATCTTTGAGAGTCCAAGAAAAGACAATATCCAACAAACTGGATTCATCATCATGATCCTCCCTAGTTGTCTTTGACATCCTTTGCTAATTGATGAAGAACAAATCTGAATCAATTTCAAATAATAGCAAGAAAGCAAAACCATTAATCTTCTCTGATAGATATAGTGAAACTATTCATCACTTGTATATGTTAATGTTAATGAAGAATACTTACTAAAATGAATCTGGTTGTTGTAGACTTGTAGCGGTTGATGAATGAAAAAGACCCGGGTAGAGAAATTAAAGGAGCAACTTAAAGGTTAAGATGCAATTAGTAGTAATTATTGGACTATTTTTTTGGAAAATGTTAATTGCTTAATACTACAACACTAAAATCAACTACATTATGTATTTAGTAGTTTTTTACTAAAAAAAAATATTAGAAAATTAATAGCATTTATTATTTTTTACTGTAGTTAGTCAATAATATTTAAAAATATAAATTAAAAATATATTGTTGAATTGTTAGTAGTAATTAAAACATTACTTGGCAAATTAAACGGGGGAATGCTTTATTTATTTACGAGGCCTACTTAATTATTGGACTATTTTCTTGAAAAATATTAATTACTTAATACTACAAATATTAAAAATAATATTAAAATCAGCTACAAATATTAAAAATAATATTTGTATGCTAAAATTAGCTACAAATTCAATCCTTGTGTATTGATATATATTTTGTATTTTAATCTGAATTTTATACTAAGAGAAATAGTACAGAGTCAATAAAATTTATTGTTTTTGACAATAGCCAACTAATAATATTTAAAAATATAAACTAAAAATATGTTGTTAAATTACTAAATTAAAAGAATTGAACTAATGACTAAAAATATTAACCAAAAATAATAAATTTGACTAATATTTGAACTTTTTTTCTTAAACTAGTAGTTATTTTAGTGTATTGTGTATACCTAAAACCTAATATGGTTTATTATTACAATTGCTTTTATTTATAATTTATAATTTATAATAATAGTTTAATTTATAACTTGTATTTTATGCTATTATTAATTTATTATTATTGTTGCTGCTGCATAATATAATCTTGAACAATATTTTTCTCTCCGTGTTTATTTTTATTTTTATAATATATATTTCTCAAGACAAAATAAAAAAATATGAAACTAAAAAATCTAATACAAAATCGTCAGTTTATATATATATATATATATATATATATATATATATATATATATATATTAAATAATTAATTAAAAAAATAAATAAACCTACAATAGACAAATAATTCAACTTGTATTAGTAATATAATAAAATTTTGGATTTAACTAATATATTGCCTAAATGTATATGTTAAACATGCCAATTAAAAAATATTATATAAAAATTAATTTTCAATAAATTTATTACAATAAAAGTTTTAAAATTTTTATTAATAATAGTATTAATATTAACATATGCACTAAGACATAATTCGTAATTGAATTTTAGTGTATATATTATATTATTATTGATAATTATTCATATTGCAAAAGCTCACAACCTAGTAGAACCTTCTTTCCTAAGGCATCTCTTCTCCTTATATGAGTATCTATTTAGAAAATAAATTAAAACTAATATTTTTCAATCAATATTTAGTCAACTTTATTAGTTTTTTTAGATTCTATTTTCAAGGTTATTAAAATAAAAAGTAATGCTAGTTAACTACTTTTTTCGATGAAAATCAACAAATTTTTTAGAATTATTTCGCTCATCTTAAATTTTATATTTTAAATTATAAACATATAATTCTAAATTTTACATTACAAACATAAATTCTAATATTAATTAATATTTTTAAAAGTTAATTTTTTTTATATTTTTTAAAATTATAGAGGTGAATTGTTGTTTTTATCCCATATTTTACTTTTGAATTTAAAGTTTAAAAGTGTCCTATGTTGCAGAAAGAGAAAAAGAAAAAAAAAATCCCTTTCACTATTTTTATTTTTTAGTCATCTGCTTAGCCTCTAAGTTTCTTTGCTTTCTCTCTCTTTTTGATACACATTCATATTCCCACCAATGAAAGAAACTAAACAACAGTGCATGAGAAAGCGACCAACTTAAATAACTTGCAATTGACTTGGCGTCAACCTTTGCTACTTTTTCATCTTTGTGTTAGGAGTGACCAACGCATTTCACTACATGTAATAACGAATACTTTTAAATTGAGGTAACGAGAGAAAACCAAATTTATGAGTTAACCTAACACCTCACCACTCAAATTTTGAAGTTTTGGAAGGAATGTATCTACACTAAAAAAAAGCATTTTGCTAAGATAAAGACAACAATTGAGAATTCTAAAATCTGGTTATTTTTATAGTTTTCAACTTGTTTTATTTCTTCTCTTTCATATTTTTTTTTATTGAATATTCTGATTTTTTTAGTTTTATCTTTTTTTGTTTCAATTAATGAAAAAAATGCATAAATGTAAGAATTTAGAGAAAAAACCATTAAAAAAAAGGCAAACAAATTTAATTTGGAGAAAAGCCAAAGATTATTTCAATATCTTTTGTAATTATTTTGAGAGATTTTTTTTGTTAAATTAGGTGAGTAGTATTGAGAGTCTAAGGAGTGAATATAACTAAATTAAGTTTGGTTAAAAGTAAGGGTGGCAATGGGTAGGATAGGGTAGGGTTTGGATCCAACCCTAATCCTACCTGCGGGTTGAAATTTTTATATAAATTCAACCATACTCTACCCGCGGGTTGAGAATATCCCAACCCTAACCCTACCCGCTCTTAATCCGCGGGTACCCGACCCTATCCGCGGGTTACAAAAAAGATACAACATTATTATATAACTTGATGATAATTTAAAATAAAACTGATTTTTATGTAAAAAAAATATATATTAAATTATCAATTAATGATTTTCTTTTAGTGACTAAGGATCTTTTGCATTTAGTGAGAGGTCTTTGATTCAACATCCACTTAAAACATATTTTTATATAAATATATAATATAAACATATATAGAGTGCGGGTTGGTCGGGTAGGGTTGAAGCTCAACCCGCACCCTACCCGACCCGCACGAGAACCCTACCCGCTACGGATCGGGTTGGATACCCACGGGTAGGGTACATATTGCCACCCCTAGTTAAAAGTTTAGTTTGTCTCGGATAGGATTAGGAAGAGAGGGATGCTCTCATAAAGACGCATAAAACGTCTTTTTTTTAAAGATCTTTTAATAATTAAAATTTAACACATATAATCACTTAAATTATGTTATTTTTGTCAAAATTAGGTCAGATAAATTAATTTGACCGAAAAATAGTGAATCAAATTTTGAATCCGTTTAAATTAATATTATTTTTTATAAAAAATGACTACAATACCCCTATTATATAAAATGACTAAAATGCTCTTATTATATATATTAATTTTGAGAATTCTAAATTCTAACCATTTTCTTCTCTATCGTTATAGGGTTAGAATTTAAAGTTTTCAATATATATATAGGGATATTTTAGTTGTGTTTTATAATAGGGATATTGTAGTAATTTTTTATAAAAAATATTAATTTATACCGATTTAAAAATTTAATTTATTAATTTTTTTGTTAAATTGATCCAGTCTAATTTTAATAAAAATAATACAATTAAATTAATTATATGTGTTAAATTTCAATTTTTAAAAAATATCTTTAAAAAAAGACATTTTTGACATCTTTATCTAAGTGACTCTCTTAGAAAGAATCCTAAAAAATTGGTAATTGTAATTATTGAAAAGATAGTAAAAATTTTATTATTGTTGTAGTGAAGACTGGATATACTACATTGTATAAGATGATTGAACCAAGATATATAGCTGTGTTTTTTTCTCTACTATACTCTATTTTCTATTAATTCATTATGAGACAAAAATAAATTGTTTCATGCATAATCAACTTCGCAGACACAGTAGATTCAAAGTTGTAGAAATTGTTTTATTGCTTAAATTTTAAAGCATAAAAAAGGTCATAGATTTAAATTCCCTTTTTTTGAGCCATTGAAAATCTTTAAATTTATATGTATATACTATAGTAAATATAAATATAAATAATGTACTTTATGTATGCGAATCTTTGTAAATGTGTTGTAAACTATTATTGTTTAAATATTGACTCAAAATAATAATATTTATCATTTAATATTATTTTTTTTATTTGGCTTTTTTCAGTATCCAGTCAAACAGAAAAAAGACTAATCAGTTTCGTTTAATGTTACCTTTTTGTTCCTATTTACTACAGCTAATTATTCTTCACTAGAGGTAATGACAATTTCAATACCCGAAAGATTCAAACGCTGACATTTTGGTACCTAACTATTGTTATTGACAAAAAGGTACCTGAATGATTAAAATTTTTGCCAAGCGTGTTCACGTGCTTGCCGGACCATAGCTCCGGTGAGTACGATGCTTATGTGGACACCGATTTTTGCTGACAAGATCAGTTTTATATTAGATGAAATTTGTAATTAAAATTATGCTTAGCCTACCTGAAAATTAAGTTAACCTAATTGAATATTGGTTTTGCCCCAATTTAATTTTGCCCTAAAACCCAATTTTGCTCTCTTCGTTCACTCGTAGAACACGATCCCAATCTGAAAGATGCAAGCAACTAGGGCTCGTGGAAAAGGTGGAACCGTGAGAAAGCACTCATTCATTCAAGCCTTCGACGTTGATAGTGGTTCAGGAGTTGTGAGTAAAATCTACGAAGGGTGTTACTTTTGTCCCCTTCCAGTGGTTCCGTTGAAGTCGAAGACAAGTAGCAACCCTGATAGATGGTTTCTACGTTGCCCTATGTGAAAGGTAAGCTTAGAATGTTGATGTATACGTGACGAAATGATGCAATCTTCTTGGGTTTATTTTCTCCATTTTTTCAGATTTAGTTTTTGATCGCACTCTGATTCATGAAATTTTTGTGCCATGCTAGAACACACAAAGACGTTGTGGATATTTTCAATGGTTGGATGAAATAGAAGAGCAATGTGTGAAAGGAGAAGTTTCTTCGGAGAATAGCAACATGGTGGGCATAGCAGACCCAAAGAAGAAAAGCAGAATCAATCTGGAACGTAGTGATGGCCGGGAAAGGGATAAGATGATGATGGTGCTTTCTATGGTGAATGACATGAAGGAGCAGCTGAAGAGGGTTGAGTTATTGTTGATTGTTATCTGTATATTGTTTGGGTTAAATCTGGTTTTGAGTCTGCTTTTGTTTCTGCTTTTGCACATTGCCAGAATGCTCCCTTAAGTTCCTTATCCTTCCATCGTTTGTTCAAGTTTCTCCACATATGCATACAACAAAATCTGTGTTTCACACCTGGCATCACATCCTGTAATGCTGGTATCAATCTCTGCATTCATAGGTAAACTCAGCAGTTAGCATTAATACATTTAAGTTACTCAAGTAAGAATATAAGAGCACCAATGATTGGATACAGTGCATATTACCTTCTGCTGGTCGGACATAAAAACCCAAGCATTCTCATTATAGTCCCCTATGTCAATATGTAAGTCCTCAAGAAAGAATCTCCAATTTTCCCGAGTTTCTGTATCCACAATACCGTATGCAATTGGGAAAAACTGGTTGTTCGCGTCTTGACCTACTGCTGTTAGTAATTTCCCTCCAAAGTAACCTTTCAGAAACGTCCCATCCAACACTATGAAGGGTCTGCACCCTGCTTTAAATCTCTGCTTGCAAGCAGCCAAACAAACATACAAGTTCCTAAACCTAGGCAACCCTTCCTGCTGTGGAGTAGTCCCCATGTTGGCTCTTGACCCAGGATTATCCTTGATGATTTCATTCAGATAGTCTCTAAGTCTCAGGTATTGATCCTTTTCCGTTCCTTCAATAACATTTTTGGCTTTATCCATAGCCCTGTACATCATCCTCTCATTAACTGAGATGTCATACTCCACCTTAAACCACTCCTGTGCCTCCCTTTGTAACATATTGGGATGTATTCTGAGTTTCGGTACCAGCTCCTCAGCAACCCAGGCACAACTCACTGACTTACTCTTGTTGCTTCTCGGACACGTATGCTCATCCACAAATGTCTTAATCTGAAACGAGGCTGGATAGTTGGTCCTCGAACAGTAACACAACCAAGGGCAGTCGGGGTCGTAGCAAATCACCATGTACCTCTTCTTCTCATTCCTAAGATAGAATACCTGTCTCCCAATTTGTATGTTGTACTTTTGCACTGCTACTTTAAAGTGTTCCATGGTCTCAAACTCCATGTTCAACTCCAGAGTAATTTTTCCAAATGGTGTATTCGGGTTATGTTGCAGAAAAACAGGTTCATCTTCATCATCAGATCCAGGAGGGCTATACAGTTCATCAGATTCGTATTGGTACATCTCAGGTCCCATGTCTCCATCTGCTCTGTTCGGATTAGGCACCTCTACCCTTGGTGTTTCATCATCCTTTCCAGGTACAGTCCTTTGCCTAGATGGTTGAGGCCGTGGATGATTTCTCCTTGTATTTGTCCTCTCATTTCTTTGTGTTTCTGTATCTATTAATACATCAGTTGATATATGTCAGCCATGATGCAATACTTATCCAAAAATGCTGTAACAAAATAGAAACAATAATTTTACCTGCTGCATTTTCTGTAGCTGGTTCCTCTGCCATCAACTCATCCACCACTGGTTCTTCAATGTTAGCACCTTCATTGGCAACATGTGCATCATAATCATTGGATTTATAAACCCAATACTTCTCCAAAAATGCTGTAACAAAACAGAAATAATAAATTTACCTGTTGCATTTTGAGTAGCTGGTTCCTCTACCCTCAACTCATCCACCACTGGTTCTTCAATGTTAGCACCTTCGTTGGCAACATGTGCATCATCATCATTGGTCTTGTGTGTTTGTTCATTTACTGTTTTAGCTTCTCGAGGATCACTCTCAGGCTGTTCAGATTCAGCAGCTCTTCTTTCTTGTGATAAACCACTGGGTGGTGGTCTTAGATGCCTCTTTTTCACCCTCTTAACAACTTTCTCTGGAGCTGCAGGTTGTTTAGTCTCTTTATCCCCATTCCCGTGATTCACATCATCATTCATAACACCACCCTCACATTTATCCGACTCGTTAACATCAACAGCCTCCTCAATCACAACTTCGTTCAAAAACTCCTTCACAACAACTGTCAAAGCCTTATTCAACTGATTAACCTCACCAGTGGCCTCATTCACAACTTCAGTTCCCTCTCATCACCAGGTGGATTGACCTCAGCCACACTCTCACTGCTACCATCAGACACCACATTGTCATCAATGATTTCAGGGTTGGCATCAATGGGGTGATCAAAATAGAGATGGACAGTGTTGTCATTTTTAATTGCACTCTCACACATCCTCATCACTTCAGCATCTATCCTAAGCACTCTAAGACCCTTACCTAATTCGAAACCAGGTTCTAGCCAATACGCCTCATTATATCCAGGGTAACCCAGGTCTAAAAATAACCCCTCAACAAAAAATAAATTACATGTCTCCACATTCACCCTGTGTATCTCAGTTACTAAACCCCCTTCGTATATCACATTCCCATCTCTAACCCTTTCAAGCAACCCATGTGATGATATACAAACGTAACTACACAATCCATCTAAGAAATAGTAGAGAAAAGATACAATGAATAAACAGGATGTCACCAGCAAACAAAATAAACCAGAACTTAAACAAAGATCATGAAGCAGAACGTACCTCTTCGTAGGGTTGCTCCTTGCGAAGAATGGTGATCCAACGATGTCACTTGAAAACCGTTACCCTTGATTCGACAATGTCTCTCGCCTAGTATCGTTCTTCTTCGCGCCAAGCTTCCAGAGCAACGTCTCTCCCTCTCTACGTGACATTTGAATTTCACTAGTAGTGACACACTAACCACAGTAACTCAGTAACTAGTAACAACATTTGCTAATTGGGTTTTAGGGCAAAATTAAATTGGGAAAAAACCAATATTCAATTAGGTTAACTTAATTTTCAGGTAGACTAAGCATAATTTTAATTACAAATTCCATCTAATATAAAACTGATCTTGTCAACAAAAATCGGCGTCCACGTAAGCATCGTACTCACCGAAGCTATGGTCCGGCAAGCACGTAGACACGTTTGGCAAAAATTTTAATCATTCAGGTACCTTTTTGTCAATAACAATAGTTAAGTACCAAAATGTCAGCGTTTGAATCTTTCGGGTACCAAATTGGACATTACCTCTTCTTCACTACTATTTACTAATGTGGTTCGAAGTTTTGTATTGTGGACGGTTCTGTTTCCTTCATTAATAGTGACTGGCTGACTGCTATATACGTCAACAAAATAAAGAAAAAAAATTGTGACTCGTATTCTTTATTTGTGTCATTTAGAATTCAGAGAGAAAAAAAAAGGATCAAGGATGTTGGATATTATGTTCTCATGGACTCTCCATGATGTTCTGAACCACAAGCTCTACAAAGACAAGGTCTTTTTTATTATTATTGTTTTATGTTCAATATTCTTTAGCCTTTGATATTCTTACATTATTCTATTTATTTATTTAGTAAGTTTTCTGTTTTTGTTCTGTTTTTAAATTTTTAACATAGTGAGGAAACAAAATGTAGAATTGAAAGAGTGCTGTTCTTCATAAGTACAAAGTTGCTCCTGTATTTTTAATCACAAATTCGCAAACTAATTGTATTCTTAATTTCAACTTCTCTTCAAAAAGATTAATACAAGCATTGCTTTTCTGCTGTAAGTAGATAATGAAATTTCTTAGCAAGAAAGGAAGCACTACAACTTTGTAATATAATAGTTATAGTTATATATTATGCCTCAAATGATGTTAATCTTATTATCTATTTTGGTTGCACTTTCTATTCCATTTTGATCTTCTAGGAGATAAAATGTTTTTCTTCACAGGTTCAGAAGATTCCACTCTCACTCTCCTCAACAAAAGAGTACTTGAACTCATTTATTTTCCCACTGATTGAGGAAACTCACAGTGATCTGTGCTCAGGAATAGAAGGTGTTTCTCAAGCTCCATTTTGTGAGGTCATGACGATTCAAAGGTCCAGGGACTTCAAACCTCCCAAGGCCTTGTTCTATAAAATGAGAGTAAAGAAGGTCACTGAAGAAGTTCAAAATGTTGAGAAATATGAACCTGAATTTGGAGACATTGTTGCTTTCACAGATGTTAGACCAAAAGGGATATATGACTTGAACAGGCCTAAAATGCAATACCATATTGCTTATATTTGTGGATCAGAAGATGAATTTACTGATGAGATTGATGTACTTTCATCTAAATGCTTGGATATGGATTCTGAATTTTCCGGGAATATTAACGAAACACAAAAGCTCTGTGTTGTATATTTGTTGAACATGACCACAAATATTCGCATTTGGCGAGCACTGAATGTTGATGAAAAGATAAACATTATTGAAAAAGTTCTGCAGCATGAGCCTAATTCAAATGTAAGTTAAGTGTTATTTAAAAAGCATATTGATGCTAGCTGCAAATGGAAACATTTTCTACATGAGACTCATTTTATAAATGTTCATGCATTGATCTCTGATTTCGATATGCTGCTAATTTTGTTGAATCTATTTGATTTCTTATTTTTATTTCCAATGGTTATACCATATTTTACAGATTGAAGAAGTCTGTCAGATTTTTTGCTGTTCTGGAGAAAACATGACTCAGTCTCCAGCTCAATCTTCAGCACAAAGCATAATCCGTGCTCAGAATCTGAATGAATCTCAAAGAGATTCTGTTCTAAGCTGTGTTGCTATGAGCAAATGCCATTACAGTCATAATGTTAAACTTATATGGGGGCCCCCGGGAACCGGCAAAACAAAGACTGTTGCTTGCTTGTTATATTCATTGCTCCGGTCGAAGATCAGAACATTGACATGTGCTCCAACTAATAATGCAGTGTTGACCGTGGCGTCTCGCCTGCATAGTTTGTTTAAGCAGTCACAGAAGTTTGATACTTATGGCCTTGGTAACATTTTGCTATTTGGCAACAAAAACAGAATGAAAGTGGACAATTTTCCCGGTCTTGAAGATGTGTTTCTTGATTATAGAGTGGAAGAGCTTTTAAAGTGTTTTATGCCATTAACCGGGTGGAAGCATCACTTGGAACTTATGATCAAGTTACTGAAGAACCCCAATCAACAATATAGGTGTGAACTGAATGATAAGGAGGATCTAATGTCATTGGAAGAATTTGCTAAGAAAAGTGACAGCAATGTAAAACGTGCATATTCTTCATACAAGAGAAAAGTGAAGAGTTCTAACCTTTTGACATTTGAGCAATTTGTTGAGAAGAAATTCGATGGCATTGTAGAGTCTTACAATTTGTATGTTGAAGATAAAAAGATGAGTACCTCTGGTATGACGATGGAGCAATTTGTGAAGCAATGGTTCAGTTACATTGGAGGTAGGCTCAAGTTGTTCATGAAAGCCTTGTATACTCACCTACCAACAGCTATGATTTCATTCAAAGTGGTAAAGAAAATGTTCATTGCTCTGGATTTGTTGAAATCTTTGGAAACTTCGCTGCGCAATACCAAGTTCAAACGAGACTTTCATCAATGTAAAGATGGAAAAAGCCTACAAAGCATACTAAGTTCACTATCACTTTCAATTTCGCTTCCTTGGTTCACAAGCAAAGATGGCATGTCAATGTTTTGCATTTAGAAAGCATGCTTAGTATTTCGTACTGCATCAAGTTCTTCTAAACTGCATACTCAAGAAGGGGAAAAGTTCCGGTTTGTAGTTATTGATGAAGCAGCACAGCTGAGAGAATGTGAGTCAGCAATTCCATTGCAACTTCCTGGTCTTCAACATGCTGTTCTCATAGGTGATGAAAGACAGCTTCCTGCATTGGTTAAAAGCAAGGTACTTTGGATGCTCAAGCACTAAAATATAGGGAAAAAGAGTTGTTTACTTGATTATCATATATGAAATTAGGTCACAAAAATGTGAGTTTGGTTTAGATTCTGAAATCTTTTAAAGGAAACTTTCTGGTGCACAAGCATCCCGTGTTAACGCAAGATCCGGGAAAGGGCCACACCTAAAGGGTATAATGTACACAGCTTAACCTAATAATTATATCGGTGGTTGTTTCCATGGTTTGAACCCGTGTTTAAAACACCCTAACCAAGTAGTTTTGCTTGTTTAATCTTTTTAAATATTCTAGTAGATACTCCTTTGGTTTAGTAACTTAGTTGTTTTGAATTTGTTTATTATTGAAGATCATTATCTAATATGATAATTGATCAAATTTTAGATAGCTAATGCGTGAGCATCTTCTCTATCTTTTTCTAATGAATTTGTATTTTATTTGTTGAGTTTAATCAAGAATTAATTATCTTTTAGCCACTATGGATGTTACTTTGAGTCATGTGCAATTCTGTTTATTTTAGGTAGCATTTGGCTGAATTTGATGGAGTTTCCGCAGAAAAAGAGAAGGCGAATAATGCTATCAACCCTGACTTCTCTGCATTCAAACCTGAATAACTCGAGCTACAGAGGTTCAATGAACGTGATTTTAGTGGCGTTGAAAAGCTAACTTTTAGAATTTTCCAACGATATATAATAGTTTATACTTCTTCTCCAATCACACTGCCAAGGCTGCGCCTAACTTGAGATTTCTCAAGTTCTCAAGTTAGGCGCAAAACATTAATAAGCATGCATAAGGATTAGGCCTCCATCAAGTTAGATGCAGCCCATGGCCAAGTTAGGCGCAGCCATCAAGCCCAACACGCCCTTCCTCATTTCATTCACACCAAGTAAGGCGCAGCCCATCACCAAGTTAGGTGTGGATCCTGCGAAGCAAGTGGTCCCCACCCATTAATTGAAGACGTGCTGATTGCTATAATTAATTATGATTTAAACTTTAATTTTTATTTTAAAAAATAGGAAAAGATATTATTTAGTTTTAAAAATTATAATTTAAATTAATTAGGATTAGATATAAAAGAGGATTGGAATTAGTTAACTTTTCATTCCACCTGAGCAAAACATTATTCCATTCCAATTTACAATCCTAGTTTTCTACTCTGAACCATGAGCAACTAAACCTCTATTGTTAAGGTCTATTTGTATGGATTGATTTTATTGCTTTTTCTATTTTAATTCATGTATGGATTTATAATTTAAGAATTGTTTTCGCTCTTTATTTTATGAATTTGGGTGGAACGGAAGTATGACCCTCCTTCTATTTGAGTTCTTGTATAACTTGGAAAAGCTTTTCACTTGAACTGCTTGAAAATATATTCTCCTAAATTTTAATTATCTGAATTTAACAGGATACGTAACATATAATCCTTTTATTTTTTGGTAATTAGAGTTTTTGTGCCATATAAACTGGAAATTGATCATCACCCTCTAATTGAAATTAATTGACCAAGGAATTGGTTGTTGATGAATTTTAGAGGAGACTAGAAAGGTCTAAGGAATTAGGGTCTAGTCACATATAGTTTGCCATAAATTAAATCCTACATGATTAAAATAGTTAGTAAGAAAAGTAAATCCGGAAAAAATAGATAACTTTTGTTGAGTTAAGAAATTAACTAAATTAATTAGTGATGACAAACATTATTTTTGGCAAAATAAATAATTAGAGTTGTTTAAATTAATAAGTATATGTTGCTGATTATTTATTATATGTTGCAGGCCAAAATCTGATTTACAGCCCAACTTGAATGGAAAATAAAACAAGGCAAATGGGTTGAATGGTAAGTGTGAATAAAGACAAGCCCAAGTCATTTATTTCAAACAAAATTCATCAAAGAAGCATAGCAAAGCACCAACGGGTTGAAGTAGAGAAGAACCCGATCCAAGCCTGAAATTGTTTTTCAATTTCCCACCATCTTGCTCCAACCAAAGCAACGTTCCTCTCCTCTCTAATCAAGTCACATCAAGACTTCAGAAAAGTAAGAAAGAGAAAGAGAAGAAAAGTTTCCTCCATAAGCCAGTAACCAAAGAAGCAAGAAAGAGAAAATCTAAGCTTGAAGCACAGAAGCTAAAGCAGAAAATCTAATCCAAATCAAGCTTAGGTTAAAGGTAATCCATCTCATCTTGCATGCATCAGATCTTCATCCCTTCTTCCCAACTCTCTGCACTATCCGAAAATGGCATTCAAGGTAAAGTTGATCTCTGTTCTTTACTGCTACAAATCCACGGTCACAAGAGATTCTTGGGGACCAAGTTGCATCTCTATGGTTCAGATTTGGTTGACCATTGGAAGACAATCTCGGTTACTCCTACATGGCTTTCGGTCAAGTTGGAGAAGTCAGAAGCAAAGATCCTACTTTGATGTTTGAGAAGAAAAAGTGAGCTTGTGGGTTGGTAAAGCTCAAGGCTCAAGGTGTTGACCTTGGAAGAAGAACCAAGGAACATGCAAGGAGATAAAAAGAAGCTTGCTGTTCATTCAGAAGCAAGGAGAGAAAACCAGTGAATAGAGGTTTTGTTCTGAGAAAGCTCTTTGAAGAAGTTCAACTAACTGGACAGTGTAACCTAATCAAAGGTGCATTTCGCCAGTATGACGAACTGAATCAGAGGCTTGCTAATCTGGTTTTTCGCATAGCATAGAGGATGTAGATGAAGTCAATCTCCTTCATGTTTTACAGATTGTAATGTACTTTTCTATGTTTATCTTTCTGTAATTTCTTGTGAGAAAAGGCATATTGAGAGAGCTCAAGTAAAAGCCATGAGTGGAAAAAGGCTGAGGAAAACACTTGAGAGAAAAGCCTAGAGTTATTTTCAGATTTCTTTAGGTGTGTTTATGTCTTGTATCTTGTACCTGTGAGGTATCCCTTTCTTAGTTGGGTTAGCACTAAGAGGTATAGTTAGGTATTAGCATAGCCAATGTCAAGTTAGGTCAGAACTTGAGTGTGAAAGGATTGGGTCAATCCTGTGTTATTGGTGTATGTAATACTGTTAACTATAGTGAAATTCTTCCATAGTTGTGGAGGATACTGGATGTAGGTTGCATAGCACAAGGCAACCGAACCAGGATACATGCTGGTGTTAGCTTTTCTCTTCTCTGCTGTGTTCTGTTTTCTGATATTCATGAGACAAAACTAAATTGTCTCATAAATTTTCGCTGCTGAGTTCAAACAGAATCAGAATTACAAATTTGTTTCTAAGGGTAAAAACAGCAACTGAAAAGGAAGGCATAGATTCAACCCCCCTTCTCTAAGCCTACCACAACCTTCAACTTTAAAACCTTAACTGTCTTCTCTATATTTTATTCCCAACTTATTTACTTACCTTTCTTCAATATTCTTTACATTGTTTAATGTCTTTTGAACTCCTAATATTACTTTCTGTTTGTCTGACTAAGCCTATCACTCAATTATTGTTGCTTGATCCATCAATTCTCGTGGGATCGACCTTCACTCACCTGAAGTATTACTTGGTACGACCCAGTGCACTTGCTGGTTAGTTTGTGGGTTATAAATTTCGCACCAATAGCTGAGAAGGCTGAATTTGGAAGAAGTTTGTTTGAGAGATTGGTATTGTTGGGAAAAGAGAGGCACATGCTTAATATTCAGTATAGGATGCATCCGTCAATTAGCAAATTCCCAAGTGAAGAGTTCTATGATAAGCAACTTGCTGATGCATCCATTGTCAAATTAACAAGCTACAATAAACAATTCCTTAAAGGGAAAATGTATGGCTCCTACTCTTTCATCAACATATCAAGGGATAAAGAGCAGTCTAATCATGATCATAGTTTGAAGAACATTGCTGAGGCTGCTGCTGTCTCACAGATTATTCAAAGCCTTAGAAAAGGTTAGCTTATCTTTCTCATCATTTGTAATTAAGCTTGAATATCCTTTAGTCCCTATAAATATAGGTCATTTTAATTTTAGTCTCTATAAAACTTTTGCCATGATCTTGGTACCTCTTTTTTCTTAAACTGTGTTTAGTCTTACCATGTCATTAGAAATTATAGATATTTTAAAGAAAAATAATTAGAGTTCTAACCAATCCTTTTAATTTTCTTCCTAATTTCTAAATAAAAAAGTTTTGATGTTTTCGGAAAATAAGATATATATTTGAATTTTTATTCATTTAAGTATTAGGAGGATAATTAAGAGGTTGGATTAAGACTCCTAGTTATTACTCTATTTTAAAATATTTATTTAGTTTATTCAAATAACAAGAACATTATTTTTTATCTATACCAATATTTCCTAAATTTTCTTGATTATTTATAATATCTTAATTTAATATGAAGTTTAGATGATAGGAATCAAGGAACTTACCTATAGAAAAATGAGAAACCAACACCAAGCAAAACCTTTAATGGGACCAAAATAATTTTGAAACATTTAAACACACAATTATAGGGAATAAAAACATTGTTAAACCTAATATGATATATATATGATATTATTTCTTTTCCCTCTCTTGCCAGAATGTTTTCATGAAATCCAGAAGACCATAAAGCAATACATTTCAGACAGTGATCCTAACTTCTCTGTGAGTGTTCGTTCTGTTGATGGTTTTCAAGGTGGTGAAGAAGACATAATTATAATATCAAGTGTGAGATCCAATGGTGTTGGAAATATTGGTTTTCTTTCAAATAGACAAAGAACAAATGTGGCATTCACAAGGGCTAGGTATGCCACTATTAAAAGATAGTTGTTTTTGCTGATATGATATTACATGATTAGATCTACGTGCAAAAGTTAAATTAAATTCTATTATATAACTGAAAATAACCAACTTTATTAATTATGTGCATTTTTGTAATTTAAGATTTCATACACTAAGAAAAATGTACCTACATGAATCCATTATATACTGTAGATATATGTTATGATCATGCTCTAAATGGTGAGATTTAGTTCTTTTTTATTGAAAAACTTTTGGTTTGGTTTTATGCACAGATATTGCCTTTGGATATTAGGAAATGCATCAACATTGATAAACCGTAACAGTGTATGGAGGGAACTGGTTCTTGATGCTAAGGAAAGAAAATGCTTTCACAATGCTTATGAGGATGAGAAACTGGCTCGGGCCATTGAGAATTCCTTGTGGGACCTTGAACTTGATTCACTGGAGGCACCATTCAAGAAACTAAGTCTATGGAACAATTCAAATACAGCTTCTACTTCTTTTAGGTATGTGGAATCTTATAACTTGCAAACTTTATAATTTATATGTATGTTCATTTGAATATAAATTAATGTGTATATCATTATAGGTTAGTTTTCAACATGGGCTCATATGAAATTGAATTATTACTACTTATGCCTGGACAAAAATAATTAGAAACATATTTTGGTTAGTATTTTGTATTGCATTGAATTAACATATTTTTGTAAATCTTATATTGTTGAAAAAAAATGTAACAAATTAATATAAAAAACAGATTTTAGAGAACACATTGTATATTTCTGGTGTTTATTTTATAACGGTGGATTGTAATTTTTGTGATGTTCTCTTTGGGCACTTTGGGCAGAGCACATACAAAAACGTGAACGGCAGGATTCGAACCTGCGCGGGCAGAGCCCACATGATTTCTAGTCATGCCCGATAACCACTCCGGCACGTCCACTTTTTTGTTATATTTTCGTGTAATATCATATTTAATAGACTATTTTATTTTCACCATCTTTTCATATATTAAAATAATGTAATGGAAAACATGGATTAATAATGGTGATCGAAACGTGAAACAAAATGAAAACATGGATTAGTGCTTGTTTTTTATATGAAAAATGGAAAACATGGATTAAGTCCTGAAAACTTTAAATATTACGTGTACACCAAAATTTAATCATCATGTATATGTATTTATATATATATATTTATTGTGTAACTCATTTTTAATATATATCTTATATTACAATATATATTCTATACAAATGATTGATTTTATAATTAATTTTGTGTATGTTTATATGTGTTTAATATAATATTTTAATAAATTAATCAACTACTAAAATAATCAGAATTTTTTGCAACAAAATAATTAAATTTTTTTTATGAACACAAAAATGAACCACTAAATTCTTAGCCACCACTGTACATTTTTTTACTTTTTTAGTTTTATTCATATTTTGATTATATTATTTTAAAAAAAAAAGGTTTTTACCATTCCTAAAATTACCAATGTCACTCCCATTTAACTATATTTTCATTAAATTTACTAAAATACATTCTATTATCCCTTAATTTCTCTAATTCTCTTTGCACCCACTAATGCAACCCGGGGTTTTCAAGAAGCTTATTTAGATTAGTAATTTTGGAGTGACATACATTATCATTCTCTTATTTTTGAAAGTTGATTATAAAAGTGAAAATGAGTCATTCCATATTCTTAGATAAGCTAATAATTTTTTTACTGATTTTAACTAATTAAATATTGGATTATTCAAAGAATATTAAGTATATTAAATTAGTGATTTAATTATTTTTAGTAAACAACATTTTTTACTTGAGAAATGTTAACTATATATTATATGGGCTCTGATCATAGTCTCCGAACACAAAAGCACAAAAGCAAAGATAATAAAAGAACAGAGGACCATAAAAGCACCATTCTTTGTATTAATTCTTATCCGTTGTACTAATTCTTTTTGCTTTACGTGATTGTGTTTGTTACGGACAACCTTGGATCAACAAAAGCACCATTCTCTGATTCTGATTCCCTGCAACTTCAATGGCACCCAAAAGGGTTCTTCTAATTGCTGGTAACTTTGTTGAGGACTATGAGGTACACCTTCATCTCCTTTCTCTCTTCAATTCCTTATATATAGTAGTAGTAAATTAGAAATATCTTTTTAAACTCAGAAATTGAGTCTTAAAGTCTTAACTACTTATTCATAATTATAAGTATATACTATGATTTAAGAGTTATGATTTTGTAACATAGTATTTGTTGGAATAAATTAATTTCAATATCCCAAATCATCTATATTAAATCATCAAAAATATATATCATACTCGAATGCGGAAGCGTACCTAAATTCATAAATATAAATCATACGACCGGAAGAGTTTGGATCTTGTGGTTCTTTCGATCTTCCTCAACCAAAGCCTTCTGTATTTCTAGGAGGCTGAATCGCAACTCTTTTGATAGAAAAGAGCAACAAAGGCAACTTTGGTATCTTGGGGACCGAAACCCTGAAGGTCTATTTATATTTTAGCATGGCACCCATTAAACCCTTAAACCCAAATAAAATAGTATATAAAGCCCAAAAGATAATATATCTAAAATCCAAAAAGATAATTATATAAAGAACAAAAGATAATATCTGGTTTTATTCTCATTTAATTCCAAATTAAAAGTAATAATGACTTATTCAATTAGCATTTAAAACAATAAATGAAATCATCATTATATAAGTCATTTAATTTAAAATAACATAATTTGTGATTATAATTAATATATGTATTGTCCACAAATAAATTAGGAAATTAAATAATTTCCTAACACATCAATGTGAAGTTGTGAACTTAAGTGTTTCTCTTAGTGTAACAAAATTTTGATGTTGAAAATGATGGTACTACTTGAAACTTTTACTATTGTAGGCCATGGTTCCATTTCAAGCACTGCAAGGCTATGGTGTCGCCGTCGACGCCGTTTGTCCTGGACGGAAGGCCGGTGATTTCTGTGTAACCGCCACTCAACAGATGGCTGGTCATCAGGTCTCTCAGCCATGCTAAAATTCATTTCAATTCTTGATACTTGAATTTTCTAATGGGTTTGGTTTTTGTTATTGAGCATACCATGCTATACTTTTCATCTTGATGCTTGATTTGTTTTCCCTTTGTACTAGATTATTATTTTCTTGACTTTGCCATTGAGTTTTACAAGCTAGGGGTATGTATGGTTTGTATCTTCATTTTTTTTTCCATTTTCGGTATTTTCTAATTTTAGAATATTTTGGAGAAAAAAGGTGAAATGTTGAAAGAGAAAATTTTTTAGGATCAGCAATTTTTAGTATTTTTTGTATAAATACTAATTTGTCTTTAATAAATAAATTTTACTAATTCATGTTGCAAATTCTCAAAAATATGAATACAAACTGTGTTGATTCATGTATGCAAATTCTGAAAAATATAGATACAAATTATATTCTTCTTATATACAAAATTCATGTGAATATAAATATAAGTACAAATTATTACTAACAAAAAATAATGTAGCATTGTTTATATTAAAAGCCATAAAATTTCGTTTCCCTTTCAATTTTTTTTTTCACGAAATAAAAACGCAAACCAAATGCCTGAAGTTTTGATCTTTGATGTTGATATTGATGTCCTTGGCACTCAGACTTACTCAGAAACACGCGGTCACAATTTCACTCTGAATGCAACATTTGATGAGGTTGAAGGCTCAAACTATGATGCATTGGTGTTACCTGGTGGCAGAGCACCAGAGTATCTTACTCAGAATGTGCGCGTGGTGGAGTTGGTGAGGGAGTTCAGCACTTCAGGGAAGCCTATTGCTACCTATTGTCACAGCCAGGTGCTTCTTGCAGCCGCCGACGCGCTCAAGAACCGGAAGATCACTGCATATGCTCCTGTTGGACCTACATTGATAGCTGCTGGTGCTAATTGGGTTGAACCTCAAAGCTTGGAATCATTTGTGGTGGATGCTAATATCATTTCTTCTGTTTGTTATCTTGCACATGCACAAAGCATTCATCATTTGGTTAAGGCTATGGGAGGGACTATAACTGCTACCAGCAAGAGAATCCTCCTTCTTTGTGGGGTATGTTTTCACTTGATTTTTTTTTATTTATTTATGTTGCTAAAGGTAGAAAATCAATGTGTAAAAAGTGTTTTCGGTTCTTAACCATTTATTCGAAAGACAAAGTAGCCGTCTACAGTTTAAAAATTCTTAACCGGCCTGTAACCATTCAAGTAACTGGTTTAGGCAGCCCTTGACACATCAGTAAGTCACCGTTTACAAGATCGCTTAGACCAATTACTTGAACGATTGAAAATCAATTAAGGTTTTCAAATGATGAAGAACTGCTTTTTTTTCATCGTGCAAATGATTAGGGATCGAAAAAGACATTTATTCAAAATTAATTCATGTTTTGAGGGTACACGTTTGAGTAGCAAGTGTGAGGGATTAGTCACATAAGAAAAAACAAGAGTACATAGAATGAGAGACCTATAAATTTATGCTGCTTAGAGTGGAAGATTATTAGTACACAATGACATGCATGCCGTTAAACTAAAATTCAGGATTACATGGAAGATTATGAAGTGATGGTTCCCTTTGAAGCCCTTAGAGCTTTAGGATGCCATGTTGATGCTGTTTGTCCCAAGAAGAAATCTGGTGACACCTGCCCAACTGCTATTCATGATTTTGAAGGTTATCAACATTTCACTGAGAAGCCAGGGCATGACTTTGTTCTGAATGCTACCTTCGGCGACGTGGATGCTTCCGGCTACGACGCGCTTGTCATTCCCGGAGGTAGAGCCGCCGAGTATTTGGCCTTGAACGAGACTATCATCTCTTGGGTGAAGCATTTTGTTGAAAGCAATAAGCCAATTGCTGCAATCAGCTATGGACAACAGATTTTGGTTGCTGCTGATGTCCTCAAGGTATTATTCATGTATTTATACACAAATACATTATAGCTAATTTAGTGACTGATTTTTTGTGTGCAGAGTATTTTTGTACAACTTTTAATATATTGCATATATGCCTAGCAAAAAGCACTTGACACATTATTCACTTTCTTACGGATATTGTATATTTTGTTGAAAGTATCCCAAACAATTTAAACCAAGTATTTATTCTCTAAATTCATTAATCCAAATCAGTATCACATTAATTAGTGTTTAATTTCTCTGAACTCTTGTTTTATCTGCAAGTATCAAGTGACATAACTGACATGCATTAAAATATGATGAGTATATAATATTTTATTTATTATATGGTGACATTATTTCACTTCTTGTTGTAATAATAGGGAAGGAAAGTAACTGCATACCCTGCAATGAAGCTTAATATGGTATTAGCAGGAGCAACATGGATTGAACCAAATCCCATTACACTTTGCATCACTGATGGAAACTTAATTACTGGTGCTTCATGGCTAAGTCACCCTCACTTCATTTCTCACCTCATGGCATTACTTGGTATTAGTGTTTCTTTCTAGTTTAGTAGTTTGCAACGGAATCTATAATAATAAAGTATGCTTGCATGTTAGCCAAATGAGCCTTAGCTCAAGTGCCATTTAGGTCCTCCACTATATGTAACCAAATAAAAAGAGAAAATAGAAAAGCTTTGTATCCATTTCTGTGTGCAATTTCTTTTTCCCACTAATGGAATATGAGAAATGATTTTTCGTTCACCAAGTTTTCGTATGAAGAGTTGATATCAATTTTTAGTGGGTGGATAGCGGTGGATATTATTGTGGTGACTAAAGTTGTTAGGTAATTTTGGTAATATTTAAAAATATTTTTTAATTTGAAAAATAAAAGTTAAAAGTGTTGCAAAAATATAAAAAAATATATTATCTTAATTTTATATTACTTAAAAAAAAAGTATTGCCAAAATTATATATTCACAATAACTATTATAATGATGATCATCTTAAATTTTACCTTTTATTGTGTGAGGATTTTGATGTAGTTCTTACTACACTTTAATTCTTGATGTCCGGTTTTAAATTATATTTAGTATTTATAAACAAAGAGTTAACCTTCATTTTAGTTCTTGAGATTAATTAGTTGTAGTGATTTAGTTTTTGACTTTTCAATTGTTACATTTTAGTCACATAGATTGGTATATTTTCTGTCATCAAAACTCAACGCTATTAGTGACGTGGCTCAAGTTTTGTTATGCTAGACATATTAAAGTAACGTTGTACGCGTTTTAGCGTTTGAGGGTTTGAACAATTAGTATTGTTCAAAAGGAAGGAGTATAACGTTTTAGTATTGTTTAAACCCTCAAAGGATGTTATTTAGTGCCTTTTTTAGCGTCAAAATGCATACGATGTCATTTTATTATATCTAGCATAATAAGCTTTGAGCCACATCACTAACGACGTTAAGTTCCGACGATAGAAAATATACGAAAGACTATATTGGTGTACTTTTTTAATTTGGAAGACCGAATTGTAACAACTAAAAAGTTAGAGACTAAATCAATACAACTCACTAATCTCAGAGACCAAAATAGAGTTTACCTCACAAAAATTGTGTGCGCAAATAATATCATTGATCGCTAAATATTTTGTATAAAAACAATGAAGTATACTCTTCATTAATAGTACGAGGTCCAATTTGTTTGACAAGAAAGTAGGTAGAATGTCCATTGGTTTAGATGTCGGAAGAGTATACAACCTACAACCTTATCTAAACCTAACTCTATTTTTACGTCGTCCACCCTTCTTCTCCCATTCTTCTTCACGCCGTTCACCCTCTCTTTCATCTCCTGCTCCAGTAACATCGTTGCACCGCCCCCAATCGATGTCGATCACTCTTCATCGCAGCAAGGAGCTACATCTCCTCTCGCCGAAGGCGAAGACCCCAACCCCCACGATAGGAGCTCCGAAGCGCCATCACTGCGCTGCGCAGCCCGATCCCGCCCCTGAACCGATGCTGAACATTCTCCTGCAGCCGCAAGGAGCTGCCATCCCCCTTGCCGAACTAAACAGCGTCGCGGCGGCGCGAGGAGAGATGCTACATGCACGGAGAGTCGCCCGTGTCAGAGCGAACACAATTGGATGCAGAAGGAAACGATGCAACGGAGAGAGCAGTTGGGGAAAGACGATGTGGCAGGCGACAGTCAGTTTATGTTAAGGGGGACTCGAAATACCAGAGGGATGATATGGTATCCGCTGGAGGAGAAGTTGCTCTACAGGTTGGTTTTTTAACTAGCACGTGTAGTATTAATTTTTCAAATTTTCAAAAATAAAATAACGGTTCCGCTAGGTAGATAACAGAGATTGTGAACAATGGATTGCACTCTCAGCCCATAAAAAGACAAAAAGAAAAGTCCATCACAAATTACCCTCTTAAAAATTCTACTTTCACCTTTTACATTTTAACCATCCACCTTCTAACCCTTTTATCGTCGCATACCCTCTCACAAACCCTCATTATGTCGTCGGTCCTTCCCTACCAGACAGCCTCAGCGTCGTTGAGCTTCTTCTCCATCAAGAACGTCGGTTTAGAATGAAAATAACCATCCACATACCTAGTAAAATGAACATCTAGCAAATTTTATTGTATCTACTTAAATCCAATCTAAATTAAATAAACATCCACCTTAGAATAAAAATAACTATCCACATATCTAGTAAAATAAACATCCAGCAAATTTTTTTGTATCCATTTACATCTAATCCAGATGTTTATTTTTCTTGCAAACAGGATGTTTTTTTTCATGCAAATGGAATTTTTGTTCTTAACGCGAATCACATCCAGAAAAGGGGAAGAAGAAGAAGAAGAGGAGGAGGAGGAGGAGGAGGAGAACCACGACTGCAGAGGGAGGATGGCGACGAGACAGCAACAACATCGCCCAAGAATGGCGAGGTAGCTGTAGCGGCTCCCGTGGAACGCGAGATAGCCGCAGTGGCGCATGGAAAACGCGCGTGATGGGATGAACGGATTGATGGCTCCATCGATGGTTCATTCTCCAATGGCTTTTACCGGGAACTACGGGACCTTGGAATGACA
The DNA here is from genome assembly GCF_003086295.3 of Arachis hypogaea. Classification (NCBI taxonomy): domain Eukaryota; kingdom Viridiplantae; phylum Streptophyta; class Magnoliopsida; order Fabales; family Fabaceae; genus Arachis; species Arachis hypogaea. The sequence goes on from NC_092052.1 coordinate 18,239,497, forward strand.
AACCAGCACGACGCAGCAGCAACTCCACGAGAGGGCGACGCGACACCGCAGTAATGCCACCAGGGAAGAGTGGCATGAAAACAGCAACTGCAGCGGATGGGCCAGTGGAGAGGGAGATGCGTCGGGCTGACCGGCGGAAGTGAAGGCGTGTCAGGCTGAGCAGCGACGGAGAGGACCATCGGCATGAACGACGATGTGAGTGGAAGAGAAAAAGGAGTGTTGAAATGGAATGAGAACGTGATGTGACGGTATATTATGAGGAGGTTACGTTGCCTAACCCTAATAATTTAAATTTAAAAATTGATTATTCTAATAAATTAAAAATCTGATTTTAATAATTAATTTACCTTTTTTTAATCATTGTTTATGTTGTTCAACATTTATGTTATTTACCTATACACTCATAAAGTAATTTTAAAATTTGTTCAAATTGACTGAACAAAATAGTTGATTTCCTATATTTTTCTTCGAAACTAACATATTAGGAGCTTATGTTTTGGTTTCCCAAACATTTTGGCCTTCTTGTTGCAGCATTCATTCCTGTCTATCATATGCAGGTATCTTTTTTTCAAATTGGGTTTGCGATAAATTGTCTTTTATGATGAGATAGTTCTTTTGGAAAAGTAAAGTTGATGGCAGAAGTCTTTCTCTTGTTAATTGGAGGACCGTGGTCACTCTGAAGAAATTTGGTGGCCTGGGTGTTAGAGATCCTGCGTGTGTTAATATATATTTACTTAATAAATTGGTTTGGCAACTTTTTCATTGTCAGGACAAGCCTTGGATTGCTCTATTGAGGGCGACATATCTGAGGAATGAAGGAGTTTTAGATGGCCCTGTCCCTTGCAACGCTTCTCATGTTTGGAAGAGTATCTCAAAGGCTTTTTGTGCTCTTAAGGATGCCTTCTCTTGGTGCGTTGGGTCACTTGATCAATCTTTTTAGTTTGACAATTTGAGTATTGAGGGCCCAATTGCTCAAGATGTCCCTTTTGTATATATATCTGACTCTGATTTAACTATTAGAGACGTTTGAAAAGATGGTCAATGGAATCTCCATGATGTTTTCTCTAACATTCTAGAAGATGTCAAACAGCGTTTGAATGCTTATGATCCGGATTTGAATGCTGGAGAGAGTTCGGTTTGGTCGTGGGGTGTGGCATCTTCTAGACTCTACTCAGTTAGGAGTGGATACAGTTGGCTATCCAAAAAAAAGTTTGATTGGAATGAGCGTGATAATTGGTTGTGGGTATGGCAAATGCATATTCCTGAGAAGTACAAGTTCTTGATTTGGCTCAATCTTCATAAAACTATTTCTATGGCAGAGTTTCGTTTGAGTCGTGACTTAGCTTTATCTAGCACTTGTTATCGGTGTCAGAATGGTTCTGAATCCATTCTTCATTGTCTTCAGGAGTGCCCTGGTGCCAAGGAGGTCTGAAACATTTTAGGTTTGTATCAGATAACTCGGATTTACGTGATTGGCTCTACAAAGGTGCAAGGGGTGGAGATATTTTTCTTTTCTTTTCGACCATCTGATGGATTTGGAGAAGTAGGAATCATGACTTATTTAATACAAATGACTCTTGGAGTGCTAGTAAAGTGGTGAGCTTGATTCGTAGTTCAGTAAGGGAGTTCCACACTATTTTTGCTATGCATCAATCTTTGTCTCCTCCTTCGCTTTGTTTGCATTGGGTTCTACCTCTAGTTCATTCTGTTAAATTGAATTGCGATGCTAGTTGTTTTGCTCCTTTTGGCTATGCTGATTTTGGTTGTTTCATTCGCAATTCTGATGGATATTGGTTGAAAGGTTGCACTGAGAAATTCGAAGTGTGTAGTGTTCTTTTTGCTAAATTGTATGCGATTTGGAGATGTTTACTTCTAGTTTAGGATAGTAGATTTCGTGAGGTTATTTGTGAAACGGACTGTTTAGAAGCTCTTTTCTTGGTAAACCAAAGAATACTTGATAAGGATATTCCGGAATGGAATTTGGCAAAGCATATACAGGAGGTTGTGAATTGAAATTGGAGAGTATCTATTCTTTTAATTCAAAGAAATGTAAATAGTGTTGGAGATTGTATGGCTAAAGCAGTTGCTTCTGGCGCAGACATTCACTCAAATTAGAGTCAACCATGGAATGAGTTTCAATACCTAATAAATTTAGATATGAATCTATCCAATTAATTTAATTTTGTCTTTGTCTTTTTTTTCTTTGTTTTTTCTGTTTAGCCAAAAAAAAAAAAAAAAACATTTCGGCCTTCCCACATTATGATTGATTTAAGATTTTCATCTCTTTATTATATATCTTCAATCATTTGATTTTCCAGCTCAACTTCCAATTCTTGTTCTTGGATAAGGCTAAGGAATAAAATGTTTCCATAATCTTCGTTAAGGCTCAGAACTATACACTTCCACTAATAAGCTCCATTGAAGTCTTCTTTCCACGCCAACTAACACTTATATGTATAGATAGAGACAATCACAAGTAGTACACGTGTACAAATCCAAAAAGAGATTTTTTTTTTCAGTGGAAAGTTATAGCTAATATTTTTTTTTTTAAAAAAGGTATATATTGCCCGCCGTAATGTTTTTAAGAGCATATGCTAATGTTATTGCTACAGAAAATTTTAAATTTTTTTATTAATACATAGCAAAAATATTAAAAACTTAAACTTTATATATTTTTCATTAAAAAAAATTCATTGATAACTAAACTCTTTTTTAAGTTTTCTTTTTCATTCTAAAAGGTAACGATATATAGTCTTCATATTAAAAAGTATTTGCACCTCACAACCGTCCAAAAATCTTACCTTGCCATGCAAATAAGAAATACGTGTATGTAGAAACATTTAGTGTATATTCAAAAAATGATTATCATTGTTAATTACTTATTTTATTATAAAATTTAAAACATATTTTGCATTTTTAAAACATATATTATAAGGTAGAAATTTAGATGTAATTAATTTCATGGAAAGTTAATAGCTGAAAACTGTTAGATGACAATTTAGTCAAACTTGTCAAATCATATAACGACTCGACTAACTATTAACTTTATATGAAATTAACTGCACCTGAGTTTTCGTCTGTATTATAATTTTTACCATTAAAATATAGATTTTTCGGCACTTATTGAGAATATAAAAGTAAAAATATTTTATGACAACACAAAAATTTTGAAGCTTTTGGTGATATTAACCGAACTCTAAAATAAAATTCTAAGAAAAACATAACTTTGATGCATTGTTATTGACTTGTTGTAAAGAAATTCTATACCAAAATTTACACCCTTCGTTGCAAAATAAGAAAAATATGTGCATGTGGAAATATATTTGACGTATATTCTAGAATAATATAATTATTACTTATTTTATTATAGAATTTAAAAAATTAAAAAAACATTGTAATTGTTTTTAAAACATACATTATTATTAAAATATAGAGTTTTGGGGGCACTTATACAAGTAAAAATATTTTAGACACACAAAAAGTAGACACAAAAAGAAATACAAGTGAAAATATTTTATGAATTTTTTATTTTAAAATTTTTAATTATATTAACCGAATTCTAAAATATATTTTAAAAAAATTTAATTTTGAAGTATTTTTCATTGTAATTTTTTCATATATAATATATATCTAATTACGTATTATTGTGTCAATAAAAATAAGTATTTATTATTTTAATTATTATTAAATAATTTCAAAAAATATATAATTAATAAATAATTTTGTAAATGAGAGAGAGAGAGAGAGAGAGAGAGAGAGAGAGAGAGAGAGAGAGAGAGAGAGAGAGAGAGAGAGAGAGAGAGAGAGAGAGAGAGAGAGAGAGAGAGTTGTCATCCCGAATACTACTATTTAGTAGATCATTATTGAACTATGCAGTACTCATGCATCATTACATTGGAATTTGATCTTTCTCATATTTGCAACTTTTCAAAAGAGATAAAGGAATAAAGGATGATATCATGATACATGACAATAAAATCAACTCAACCCAAAAAAAAAAAAAAAAAAGAAAGAAATTGATGTCCCCTGCATGGGGCAACCCATTATAATAAGGATTGTAATAAGTTTTAATTTTCAAGGGACCAGGTGTGCATTCAAAATATAAATCACTTAATGAAGGATGCAAAGTTGTTATCTTGTCTCAAAATTATTTGATGGCCTTAGCAATCCATTTCACATAGGTTCCGAGTAAGCATCTGAGGTTGTTCCTTTTTTCGATGCGATCTAAGGTTGTTCTGCTCATAGAAAAAGGATAAAAAAATATGCACAGTACAAATAATAGAATATAATATTAAAAGTGTAACATAATATATATATACACACATTTTTCTCTCTCTATACTTTTATTTTATTTTATTTTATTTTACATTTAGTTTGAATATTAGAGAAAACATGATAAATTTCCAATACTAATCAAAGTGCCTAAAAAGGTTAATAAAGCAACAACCAGAATAGAAAGGAAAAATAGCGGCGGCTGAAAAAATCGTTGCAAATATTGTGAAAATAAAATGGTTGATCGTAATTAACGGTTATAATTTCGATGTGAAATCATTATTTAGAGGAATTACAAATGGCCATTAAACCATAGTTATAAGAATTGAATCGGTAATCGAACCGTTTAAACTACTGAATTATTAGATTATTGGTTCAATCGGTGGGTTACTGATTGAATCGGTTAATCCGGTCTTATATAAATAAAAAATAAAAAATAGTCAAAATTTTAAAATTAAAATTTAAAATACATATTTTTACTAACATTTTAAGAATATCCAGTTATTCTAAAACAATATGAAATAGGAATAATAAGTATTTTGTTAATTTTACTCTATCATAAATATTTTATTTTGTTTTTATATTAAAATAATAATTATTTTTAAATTTTAATAATTTATTAATAAATTTATATCTATTATACTATTATATACTACAAGTATTTATTAAAAAAATAATATTAACAGATATTATATAATTATAGAAAAAATAAATGAATTTATAATTATTGTTAAATAAAAATATAATTAATTTAAAAATAAGTGAATTTATAATTCAAATTAAAATAAATTAAATAGATTGATAAAAGATATCTATATATATAATAATTTGTAAACATATTAATTAGAATTGTGACAATATGATGGTTATGACTTGCTCTTTTTTCACTGAGGACAAGGGTTCGAAACTCACCCCACCTATTTTGACAAATTTTCACTTTTAACGGTTTGGTTAAAACGGTTTTACTGAGTTTGATCGGTTTTCATCAATTCACACCGGGTTTGACCGGTGAACACCGATTCTCTACCTTGTTCGATTCAATTAGCAGACCGAACCGACTTAAGATCCAATTTTTAAGTCACATAGATTGTGCGGCAGTCACAAACACCATAATTCTCAACGGTCGCAAATACACTATTTAGAGGTAATTATTCAAACCGTTGTTGGAAACTGTCATACAACTATTTTGCCATGCATATAACATGAATAACTAGTCAAATTAATTTTTGAAAGATCACTCGTTCTTTAAATTGGTTCTCGAAAGAATTTTTAATAAAATTTATCTTTTAAAAATTTTAAATTAGTAATGTTAGTCCTTCCATCACTTTCTTTGTTGATGGTACAAAATTTATTAATATGACATGCTAACAGATAGCACAACACACACTTAAGAGTTTTAATTGACTATTAAGATAATAAGTTTATGAAATTAAATCAAATCAAAATCTAATTAAGAAAAAATTTGAGGTATTAAAATTTCTTAATTTAGAATTGATTTTGATCTAATTTCATAAATTAATCATGTTAATAGTCAATTATAACTATTAGGTGTGTGTTGTAATGTTACTTAATGTTCTATATCAACAAATTCTGACGTCGTTAACAGTGAAAGTGACAGAAAAAATTAATATGATTAATTTAAAATATTTTAAAAGACGAATTTGATTAAAAAAAAATTTCAAGAACCAATTTAAAAAATGAATGATCTTTCAAAAATCAATTTGACCATTTATTTCATATAACATAAAACAACATTGATAAAGTGTAAATACACAATTTAGTAACGGTTCAAAACTGCCATTAAACCAAAAAATATCGCCATACCTGCTGGGTCTGTTGTAGAGAATGTATGTTAAGTAGGGATGTATATATAATATGTATATACCACTATTTTCTTTTTTATATATGCTTTACTATAGGAACTCAATGATATCTTTGGTTGATAAACACCAAAAATTAAAGCCATAAAGAAAGAAAGAAAGAAAAACAAAACCAAGCAAAGAAATATGGAAATAAAAAAGTGAGATTGATTATTTATACTATCAAGAGTATTTATCCCCTTTTTTCATAAATATATAATATTAGTTATTGTTTTGGCAATATATCTAGACAAAAATGACAAGCTGACAACTATTTATGAAAATATAAAATAGTAAAATAAATGTCAAATCAGAGTTAAATGATAAGTAATTAAATTTTGGTAACGGCACTAAACATGGTCAAACCCTAAAATAGTTTGACTTAGAGATATCTGGCATAATGTTATATATATAAAATCTCTCCTATATCAACTTAAATTAGTAAATATATACAAATATAAATAATTTTACATTTCACCAAAGGATGTTTGATTTAGATTATTTATAGAATTAATATTTAAAGTGATCCCTGAATTTACAGTCGAGTCTTAAAGTGGTCCTAAAATTAATAATTATTTAAATTTATCTTTAAAATTGCATTCCAAAACTCATAATAGTCCCTAAGACATTTTCCATCATAACTGAGGTGTATTGATTTCTCCCATCCTGGCAAACCTCCCCTCCAAAACTACGTCGTTTTGGAGATATATATATCAAGAAAAACCCTAATAGCCTTCAAATTCCCTCCCTAAACTTAGCCTCGACGCCTCTCTGTCTCCCCAAACCCCCCTTCTCTGTAGCTGCCTCTCGCTGGTCGCTGTCTCGGCACTGTGCTGTTCGCTCCTTCTCCAACCTAGTCTCTTATACTCACAACACTCAAACACGGCAGAGATAGAGTTCAAAGCCTCAACCTTCTCTGTCGTGCTTCTCGCCGACCTCCATCTCGTCATTGTGCCGCTCGCCAACCTCTTTCCTCCTTCTTCTTTTTTCTGGTCCGGTTCTCTCGCTCTGCGTGCAGCAGCCAAGATGAGGTTTTTAAATTTTTTTAGGTATTCAATCATTATTGTTAATTATTTTGGGTAATTGTTGCTGCTGATCCTGTTTTAATAAAGTTCCAATAGTTGATTTTTTATTATTTTTATTCTGCAATTGATGCTAATTTTTTTCTAATTGTTGCTATTTTTTGTGAATGTTACTGTTTAGGTCGATGATGCTTACTAATTAGATTTATTTATCTTTTCTTATTATTGCTGAATTTTTTGTGATCTTTTGTGATTACCATAACCCTAAAACAAAAATCTTTAATCTTTTCTGATGATGTTGTTGCTGATGATTAGATTTGGAAGAATAAAAGTAGAGAATGGAATTGAAGAAGAAGAAGATAATTTGAGATTAGGATTTTTAACCTAACAATGGAGACCAAATTGAATTAAAAACTTATATGTGCCACATAATATATATAGCTGTTGTTCTTTACTGTGGCATCCTCTGACAAATGTCATCATTTATTTTGTGAATATTTGCCAGACTGTTGTTAATTCAGGAACAAATTTAGAATAATTTTAAGTTTAGAAACAAATTAAAAGTTCAATTGTAAGTTAAGGAACCATTTTAAGATTTACCTCTTATTTATATGATGTAATTTAAAATTTGAAAGCAAATTATTAAGACTTGCTTAGAGAATCTCAAATTTTCCCATAATAACAAATATTTTCTTATGATCACAATATTTCTCACTTTGAATACACGTTTAGTAATAATTCAGAAATACAAAACTAAAAATTATTTATCAAAATATCCTTAATCAATTTATAATATAAATATTTCATTATTTATCATTCTTAATATTATATACATGTGGTAAATGTGAAAAATAATGCTTAAATATATTGAATAAAAAGATCTCTAAATGATATATATTTGTGATAATGGAACAAAATAATATATTTATATAGATATAATTTTCCATACCATATATACGGTGCTTTAATTTTCCTCAAGGAGAGTATAGTATGGTAATCAAGGCTAAAAGAATAATAAAATTTAGAAGTTGGGCATGTAGATTGGAGCCTTGGGTTAAAAAGAAAAGTCAAATTAAGTTGGTCTGGTAATTATTTCATTAGTTTATTTAAGTAAATGTTGAAGATTTAAATTCCGTTTTGTATATACAACAATCTATTAGTTAACGATAAACTTTTAAATAAAATTCTGATCTACGATGAATTAATTTTTGACCTGTTAAAATAAAAAATACTATGAAAAAAAAAAGAAAAAGATTAGAGTCTCGAGTGTTAGTAAAAGGCCTCTCTTTGGAGGCTTCAAAGTTGAGTAAGTAGGGTAAGTTGGTACAAAGGCTTCTCATCACATCAAACTCTTCGGTGCATGTTGCATGTTCGGAGAAAATGGACCAAGAACCATAATTAAATTTTACACTGAGTGTGACATTAACAATTATTATAAATAACATTTTCGGTTGTAGTAAACAGAAGAAAAAGTGGAAAAAAATAATTCCTCTCACGATAGGACATTTTCTATTATTTTAATTTTATGTTCTTTTTCCTTTGATTCCGTCATTACCTTAAATTAACAGAAAAGGGGGATAAATGAAATAAGACAGGACATTTAAAAAGTACGAGAACTCAATTAGTTTGGTTTATGCAATGGGAAACATTGGAACAACGTCAAAACAAATAGAGTAATAAAGATACTAAGAAACACACTACTAATTAATTAGTTGACCAACATGATCAATGTAATGTAATCATGTCTCACTTATGCACGACAACTTTAATGGTTACCATGCTTCCTCCTGTAATTTTCCACTCTCCGGTAACTTGGAAGGTAAATTACAATACCATTCACTTTATCTTTATTTTATTTTACTTTTTTCTTTCCTGAAAATTGCGACTAAAGTCAAACTTTGATGACTTGGCTAAAGGCATGTTTAAATGAGGGGAAAGAAGTGAAGAGGAAGGAAAGAAGTTTAGGGAATTTTTCATTTCTTAGATATATTTGGAAGTTTTGATGATGAAAGAAAGAGAGAGATTATTTATCACTTATCTATTATCTATTACTATCACATATATAATAGAAATTGGGAAGAATTTGATGCATAAAATATTCTTGTGAAAATATCTTATATATATTATATATAATTTATAAAATAAGTTTTATTAATTTCAAATGTTGAATACGTAACTTTTTAGTTTTTTTTTTTATTTTTTTAAAGATAAGTAAGAATGTACCTCCACCATCTAAACAATGAAAAAAATAATAAAAGTTCAAAATCAATACAAAGTTGAAACATATACTAAAGATTCTAAATAAACCAAAAGACTTAACCAACACCTATATTTCTAAACATCATCCACACCAAGAGAATATAACTCTTCCAATATAAAGATCATCCAGAATAATAGTTACGTAGTTACGTGTCCATTCTCATGGCAAACTAAACATGATCAGACAAAATAAACTGTTCCTAAATACCCACATATAATCAACTATAATCAACAACAAAGGACTCTATCACAAAAATCACAAAAAAAAAAAAAATTACTATCTTAACGAAAATCAAATTTTATTATTATTATTATTATTGTTACGGACTCTCACGATCCAACCCAAAACAATTCGGCAGGTCGGGAACACCGACCCGACCTGAAACCCGAACCAACCTCCATAATAGGGAATCCGGTGGGTCGGTCCCCCACGCCCGGCCCAAAGCGCGTGCAACCACTCTAGCAAACCGGTTGGGGCGGCATTCTCGGGGCAACACCCGAAGTCCCGACCCGAACTCCGGAATGACCTGCTCCTCCCCACATGGATAGGGACAGCTCACAAGTACCCCGGCCAGTGGGCTAAGTCATTTATGGGCCCGCCCAGTACAGTATATAAGGGGAGACGTCAGCTCTCCCCCCGAGGTAGACACACACCTTACCTAATCTGGCTATCGTTTTGTACAGACACTGACTTGATCGTCGGAACGTCCTTGCAGGTGGCCACCCCCCTTCGTCTATTCAACCATCGGTTTCGCCAACCTCCAGCTCCAGACCAGGAACCCGTTCCGAGTCACTTTAGGGTCTCTCCCTCTCAACCCTTCACCATCACCCGACCCGTCGAGCACCCGAGATCATCAGGTGTCGAACATTGGCGCCGTCTGTGAGGACCCTGGAGCAGACATGGAGCGACTCCCCACTTCGGAGGAACTTCGCGAAGGAGGCGGAGCCCGCCTAAGCAAGGCAAGTTCGACAGCCCGTGCCGGCAAACAGCTACAATTCTCCGTTCAACCAAACCAACCAATCTACACCAAGACCCCCGAGAGACGTCCCTTCGGAGGAACGGGGGCCGACAGCGCCAAGATCATGCAAGAACTCAGGCACAGAGTGCAAAACCTCGAGCGAGAGCTGGCAGCGAGGAGCTGATCTCACGGAGACGTCAGCCGATCCCGCACCCGCACTCGCTCCCCCTCTTGAAGACGCGAGAGCCAAGAAAGGAGCCCAACAAAGCGCGACGAGGCGTATGCACAGGCGACCTCCCGACCTACCCAAAGCAGGTCCGAGAGCCACTGGGAGTCCCAGAGAGGGAAAGCCAAGAAACAACAGGATCCCGTTATCATGGGAGCCACCCCCTTCCACCCCTCGATCCTCAAGGTCCGGCTTCCGAAGAACTTCGACAAGCCGACGAACATGAGGTACTACGGGACTAAGGATCCCCAGGAGCACCTCACAGCCTTTGAAGCAAGAATGAACTTGGAAGGGGTAGGTGACGCGGTCAGATGCCGAGCATTCCCTGTGACGCTAGCCGGCCCGGCGATCCGATGGTTCAACGCCCTCCCACAAGGATCCATCACAGCTTTTGCGGACATCTCCCAAAGCTTCCTGGCTCGGTTCACGACGCGCATAGCCAAGGAAAAACACCCAATCAACTTACTAGGGGTTACCCAAAAACCCGGTGAGCCGACCAGGAAGTTCCTAGACAGATTCAACGATGAGTGCTTGGAGATCGACGGCCTTACAGACTCAGTCGCTAGTCTCTGCCTAACGAACGGCCTGCTAAACGAGGACTTTATGAAGCACCTCACTACTAAGCATGTCTGGTCCATGCAAGAAATTTAAAGCGTGGCCAAGGAATACATAAATGATGAGGAAGTGAGTCAGGTTGTAGCAGCCAACAAACGGCAGCTCCCAAACCCCCCAGCTCGGCAGGCCCCCCAGGTTGATAGATACAAAGAAGCTCCCAAGGACGGCACCCTAGGCAAGCAGTCCAAGCAACCCCTACGGGTAGGAAGGTTCACGAACTACACGCCACTCACGGCGCCCATAGTGGAGGTATACCAACAAATTGCAGACAAAAGAATCATATCCAGACCCAGACCATTGAAAGAAAGAACAGGAGGCAACAAAAGCCTTTACTGCGATTATCACAAGGGGTTCGGCTACAAAACCCAAGACTGCTTCGACATCAAAGATGCTTTAGAGCAGGCCATCAGAGATGGAAAGCTGAGCGAATTCTCCCGGTTCATCAGAGAGCCGAGGAGACGGGAACATGAACGCTCTGAGGAAGATCATAGCCGGACTGTCAAGCCAAGGCAGGAGCCCATAGGGGACGCCAACAACCCCCCAACCTTCGTGGTCAATGTCGTGGTCGGGCGCGACAGCCCTCCTAAATCCAACTCGGTGACAAAAAAGGATACCCGGGTCCTATCCATTTCGACGGAAGGTCCCACCATCAGCAGAGGACCTCCCACGATATCCTTTGGCCCAAAAGATAAATGGTTTCACGACCTCCCCGAGAACCCCCCATGGTGGTTACAGCAATGGTCGGCACAGGGTTAGTCAGAAGAATCCTCGTCGATACTGGGGCCGACTCCAACATCCTATTCAGAAACGTATTCGACGCCATGGGGCTCAAAGAGTCTGACCTCAAGAATCACCAGCACGGGGTCATGGGACTCGGTGATAACTACATAAAACCCGACGGGACGATCTCCTTCCCAATCTGCCTTGGAACCGGTGATGCCAAGAAGTCAGTTATGGCAGAATTCGTAGTCCTCGGAGACTCTACAGCATACAACATCATCCTGGGGAGAAAGACCATCAACAAACTCTCAGCCGTAATATGCACTAAATTCTTGACAATGAAGTTCATAACGTACAAGGGAATAGTTGGCTCCATAAGGGGAGACCTAGAAGCGGCGGTCGTTTGCGACAACACCAGTCTCTCCCTAAGGAAAGAATCTAAGAAGGCAGCTGGCATGTTCTTGGCAGACCTGGACGCCAGGATGGAGGACAAGCCGAGACCAGAACCAGAGGGGGACATGAAAAAGTTTCAGATAGGAAAGTCAGCAGACCAGTTTACCTTTGTAAACAGGAACCTGCCCCATGAACTCAAGGACCCCCTCATGGAGGTTGTAAGGGAAACGGCGACCTCTTCGCGTGAACACCATCAGACATGCCGGGATTGGATCCCGAGGTCATGTCCCACCGACTAGCCGTAAAACCTGACGCCAAACCAGTAGCCCAGCGGCGAAGAAAGATGTCTCAAGAAATGGCTGACGAAGTCGCCAAACAAACAGCCAGGTTAATAGAAGCAGGATTCATCAAAGAACTCGAGTATTCAACATGGTTGTCCAACGTCGTCCTAGTCAAGAAAGCCAGCGGAAGGTGGAGAATGTGCGTTGATTATTCTGACTTGAACAAAGCATGCCCAAAAGACTCTTTCCCCTCCCTAACATCGACACCTTGGTAGACTCGGCGGTAGGATATCGTTTTCTCAGCTTCATGGATGCGTACTTGGCTATAACCAGATCCCGATGCACCGACCTGACGAGGACAAAACGGCATTCATAACGCCAGGAGGTACTTATTGCTACAAAGTAATGCCCTTTGGTCTAAAGCACACAGGAGCCACCTATCAAAGACTAATGAGCAAGGTCTTCCATGACCTCATCGGCAAGACAGTAGAAGTGTACGTCGACAATATCCTGGTGAAAATAGCGGAGCCAAACAGGCTAATAGACGACCTCCAAGCTGTCTTCTAAGCACTAAGAAAATTCAAAATAAGGCTCAACCCACTCAAATGGGCATTCACTATGGAAACAGGGAAATTCTTAGGGTTCATGATAACACAAAGAGGGGTAGAGGCCAACCCAGACAAATGCAAAGCCGTCCTCAAAATGACAAGCCCTGGGTGCATCAAAGACGTGCAACGACTCACCAGGAAACTCACGGCTCTATCCCGGTTCCTCGGTGCCTCGGCAGAAAGGGCCATCCCATTCTTCAACCTAATGAAGAAAGGGATCACCTTCGAGTGGACCCCAGCGTGCGAAGAAGCGTTCAGCCACTTCAAAAAGATACTCTCAGAACCTTCCGTACTCAGCAAGCCTAGAGAAGGGGAGCCCCTGTACTTATACCTAGCTGTAACCACACAAGCAATTGCAGCAGTCCTTGTCCGAGAAGAAGACAAGACTCAACGCCCAATATACTTCATCAGTAAAGTACTCAAAGGGGCGGAGTTGGAGTACACTAAGTTGGAAAAGTTGGCCTACGCCCTACTGACCTCATCCAGAAGACTAACACAGTACTTCCAAGGGCACGTGATCATCTTGAGAACCGACCAAGCCATTCGCCAAGTCCTCCAGAAACCTGACCTCGTGGGAAGAATGATGGCATGGGCAATAGAGTTGTCCCAATACGATTTGCAATACGAACCCAGGCAGACAATCAAAGCCCAAGCCATGGCAGATTTTCTGGTAGAGGTCACATGGGAGGCTCCCGACGTACCAAACACGCGGTGGAAGCTCCATGTTGACGGAGCTTCCAACTAAACGTTTGGAGGGGCCGGGATCATTCTCGAGAACTCAATAGGAGTAGCTTATGAACAATCAATCAAGTTCGACTTTCCAGTCTCCAACAACCAGGCAGAGTATGAGGCTCTGATAGGAGGGTTAATATTAGCCAAAGAGGTCGGAGCATCAAGGGTGGAAGTCAATAACGACTCCCAGATCGTCACCTCTCAGATAAACGGCAGCTACCAAGCCAAGGACGCACTACTACAAAAATACCTGGAAAAGGTAAAAGAGCTATGCAAAAGCTTTGAGGAAATCATAATTCAGCATGTCCCTAGAGAAAGAAACGCCCGAGCCGACCTCCTTTCCAAACTAGAAAGCACCAAACCCGGGACGGGAAATAGATCTTTAATCCAAGGGCTAGCAACTGAACCTGCAATCATCATGTGCGCAGCCCAGATACCGAATCCTTCCTCATGGATAGGTCCTATCCTCCGATACCTGGAGCATGGCGAAACCCCCGAGAATGAAAAAGAAGCGCAGACCACCAGAAGAGAAGCCTCCAAATATGTGATCTTACAAGGACAGCTGTACAAACGAGGACTCCACCAACCCTTACTCAAATGGCTACGCTCCGACCAAACGGACTACGTCCTGAACGAAGTCCATGAGGGCTGTTGTGGTCACCATATCGGGGGAAGATCGCTGGCATGAAAGATCATCCGAGCAGGATATTACTGGCCCATAATGATGTCGGACGCCCAGGAGTTCGTCAAAAAATGCAACAAATGCCAGGAAAATACCAACTTTCACAAAGCTCCACCCGAAGAACTCAGCCTGATGATGACCCCCCGATCTTTCGCTCAATGGAGAGTCGACCTCTTAGGGTCATTTCCACCTGGGCCTGGGCAAGTGAAATACCTGATAGTAGCCATAGACTGCTACACCAAATGGTTAGAAGCAGAACCACTGACTAGCATATCTTCAGCAAATTGCCAAAAATTCATGTGGAGGCAAGTGGTCACCAGGTTTGGAATCCCAGAAACCGTCATATCCGACAACGGGACACAATTCACCGACAAAAAGTTCAAAGGATTCCTAGCATGACTAGGAATCAAGCAAAGGTTCTCCTCAGTCGAACACCCACAAACCAACGGCCAAGTAGAGGCAGCCAATAAAGTCATCTTAAAGGGGCTAAAGAAGCGACTTGAGGGAAAGAAGGGCTCATGGGCAAACGAGCTAGCTTCAGTCCTATGGTCTTACAGGACCACCCCCCCAATCATCTACCGGTCAAACCCCCTTCTGACTCACATACGGGGTCGACGCAGTCATCCCAGTCGAAGTCGGGGAACTGAGTCCAAGGTTACTCCTCGAAGGAGGAAATGAAGCAATCGAAAAAGATCTGGTCGACGAGACAAGGCAAATGGCGCATCTAACAGAAACAGCAATTAAACAAATGATAGCCCTAAGGTACAATGGCAAAGTACTAAGAAGAAGTCTGGGGGAAGGTGACTTGGTCTTACGACGCAACGACATAGGGCTGCCAACCCCAGGAGAAGGCAAGTTGGCCGCAAACTGGGAAGGCCCTTACAGGGTAAGAGAGATCCTCGCCAAAGGAGGCTACAAGTTGGAGAAGTGGGATGGAAGTGAGGTACCGAGAACATGGAACATGGCAAACCTGAAGAGGTTCTACTCATAAGAAGAAGCAACCACACGATCTGATGACCTTGCCTCCTCCACCATAATTTCCTTTGCATTCCTTTTTTACTATCTTCCACTTAATTATGTATTACATCAATTCTTTGCTTTAAAGTTCTACAATGCGTATATAATAAGTTTGTCCTTTTGCAAGATCACGTCAAAATAAAACGACGAAAAATAAACGGTCGACCTAACGGAAACACGGGACTGATCACCCCGGGAGCCAAAGGGACCCAAAGCAAAAACAGCTCAGCAGCAAAGCAACAAAAACGATAAATACCATAAAAGCGGTAAACCAAAAAGCCGCGACGGCCTGGTTAAGCGAAAAACAAATAATAATAGAAGGCCACGACAACCCGAGAAAGCAAACAATAAACAGAAAATGGCCTAATATAGATAAAGTGCCAAAAAGTTTGTTACAGATAAAAGGCGCCTTAAACAGGCCCTGAGATAAAAACAAATTACAAAAGATAAGGCAAGAAGCATAAAATCTCAAGACTTGAGGATGTCAACAATCTTCCTGTCTTCAACAGTCTTGAGAGCCCCAACCTGGGAAAGATCGAGATCGGGAGCCAGCACGGCCACCTGAAGCTTAATCCCCTCTTTAGTCAGCTTTACGGCCTCCCAGGCCCTCTTTGCAAGCTCCTTGTTTTTCTTCTTCAGGGCGGCCATCTCCTGACGAGCAGTTGCCACTAAGATCTCCGCCAACTTCAACTTCTCCTCCAATTCTTTGACTTTCTTCTCAGCAGCAGCAGTCTCACCACGAGAAGTATTCAAATCTTTCATCAATTCGAGGTCCCGATCTACCAGCCTGTTGATCTCTTTGGCATCCTCCTCAACCTTCTTCTCCTGCTCAGACAACTTTGTCTTCAGAGACTCCTCCCGAGATCTTGAATCTGTCAGATCTTTCTGGGAGTTTCGAAGCTTCCCTTCTAAAACATGATAATTTTCCAAGATAGGTTCCACCTTCTTGGCAATAGCAGCAGCTCGAAGAAGGCTGCGGTAGATCCACCTCGCCTGGCCAGAGAGGTCGGCATTCCGGAAAAATTCTTCAGTACTAGGAAGCAACTGGGGCTCAATGAAACCCCCAGCATCAAAGTTCTTTTCCATAACAGAGAACCCCTTCCCAGAGTCCTGATTCCTCTTCTTCGGGTTGCCAACGACCTTCAAGTCGTCGTTATCAAGCCCCAGATCCTCCTTATCAAAAGGAGCCTCCGCCTCCACACTTGGGTTTGCTGAGGTGTTCTCAGGGGGGACCTCAACCTTCTCCGGCTGACCTTGGTCGGCTCTGTCAAACCGACCACTACCCTCCCCAGCATCCTCCTGGTCCTGACTCGCCGAAGGAGTCGCCGAGGAGTTGTCACCACCCTCATCATCCCCTTGGATGCGGTTCATCAAGTCAGCTAAGGTTTTCTTCCCACCAGCCATGGAAACTATAAGCAAAAAGCAAAGGTGTGAGTGATAGAAGAGCAAAACACTAAAAATGCAAAAAGTAAAAAACTCACCAACATATGACCGACTGGCCCCCCGGTCTCCCATAACCATGCGAGGGTTAAGATTTTTCTCGCTGAAAATTGCCAACAAAATATCGGCAATGTTACGATCTTCCGGACTCAACTAATCATAGGATATTTTTATCAAATAATCAGACCCCTCCCTGAAACTCCAGTAAGTCAGAATCCGCCTTTTCCCCTCGGCAGTAAGCCAGAAAGGTTGATGACCCTCAATTGGCCTGACCTTGAAAAAAGTAGACTTGAAACCATGGAAGGAATCCTCAAAGAGGCCAAAAATCCTACGACCCTGTGGGACTTGAAGGACATATATCCCTTCTTCGCCTTCCCCTGACGAGAAGGGTTCGTAAGAAGGAAAAGGTAGAGAAAAATATTTACAGAGGTTAAAAGCTCCAGATATTCACAAACCATCTCGAAGCACCGGATGGCAGCCCAGCTGTTCGGGTGCAGTTGCGACGGAGCAACATCGCAACGGTTCAACATGCCCATGACAAAGGGGAAATGGAAAACGAACCCGCAAGGTCGTGAACATAGGCTCATAAACCCACAACCAGTCGACAACTCGTGGAGCTGCCAGGTTCTTCTGGCAAACGCGCTCCCGATCAGCAGGAACATGAACTTGATAAAATGCTTCCTCGGGACCACCCCCACACAAGAGCCCAGCCTGGCGCAAACCTTGTAAGCTCTCCTTAGTGACTTTGGAAGGTGTGTCCTTCACGTCGGAAGAAACCCACGCATAATGATCGACGAAGTCGGCTAGCGGTCGCTAAGCCTGATTCGGAAGAACAAGGCGCTCGGCCATACCTACATTGGGGGCACCACTTAGTCAGAACGGGAGTTCGGGAACCCTTAAAGTAGTAAAAATAAAACTATAACTCCCTAAGTCACCCTCTAGATACCCATACACTAACCCATAATTCAAGCAAAATCTAAGGAAAATTCAGTGGCGCCCCCTCTAAAAGAAGAAGCGGCAAAAACAAGCAGAAACCCAGGCATGCATAAAGGAAAGCACACAAATAACAAAAGGAAATAGCAAAACAAAACTGTAAAAATTAACGTACCAGGAAAGATGAAGAAGTAGGCCGAAAAGTTAAAACAGAAACAAAAGCAAGATGAAGAAGAACGAACAAGTAGCAGAAAAGAGAGGAGAAGCAGCAGCGATTCGAGGAAATGGAAGGAGGAGAAGAGTGGAGAAATGAGGAGGTTGTGAAAATAAAAAAGGGACGAAGAATGTAACCGTCAAGGAGAAGCGCCAAAAGGCAGGGGCACATTCGTCATTTCGCGCAAATTTCAAAATCGCGAAATGATGGGCATTTAATGCCCAGCGCAAAAGCCAAGGAGGCAACACCAGGGAGAAGCGAGATGACCACGCGTGGAGAACACAAACGGCACCAACGAGATCCCGAAGAGAGGGATACGTCCCGACTCGGCGAATGAGTCAAACGCGCCCAGTCATGGGCTTCACACCCTAAAACTGGCACGTTTAGGGGCACTATTACGGACTCTTACGATCCAACCCAAAACAACCCGACGGGTCGGGAACACCGCCCCAACCCGAAGCCCGAACCACCCTCCATAATAGGGAACCCGGCGGGTCGGTCCCCCACGCCCGGCCCAAAGCGCGTGCAACCACTCCTAGCAAACCCGTCGGAGCAACATTCTCGGGGCAACACCCGAAGCCCCGACCCGAACTACGGAACGACCTTCTCCTCCCCACGTGGACAGGGACAACTCACAAGTACCCTGGCCAGTGGGCTAGGTCATTTATGGGCTTGCCCAGCACAGTATATAAGGGGAGACGTCAGCTCTCCCCCCGAGGTAGACACACACCTTACCTAATCTGGCTACCGTTTCGTACGGATACTGACTTGATCGTCGGAGTGTCCTTGCAGGTGGCCACCCCCCTCTTCATCCGTGCAACCATCGGTTTCGCCAACCTCCAGCTCCAGACCAAGAATCCGTTCCGAGTCACTTCAGGGTCTCTCTCTCTCAACCCTTCACCATCACCCAACCCGTCGAGCACCCGAGATCATCAGGTGTCGAACAATTATTATTATTATTATTATTATTATTATTATTATTATTATAAAATTGCATTAATAGGCATATTAATACCCTAGTAATAATAATTGATAGTTATTTTTAAAAAATGAGTTTTGCTAAAAGGTTATTAGTGTAGACAATAATATTAATGTTTCTTTTACACATTAATTTATTTATGGAAAAATAAAATAAAATATAATTTTAACGCAATATAATATTTAAAGAAGTATAATGTAAAACTAATTAACAGTTGTCAAAATTCAATCCCTACATCACTCCAAAAGGAAATACATTGGTTTAAGAAAAAGAGATATTGGAATTAGGGTGTGGATTTAAATTTTGTAAAACTTTTTAAGAGGTATTTGTACTTTTTAAAAGTATAAGTATTTTATTTTTTTAGTAAATTAAAAAAAGTTTGTACTTGCATTTACATTTCTTGAAAAATAGATATGTTTTTAAAAATATTTAAAGTGAAGATAGTTTGTACTTATCAAAATTAAAAAATCTAATATAATTTATATATTAATTAATATTTAAATTTAATTTTTACATTAATATCTATTATAGTATTTTTAAATTTTAAAAATTATTTTTTTAAACGTACTTGTTACTTGTATTTATTAAAAATTATTTTTAATTTAGTTTACTAAATATGAATACTATAACTTTAAAAAAATAACTTTTATAAGC
This sequence comes from Arachis hypogaea, assembly GCF_003086295.3. NCBI lineage: Eukaryota > Viridiplantae > Streptophyta > Magnoliopsida > Fabales > Fabaceae > Arachis > Arachis hypogaea. The sequence continues at coordinate 18,259,362 of NC_092052.1, forward strand.
AACTTCTGAAAAATAAAAATTTTATCAAACTAAACTTCAATGCTTGAAAAAAAGTGTCTTTTAAAAAATACATCTCCCATTTTTTTTAAAAAACAATACTATTTGTCAAATTTATTTTTTATCTTTTTCACACCTTTTATTTTTCAAATACATTTTTAATATTTAATTATCCAATTTTAATCCACCATATGTTTCAAATTTAACATGTGGATTTTGTACATTCTTTTAACAACAATACATAGGGTTGAGTATGGACAGCGGGTACCTAATTATCCGTCCGAACTCAAACCGAACCAATTAAATTGGTTCTAGAACCAACGGATAATCGGATTTTATTCGAACCAAACTAATACCTCTCTCTAGTAATTAGTTCGAGTAACAGTTCTGGAGACACAGAACCCGAACCAACCCGTGAACCTGTGTGTGTGCACGCGCGCGCGCGCCACGCCACTCCACTATATTTAATGTGTTTAAATTTTAATATATTTGGTATTTAACATGTTTGAATTATTTCTATTGATTTTACATGTTTATTGTACTTGAAAATTTTTAAGATAAAAATTTTGTTTTTTTTTTTATTTTTTTTTATGAATTTCTATTTCATCGGGTATCCAATTACCCAAACCAAACTAATCCGTTCTTAATCGGTTTGGTTTGGTTCAGGTACATACATAAAAAAACGTAAATCCAAACCAAACCGAACCAATTATAATTCAATTGGTTCAATTTTAATTTCACCCTAAATTCGAACCAACCCGATCCGTGCTCACTCCTAATAATACAATTACACAATGGTCCAATATTGTAGCGAGATGGATGGCGGTTCTAAAATGTGAGGAGGGAGAGTAACAACATTGGTGGCAGAGTTGTGATGGTGCACTACCAGCGATAGAAGTAGTAGTCTAGTTAACTATTTTATCTATTTATATAGAATAAAATTTCACCCTGGCCTCTGACCATTTACACATATGATAATTCACTCTATTCCTAACGTAAAATACTATTGCAGCCACTAACCAATTAATCTATTAGACAATTTTCCATTTCTATTAGTCTTTCCATGAATTCTTAACGAAAGAATTCTACGTGTCAGAGAATAAATTGGAAGGAATAATTTGACCCCTGTCATGTCATCAAAACGCCTGCATTTTAGGGAGAGAATGTTTACTATATCATCTTCTCTCATCTTGAGCATAATTTTCAAATCCTAACTTTCTCCCACCTTAAGAAATTAAGAATCATGAGCTCAGAGCAATCTTCAACTACGAATCACTGTTCATGGAGGTGGAGTGAGTGATCGATGAATTCTGCAAAAGGTAAAAGCGAGACTTTGGCTATAGGGAGGGAAAAGAAGTTTGAAGACACTAGCTAGCTGCAATTGTTGAAAATATGTTATTCTCTTGGAATCTGGAACAAAACAAAAATCAAGTATATTTTTCTTTAGTTATAATTATTTTAAGTTAGGCCTCCTTTTTTTTTATCTTTTATATTATAAATTTTTTGGTTCTTTAAGGCTCTGTTTAGTTTGTCTATGTACTAAGACGTAGATATGAGACATAGATACTTGAGACATAGACATAAAATATTTGTGTTTGTGTATGATGTTTGGATATAAATATAATAGACATGACTGTAGTGTCTAATATTATGTTTAGTTATAAAAAACAAGAATACTATATAATTAAAAATGACCATTTTATCCTCATAATCTAAATTGAAAATTCAATAATTTTAAGGGAAAAAATAGACTAAAGCCCCAAATGACTCGAGGGTTTCTCCCCATCACCCCTACCACCTCCCCCCCCCCCCAATCTCCCTTCTCCCTAGTTGGCCTCCTCCTTCTTTGCCATTCTGTGCAGTCCCCTTCTTCGTCGTCTTCTTCTTCGTCTTCGTCTTAATTGTGGCGAGTGTGTTTCAGTTAACCAGAGGGTAGGGGTGGCAAACAGGTTTAAACCCGCCGAGTTGACCCGCATAACCCGCCAAAATGCGGGTCGAGCTAGAAATTTGAGACCGTCATACTTAAAAAGTCCGCCTAACCTACACCGCTTAAACCATGAGCTTTGGCGGGGCGGGGCAGACTTTCCCGGCAGGCCTAGTTCTTTTTTTGGCTAGGGGTGTTTTTGTAAAAAAAATTATTTATTATTATATTTATTACATATTTATAATTATAAAGACTTTAATGTTTGTGAATTTAGAAATTTTAATTTTTTTTATATCTTTAAAATTATAAATTTATTGAAATAGTTGTGAAATTATATACATTATTTAACATTTAATGGAAAGAAAAAGAAAGAGATTTGGCCTGCCAGCCTGCCATTAAGCGGGACGAGGGGAAGGTTTTAGGACCGCCTCCTTAGGCAGGACGGGGCGGGCTTCCCCATTTGCCATCCCTACCAGAGGGTGTTCATAGAGCATTGCTCATCGATAGAAAGTGCCGTGTGTTGAATTACTGTCGAGGTACTCTGGAAGTGCCCCTCTGTTTCTTTATAACTCCACAAAGAGAAGACTCACTCTCCCATTCGCCACTCGCCCTGTCTGGCCCACTATTTTGCGGTAATTAGATTCGGTATTTGTTATTGTTTGTGTTGTGTGCGAATTAGTGAGAAAGTTATACGCAATCTTATCTACTCTTCATGTTTGATACTTACTGAACTTTGAAACATGGTGATGCTTTAATCATTGCAGCAGTTACAAGCAAGATACGAGGATGGCTGTATTTTGGGGGACTAGGGTTTTGGAGATTGTGAAAAAACATGATTTTGGAGGCCTCGTTTGTAAGAGAAAAAGCCTTTAAATTTTCTCATTAATATCTCAGAATTTTCAAATTCAAAAAAGACAAAAACTTAAAATTAATATCTAATGCAGTTTAAATTTCAAACTCAAAAATCCTTTTAGTCAAGATGAAAGAAACCTAAACTATGTACTTTTCATAAAATAATACGTTCCAAAATTGCTTGCTCCTCATACAATATAAATAATTTTCTTGCTGTTTGAAAATACAAGAAAGGCAACCAAACCATGTCAAATATTTTTGAGTTATTGGTTGAATCTCTATAGGCACTCCTCGTACCAACCCTTATAATAGTCAGATAATAGTTCCAAATATTAACTAAACAGCAATAAAGCCCACGAGTTACATGGATTAACTTCCAGAGTATAAATAAAGTTAACCTAATTTGCTCATTATCCCACTTTAATCTCCAAAACAAAATTTAGCATTCACAATACTTCTATTCCCTTATTTGATTCACAACCTAACAATATTAGTTCCTCTATTCACCAATGCTTTTTTCAAAACAAAATATTAAAATTCATGGTAACAGAAGGGAAGACAAAAGTTGAGAACTTGAGATAATAATAGAAAAAATTCTAAATGAGAATTTAATGAAAATAAGAAAGGCGAGTCAATGCAAATGATCACTAGTCCCACAAGCTATAAACATAAGACTTCCAAAAAGACTATTGCCATAAAAAGCATCAGTTATTAAATCAATTTTCTAAAAAAAAAAAAGAGAGGAATAGAATAATTTCAAACCTTTAGTGAAGTTTTTAAAAATAGAGGAGGATAAAGAAGCTCTACAAAAATAGCCAGTAATGAAAAAGCTCCACAAAAGATTTCTAACTTGTTAAGATTTGTCAAAAGTAGAAAAAAAAGTTTGGAATTTGAACATTTTAATAAGGGTAAAATAGTCCAAAAAATAATTAAGATCAATGTCCATCACTCTTCGTCTGTGTCTCATCATTTCATTGAGACATGAAATACGTGTATATTGTGTATGTCTGTGTGTAAGCGTGTCTTTCGTTATTTGTGTCTCACAAACCAAACAAAAGACACATTCCACCATGTATATGTCTTGGCCTGACGTACAAACCAAACAAAGTGTAATAGTGAGAGAGTAAAACTAACAAGGAGCTAATTGAGACATATAAATTCCTATCCATCTATTAAGGAGACTCATAAGCCTCTAACAATTTACTAGTGAGACGATTCAACCAAAATAAGTCAGTGACCATATCCATTATAACATACAATTCAAATCATTATTTTGGAGATATGATATCTGCTGCTGGTTATCTTGTATTAGTTGCTGTTGTTTTGCTTGGTTGGCATTTATACTAATCCTTTTAAGTATCTTCACTAAATCTTTGAAGTTAACAAAGTCTATATCTAACTTAGGAAACCTGTGTACTTTGCCATCAATGTAATTAAAGAACATCATCTTCATCTCCTTCAAACCATCCTCCATGATGAAAAATCGACACAATTTCATAAGATATCTGCAACAAAAAATACTAAAACTGACTCAACATAATTTTTGCAGCAACAACTCATACTTGAACAATTATTTTAAAAAGGGTAAAGTACTAAATTGGTCCTCTATGTTTGGGCGTAATTTTGTTTTGATCCTTAAAGTTTAAAGTGTCCTATTTGAATCCAAAAATATTTCATTTAGCATCAATTTAGTCCCATAGTGAGGTCAAAGTTAAATAATTAACGAAATGTCCTACATAACAACAGTACAAGAACAAAATCAATAATCTGGAGAACATGTACAAGCTCTAGAGGCACACAATCAACTGTTGATGCATCAATACATCTATTTATTATTTTTCCTATAATATAAATAAAATATTTTCTATAGAACTAAAGAGAATGATAAATAAATGTATTGATGCATCAACGGTTGATTTTGTGCCTCTGGAGCTTGTACTTGTTCTCCAGATTATCAATTTTATTCTTGTACTGTTGTTATGTAGGACATTCCGTTAATTATTTAAGTTTGACCTCACTGTGGGACTAAATTGATACTAAATGAAACTTTTTTGGATTCAAATAGGACACTTTAAACCTTAAAGACTAAAATAGAATTACGCCCAAACATAGGGGACCAATTTAGTACTTTATCCTTTTAAAAATAATCAATTTACACTTACTACTAACTAAACAAGATTCTAGTATTAACTAATACTACATTACTAACTAATTTAATTGAGTAATTTTTGTGACCTAAATATTGCTGAACAGACAATACCCAAAAAAATTTAGTCCATTATTAAAAGTTAGAACAAATTAACCATTAAAATTCACGTGTAATAGAAACCGAGACAATGCAATACAAAAGCACAAGTTCAATCACATAGAGCACAATTTTAATCACATAGAAATAGAACTTACTATTGCTAGTGTCTCTGTGCACTGCGACACCACTACCAAGTGAACATCGTCACTTTTCCGTCACGTCTTCAGTCACTGTCTCTATCTTCATGGCAATGCTATGATCCAAGCGTGTTTTGCTTATGATTTTTCGTAATTGTGAGTGAGAAGAGAAGAGAAAAATGAAAAAATTTTGTGCTTGGAAGGGAGGTTAACATTCACAAGTTGAAATAAACCATTTCATCTTTGTCCCAAAATGCATGTATTTTGATGAGTGCACAGGGGATAATGTGTCCTATCAAATGATATATTGACATTTTGACAATACACGTAGAATTCTTTCATGAAGAATTCACAAAGAAACTAACAGAGGAAGCAAATTGTCTAAGAGATCAATTGGTTCAGAGCCACAATAATTTTATTTTTGTAAGGAGGCAGATTGTCATATATATAAATTATCACAAACCAAAATGGGATTTTACTCATTTGTATACGATGAAAAAAAGATGGATGAGCATAATTGTAATTTTGATGACACAACTCTCTCTCACCCTCTTTCTCTTTTCTATCCGTACTTGCCTACTTGGGATAAAAGTTTTGGAGAGAACTCACGTACTATTTTATTTTATAATATTCTAACTCTTTTTTATTATTTTTCTTTTCTCATTTTTTCTTTTCTTATTTTCTTTTCAACCAAATAAGGCCTAAATGACAGAACTAGCAAGACTTAATTCTGTATAAATGCATATGGACTTTTTTTTGTTAACAAGCAGGGCCTAGGCCTAAAGAACAAGAAAAATTACAAGGTTAGAATTTTTCAGGGTACAGGAACTCCATTTTGATCATCAGATATCTGATACACTAATTCAAGGAGAGGTGTATCTAAAAACATAAAACCTATATTTAGTTTTAAACTCTCCTTCGCCAACCAATTGGCGCAACTATTTCCTTCTCTGAATATATGCTGGATCCTAATCTCTCAAGGTCTATTTTTGAGTTGTAGGATATCACGAAGGAGAAGGTTATGAGTCATCCATTCTTCTTCCACTCTTTTGATATATTCATAAGCTTCTTTAGAGTCTATTTCAATTATCATTCTTCTCATACCTAGGTCCCAGGCCATCTTCATGCCATGAAAAACTCCCCATAGCTCCGCCATTGTTGCATCCCCTCTCTCTTTTGTCCTGACTATGAATCCTTTTATCCATTCTCCCTTGTGATTTCTTAGTAACCCACCACATTCTACTTCTTCTTGTTCTTGCTTCACTGCCCCATAAACATTGAGTTTTACCCATCCTTGGTCGGGTGACTTCCACTTTACAAGTACAATGTACCACCGTTCATTAGATACAAGCTTTCATTTTTCAAAGGCTTCCTAATTCCGTCTAATTTAGTCCATTATCACTTTAACAACATTAAAAGGTTTGGTGAAAGGAGGTTGAGAGTGTACTTCTTTATTTCTCTAAAACCATATCCACCAGCATGTTATGATGAATTTCTTTCTCCAATCAACCTGACTGTTTCTTCCAAGGTTACTCCTTAGATTCAAATTGAGCCATTCCTCAAAGCTTGCTGAAAAGAACTTGGTAATAGTACTTAGTAGAATTAGTTGAGCCCATAGCCACGAGGTTTTTAGACAATCCCTTAAAGCATGAATTGTTATTTCTTCTTCTGCATTACATATAGGACAAGTCAGCTCTATTCATAATATTCTCACTTTTCTCGTTGCTATGAATAAGTGTTGGTGAGCCTTCTCCAAATGAAAACTTTTAGTTTCTCCTGTCCCTTCCATTTCCATATTTTTTCTCAAAACGCCTTTTTTCCTGTACTTATCTGATTGGTTAATAACTTATACGCTAATGCTACTGAAAGTTTGCCATCTGTTGAGAGATTCTAGCACACCTTGTCCCTTCTTTTTTCTTCTTTTGGTGGTGCAATTCCATTAATTTTGTCCAAAGTGGTTGGATTAAAGAAGTTCTAAAGGAGTTCTTGGTTCCAGCTGTGATCCTCTTTGGTGAATTCTACCATTGTGCATTCCAATAAATGTGTTGAAATTGGATTGGTGGCTAATACTTCTAGTGTTCTCTCATCCTTCCAAGCCCAAGGATCCTTCCAGAATTTTGCTGCTTTGCCATCACCTAGCATCTATGTTGTGTTATTAGTGAAAGTACTCTAGCTTTTATTCAGTTCTTTCCAAAATGAGGAGTCAGTACTCTTAGCTGTGACTCCACCTCTTCCTATTTGACTTCGGTCATATTTATGGTTCAAGACCTGTACCCATAAAGAGTCAAGTTTCGTGCAAATCTTCAAAATAACTTTGAGTATAAAAGCTTCGTTGACTAACTGAAGATTCTTGAATCCCATTCCTCCTTGGAGTTTAGGCTTACAAAGGGTTTCCCAACTTAACTGGTGGATGCATCTCTGATTGCTTGTTTCTCCCAAACAAATTTTCTTTGTACTTTTTCTATTTCTGTACAAATATCTCAAGAAATTTTGTAGTTCTGCATTTCAAAATTAGCCATCGTGCTTAGAACCAATTTTACTAAGGTTAATCTTCCAGTTAGGGACAAACTTTGTGACTTCCACCCTTTCAACTTGTTTTGCATCCTATCAAGCACATTTTTAAACTTTTCTTTCCCTTTCCTTTGATTTGTTATCATTGCACCTAAATACCTTTCCAAGCAGGTATTTTCTTTATATTTAATTTTATTAGTAATTTTCCTCCTTGTTGTTTCCTATACATTTTTAGAGAAGACTACTACCATTTTGCTTGAACTAATTTTCAGCCCAGAGACTTTGCAGAATTCTTTTAACACCGTACTCACAATCCTCATCTATTCCTCCATAGCTTCAACATAAACTAGATGGTCATCAGCAAAGAGTAAGTGCGATATTTGTGGCCCATGTTTGCCTATTTTAAGGGGATTCTATCGTTCCACTTCGATGCTATTCTCTATAATTTGCGACAACTTCTTCATGGCTATCACAAAGAGATAAGGCGAGATGGGGTTGCTTTGTCTGATACCATGAGTTGGGTGAAAAGTCTCAGTCATCCCTCCGTTCTAAAGAACATTATAAGTTGCTGAGGTGTCACACCCCATTACCAGCTTGATCAAATCATCAGGTATATCAAATTCTTCTAAGCATCTCTGCAAAAAAAAAAACTCTATCTTAGTCTATCATAAGCTTTTTCAAAATCAAATTTTACTGTCATGAAGCATTTCTTTCCCTTCATCCTCAGCATTATGTGATCAATTTCCTTGGCTATGATAATATTATCCTAAATTATCTTCTTTGGCACGAAACTTGCTTGATAGGGAGAAATTATATTTTTCAATGATGGTTTAAGCCTTTCCACTATATCTTTATCACACACTTATAGCTTACATTGCATAATGCTATAGGTCAAAATTGGTTAATAAATTCTGGGTTTCAAACTTTTGGAATTAAAGCTAGGAGGCTAGGGTGTGATTATATTCTGCCACTTCACTAGGTTCCTTCCGCACTTGTAAGATGTGTTGATTGAGATTTTGGTGAATGACGTCCCAGTTTTCTTTGTAAAAGAGGCTGAAAAACCATCCACTCCGAGCGCCTTCAAATATCTAATACCAAACACAACCTTTCTAATCTCTAGCAACGTTGGGGGATTGCTCATATTAATTCTGGTTTGTGAATCTAATGGTGGATAAGTTCTAAATGTTTGACGTTTAGAAGAGTTGGCTCTTTCCTCTTTGTACAAATTCTTGAAAAAATCCACTGCTAGAGATTGGAGGGCAATCAATTCCTTAACTCACGAGCCATCTTGATGTCTCAGCTTAACAACCTTATTCCTCCTTCTTCTAAGGATAGTTTTAGTATGGAAGTATTTAGTGTTATGATCTCCATCTACTATCCAACTGTCCCTGTCTTTCTGCATCAACATCACCTCTTCTCTATCTAGAATAGTCTCCAATTCCTTCCTTAATTCTTTTTCTAGATTATCAAGAAATGGGTTTCGACCATAAGATTGTGATCATTGGATTTCACTTATTCTATTTAGCAACCTTCTCTTCTGCCTTCTCACATGTCCAAATGTGACTTTGTTCCAATATTTTAGGCGTTTGGGGAGATGATTCAAAGCTGAACCTAGACTGGCATTCCCCCTCTAATTCTCTTCCATAACACCCTTGAATTTTGGATAAAGAGTTCACATTGCTTCTAGTCTAAAGGACTTATTGACAGATTGCTAGCTCAATGATTTTAAAGTGATTATCAAAGGATGGTGGTTTGAGTTTGTTCTAGTTAACACATCCACCTTAACTTCTTCAAATCTGATTCTCTATGATGCATTTGATAGAGCTCTATCTAGACGCTTGAATATCCTCTCTAAACCGTCTCATTTAGGTCCCCCGCCATGTGAATTTCGAGCCATAATACCATAAGTCAATGAGAGAACAGCTATTAATCCACTCTCTGAATCTCTTACAAGCATGCTCTTCCACCTTCCCTCCTCTTTTTTCTCATATTACCAGCTATGTTTTACAGCTCTCTCCAAGTTTGTATTCTATTCTTTTCCTGTGGGATAACATAGATTGTTGTAAAAAAAAACTCCAAGTTGACTATCTTCTTGAATTTGTATATAAACATACTGTGTTTTAGAGGTGATGAAATTAATTGTTAGGTCTAGATCTTTTCAAAGAATCCATATTCCACCACTAAAACTGCATGCCTTTTCAGTATGGAAAAAGGAAATCCTAGTCTGCTGACAACAGTTCTTGCATTGTTACCACTATATCGAGTTTCTAGTAGCACTATAATCTTAGGATTATAAATCCTTACCATTTCTTTAAGGGAGTGTCCAAAGGCGAAGCTAGCAGCTCTCTGCAATTCCAGGTCATAACAATCATCCGGATAAAAGGTAAAAGACACACCACACTCCATATTATGGGTTTTTGCACCTCTTTTCCTTATTCTAGGAAGTCTCCACCTCCATTCGAGATTCTTTATGTCTATCCCGTCTTGCTCTTACATTCTCTTATGTCGCTTGAGTTTGGAGGACCATCAATGAATTATGTTGCATTTGTTCCTCCACCCTCATTACTGCCTCCACCATTAACTCGGTGTCAGTTGAATTGAGATATGATAGCTCTAGTTCATAGTTATACTCCATTTATTCATCCATGTTTGCTATTTCTGCACAAATGAGTCTTTTATTTCAAAGTTAGGGGGCACTTCCTAGGGTACTGGTGTGTGGCTTGCTTTGGGTGTTACTATTATGGGTGTATGTGGTACTGATTTTGCTATTATTGGGTTGGGCTTGTGATGGTTCAGATGCTGATTTTTATTCAGTTGTGGTCTATTTTGGCTGGAGTTGGCATGTGGATGTTGGGTCATTGTTGGTTCAGAGACAATAGTCTCCTTAACTGTGTTGTTATTTTGACTATGGTTTTTTCCAGTTTGTGTAAGTTTGTTTTGGCTAGTATTGGGCTGTGTTTTCTGGGCTTGGCTTAAAGTTAGGTTATTTTGTTGGGCATTACCATTCTTTGATGGGCTAAGGGAAGTGTTTATTCCCTAGTTGCTTGTTTCTTTCCTAGGGATAATCTCTGCTTTGTCAGCTCTAGTGGTCTCCTGAACATCATTATTGGGATTCGCATCGTCTACCTCATTCAAAATTGCATACCTCATACCACTGATTCCCTTGCTCCCAATTTTGCTTGTCTTTCCAATCATCCAACTAACTATACCTACACCATTTTTTACCATTTTTCTGCTACGTGTATTTTTTTGGACAATCATTCATGGCCCAAAGGGCTCTCTTTTTTCCTCAATTACGTTCTTGCCCTTCTCTAGGATTTCTTTTCCTTTTTTGCCCTTGTCTTCCTCCCTTGGTTGCTGGTTCCCTTCCCCTTCACCTTCCATATTATTTTTTTCAAGCTGCTGCATCGACCTTCTTAATTGCTCATCTTGGGTTATTCTTGGGCATATTTGTTTCTCATGCCCAACCATCTCACACTCAAAGCAAATATTGTTGATTCCCTCGTACTCTACAGAATAGCAAACTCCATTAATGAAGTACTGAGCTACTAATGGTTCAGTAAGGTCAAGCTCAACACAGAGTCTTGCAAATTTTTACTGCACTTCTTTACTGTATGAGTGTCAACTCTGAGTGTCACGCCGAAGATATTTCCAATCCAGCGTAGCATCTGCTCTTCATAGTATTCGATTGCTAACTCTGGTAGTCTCACCCATGCTGCTATCTTATCGATCTTTGCCTCATATAGATTAAAATTAGGTTTCCAGAACCTAATAGATAAGTAATGGTCCATGATTTTCCAAGGTCCTCCTGTTAAGGCAAAATCCAAATCCTCCTTTGAGTAGAATTTCAAAATAAAAAAAAAATCGTTTTCCAAGTCAATGACGTTGATGCTACCTTGTTTGCTCCATATCGCTTCCAACCGCCTAATTAGAGCTACCAAGGATATACATTGTCCCATTAGCTTTACAATTAAAGTTTCTCACCACAGGTCTCGGAGGCTCTTCATAGAAGCTTCATTCATGACAAAGTTGAAAATGCCTCCAACCTTCTCAATTGTTATCTTTGGTTACAGGCTGTTTGCATTTTTTTTCTTTCTCGTTGTCCTTGCCTTGCTCTTCTTCTTTCCCAGGATCTCCATCTGATTCATCTGAGTCCTCCTGTGAAGAAGGGAATGGATCATCTTCTTCCATCTGCATCAGATTATTGTCCCTCCTCTCAACATCACTGAAGGACTTCTTGTTGTAGGTGCTTTTTCTTACACTTCAATATCCCCTATCATCCAATCTTCTTCTCTGGGAACTAAGGAAGTGTTTTCTGTGAATTCCTGTTCAGATCCTTTGTTTTTTACCTTCTTTGCATTTCTTGTCGGTTCATGGGAGCAGGAGTGTCCCCCTCAGACGAAGCTTTCCCTCATTCGGTGGTTTACGGTGGTTGTTATAGAAAATTTTAAAGAGTTGTACAGAGAGAAAAAAGAATAATATGTGAAAGTAAGTGCATATGGACTTTATACGGCTTATACTCTACTCTCAGCTTTGTTGTTTTGATTTAGTAATATTAGAAATTAAAAAATTTCAAATATCAATGCCATTTGCGTCCAATAATTTAATAAAGCTAATTATTTTTAAGATATCTATTTATAGAGAATAGGATTTGAGTTTTTTAATGTGAGAAAAATCTGTATAATGAAAAGGGAGACAAATTATTGTAGGATTATAATATGTTTATAACATGTAATAAAAGTAATAAAATAATTTTAAAGATTTATTTTATGTTTAAGATTTTATTCAAATAATATATATCAGATATAAATACTAGAGTACGCTAGTGAAAATAATTTTTTCTTTCGATAGTATGAAGGCATTACGCATATCTATCAAGGTTGTAAAAATCAAACCAGTCAATAAACCAGTTGAATAACTGGTTTACTGGTTCAATGATCTAATCGATATCGAACCGACTTAATTAAATATTAAATAAAATTATTGAAAAAAAACCATACAATTAACCTGAACCTCAACATTAAGAACATTATTAACCAAATTAATAGATCAAGATTATGGAGATGAACCTGAACCTCAAGATTATGGACATAGGTACCACCAAGATTATGGACATCAATACAATTGCATCAAAAATTGACAAAATTAACAAGATTCCAAGATTATGGACATTCATACAATTAACCTGGACCTCAATATCATGTTAATCTATACAATTGCATCAAAAATCAACAAAATTCACAAGATTCCATCAATAATGAACAAAATTATTTCAGAAAAATTAATTCAGAAAAAGAATTACCAAGAATAAAAAACTAAACAAAAATAAAAAAACAACTTACAAAAAGAATTAACAAGAATCAGAAAAATAAAAATGAACAAGAATCAGTATTAACTCAGAAATCAGAATCATAAAAAATAACGCAAGGAAAAAAAGACTGAAAATAGTGGACGAGCGCTTATCCGAGAAGAAAGACGCCAAGCAGAGACAAGTTCAGGGTGGCAGAGATAGTAGAGAATCCCTGGAGTCAATGGTGGCAGAGACAGATGCTCCGCAGTACAAACGTGACCCGCGACAGAAGCTTCGAATCGACCTTCCGACGATGACGATAGCAGAAGCTTAAAACCGATCTTCCGACGACGAGACGACCAGACGACGACGACAGAAGCCTTAAGACGCCCAGATGACACCGACGCCAATAGAGGGTTCAAACCTCAAGGGTGGCAAGGGAGAAGGACTGAGGGAGGTAGAGTTGCGGTTGGAAGGGAGAGGGACTGAGGGAGGCGTTTGTCGGGGACTGGGTTAGTAGGTTCGGGTCTTTTTTTTCCTGGCATCAAAACGACGCTGTTTCTGGGGCAGCGGATCACAAAACTGAGACTTGAAAAAACATGTTCGGTTCGTCGGTTAACCGCCAGTTTGGCCGATTTTTTAACTGAATTTTTGCAGGATGGTTTTAGGGGTAAACCTAACCGGCCAGATGATCGGTTAATCCGATCGAACCGGTCGGTCTGGTCCAGTTTTTAGAACTTTGGTATCCACATCAAAACTATTTTTGCTGTCAACTCTTTAACCAATGAATTTTAGATCTAAATTAAAAAAACCTTTTTGTAACTCTTTGCATACCACTAAATTCTTCTCTAAGAATTAGACTTACATATATTTGTGTATGTAAAGGTAAAGGAATAAAACTTGTATGTATCATTTACACACACACACACGACATTTGTTATTAATTTTAAATTTGAATCTTTTTTTGAATTTAAATTTTATTTTATTTTAAATTTGAATTTTATTTTATTTCAAATTAAAATCTTATGGATCATAATCACAATTCAATTTGAAATAGAATAACTAATTATTCTTGATTCTCATTTAATATTCTCAATTATCGTATTATTATTATATTCTAAGCAAGGTTGCGAGAACCGAACCGATCAGTAAACAGATAGAGTGACTGGTTCAATAGTTCAGAGGTTCGATCAGAATTCAATCGGAATTCAACTGGTTTAATTAAATATATCATAAAATTATTAAAAATTTAATATATAATTTTAAATATTTAAATTTAATAATTTTTAAGCTGATAAATTTTACAATTTTTCATAATTTATTATTAAAAATTCACAAATAACGTTAAATATCAATCTTTATAACTAACAAAAATAAAAATACACTTAATTGATAAAGACTAATATTTTACCACCAACAATTATTCTAGTTTCATAAAATTCCCTAAACAAACAAATTACAAAAAAATAAAAAAAATCAGCCACAATAATTAACAACTAAATAGACATAAAATCAGCATAATAAACAAAAAATTTCAGCATAAACACAATGTAGTGAAGCAATCAGAATTATACCATAAACATCTCAAAATCAGAAAAATTCCATCACAATACAATGAAGCATGCACCATAGCACCGTCAACAATTCAGAATCAGAAAATCAGCAACCAGAATCAACAACCCAAAATAAAAAAAAATAGCATAAACAACTCAGAATCAGAATCATACCATAAATAACCTAGAATCAGAAAATTTCTAGCATAAACAATGTAGTGAAGCATTGTACCATATCATCAACAACAACTCAGAGTAAGGGAAGAAAAGTGACGGCGATGGAGGAATGGGAACAGCCGGTGACAAAGAAACCAAAGTGAGCTCGGACAGAGACCGAGAGAGAGCTCGAAGAGGGACGTTGAGATTGGATAAAGACAGAGAGAGAAAGAGAGATTGAAGAGACGATGATTGAGGAATGATGAGAGGAGAGGAGAGGAGTTGAGAGGAGACCTTCCTATGGAGGCGGCGAGAGGAGGAACGATGAGAAGAGGGCCAAAAAACCGAACAGAGCTTCCACACGTGACGTGGCACCCACGGTCTGTCCTCAAGGAGAAGAGTTTAGCAATGACTTTGAAGAGGGATGGATTGGTGGCTGGGGCTGAGGTTTTGAGATTAGGGTTCTTCAATCTTCTCTTCTTCAGAGTAAGTTTAGAATTTAGAGAGAAAAGCGAAAGAGAGGGTGGGATTGCCTGATGAGTACTGACCATTGGGCTTCTTTTGTTTTTTTCCCTTTCAAAACTCAAAACGGTGCCATTTTTGGAGGGTTACCACCAAACCGGTAACTCTAAGAAAACACGGCCGGTCTGGCTGTTTACTGGTTAATCGGCAGTTCTTAAGGTCAATCAAATCAGTTGGATGACCGATTTCTGGTTAACCTAGTTGAACTGAAAAATTCGGTTCAGTTTTCAAAATTGTGATTCTTAATGCTACCAAAGGATGTAATAATATTATATTTGAATTAATATAATTATTTATTTGATCAAATCAAAATAATAATTAAATAATTATTTAGTAAAAATTAGAACACTCGTTAATGCGTGACCCCATAGGTTTAATATTAAGTAGGTAGTAAATTAGTCATACTAAATTTACTAGTCAATGTTAGTTTATAGCAATCCTCCTCAACGACTTGATAGTATGAAATAATATATTTTTTACTAAGAATTCGAGAAGAACAAACTATAATTCCTTCCATCTTTTCAACTTTATGTTAACCCTTAGCTTAGGTAGTGTTTTCTAGAGACTAGAACTAGAACTGGGGGACTGGGACTCAGTATTTATGTTTGGTAGTCAGAGACTGAAACTAAAATTTTAGTACCTCTAGAAAGTGAGGATACAAGGGATTGAAATATCTGGGGACGGAGACTAAAACTTTAACATTTTCTTTAATAACTAAGGGTATTTAGTAAATATTCTTTTTTCATCTCCATATTTATCTTGAACAAAATAAAATACTAAGATATAACTCAATTCTGTATACTTTATACCAAACATAATACAGAGACTTAATTTAGACCCAGTCTCCAGTTTTTGTCTCTCAATCTCAATCTCTCTTCCAAACACAACCTTAGAGTATGGTTTAGTTGTCAAACTCTAATTTGTTACTATTATTATAATAAACTGTGAATGGCCTAAAAAATTCATTTTTTTTTCATTTATTCAATCTTCTTGGCAAAGTTTTATTTATCTTCATCATTATAATCATAGAGATTAAACTCTTTACCAAGAATTGACGGATTTTTTATTGACTAATGATTAATTCTACAAATACTTAAATCATACTCAATATCCATTCAACTAGCACCTTAGGATATTAGGTGTCCATAATCTAAGTATAATAATACATTCTTAATTACTATGATAGTTGTAGGTCAAAAAAACTTTAGTACCATATTCATTTTAAAAATATTTTATTGACAAATATTGAAATAATTATAACCATTAAAAATTCTCAAAGTGAATCAGTTCAATGTTCATATTTCTATATGATATATATATATATATATATATATATATATATATAATTATATAATTTTATAAAGATATATATATATCCGGATTATTAATATCCTTTCTAACAATTCTATGACCAAGAACAATTTAAATTAATATAAATGATTTCTCTCTTAATTTGATAATTATTATCATAATAATAAATTTTTAAATTTAATCAAGAACGACCTTATTATATTAACCCTTTAATTGAATAATACATATAATATATAATAATGACAAATTAAACTTATTCTCAATAATTATATGTGTAAAAATACAGGTTTTTTAATGAAGGCTTTTATGTGTAACAAAGTGATGATGAATTCTTTATATATCTAAAAGAACATAATAATAATAATAATAATAATAATAATAATAATAATAATAATAATAATAATAAAAACGATTGGTAATACATTAACATGTACAGTCTTACATCCTACATTCCTACCGATAATCCTTTTACTAGGAAATAAATAAATAAATAAAATATTTTATCATTATCATCATAAAATATCACCACAAAAAATTCATCAAATACCATCGGATTTATCAGTAGATTTACTAAAAAATTTGTCAATAATATGTTTATTGTCAAAATAAATCTGATGATATAACTTTAATTTTCCAGTAATTATTTAGCGGCTGATTTTTTCGTCTGTCGCTAATTACTGTCGAAAAAATTTTGTTGATAATTTTTACTGTATTGTCAGATTTTTTTTGATAAATCTGACGGTAATATATTATTAATTAATAATTAAATTAATAACTACTGTTGGATTTGACCAACAATAAACTTAAATTTTAATTTTTTTTAAAAAAATTGTTTAAATATTTAATAATTTCTAAACTAATAAGTCAAAAAATACAACACTAATTAACTCAGAAAATAATTAACTTAGATAATAATAAATTTAAAAAATTAATAACAATAAATAATAAGTCAATAATTAGCTCCAAAAATAAACAAATTAAGATTAACTCAGACAATTAACAACAATTAACTAATTAACTTAGAAAACAATTAACTCAAATAACACCAGAAAAGAAATCAGAACAATGCCGTTGGAAATTTTACACTTACTGATTCATTTGGATGAGTAACACCAGGTCGTATTAATCCTTAGCTTCTATGTCACTAATGTTCTCTCTTGAACTGATATCAAACTATATAATTATCACAGAATTTGAAACAAAATCATAAAAATAGAACTAAAAATTAGAATAATAAAAATAGAATTTGAAACACAAAATCATCAAAGCAGAATTTAAAATTAGAATCATAAACAAAATTTTAAACACAGAATCATCAAAACAGAATAAAAAAAATTCTAAATCAAAATAAAATTTAAAAAAATCATAAATCAAAATAGAATTATTGAAACAAAATCATAAAAATATAATTAAAAATCATAATAATAAACACAAAATTTGAAACACAAAATCATCAAAATAGAATTCAAAATCAGAATCATAAACGAAATTTCAAACACAGAAACATCAAAACAGAATTAAAAAAATCCTAAATCAAAATAGATTAACACAAAACCTAAACCAAAATAGAATTAAAAAAATCCTAAATCGGATATCGTCTAGTGTGTGTTGCTGTTATGCGTAAAGAATGACGGCAGCTGTTGATGCGTGGAGGACAATGAAGAGAGAAGCGTTTCGAGGATGGGGAAGGGAGAGGAAAGGGTCGCGCCACCGCGGAATACGAGTCAGGGTGCTGTGGGGTGGCATCGACGACAAAGAAGAGGGAGGAACTTCGTCGCTGTAAGAGGCTGAGAGAGTGAGAGGAGATTCAGCATTGAGAGAGTGGGAGTGGGGGTGTTTCAATCCTGTGAAGAGTGAGACTGAAGAGGAGATCCTTTAGAGATTGTTGGTGGCGTCGACGCTGGCAGAAGGGGCTGCCGGAGATGGTTTTAGGGAGAGAGATGCAGAGAGAGAAAGAGGTTTAGAGTGAAATAGTGTGTGGGTCTTTTAAAATGAGGGGAGAGGGCGTGCGATTCCAATTTAGGACAAAATTACCTTCGGATTTACTGGAGGATAAATTCGATGGTAATACATTGCGCGTGACCAAAATGCAGCGTTCTATTAGTTGAGCTTTATCACCGGTAATTCCGACGGTAATGATCGCGCCAATTAATCTTTTTTCCCTCTAAATATTACCGGATTTACCATAAAAAAATGTAATCCGATGATAATTTTTTTATCCGACGAATTTATTGTCAAATCCGTCACCAGTAATCCTGACGCTAACGTTTGATGTTAATGTCTGACGCTAAATCCGATAATAAATTCGACAAGTATTCAGTAATTTTTTTGTAGTGTACCATGCATTTAAAACTGAAAGGGTTCAATATTTATGAAAATAATTATTATTTATACACAAAAAATAATCATTATTTATTAAATTAATTATTTATATAAAATATATATTAAAATATAAAATATATTAAACATATATAAAATAATGCATATATAGCTATATAAGTATATGACGATTGATTTTTCAAATACAAATAATATTTTCATTGTGAAAATAGTCTATTGAAAATTTAAGATTGGGTTGATGAGGAAGGTTTTTGACTTTTTTTCACGTCTTCTTGATGAGGGCAAGTATTATGAATTGTGTACTATGTAACTAATGGTTATAGTACGTAACTATGTACTATGTAAGTGATTAGAGAAGAAAAAGGAGATAAAGGCAAGAATATAATACAAAAATGATAATGACATTCTTGTTTTTGATATCGTCATTTTTTATATAAATTTTTTTAATTATATTTTGTATAAATTTATAAAAAAGGAATAATATTATTAAAATAGAAATAACATTATCATCTCCTGTATAATAAGGTGAAAAATGAAAACCTAAATCCATAGTATAAAAGATTAAAGGAGGAGAAATATTTCTTTTTTTCATGTTAATAGATGTAGACACTTATTACTCATGATATAAGATTATTATACTAAGAAGAGATGTCTATTCTCATACTGAATGAAATTGTGTAAAGAACTGAGAATGAAAATGAACAATAAATTATGTGGATCTCATCATTTTTTTAAATAAAATATCATTTTACTATCAAATATGATAACATACACTATATATATATATATATATATATATATATATATATATATATATATATATATATATATATATATATATATATATATATAATGTGAAAATTCATCCTAAAAAAAGTGAGAGGGGCTAGCTAAGAAACATAGTCAAGATTTGATAAGCGGCTAATTTTTTTTGTTATGAAAATAAGAGTGGTAATATATTTTAATATTGTAATTTTTGGTATTTTTTAAAACTGTGGAAAGTACACAAATCAGAGGGTCCGATTTCATTGCAGAGAGAGGGGGTACAAATCAGACCCAGAGTTTTCTGAAATCAGACCCAGAATTTTCTGAAATCGGACCCAAGGTTTTCTGCCAGTACACAAATCGGATCCAGGGTTTTCTGCCAGTACACAAATCGGACCCAGAATTTTTAGTACCTCTAATCGGACGATCCGATTTCTCTTGAACAACCATCATACGCCAGTGAATCACCATACATTCCTATAACTCAGATATACATCATTCCTTTCATCATATTAATAAATTAAAAGTTCTTGATAAACCTCTCTTCAATTCATTGATGAGTTCATATTTAGTTAGTATTTTGTTCCTAACCTTTTTGAAAATTTGGGAACTGAAGTGCTATATATAGGAAATAGATTTTCAATGTTTATTTCAAATTTTTATTTAATTTAGTAAAGTGCCTTCTCACATTATGATATCACATATTATTTGAGAGAAAATCTTCTATAATGTAATATAAATTACATTTTACAAAATCAATTATATGAGAAAAATTGAAAAAAGTCGTTCCCATACATATGCTGGAGACCAATTATAATTCCTAATTAAGATTTTGACTTTAGTCTATTAAAACCATGGTCCTTTCTAATATCATTTTAAAATGGACCCAAATAGGCATAATTTTTTATTTGAGATAGAAAATTTTGGCTCATAATAAGTATCTTTTTTCCAAAATAAAATTTTTTATGTTCTGTATTTTATATTATTAAGGAAGGATTAAGACATATCTAAAAGAATGTAAGTCGTTTTTTTATATTAAAAAAAATAAAGTATTAAATTGGTATCCTATATTTAGATTTAATTCTATTTTGATTTCTAAAGTTTAAAATATCTTATTTAAATCCAAAAATTTTTATTTAGTTTCAATGTAGTCCTGTCGTGAAGTCAATATTAAATAATTAATGTGACTGTTCTACCAAACCTTTTGTCCTTCTCTAAAAAGAGATACAAACTCGAGAGGCACAGGATCAGCTGCGGATGCATTAGTTATTGGCTTTGATTCAAGTACATGGAGAACATCGTCGAAAACTCACTTTCTGTGGGGAAGTTCACCAGTGGCGATGAGGACAAGGCCATCGTCATCTCTACTACGGGAGTTTTTCTTGACAACCAAAGAATTTGGTCATATAAGTTTTTTATATCTAAAACCTGAGTTTCGTTAATTATTTAATATTGGCTTCGTGGCAGGACTATATTAAAGTTAAATAATTTTTTTTTATTCAAATAGAATATTTTAAAATTTAAGGATCAAAACAAGATTAAATCTAAACGTAGGAGACCAATTTAGTATTTAACAAAAAAAAATTAACACTATATTTGGATGACAAAAGAAAATCAGAAAAGAGAAAATAAAAAAATAATATGAGCAAAAATCAAAGGGAAAAATATATGTAGTTGAAAAGAAAATAAAAGAAGAGGAGGCTAAAATAGTATAAAATTAAAAAATATGTATTATATAAAATACAAGTAAGAGTAATATTTTAAACTAGTTTTTAAAAAAATTTTAGTTAGATCTTTTAGACTTCAATAAATTTTAATTACCAAATGAGTTTTCAAATTATGGGTAAAAGGTAAAAGACACACCACACTCCATATTATGGGTTTTTGCACCTCTTTTTGTTATTCTAGGAAGTCTCCACCTCCATTCGAGATTCTTTATGTCTATCCCGTCTTGCTCTTACATTCTCTTATGTCGCTTGAGTTTGGAGGACCATCAATGAATTATGTTGCATTTGTTCCTCCACCCTCATTACTGCCTCCACCATTAACTCGGTGTCAGTTGAATTGAGATATGATAGCTCTAGTTCATAGTTATACTCCATTTATTCATCCATGTTTGCTATTTCTGCACAAATGAGTCTTTTATTTCAAAGTTAGGGGGCACTTCCTAGGGTACTGGTGTGTGGCTTGCTTTGGGTGTTACTATTATGGGTGTATGTGGTACTGATTTTGCTATTATTGGGTTGGGCTTGTGATGGTTCAGATGCTGATTTTTATTCAGTTGTGGTCTATTTTGGCTGGAGTTGGCATGTGGATGTTGGGTCATTGTTGGTTCAGAGACAATAGTCTCCTTAACTGTGTTGTTATTTTGACTATGGTTTTTTCCAGTTTGTGTAAGTTTGTTTTGGCTAGTATTGGGCTGTGTTTTCTGGGCTTGGCTTAAAGTTAGGTTATTTTGTTGGGCATTACCATTCTTTGATGGGCTAAGGGAAGTGTTTATTCCCTAGTTGCTTGTTTCTTTCCTAGGGATAATCTCTGCTTTGTCAGCTCTAGTGGTCTCCTGAACATCATTATTGGGATTCGCATCGTCTACCTCATTCAAAATTGCATACCTCATACCACTGATTCCCTTGCTCCCAATTTTGCTTGTCTTTCCAATCATCCAACTAACTATACCTACACCATTTTTTACCATTTTTCTGCTACGTGTATTTTTTTGGACAATCATTCATGGCCCAAAGGGCTCTCTTTTTTCCTCAATTACGTTCTTGCCCTTCTCTAGGATTTCTTTTCCTTTTTTGCCCTTGTCTTCCTCCCTTGGTTGCTGGTTCCCTTCCCCTTCACCTTCCATATTATTTTTTTCAAGCTGCTGCATCGACCTTCTTAATTGCTCATCTTGGGTTATTCTTGGGCATATTTGTTTCTCATGCCCAACCATCTCACACTCAAAGCAAATATTGTTGATTCCCTCGTACTCTACAGAATAGCAAACTCCATTAATGAAGTACTGAGCTACTAATGGTTCAGTAAGGTCAAGCTCAACACAGAGTCTTGCAAATTTTTACTGCACTTCTTTACTGTATGAGTGTCAACTCTGAGTGTCACGCCGAAGATATTTCCAATCCAGCGTAGCATCTGCTCTTCATAGTATTCGATTGCTAACTCTGGTAGTCTCACCCATGCTGCTATCTTATCGATCTTTGCCTCATATAGATTAAAATTAGGTTTCCAGAACCTAATAGATAAGTAATGGTCCATGATTTTCCAAGGTCCTCCTGTTAAGGCAAAATCCAAATCCTCCTTTGAGTAGAATTTCAAAATAAAAAAAAATCGTTTTCCAAGTCAATGACGTTGATGCTACCTTGTTTGCTCCATATCGCTTCCAACCGCCTAATTAGAGCTACCAAGGATATACATTGTCCCATTAGCTTTACAATTAAAGTTTCTCACCACAGGTCTCGGAGGCTCTTCATAGAAGCTTCATTCATGACAAAGTTGAAAATGCCTCCAACCTTCTCAATTGTTATCTTTGGTTACAGGCTGTTTGCATTTTTTTTCTTTCTCGTTGTCCTTGCCTTGCTCTTCTTCTTTCCCAGGATCTCCATCTGATTCATCTGAGTCCTCCTGTGAAGAAGGGAATGGATCATCTTCTTCCATCTGCATCAGATTATTGTCCCTCCTCTCAACATCACTGAAGGACTTCTTGTTGTAGGTGCTTTTTCTTACACTTCAATATCCCCTATCATCCAATCTTCTTCTCTGGGAACTAAGGAAGTGTTTTCTGTGAATTCCTGTTCAGATCCTTTGTTTTTTACCTTCTTTGCATTTCTTGTCGGTTCATGGGAGCAGGAGTGTCCCCCTCAGACGAAGCTTTCCCTCATTCGGTGGTTTACGGTGGTTGTTATAGAAAATTTTAAAGAGTTGTACAGAGAGAAAAAAGAATAATATGTGAAAGTAAGTGCATATGGACTTTATACGGCTTATACTCTACTCTCAGCTTTGTTGTTTTGATTTAGTAATATTAGAAATTAAAAAATTTCAAATATCAATGCCATTTGCATCCAATAATTTGATAAAGCTAATTATTTTTAAGATATCTATTTATAGAGAATAGGATTTGAGTTTTTTAATGTGAGAAAAATCTGTATAATGAAAAGGGAGACAAATTATTGTAGGATTATAATATGTTTATAACACGTAATAAAAGTAATAAAATAATTTTAAAGATTTATTTTATGTTTAAGATTTTATTCAAATAATATATATCAGATATAAATACTAGAGTACGCTAGTGAAAATAATTTTTTCTTTTGATAGTATGAAGGCATTACGCATATCTATCAAGGTTGTAAAAATCAAACCAGTCAATAAACCAGTTGAATAACTGGTTTACTGGTTCAATGATCTAATCGATATCGAACCGACTTAATTAAATATTAAATAAAATTATTGAAAAAAAACCATACAATTAACCTGAACCTCAACATTAAGAACATTATTAACCAAATTAATAGATCAAGATTATGGAGATGAACCTGAACCTCAAGATTATGGACATAGGTACCACCAAGATTATGGACATCAATACAATTGCATCAAAAATTGACAAAATTAACAAGATTCCAAGATTATGGACATTCATACAATTAACCTGGACCTCAATATCATGTTAACCTATACAATTGCATCAAAAATCAACAAAATTCACAAGATTCCATCAATAATGAACAAAATTATTTCAGAAAAATTAATTTAGAAAAAGAATTACCAAGAATAAAAAACTAAACAAAAATAAAAAAACAACTTACAAAAAGAATTAACAAGAATCAGAAAAATAAAAATGAACAAGAATCAGTATTAACTCAGAAATCAGAATCATAAAAAATAACGCAAGGAAAAAAAGACTGAAAATAGTGGACGAGCGCTTATCCGAGAAGAAAGACGCCAAGCAGAGACAAGTTCAGGGTGGCAGAGATAGTAGAGAATCCCTGGAGTCAATGGTGGCAGAGACAGATGCTCCGCAGTACAAACGTGACCCGCGACAGAAGCTTCGAATCGACCTTCCGACGATGACGATAGCAGAAGCTTAAAACCGATCTTCCGACGACGAGACGACCAGACGACGACGACAGAAGCCTTAAGACGCCCAGATGACACCGACGCCAATAGAGGGTTCAAACCTCAAGGGTGGCAAGGGAGAAGGACTGAGGGAGGTAGAGTTGCGGTTGGAAGGGAGAGGGACTGAGGGAGGCGTTTGTCGGGGACTGGGTTAGTAGGTTCGGGTCTTTTTTTTCCTGGCATCAAAACGACGCTGTTTCTGAGGCAGCGGATCACAAAACTGAGACTTGAAAAAACATGTTCGGTTCGTCGGTTAACCGCCAGTTTGGCCGATTTTTTAACTAAATTTTTGCAGGATGGTTTTAGGGGTAAACCTAACCAGCCAGATGATCGGTTAATCCGATCGAACCGGTCGGTCTGGTCCAGTTTTTAGAACTTTGGTATCCACATCAAAACTATTTTTGCTGTCAACTCTTTAACCAATGAATTTTAGATCTAAATTAAAAAAACCTTTTTGTAACTCTTTGCATACCACTAAATTCTTCTCTAAGAATTAGACTTACATATATTTGTGTATGTAAAGGTAAAGGAATAAAACTTGTATGTATCATTTACACACACACACACGACATTTGTTATTAATTTTAAATTTGAATCTTTTTTTGAATTTAAATTTTATTTTATTTTAAATTTGAATTTTATTTTATTTCAAATTAAAATCTTATGGATCACAATCACAATTCAATTTGAAATAGAATAACTAATTATTCTTGATTCTCATTTAATATTCTCAATTATCGTATTATTATTATATTCTAAGCAAGGTTGCGAGAACCGAACCGATCAGTAAACAGATAGAGTGACTGGTTCAATAGTTCAGAGGTTCGATCAGAATTCAATCGGAATTCAACTGGTTTAATTAAATATATCATAAAATTATTAAAAATTTAATATATAATTTTAAATATTTAAATTTAATAATTTTTAAGCTGATAAATTTTACAATTTTTCATAATTTATTATTAAAAATTCACAAATAACGTTAAATATCAATCTTTATAACTAACAAAAATAAAAATACACTTAATTGATAAAGACTAATATTTTACCACCAACAATTATTCTAGTTTCATAAAATTCCCTAAACAAACAAATTACAAAAAAAATAAAAAAAATCAGCCACAATAATTAACAACTAAATAGACATAAAATCAGCATAATAAACAAAAAATTTCAGCATAAACACAATGTAGTGAAGCAATCAGAATTATACCATAAATATCTCAAAATCAGAAAAATTCCATCACAATACAATGAAGCATGCACCATAGCACCGTCAATAATTCAGAATGAGAAAATCAGCAACCAGAATCAACAACCCAAAATAAAAAAAAATAGCATAAACAACTCAGAATCAGAATCATACCATAAATAACCTAGAATCAGAAAATTTCTAGCATAAACAATGTAGTGAAGCACTGTACCATATCATCAACAACAACTCAGAGTAAGGGAAGAAAAGTGACGGCGATGGAGGAATGGGAACAGCCGGTGACAAAGAAACCAAAGTGAGCTCGGACAGAGACCGAGAGAGAGCTCGAAGAGGGACGTTGAGATTGGATAAAGACAGAGAGAGAAAGAGAGATTGAAGAGACGATGATTGAGGAATGATGAGAGGAGAGGAGAGGAGTTGAGAGGAGACCTTCCTATGGAGGCGGCGAGAGGAGGAACGATGAGAAGAGGGCCAAAAAACCGAACAGAGCTTCCACACGTGACGTGGCACCCACGGTCTGTCCTCAAGGAGAAGAGTTTAGCAATGACTTTGAAGAGGGATGGATTGGTGGCTGGGGCTGAGGTTTTGAGATTAGGGTTCTTCAATCTTCTCTTCTTCAGAGTAAGTTTAGAATTTAGAGAGAAAAGCGAAAGAGAGGGTGGGATTGCCTGATGAGTACTGACCATTGGGCTTCTTTTGTTTTTTTCCCTTTCAAAACTCAAAACGGTGCCATTTTTGGAGGGTTACCACCAAACCGGTAACTCTAAGAAAACACGGCCGGTCTGGCTGTTTACTGGTTAATCGGCAGTTCTTAAGGTCAATCAAATCAGTTGGATGACCGATTTCTGGTTAACCTAGTTGAACCGAAAAATTCGGTTCAGTTTTCAAAATTGTGATTCTTAATGCTACCAAAGGATGTAATAATATTATATTTGAATTAATATAATTATTTATTTGATCAAATCAAAATAATAATTAAATAATTATTTAGTAAAAATTAGAACACTCGTTAATGCGTGACCCCATAGGTTTAATATTAAGTAGGTAGTAAATTAGTCATACTAAATTTACTAGTCAATGTTAGTTTATAGCAATCCTCCTCAACGACTTGATAGTATGAAATAATATATTTTTTACTAAGAATTCGAGAAGAACAAACTATAATTCCTTCCATCTTTTCAACTTTATGTTAACCCTTAGCTTAGGTAGTGTTTTCTAGAGACTAGAACTAGAACTGGGGGACTGGGACTCAGTATTTATGTTTGGTAGTCAGAGACTGAAACTAAAATTTTAGTACCTCTAGAAAGTGAGGATACAAGGGATTGAAATATCTGGGGACGGAGACTAAAACTTTAACATTTTCTTTAATAACTAAGGGTATTTAGTAAATATTCTTTTTTCATCTCCATATTTATCTTGAACAAAATAAAATACTAAGATATAACTCAATTCTGTATACTTTATACCAAACATAATACAGAGACTTAATTTAGACCCAGTCTCCAGTTTTTGTCTCTCAATCTCAATCTCTCTTCCAAACACAACCTTAGAGTATGGTTTAGTTGTCAAACTCTAATTTGTTACTATTATTATAATAAACTGTGAATGGCCTAAAAAATTCATTTTTTTTTCATTTATTCAATCTTCTTGGCAAAGTTTTATTTATCTTCATCATTATAATCATAGAGATTAAACTCTTTACCAAGAATTGACGGATTTTTTATTGACTAATGATTAATTCTACAAATACTTAAATCATACTCAATATCCATTCAACTAGCACCTTAGGATATTAGGTGTCCATAATCTAAGTATAATAATACATTCTTAATTACTATGATAGTTGTAGGTCAAAAAAACTTTAGTACCATATTCATTTTAAAAATATTTTATTGACAAATATTGAAATAATTATAACCATTAAAAATTCTCAAAGTGAATCAGTTCAATGTTCATATTTCTATATGATATATATATATATATATATATATATATATATATATATATATATATATAATTATATAATTTTATAAAGATATATATATATCCGGATTATTAATATCCTTTCTAACAATTCTATGACCAAGAACAATTTAAATTAATATAAATGATTTCTCTCTTAATTTGATAATTATTATCATAATAATAAATTTTTAAATTTAATCAAGAACGACCTTATTATATTAACCCTTTAATTGAATAATACATATAATATATAATAATGACAAATTAAACTTATTCTCAATAAATTATATGTGTAAAAATACAGGTTTTTTAATGAAGGCTTTTATGTGTAACAAAGTGATGATGAATTCTTTATATATCTAAAAGAACATAATAATAATAATAATAATAATAATAATAATAATAATAATAATAATAATAATAATAAAAACGATTGGTAATACATTAACATGTACAGTCTTACATCCTACATTCCTACCGATAATCCTTTTACTAGGAAATAAATAAATAAATAAAATATTTTATCATTATCATCATAAAATATCACCACAAAAAATTCATCAAATACCATCGGATTTATCAGTAGATTTACTAAAAAATTTGTCAATAATATGTTTATTGTCAAAATAAATCTGATGATATAACTTTAATTTTCCAGTAATTATTTAGCGGCTGATTTTTTCGTCTGCCGCTAATTACTGTCGAAAAAATTTTGTTGATAATTTTTACTGTATTGTCAGATTTTTTTTTGATAAATCTGACGGTAATATATTATTAATTAATAATTAAATTAATAACTACTGTTGGATTTGACCAACAATAAACTTAAATTTTAATTTTTTTTAAAAAAATTGTTTAAATATTTAATAATTTCTAAACTAATAAGTCAAAAAATACAACACTAATTAACTCAGAAAATAATTAACTTAGATAATAATAAATTTAAAAAATTAATAACAATAAATAATAAGTCAATAATTAGCTCCAAAAATAAACAAATTAAGATTAACTCAGACAATTAACAACAATTAACTAATTAACTTAGAAAACAATTAACTCAAATAACACCAGAAAAGAAATCAGAACAATGCCGTTGGAAATTTTACACTTACTGATTCATTTGGATGAGTAACACCAGGTCGTATTAATCCTTAGCTTCTATGTCACTAATGTTCTCTCTTGAACTGATATCAAACTACATAATTATCACAGAATTTGAAACAAAATCATAAAAATAGAACTAAAAATTAGAATAATAAAAATAGAATTTGAAACACAAAATCATCAAAGCAGAATTTAAAATTAGAATCATAAACAAAATTTTAAACACAGAATCATCAAAACAGAATAAAAAAATTCTAAATCAAAATAAAATTTAAAAAAATCATAAATCAAAATAGAATTATTGAAACAAAATCATAAAAATATAATTAAAAATCATAATAATAAACACAAAATTTGAAACACAAAATCATCAAAATAGAATTCAAAATCAGAATCATAAACGAAATTTCAAACACAGAAACATCAAAACAGAATTAAAAAAATCCTAAATCAAAATAGATTAACACAAAACCTAAACCAAAATAGAATTAAAAAAATCCTAAATCGGATATCGTCTAGTGTGTGTTGCTGTTATGCGTAAAGAATGACGGCAGCTGTTGATGCGTGGAGGACAATGAAGAGAGAAGCGTTTCGAGGATGGGGAAGGGAGAGGAAAGGGTCGCGCCACCGCGGAATACGAGTCAGGGTGCTGTGGGGTGGCATCGACGACAAAGAAGAGGGAGGAACTTCGTCGCTGTAAGAGGCTGAGAGAGTGAGAGGAGATTCAGCATTGAGAGAGTGGGAGTGGGGGTGTTTCAATCCTGTGAAGAGTGAGACTGAAGAGGAGATCCTTTAGAGATTGTTGGTGGCGTCGACGCTGGCAGAAGGGGCTGCCGGAGATGGTTTTAGGGAGAGAGATGCAGAGAGAGAAAGAGGTTTAGAGTGAAATAGTGTGTGGGTCTTTTAAAATGAGGGGAGAGGGCGTGCGATTCCAATTTAGGACAAAATTACCTTCGGATTTACTGGAGGATAAATTCGATGGTAATACATTGCGCGTGACCAAAATGCAGCGTTCTATTAGTTGAGCTTTATCACCGGTAATTCCGACGGTAATGATCGCGCCAATTAATCTTTTTTCCCTCTAAATATTACCGGATTTACCATAAAAAAATGTAATCCGATGATAATTTTTTTATCCGACGAATTTATTGTCAAATCCGTCACCAGTAATCCTGACGCTAACGTTTGATGTTAATGTCTGACGCTAAATCCGATAATAAATTCGACAAGTATTCAGTAATTTTTTTGTAGTGTACCATGCATTTAAAACTGAAAGGGTTCAATATTTATGAAAATAATTATTATTTATACACAAAAAATAATCATTATTTATTAAATTAATTATTTATATAAAATATATATTAAAATATAAAATATATTAAACATATATAAAATAATGCATATATAGCTATATAAGTATATGACGATTGATTTTTCAAATACAAATAATATTTTCATTGTGAAAATAGTCTATTGAAAATTTAAGATTGGGTTGATGAGGAAGGTTTTTGACTTTTTTTCACGTCTTCTTGATGAGGGCAAGTATTATGAATTGTGTACTATGTAACTAATGGTTATAGTACGTAACTATGTACTATGTAAGTGATTAGAGAAGAAAAAGGAGATAAAGGCAAGAATATAATACAAAAATGATAATGACATTCTTGTTTTTGATATCGTCATTTTTTATATAAATTTTTTTAATTATATTTTGTATAAATTTATAAAAAAGGAATAATATTATTAAAATAGAAATAACATTATCATCTCCTGTATAATAAGGTGAAAAATGAAAACCTAAATCCATAGTATAAAAGATTAAAGGAGGAGAAATATTTCTTTTTTTCATGTTAATAGATGTAGACACTTATTACTCATGATATAAGATTATTATACTAAGAAGAGATGTCTATTCTCATACTGAATGAAATTGTGTAAAGAACTGAGAATGAAAATGAACAATAAATTATGTGGATCTCATCATTTTTTTAAATAAAATATCATTTTACTATCAAATATGATAACATACACTATGTATTATATATATATAATGTGAAAATTCATCCTAAAAAAAGTGAGGCGCTAGCTAAGAAACATAGTCAAGATTTGATAAGCGGCTAATTTTTTTTGTTATGGAAATAAGAGTGGTAATATATTTTAATATTGTAATTTTTGGTATTTTTTAAAACTGTGGAAAGTACACAAATCAGAGGGTCCGATTTCATTGCAGAGAGAGGGGGTACAAATCAGACCCAGAGTTTTCTGAAATCAGACCCAGAATTTTCTGAAATCGGACCCAAGGTTTTCTGCCAGTACACAAATCGGATCCAGGGTTTTCTGCCAGTACACAAATCGGATCCAGAGTTTTCTGCCAGTACACAAATCGGACCCAGAATTTTTAGTACCTCTAATCGGACGATCCGATTTCTCTTGAACAACCATCATACGCCAGTGAATCACCATACACTCCTATAACTCAGATATACATCATTCCTTTCATCATATTAATAAATTAAAAGTTCTTGATAAACCTCTCTTCAATTCATTGATGAGTTCATATTTAGTTAGTATTTTGTTCCTAACCTTTTTGAAAATTTGGGAACTGAAGTGCTATATATAGGAAATAGATTTTCAATGTTTATTTCAAATTTTTATTTAATTTAGTAAAGTGCCTTCTCACATTATGATATCACATATTATTTGAGAGAAAATCTTCTATAATGTAATATAAATTACATTTTACAAAATCAATTATATGAGAAAAATTGAAAAAAGTCGTTCCCATACATATGCTGGAGACCAATTATAATTCCTAATTAAGATTTTGACTTTAGTCTATTAAAACCATGGTCCTTTCTAATATCATTTTAAAATGGACCCAAATAGGCATAATTTTTTATTTGAGATAGAAAATTTTGGCTCATAATAAGTATCTTTCTTCCAAAATAAAATTTTTTATGTTCTGTATTTTATATTATTAAGGAAGGATTAAGACATATCTAAAAGAATGTAAGTCGTTTTTTTATATTAAAAAAAATAAAGTATTAAATTGGTATCTTATATTTAGATTTAATTCTATTTTGATTTCTAAAGTTTAAAATATCTTATTTAAATCTAAAAATTTTTATTTAGTTTCAATGTAGTCCTGTCGTGAAGTCAATATTAAATAATTAATGTGACTGTTCTACCAAACCTTTTGTCCTTCTCTAAAAAGAGATACAAACTCGAGAGGCACAGGATCAGCAGCGGATGCATTAGTTATTGGCTTTGATTCAAGTACATGGAGAACATCGTCGAGAACTCACTTTCTGTGGGGAAGTTCACCAGTGGCGATGAGGACAAGGCCATCGTCATCTCTACTACGGGAGTTTTTCTTGACAACCAAAGAATTTGGTCATATAAGTTTTTTATATCTAAAACCTGAGTTTCGTTAATTATTTAATATTGGCTTCGTGGCAGGACTATATTAAAGTTAAATAATTTTTTTTTATTCAAATAGAATATTTTAAAATTTAAGGATCAAAACAAGATTAAATCTAAACGTAGGAGACCAATTTAGTATTTAACAAAAAAAAATTAACACTATATTTGGATGACAAAAGAAAATCAGAAAAGAGAAAATAAAAAAATAATATGAGCAAAAATCAAAGGGAAAAATATATGTAGTTGAAAAGAAAATAAAAGAAGAGGAGGCTAAAATAGTATAAAATTAAAAAATATGTATTATATAAAATACAAGTAAGAGTAATATTTTAAACTAGTTTTTAAAAAAATTTTAGTTAGATCTTTTAGACTTCAATAAATTTTAATTACCAAATGAGTTTTCAAATTTTTATTTTGTTAAATAAATCAATTTTTACATTAGATTGTTTGTCTATATAAATAAATTAATACGAAAATTTTAA
Source organism: Arachis hypogaea (assembly GCF_003086295.3). Classification (NCBI taxonomy): domain Eukaryota; kingdom Viridiplantae; phylum Streptophyta; class Magnoliopsida; order Fabales; family Fabaceae; genus Arachis; species Arachis hypogaea. Next base: position 18,292,273 of record NC_092052.1, read on the forward strand.
AAATTGTTTTATTTTTATTGAATAATAATAAATACTAATTATCTAATAAAATAAAAAAATTAAAAATTAATTTAATAATTAAAATTTATTAAAAATTAAAATATTCGACCAAAAATTTTTTAAAAATTGATTTGGAATATTATTGTACAAGCTTTTTATTCCAAACTTGGGGAGAAAAGTTAATGTGGGCCTGATGAGATGTGGTTTTTCATTTTCATTTTCATTTTCTTAATTTTTTTTTCATTTTCTTTTTTTCTTTCCATCTTTTTTCTTTCTTTCTATTTTCACCAAAAAAATACACAAGTGAATAATGAGTTTTTTCTTTCTTTTGGGGGGTGGTGGTGAAAATGAAATAGTGAATCTGCAATATATAAAAGAGTAGAAAAAAACAATAATAAAAAATAAAAAGAAGGTATGCATATCCATCAATGACAATCTATTTGCTTTTAACTTTTTCTTGCTACTTATTACGCCTCACACAATCAATCAGCACGCGCTCTCTCCTTCCCTCTCTTATTTCCTACACATATTTTTATTTCCATTAAAATACTACAATATTATTATCTTATTATTTATTTCTGGTAATTTTATATTTATTTATTTTTTCTCACCTTCATAATACTCCATACTCTGACAACGACCACTGAAGGATGGTGGCACATGCCTGCTGTCACATCAGACATAAACCAACGGCTACGATTAACTTGTACGGAAGATCTACCGGTCTTTATCTGTTCACTGAGGTTTCTCTCTCCTCACTTTCTCTCTCCTCTGCACCCATGTCCAGCTTGGTCGGGACCCCCTTATATATGGCAAAGACCCTCCTTTTACTTTCTCTCTCTCTCTTCTCTCTCTCACTCTCTCACTCTCACTCGTCACTGTTCTATTTTTCAAACCCAAAAATAATAAAAATAATAAAAATAATAAAAAATCTCTTCTTCAGTATTGTGGGGTGTGTGTCTCAGTGATAGATAAACCACAAAAGAGGGACTTTACTTCATTCAACACACTTTCATTCACTTGCTGTTTTTTGCCGCTGCTACTTGCTATTCTTGCAACCCTTTCATTCATTTCATTCATATATTCCTGCTTTATTATCTTTCTTCCTTCTTTTTTTTTTTTTTTTTTTTTGCTTTTTTTGTTCTTTTACTATTTCTGTTCCTTTCATGGAGATCTTGAACAACATGTTACCAACCTTTTTGATGCAGTTGGTGGTGGTGCAGCTTGGTTAATTCTCAATTGTGTTCAGCTCATAGGTCATCATGTTCCATGCCTTTGTTTGATTGAAATGTTTTGTTGCAAAGACTAATATAATAGCCCCCTTTTGCAGGGAAGGGTTGAATTGATTCTCTTCTAGGTAGTTGTTGGTTCTAGCTTCCTTTTTTTAGTTATATAAGTACTATGGTGAATTGGTGATGGTGTTGTGTTTTATGGATCCCATTGCTGAGTGATGTGTGTTTTTTGTGGGGATGGGGTGCATTGGCAAGTGGGAGGAATGTAAAGGGTTTGCGAGAATTTGAGGGTGGTGATGGTGGAAATGAGTTAGGGTTCCATGTGTGTTTATGTGATTGCTGAACACTTTGTCTTCAAAAGGAGGGAAAAGGGTAAAGCTTGATATGAAGCTTTCAACATCAGGGTTGCCTCAGCAGGGACAACATGAAGGTATCTATTCATTGCATTTCTCTTTCTCTCTCTCTTTTGCATAGTGAAAAAAAAAATTGAAATTTTAGCATCCAAATATTATGAGTCTCTTTCAATGCCCCTTTTGTGTTTGTTTCAATGCCACTGTGAGTGTTTCCCTTTTTCTCTTTCTTTTTTTTTTTTGGTTATAACTTGATTGATAGGAGGGGAGAAGAAATGCTTGAATTCTGAGCTATGGCATGCATGTGCGGGTCCATTGGTGTCCCTACCAACTGCAGGGACTCGTGTGGTTTACTTCCCTCAGGGTCATAGTGAGCAGGTGCTTTATACTTCATTGATTGTTTCGGTATCGTGCATTTTTCCTTCTTCGGAAGGTACATTAACTTTGTTGTGGTTGATTATGCATATGAATCAACATTGAACTGAACATGTATCTGAACAATGATTCTAGGTTGCTGCCACAACTAACCGAGAAGTTGATGGCCACATACCAAATTACCCGAGCTTGCCGCCCCAATTGATTTGCCAACTTCACAATGTTACGATGCATGTCGGTATTATATCTTTAGTAATGATAGTTGAGTTGCCTTTGCCTCATTAGAGTAAACTCAGTCAACTAGGGTATGCATTAATTTTCCAGGCAGATGTTGAAACAGATGAAGTTTATGCCCAAATGACACTGCAGCCGTTGACTCCGGTATTTTTTCCGTCTTTGACAACTTGTTTTGTTTGTAATAGGCTGTTTTATATCTCTAGAGTTGAAGTTTTTGCTTTTGGTTATACATTGCTTGTAGCAAGAGCAGAAGGATACCTTTCTTCCCATGGAATTGGGAGTTCCAAGTAAGCAGCCCTCGAATTATTTTTGCAAGACCTTAACGGCTAGTGACACCAGCACACATGGAGGGTTTTCCGTTCCTCGTCGTGCAGCTGAGAAAGTTTTCCCTCCGCTGGTAGTATCCATTGTATTTCCTTTGTGTTTTACTCTGGTAGAATATAGATGCATTTCTCTTCTGTTTGGATTGTACAGGATTTCTCACAGCAACCGCCTGCTCAAGAATTAATTGCTAGGGATCTCCATGATGTTGAGTGGAAATTTCGTCATATTTTTAGAGGTAAGAGTCTGTGTTATTTTGTTATTTTATCACATGAATTTCTTTATGTCGAAGAGGATCATAGCAGTAGTTCTTGTTCCTTTGACTGCAATGGCTTGCTATTTTATACTTCTACCATTTTCATTTGTGGATTTTCCCTGTTTCTGTATAACAATAAAGCTAGCATAGTAGCATGATTAAAAAATAGGTAAAGTATGTTTTTTGTCCCTAACGTTTGTGCTTTTCTTAAAAAATATCCATAACGTTTAGTTTCATTCAATTTTGTCTCTAATGTTTTCAATTTGTGTCAAAATTACCCCTGAACATTAACTCCATCAAAAATGTCAGGAACAAAATTGAAAACATCTAGGGATAGCTTTGACACAAATCGAAAACCTTAGGGATAAAATTCAACAAAGTAAAAACGTTAGGGACAAAATTGTATGAAATTAACCGTTAGGGGTATTTTTGAAGAAAATCACAAACATTAGAGATAAAAAGTATACTTTACCCTTAAAAAATTGAAATATCTGCTGAAAGCATAGATAGGAGGTTTTCAAGGTTATCTGAATCTTCTTGTGTGCTAGTTTGTCATCCTGATTCACATGTTTCCTATTAAGTGATAGTTACATGATTTGCTTTAATGTCTTGCCTTTCTTAAAATAAAATAAAAAAATTTCTTTAATCTTATATAGGATAGGGCCTGTTTGCTCCCCAAAAGACATGCTGGCAAACCAATACATGCTTTTTTAGCATGTATGAAATTTATGCTGTACTGACTTGGGTGTATAGTTGCATTGATTACCCCAGAATACACATTAGAAATTTCAATTTTAGAGTAGGGGAGCTAGAATCTTGATGCAACTAAGCACGTTAATGTCACTAGCTATGGTATATCTTAAATGATTTAAGATATATATTGCTTATGATCATGAATTTTGTGGTTGTGTATGGAAAATGCATAAGCTTCAAACTTATCAATTAGCACATCAGTTGATCTTAGAATCTTGGTTGTTAAACTCTCATGTAACTCTTAAAACTCTTGTGAGTTTAGATTACTAAAACAAGTTAATAGTGACTATCCCTGTTTTATCAAATATAGATCTATTATGTGCAAATGATGTGGTGAATCAATTAGGTTTCTCTAGAATGCTGAACACATCCTGTGAAGAACATAAATAATATCTAATTTAAGTGATCTGTGACCCAAGCTGAAATGTATATTTCCGAGATTTTAACACTACGGTAAGAAATTACAGTCTCCTACTGATTGTCATCCAATAGGAAATCAAATTGTAGTATTGTACTATTAAGAAAGTTGATCTTCCCTTGTACACAAGGGGATTAAGTCCAAATTGTTATGATGTTTTCTGGAGTGTAAAAGGCTGTGTATGGATAGAGCTTAGCAATGTAATGATTTTGGTTTTCCCCTTCTCTTCGAACCGGACATTGCTACATTATCTTAGTGTGGGACCAAAGGGATTTATTTACAATAAAATAATGTAGCAAAACCAACTATTTACTTTGATAAATACATCCAAATATGCTGCATTGCTGGGACATCTGTATATTCCCTCAATTTCATACACATTCTTTTACCCCATTAAAATCGGACCTTTAGTAAACATGGCAGCCAGCTAAAGTACCTTTTAACTAAGAACGTTGGCTTCTGAAAAGGTTGTTCCAAATATTTGGTCTCCAGTCTATGCTGGGTCTCTGCCATTGAAGTATACATTTGTTTTGTACCTTGTAACAGAAATTTCTTTCTACCAATCCTCTTTTGATATTTGATAGTACTTGATTTATTGTTTAAGCAAGCAGGCTTGTAGTGACTACATAAATTAGTAAAACAATTAAGGTGATGTGTCTGTTGCTTGCATATCATTTCAGGGCAGCCAAAGAGGCACCTTCTTACTACTGGCTGGAGTGTATTTGTTAGTGCCAAAAGACTTGTGGCAGGAGATTCTGTGCTTTTCATATGGTGTTCCCTTTTACCTTTTTGGCAACATAATTTTCCCTTGGATGCTACAGAGAGTTTGTTTATTGTTTTTCTCTAATCTCTCTGCATTTTCATTTTTAGGAACGAAAAGAATCAGCTTCTTTTGGGAATACGTCGTGCCAATAGACCACAAACTGTAATGCCTTCGTCAGTTCTATCCAGTGACAGTATGCATATTGGCCTTCTGGCAGCTGCTGCCCATGCTGCAGCAACTAATAGTTGTTTCACAGTGTTCTATAATCCAAGGTTGTGAATTTAGTATACGTTTCATCTTCTGAACCATCCTATTAGAAATTACAATGCTTATTTTGACAGTTTTATCATGCGCAGGGCTAGTCCATCCGAGTTTGTCATACCACTTTCAAAGTATATCAAAGCTGTATACCATACCCGTGTTTCTGTTGGTATGCGTTTCAGGATGCTTTTCGAGACTGAAGAATCAAGTGTCCGGAGGTACTTACAACAATCAAATATATTTATTTTATTTTATTCTTTTGCTAGGACAGATATAGTTGAATGTATGATACAGAAGGAGTAACTTAAACTGAATGCTATGCTCTGTTAGTTTGGTACTACGCATGAATATGCTTATAGATATTTTCATCATGGTAACAGACAAACAAAGTAAAATTTGGTGATTTCACCAAAAGGTGGTAGAATTCACTTTTGCAGTGTGGCACCATTCTATTTTGCTTTTACTTAGGCTGTAGTCACATTTTTTTTTTGCAGGTACATGGGTACAATAACTGGAATAAGTGACTTGGATCCAGTTCGATGGCCAAATTCTCATTGGCGATCTGTAAAGGTATATAAGACCACAATCTAATGCATAAAACTAGGCAGCATTTCATGCAATGTATTCTGTTATTGAATCGAAGTTAATGCCATTTTGCAAATATAACTTAAAAGAATTGTAAAGGTGCAGATGTTATATCTGGTTATGGTACTGCAGCTTTCTTCTTTTGCAGCCATTTGTTATTATTAAGAACATGTTTAACTAAATACAAGGTTAAATATCTCAGTCAGGAAAGATAAGGACAGGATTCAATTGGCACAAAGCTTCAAATATGTGTTCCATGTCTTAAAAAGTTTCCTTCACTTCATCTGATGTTTAAATCTCCTAAGCTAGCAACTTCATGAGTAAGTTTTTCTTTGTTCTTTACCTTTGTAGGTTGGTTGGGATGAATCCACAGCAGGAGATAGGCAGCCACGAGTATCATTATGGGAAATTGAGCCTTTAACAACATTCCCAATGTATCCATCACTATTCCCACTCAGATTGAAACGTCCATGGCATCCCGGCACCTCATCTTTTCTTGGTACTAGTTTTATTTCAGTACTTAGTTTTTTAAAAGCGTCTTCCACCTAATTATGATGTACATTGTATAATGTGACATTAATGCCATGGATTAAAGAACAGATATTGTTTCATATTAGAGAGAAAAGACAATTTGATAAGATTTTGCAATGTTTTTTTTTTATAGTTACATATTCCCTTTTTCCTTGTTTCCTAAAACAAAAATTTTCCCGATCCTTCGCAGCCCCACAATTTTTTTTCCCTTGTCAATGTATCTTCTAATGAAAATAGTTAAAATTGAATGTTGAAAACTCCATTATGTGCCGTCAAATGATTTAGATGTAACTCAAATTAGGCCAATTAGATTTTCGATATTCTTCATGCAGAAGGGGAACTCTTTGTTCATATTTACTTAATTGCCCTAGAGTCTCCAACCATGCCAATATAAGAAGTGGATGTGGTTGGTTAAGTACACTTATATGTCTCTTTTTTAATAAAATATCGTGTTACAGATGGCAGAGATGATGCAACTAATGGGCTAATGTGGCTGAGAGGTGGAGCTGGCGACCAAGGTCTGAATTCCCTCAATTTTCAAACTGTCGGCATGCTGCCATGGATGCAGCAGAGGCTTGATCCGGCTTTGCTTGGAAATGATCACAATCAGCAATACCAAGCAATGTTGGCAGCTGGTTTGCAAAACATGGGGAGTGGAGAACTCTTGAGGCAACAAATGATGAATTTCCAACAGCCTTTCAATTATCTCCAGCAACCAGGAAATGTCAACACTCCTATCCAGCTTCAGCAGCAGCAAACAATTCAGCAATCAGTGACTTCTAATATCTTGCAGCAACAAGCCCCGGTATTGACAGAGAACTTGTCTCAGCAGCTCTTTCAGAAATCGAACAACCGAGAAGACCATGCGCAGCAGCAGCATCAGCATCAGCAGCACACTTATCAGGATGCACTTTTAGTTCAAGGTGACCAGCTCCACCAAAGGCAACACTCTAGCTTGCCTTCACCATCGTACTCGAAACCTGAGTTTGTAGATGGCAGCATGAAGTTTGAAGGATCAGGTTCGCCAGGACAGAACATGCTTGGTTCACTTTGCCCTGAAGGGAGCAGCAATCTCTTGAATCTATCTAGAGGTGGTCAGTCTATACCAACCGAACAGTTGCCCCAACAATCATGGCCCCCAAAGTATACACCTCTTCAGGTCAATGCTTTCAGCAACTCAATGTCACACGTGCAATATTCTGGAAAAGATATTGCAGTGGCATCACCACATCGTAATTCAGATGCTCAGAACCCGACTCTCTTTGGAGTCAATATCGATTCATCTGGTCTTCTACTCCCCACCACTGTTCCCCATTACACAACTTCATCTGCTGATACCGATGCTTCAACAATGCCGTTAGGGGATTCTGGATTCCAGGGCCCTCTATATGGTTGCATGCAAGATTCATCCGAGTTAATGCAAAGTGCGGGACAAGTTGACCCCCAAAACCAGACACCAACATTTGTCAAGGTTTGAGTCATATACTATTACTGTTAACTGCTGCTTTTCGAGTAATTTTATAATATAGTTTTGTATTCCCACAGGTTTATAAATCAGGGTCAGTTGGGCGCTCACTTGACATCTCCCGGTTCAGCAGCTATCATGAACTGAGAGAAGAGTTGGCTCAGATGTTTGGAATTGAGGGGAAGTTAGAAGACCCTCTTAGATCAGGCTGGCAGCTTGTATTCGTCGACAGGGAGAATGATATTCTTCTCCTTGGGGACGATCCATGGGAGTAAGTACAACTTCATATTTACTGAATGAATTTGCCTTATTATATCCACAACCCTTCACCTTAGCAAAACATGCAATATTCTTTTTATTGTCTTTAAAAAGGTTTTGGTCCTTGTAAATATTGTAAATCTTGGTTATGTTTGCAATGAAATTTCCTTTTGGTTTCAATCCAAACATTTCAAAACAGAAAAAGAAAAAATTGGTTTTGACCCCTATAAGATTCCTGTTTTGATATCATATAAGTTAATACATTTTGAAAAATAATTTGATTTTGTCCACAAAAGGTTATGATAATTTGCTACTATGATAATATTATCCAAACCAAATTACCATAAATATTTTAGAGACAAACAAATATAGAATATTACTAGTATTGGGGATTAAGACCCAACAAAATTATGATTATGATAGGGGCTTAAACGAAATGTTTTTTGAAATATTTGAATCCAAATCAATTTTAGTAAGCACCAAAACCAACACTGGCAGTATTTTTAAACCTTATTTATTTCACGTTTGTTGACATTTTTTCTTTTTTGGTATGTGGACTCTTATAGATCATTTGTCAACAATGTTTGGTATATCAAAATACTTTCACCTGAGGATATTCAGAAGATGGGAGAACAAGCCGTAGAGTCTCGTGACGGTGTTCCTGGCCTACCATCGATAGGCGAATACTGATATGTTGAAAACTGTATCCCTTCAATTCCCATGGTCATGACTTTAAGTATTACATGTTTGAGCACTACTTTTAGACCAGAACTTGCATATCCAGATATGTTCTGTATTATTTATCTATTCCACTTTTATCGTCCTTATTACTTGGAGAATTGGTAAGGTTTTAAGAATTATGATGAGAAACTTAGGATAAACTATTTTTGTTTAATCAAAAGAATCTTTAGGACAAGCATTTGTTCTACTAGTTTGTAACTTGTGCACTGAAAGCTAGAAATGTAGTGTTATCAGTGTATTGTACTATTTGGTTCCACTCTTGCATGAGCTAATGTATTGTAGAAAGTAATGTAGACAGTGCTGAAAAGTTGTTTCATGTTTATTTGTGTGGCATTGCATCCCAGTTGAGTGTCTTACAGCTGGGTTTAGATTTTATAGTTGAATGGTCTTCAAAGGATCACTTTTTTTTTTACACAAAGGATCACTTTTAAGTGCTACTCTATTTGGTGTGAGTTCTAGACTCTTAGGTCCGTTCATAAGTTATTTTTTTTCTAACTTCTAACTTATGAAAAGGTATAATATTAATTTTTGGTACAATTTTTAAAATTAAATTGTAGTTTTTAAAAAAATTATTTTAGTACTTATAGAAAAGTTAAAAAAATATTTTTTTATAATAAAAAATTTTTTATTTTTATTTTATTTTAAAATAAATACTTTTAAAATTAAAAAATCAAACACAAAATAATTTATTTATAAGTTATTTTTAATATAAGTATTTATTATTTAAGTTATTTTTTTAAAAAGAATTTAATTAGTTGTTTAACTATCTAAAACTCTATATATAGACGTTTTTTCTTTTTTATAATTAAAGCGTACTAAAACTCTATATTAATTTGTAATACCAAATCACGAGTCCTTTAATGAAAAAGAATTTAGTCAACTGCACTTTTTGAAAGAAAAAATAAAAAAAATTAATAGTAATTCAGTCAACTAATTAGCCAATAATAAAAAAGAAATATACATAAAATACATGCGTCTAAAAATATAAAAAATTCAACTAAAAAATATTTAAAAATAAAACATACTAAATCTAATTTACGGGATTCCTTTGATGATTGATGAGTGTGTTTCATAGTGGGTGAAGATCAAATGATAGCTTCAACAGGCTAATTTACAGGATTCCAAAAGGCTTCGTATAACACCTGAAACGTAGTAAACAAAAAAATTCTATAAAAACCTGTATAACAATCCTAGGCACAAAGACATTAAACATATATAAAAAAACTTTAAAATTTATTTCAATACTTTAGAACACGCTATTTACAACAGAATACATCCAGAATTGAGTCAAGTCTCTCCCGGTACTTTACAACACAAGAACGGTTATTTATTGAGTCAAGTCTCTTCACGCGTCTTAATCTCCAGCTGCCACGAACCTAAAAAGGACAAGATTCATCATTAGTCTCTTTCCAACAGTCTTAAGCTAAAACTCTCATTCACTAATTCAACGTTTCTCTTCTTCTATCACTTCAGTTTAGCTTTTGTCGTCTGCACACAATAAGGTTGACCCTCTGCAAAGTTATAATAGCATTTCTGAATATTAGGAAGGCCCTGGTATACGAAATTCATAAAACTATTATCACATTTCAGTCTCAAACCAACCGACATCACTTGAAGTGCAAAATTCCCACGCATTCCCCATAATAAACTTAAGGATAAAAAGTTAGTTAGACAAGTAAAGATTCTGTTAAAGTTAGATATATTGTCTCTTTTGACATCTGCAACATATAGTAGTATATATAGCATTAAGTGTGCAGAATGTAAACGAGATTCAGTTCAATCAATTCAACTACATTCATTCACTAATTCAACCTTTCTCTTCTTCTCTGTGGTTCACACTCTTCATCAAGTTCTATCACCTCAGTTTAGCTTTTGTCGTCTGCTCACACGATAAGGTTGTCCCTCATTGCAAGATTATAATAGCACTTTGAATATTCCATATATCTGGTTATGTTAACGTGTGATTTTAAATTTGATTGAGTATGTTGGAGAACTATGTTCTTTTATAAAATATTCAGTGAATTATTTCTAAAATTTTCTTTTGGTTATGTTTAGTTTGACGTTTTACTGTGTTTGTAATTGTAGGCAAAGGATGCTAGTTCAGTAGTTAGTTGGGTTTCACTGTCGGAAGGGGCCATCAAATTCAATGTGGATGGAAGTTCAAGAGGAAATCCAGGAAGAGCAGATGTGGCGGCTTGCTTAGAGATCAAGATGGCAACTGTATCGCCGGATTTGTCAGCTATATTGGCTTTGCTGAAGCGGAACTAATAGCTATCCGGCATGGTTTGTGGTTGCCATGGCAATCTGGGTACAGAAAGGTGGAATGTGAAAGTGATTGCATGGTGGCTCTGAAGATTATTCATGATAATGCCGAAGACTTTCCAGAACTCGCACACATTGTTGAAGAAATTCATCAGTTCATGCTTCTTGACTGGGACGTCACTATCTATCATATCATGAGGGAAGGAAATTCATGTGCTGATTTTTTGGCAAAGATCGGTTCTTCTTCAAATTCTACGTTTTTGGTTATGATCAGCCCTCCGCCGGAACTCACTCTTCTTCTTCTTGCCAACTTCAAGGGTGTTCTTTATTCTAGAGTTTAGTTATAAAAATTGTTGAGTTATTTTTTATTATTCCTTGAATAATTATCCATGGTTGATACTCTTTTTTCTCTATTGGATTTAGTCTATAGGGATTTTTTAAGGAGGTATGATCTGCATAAGCCGAGTATCCATATAGTCTATACCAATTTCAATGGAACAATGTACTATTTAGATGCATCATATTCAATTTCAATGAAATTACAAAATTTCTGAAAAAATTATTGAATTCTATATTAACTATTGATAATTGTTAAATTACGTTCATACACACCAATATAATATTTATTGATACATTGATCAAATCATACACATATAGCTAAAGTAGTGGATGAAGTATCCCAAAAGTTGAATCGCATTCCGCTAAATGTAGCTAGACACCCTGTTGGACTCCAAGCTCGTGTATCAGAAGTATACTCACTGTTAGAACCTGGATCTGATGATGTTAGAATGGTTGGAATTTATGGCATTGGTGGAATTGGTAAAACAACTATTGCAAAAGCTGTTTATAACACACTATGTAATCAATTTTGATATGTGAGTTTTCTTGCGAATGTCAGAAAATACAAGCCAGAATTAGGCTCTGATATGTGTGGTCGAAGCATTCACCAATGGGAATCTGCGTTGGATAAATACAAGAGAAGTCCTAATAGGAAAGTTTGGTTGATATTCATGAATCTATTGGATCACTTGATAAACTTGTTTATTTAGGTGTTGAAAGGTGCACTGAGCTGAAGAACTTACCTAGTGTCCTAAAGTTGCCATCTTTAGGATGCATTGCTCTTAACGGTTGTTGTCAACTTGAGAAGTTTCCAGAATTGTTGGGAGAAATGGAAAATTTGAGAATTCTTAAGGTGGAAGAGACCGCAATATAAGAATTGCCTTGTATATTCAATTTCAGTAGCCTTGAGGTTTTAGTGTTGAAATGTTGCTCAAATCTAAAGGAACTTCCTATAAACATTGATATGTTGCCAAATCTTCAGTTACTTGAAATTTCTGGCTGTCCACAACTTCAACTATTTACAAAGAAGCTTAGGAGGTTCAGCACACAGAATTGTTCAACTATTCTGTACAAATTCAGCACCATATTGAATGAATAGTCATCTCTATTCCTTGACCTAATACTTTCATTTCACACATTGAATGAAGTAAACAGCAATGCATTCTTACTTAGTCAGAAGTGTTAGAAACAGCAATGTCCACAAACCCATACATGATTCAAGGAGCAAGGGATGTTTCTTATGGTTAGGCAATATCATTGAGAGCATGATCATCATTATAATTAGTCCTGTCATTCAGTAAGGATCAGTGAATGAATATCATGCATGAAACTACTCTTTTGCTTGAATCCGTGCATTCTAGTCTCTTTTGCAATTGATTCACTTGGAACCTTTTTGTAGTAGGACTTGTGACGTTGTCTTGCATCATAAGAAAACTCCCCATGATTCCATCCGTTTTCAAAATGTAATGTGGTACAAGAATAATGTGGTTATTAACCAGTTTTATCATATAAAATCAATTTGGTTGATTAACTAAAATTAAATTTTTGGTTAACCAAAAAACAAGTTTGGATTTTGGATTAACTAAATCATGTACAACCCTATTACACATTTCATTTTTCCTCATTTCCAAAAGCAACAATCCAGAAAGATTACGAAATGAACATGATAAATCTTTTATGCCAATGCCCTCCAAATAAAGCCATTTAAGATTTTTCGTTACTTCTGAAATTTCTGAAAAGTTTTCCGGTAAGAATTTTTTTAGATAGAAAGAATTTTCCATTTAAGGCTTGAACAACCAAATAGAAAGAATTTTTCCAGTAAGGGAAATTTGATAGCAAGTGAAAAGCTTTGTAGCTTGTTGCAATCTTCCGCATTCAATTTATTTAATAAATTAACTGAACTGTGAACCGTGACTAAATTCTCACCATCTTTAAAAAAAAATTCTTGTAAAGTTTGAAAATTAGCCACATCAAATATCTCTTTCAAAAAATTACTGTAATCGAAATTTAATACTTTTAGTTTTATGCTCACAAACTTCTGAAAACAAAAAAAGAAGAGTCAATCAAATGAACCTCAAATTTAATAACATGCAATATCATAAAAATGAATTTAGTACATTTGTCTTGGATAACCTATTCAACTTGAGAGACATATGGTGGTACTCAGGTAACTTGAGTATGAAGAGATCTTTTGGTTGAAAATCATATGAAAAATACTTTGAAGGATATCTCCACCATTCCAATATTCTTAAACTGTTTGAAAGATAATTGGAAGTGTAATAAAATTAACCTTTTTTATGATAAGTTTTTTGAGATTTTGCATCTCTTTGAAGGTCTTTCCATCCCATTTCACTTCCCTGTTAAATAAAGAAAATTCTAGATACATGATTTTAATGGCACTAGTCCCTTTTAAGATAGAATAAAAATATAAATTAATTAAAACACGTGTGCAAATAAAATCTTTAACAAACTTACGTAGAGAAATTAAATTTATTACTTACTTAATTGTTTCCTAAAACTTTTACTATGTCTTCACAAAACCATAATCTATCACGCTTTTCAGGTATTTCTGGTGACTTTTCTAGAACAATTTCTTTGCTCATGTCCTTTGTAAAAATCATGCATTGTCACTCTATTATCACACCAATTGATCTTTATGAGAGAATTTTCAACTAACACTCCAATATGATATTTTATACACCTCCTATAATAAACTTGAAGTATATTTGTAACTTTCATTAATGTATATCCTTTAAAACAATAAGCAATATCTAGAAAAACATTCTGCTCTTCTTTTCCCAAAACATCAAAGCTTATCTAAAGTATCTTGCGTATTTTATTATCAAGAATTTTTTTATAGTGATCCAATGCAGATTCCCACTTTTCTAAATTTTTTTCAAACAAGTTAGAACCTATTACCTCCAAAGCCAATGGAAGTCCAAAAGCATAAGTTACTGCACGGGTTAAAATATTTGTGTACCTTGAGTTAACAATATTTGTTTTAAAAGCTTTCCAATTAAGCAAATTTAAGGACTCTTTTTCATTCAAACCTTGTATCTCATATGTCATTTCAATGCCATGAAGTGTCGGTAAATATTTGTCTTGTGTACCACGACCAAACCAATCAGGTTTTTCAGCAATTGCTCAACTGTTCAGGATCATCAATATCATCTAAAACTAAAAGAACTTTCTTTTGGCAGAGTCTATGTTGTACCTCTGAAATTCCTTCTTTAACACCTACTATGTAGGCTCTTTCCTTCTTACAAAGAAGATGTATTAAACCATATTTATTTTAATTTTCTCTCACAGTTTCAAGAAAAGCACATGCCTTCAAAATTGTCAGCATCGCAATCAAGTTATAGACGGCAAGAACAAGTGTTGCTTTTTCTATTCCACCAATTCCATGAATACCAACCATGTGAATCGCAGCATTAGATTCAACATCTAGAAGTGAAGCTACTAGAAACTCTTGAAGGCCAGTAACTTTTACTATTTTTTGCCATCATTTGGGCAGCACAAACACTAAATTATCATTTTATTAATTTATGTGTGCAAATTCTGAGAAATGTGGGTGCAAATTATATTGCAAAATATATTAATTTATATGTGCAAAACTTTAATAAATATAAGTGTAAATTATATACTTTTTGTATGCAAAATATCTATAAATATGGATACAAATTATTGTTGGCTAAGTGTTGACAAAAAATGATGATATTTACTGGCCATGTAGCAATGCTTGTGAAGCTACCGCTAACACTGGGGACTCCAATCCAACTGGATGATCAGCAACAGGCAAAGCTGCATGTCGTCTAATCCTTTTTGAGATGTTTTCCACAATATTTCCGATAAACTTGTGTTCATATCCTTCCCTGCCCAATCTAGACTAGTTAATATACATGTGGTTGCATACACACAAAAATGTCTAAGTTCTGGCACTCATTTCAATTTGAAACAAATTTAAGAAGGTGAGGTACCTGTATTTGAAATGATAGCCTGAAAAATTAGCCACTTGATGCAGAGCCTCTTTCCATTTGTCCACCTTCTTGTTCATGTCATCTTTGTATCTGTTCTCATGCTTAGCTATTGCCTCTCCAAAACTGCTTTTAGATGACGTACATCAGAAGGATCCACCTCATAGAAAACCGGCAAAACCAAGCGACTGTTTCCCTTGATGCAGTGAAGGATATATGGACCAGCTCCTCTAAGCAAAAAGAAGAAGCAGCATAGTTAGGAGAGAGTACAATGATGGCAATCTTGGACTTGTGAATTGCCTTGAGAAGCATAGGTGTGGATTCCTTTGTCACAGAGAGCTTTGTAGAGATTGCCAGTGAAACCGTGAACAAAAGTGATGTTCTTATGATATGTTAGAATATAATTAGGATCAATTAGGATCGATTAGCATTATTTAGCATATCTGAATATTTATTATAAGTTACGTCTTTATTATTAGGATTCTCTTAGTCCCTATAAATACCCTTCTATATTGTATCATTCCACACAACTTGAATAGACAACTTGATCACACTCAATAATATACAAATCCTTCCTCCAGTTCAGTTTCTTGTTTCTAACATGGTATCAGAGCCATGGTATCCTCCTCGAAGAGGATAGGTTGTTTTCCTTGTGGTGAAATCACCATACTTTTTTGCATTTTTTTCTCCCTTTTGTCATTCTTTTGATGCTTTTTCACCTCATCGACTAACTTATTTTCTGTCTTGTATTTTTTTGAGTTGAATGATCAAACATCATTGTCATCCGCTGCTTACCTATTCTCATGAATAAATCATAAAGTTTTCGCTCTCTCTACGTTCTCTCGTGACAGTTCCGTCTGTGTTCTCTCGTGGCAGTTCCGTCTGCGTTTTTTTCTGCCAGTTCCGTCTGCCCTTCCTTCAGACAAGCGGCAGTTCCGTCTGCGCTTCCTTCCGGCAGTTCCGTCTGCATCCGTTTTATCAATTTATGCAGTTTTTTTTCTCTTTATTTCGTTGTTTTAAATATGTTTCACTTGAGTTTGAGGAGATGTTAGAATATAATTAGAATCAATTAGGATCAATTAGCATTATTTAGCATATCTGAATATTTATTATAAAATATTACGTCTTTATTATTAGGATTCTCTTAGTCCCTATAAATACCCTTCTATATTATATCATTCCACACAACTTGAATAGACAACTTGATCACATTTAATAATATACAAATCCTTCCTCCGATTCAGTCTCTTGTTTCTAACATGATGCATAAACAAAATAAGGTCAAGAGGCCAAGGACCATGAACCGAGAAACATGGTGAACGGGTCAATGGTGTTGTTTGTTCGAGTGTTGGTTCAATGCTGTCCCAAAATCCCAAAGACTCATTTGAAAAAAATGCTATATTGCCATCAAAGTTTGATAGTTTCAACTAGTTGACAAGTTAACATTTTCATTAGCATGTATATATGGGCTATATTTTTTTTGTTAGTTTAGTCGACCGAAGAACATAAAATCTACTCCTAATATTCTACAAACTTTAGAAATTAAAAAATAAATTTAATTTAATTTTTACATGTCGTTTAACATGTCGTCACACTAATAAAGATAATTATTTTTTACATTAATTATGTGAATAGTTATCCAAATGAATAGATATGATTAAACAATTGTATAAAACGTTTTTATATTAACAGTGTGTCAAAATTAAACTTTTAAAAAAATATGTGACGATTATTCTCATAGATCTTTAAAGCAGTAAGTCAATGAGATGTTATTTGTGAGACAGATTGTGTGGAAGCATTTAATCTTGTTACTCAAGATGATTTTGGGTTTATTGATCCACTGGTGCTCAAAATAAGAGATATCATGCATTGGAATTGACGGGTTGACTTTCGTTTGATTATGAGAGATGCAAACAGGGTGGCAGATACTATGACAAAGATGGCGATGAAGTTACAACTTTCGCATGTGGAGCTTCTTTCACCTTGGGAGGAGTTTAAGAGTAGTCTTGAACGGGACTATCCCTCTATTTAGGCAGTTCCTTATTTTGTTTGTTTTGTTTTTGTTTGTTTAATTTATTTCAGTCACAAAAAAAAAGCAGTAAGAGCATCTTAACTTCAAGAAACTACTATATTAATTTTGATATAGAGATTGTCAAACATAAATCACGTTAACCCAAACTTACTTATCATCAAAATCAATTTTGCAAAATCAATTTTATGCAAACTCCCATTTGCAAACTGTAATCCAAACACACACATAAATATTATTTAGGAAGGATAATAATCACCGTTATTTTTTTTTTTAAAAATGCTTAATAATTATTAGAATTGATTGTTTTTTACTATTATTTTTAATTATGATTTATTTTTTTTAGTATAATAATTTAGAGTAATTCTGCACATACAAGTAATTTTCTATATCATACAAGTCATTTATAAACACGCCGTTTCACGTTTTTTTTGTGCCTCTTTTTCTTCTTCTTCTTTCTCCGTGCTTCCTCTTCCTCTTCCTCTTCTTCTTTTTCTTTCTCTGTGTCTCTTTTGCTTCTCTTCCTCCCTCTTTTTTTTATTGAAATTTCTTCTCCTCTTTTCGTTTTCTCTTTTTCCTTCATCAAAATCACCAGAAAAAACTAAGAAACATTATTCAAGGTACGTTTCTTGCCTTCTCTTTCTCCTTCTTCTTTTTGCTACACGTTCTTCTTCCTCTTCCTGTTCTTCTTCTTTATTTACGTGTTTTTCTCTTTATTTTCTTTCTTCGTTATTCTCGGTTTCCATTATTTTTTGACATCAAGCTCTGAAATCGTTTTTGAAGAAAAAGAAGCAGCAGCAGAAGATGAGGAGGAAAAAGAGAAAGAGTTCTGAATTATGCATAAGGTGTACTTCAACGAATTTTGGGTGTATTTCTTAAATTCTTTGGGTGTATTTTTGTAATTCTTTGGGTGTATTGATTTCAAGAAGAAATATACTGTCTCTCCCTATATTGGGTGTAATTCTTAAATCCTTTGGGTGTATTTCTTAAATCCTTTGAGTATATTTCTGTAATCGTTTGGGTTATTTCTGTAATCGTTTGGTTTATTTCTGTAACTGTTTGGATGTATTTCTGTAATCCTTTGGATGTATTTCTATAATCGTTTGGGTATATTTTTGTAATCGTTCGAGTGTATTTCTGAAGTTTCATCATCTTCAAAACAATTTCAAAACTTGATTTCAGAAACCGTAAAAATAAAAAAAAACAGAAGGAGATCAAAGGCAAATTAAAGAGAAAACGCTTTTCTATACAAATCATACAAGTCATTTATATTCACGCTTCTTCTTCTTCTTCTGCTTCTTCTTCTTCTTCTTTTACTTCTTCTTCTGTAACGCATGTGTTAGGCCCAACTTATAAGACTTGTAAACAAAAATAACTTATATGTGTAGCACTCCTCAATAATTTAATAATATATTTTCAGTCTCTTGACTAAAAACAATAAATTCTAATGCGTTCAAACATTCTTCTCTCTAAAAAAACAGACAAAAAAATAGCAAAAAACACAAGCACTTAGAAAGTCTAACTGTTTGAGATTTTGAGCGAGTCCTTAAGCACTTGGAAGGAGTTGAAGTTGACAAAGACTTGCCGACATTATTTCTATCTCAAATATCAGAAAAAAATATCCCACACAGTCACACACTAATAAAAAGATCTAAGTGGTTGGGACCTGTAGATACTTAAAGTGTAATTGGAATTAAAGCACGTGCGTCAAACTTACTTTATATAACGGCCTCAACAAGCTACGTGTGTCAAAACAGATCGGTCACTATGGCATTCTTCAGTGTTCATCATTTCTTAAGTGTTACACTGTTTCTTACTTTTACACTCAATGAAGTTGCAGCCATATTCAACAGCGATATTACTAATGCATATCTCAACCGTTCAGCTTTTCCACATGGTTTCATTTTCGGGGCAGCAGCTTCTTCTTACCAGGTATTCTCTTTTCCCATAATAATTGTATCATGTTGCCATGAACTATGAATTAAGCTGTCTTTTTATGCAAATTTTCAGGTGGAAGGTGCAGCAGATGAAGGTGGCAGAGAACCAAGTATATGGGATACTTTCACTCATAAATATCCAGGTTTCTAAGTTTTAATCTATTTCTTTGAGTTCAGTCTTCTAAGTTCAGGTCTTTTTGTTAGGGAGACAAAAATTATTATTTTGTTTAGGGTGAAGAGTCTTTATATTTTCTGTTTTGAAAAAGAAATATTAGAAAAATTATTTTTCTTATTTTGGTAAAAAAAACTATTTATAGGAATAGTCCAAATTTATATTTACAACAATATTTAAATTTTCAAATTATTTAAAATAGGTAAAAGTATTTATAATTAAATTTACTAAATTTAACGTTTTAATAAACTTTTATTACGAAAAATATATTTCTATATTTATTTATAACTTAATATGTTTATAGCCTAGTTGGATACATTTGTAAACTTGAGCATGATTTATTAACAAATTTAAACTTTTAAAATAGTTTGAGTTTGAATCTATTGACGCGCCGGTCTTAATCTATTTTTCTCCATAATTTTGGAGTTATGATTTGCTCGAAATCGAGACAACTTGGGAAAGGAAGTAATTTATTTAGCACTTGATAAGTGATAACAGTGGTCTCGATTATGAGTAAGAGTGGAAATAGGTCAGGTCAAGTTTTGTTTTTTAACCAACTTAGTCTGTTATGTAATTAATTAGCTTGAGTTTGTAGTCTGTTATAGATTCTTTTTAAAGTATTAAATTTGACATGGTGTGAAGCCTGTTAAAAGGTCGGATAACTTTTTTTTATAAAAATAAAAATATTATTTATAAAAATTTTTGAACTTTTAAAGTATTTAAAATATGCCAATGAGTTATAGCTTAAATGGCATAGTCTCTCCATACTCAATTAAGAGGTTGCGGATTGGAACCTCCTATCTTTGGTAAAAAAAAAGTATTTAAAATATATAAAAATATTTATAATAAAATATAATAAATTTAAAATATTTTATAATTTTGTTAATAATAAAAAATTATTTATATATTTAATTATGTTTTAAGAGGTTCAAGCAGGCCTGACAGGCCAATAAGACCAATTAGTAAATCTGAACCTAACCTGTTAACATATTAAAGATTTTATAAAAATTTAAGTTTATGACTATTTTATAACAGGTCAGATTAAACACAAACCAAACTGCAAGCTCCTAGCAGGCTGCTTAATCTTTTTTCACCCCTAATTATGAGTTCCATTTTCTACTTTAAAAGTTCAAAAGGAAAAATTGTTTTCTAAAAATTGTGGAAAAATTAAATTAAAAAAGTGTTTTATTTTTTCTTTATATGAAAAGGTAAATTAAATTTGGGGTGTTATGAATTTCATTTTTCATATGGTAAATTATAAATCAGAGTTAACTACAAAAAATGCCCCCAAATTATTTAAATGCCGACAAAAATACACTTGAATTTTACTATCGACAAAAATGTCTTTAAATAATTTCAAAACACAACAAAAATACCCAACAATAAATATATATTTTAAAAAAAATACCTTAGAGATTGAATTTTGATGCAATTTTTTACAAGCATGATTATAAAAATAAGATATTATTATACTTAAAATTTTGTGATTTTTTGTTAAGTATATATTATTTTTATAATTTTTTTGTTAACAACCAATAATACTTTTAAAAAATCACAAAACAATATATACTAAGCGAAAAATTACTAAATTTTAAGAATAATAATATCTCATTTTTCTAATCATGCTTGCAAAAAATCGCATCAACATTCAATCTCTAATGTATTTTTTGAGAAATACTGAAATACATGTTTAATGTTAGTTTTTTTGCAAGATTATCTAACATTAAATATGTATTTCAAGAAATACATTAGAGATTGAATTTTGATACAATATTTTGCAAGAATGATTAAAAAAATAAGATATTATTATTCTTAAAATTTAGTGATTTTTCATTAAGTATATATTTTTTGTAATTTTTTGTTAATAACTAATAATACTTTTAAAAAATCACAAAAAATATATACTTAGAAAAATTACCAAATTTTAAAAATAATAATATCTCATTTTTTTAATTATTCTTACAAAATATCTTATCAAAATTCAATCTCTAAGACATTTTTTGAAAATATATATTTACTGTTGGACATTTTTGTCGCGTTTTTAAATTATTTAAAAACATTTTTGTTGATAGTAAAATTCAAGTGCATTTTTGTCCTGTTTGAATAATTCGGGGTGTTTTTGGTGGTTAACCCTTATAAATTACTACATTATGCTTGATTCATGACAGGTAAGATACAAGACGGAAGTAATGGAGATGTAGCTGCTGATGAATATCATCATTATAAGGTGCTGTAACACAAACATTATTACACTGTAATAACTGAAGAACAGAGATATTAAGCAAGCATAATTGTGATTCTTCTGAAGAAAGTATTGATTATGCAGGAAGATGTTGAGGCCATGAAGGATATGAACATGGATGCTTATAGATTCTCAATCTCTTGGTCCAGAATACTCCCAAGTAAGAAACATGACACTAGAGAAACTTCCAATTTTGCACTCTGTTAAATTTGTTATCAAAGCTAACTAAATGTGATGCATTGGCTAATTTCAGAGGGAAGGCTTAATGGAGGTGTTAACAAGGAAGGAGTAAATTATTATAATAACCTCATCAATGAGCTGCTAGCCAAAGGTCATCATCATTAATCAAATATGTTGCAAAGCTAAGATATTAGTAATTGGTTTTTGTTTCTCTTAGGAGTAATTTAAGCATAATGTCTTTCTTTGTTGGTAACTCAATGCAGATATTCAACCCTTTGTGACAATTTTTCATTGGGACCTTCCTCAGGCTTTAGAAGATGAATATGGAGGCTTTTTAAGCCCTGAGATAGTGTAATTTACATCTCCTAATTCCTAACTAGTCAAAGTATTAGTCAACATGTCTTGAACATTAAGTATGTTTGGTTTGTATTTTCATTTTCTGTTTTTAGGATTGTTTCATCTCATGTTTTCTGCATTTTCTTTACAAAATTTTGGAAACAAAAAATACCGAAAATGAAAACAGAAAGCCAAAATACAAACCAAACGCACCAGTCTCACTCTTTCCTGTAGGAATGACTTCCAGGACTATGCTGAGGTTTGCTTTAAGCAGTTTGGTGATAGAGTGAAGCATTGGATTACGATCAACGAGCCGTGGACCTTCAGCTATCATGGCTATGCAACAGGAAAGTATGCACCAGGAAGATGTTCAGCCTGGCAGAACCTTAGCTGCACCGGTGGAGATTCAGGCACTGAGCCCTATATGGTGGCACACCATCTGCTACTAGCTCATGCAGCTGCTGTTAACATCTATAAGACTAAGTATCAGGTTTTGTTACACATTTTTATAAGAAACTTTCAATTGACAAAATGAATGGATCTCTATGAACTAGTTTAGAGTAATATTGGAAGCAAAACCTTACTTTCCTTTGTGTACATAGGCATCTCAGAAGGGCTTAATAGGGATAGCACTGTTTTGTTTCTGGATGGTGCCATTACATGATACAGAATTGGATCATCATGCTGCACAGAGAGCCCTTGATTTCATGGTTGGATGGTATAAATTCTTAATGAGAGAGAAAAAAAAGGACTCATTTGTGAATTTTACTACAGGATCTTGCCACTGAGAAATTCTTATATGCTTCTTGCTCTAATCTGTTGGTTAAACGTCCGATGAACTTCATGGTTAAAAAAAATAAAGATGTAATATAAAATTAGGTGACGAAGAAAATGAAGACTAACATGACATATAGTTAGTGAATTAGAATAAAAGCAAGAACACAAGAATTTTTGTCATTTGAATTCACTGTCAACTGTATGCTGCTGTAGCTTATTTTGTCATATGAATTCACTGTCACATGAGAGCTGATTCAACTAATGAAATTTCAGGTTTATGGAGCCAATAACAAAAGGAGACTACCCAAGTTCCATGCGGCTTCTGGTGGGAAATAGGATGCCAAAGTTCTCTTCATATCAATCAGGGATTTTAAGAGGGTCCTTTGATTTTATTGGATTAAACTACTACACCTCCTATTATGCTGCTGATGCACCAGAACTAAGTAAAGCCAAGCCTAGCTATCTTACAGATTCTCTAGTTACTCTTACAAGTAAGAACATGTTTGTGTGGATAGTACTAATGAGATAAATTTTAATACATAATGAAAAATTATCATATCTTAGGTTAATGATAGAATGATGCTGTTGTTCTCTCTAGCACATATATTAATTCTAATCAGTTTGATTTTAAGGAAAAATAAAACTCTCACTCACTGAATCCAAGATATTTTATTTTCTAGTTTATTGATGCAAGATGCATTTTAATGTGACAGATGAGTGTGATGGAATACCTATTGGTCCAAAGGTAATATATGGATTTGCAGCAGCATATCAATTCTTCAAATTCAGTTACCTTAGCCTCTACATTTGCAGGGTGCTTCAGACTGGTTGTCAGTTTATCCAAAAGGAATTCGTGACCTTTTGTTCTATTTCAAATCGAATTACAACAATCCGTGGATCTACATCACTGAAAATGGTAATATACACAAAAAAAATAAAAGATTCTTTATTGGTTCACATTTAGTTTTAACACAGTATTTGTTTCCTTATGTTTATGGAAACAATGTGTTAATTATGCAGGCATAGATGAACTCGATGATCCAACACTTGCACTTGAGGAAGCCCTTGCAGACGAAACAAGAATTGATTACTATTATAGTCACCTACAATATATTCAAACTGCAATCAAGTATGTGCTATCATATCAGATAAACTATTTTTGCTGACTGAATTGTAAACATGTTTAGTGTGCTCCTAATTTTGTTGGTTTTGCATATTTCAGGGAAGGTGTAAATGTAAAAGGATATTTTGCATGGTCATTTATTGACAACTTTGAATGGGATGCTGGCTACACTATGAGGTTTGGAATCTACTTTACTGATTACAAAAATGGCCTGAAAAGACATCCAAAACAGTCAGCTCTTTGGTTTAAGAATTTACTACAACGTGAAGTACCTACACGTGGTGATTCGCGCTAAGAACTTGAACAATTCATATATAATGTGTGTCTTAGATAAATATCAACTCGACTATGCTACGTGTACATCAAAATCAAGCAAAGTGTAAAATACATGTTGAAATATAAATACACATAAAAATAAATTAAACCACACATGTATTTATTTATACACAAATATATTGGTGGCTGATTTTAGTGACTGATTTTGGTGTGCGAATAACATTTTTTATATCCACTATGATTACTGTGAGTAATGGTTATCATGCCAATATTTGTAAGCAGGGTTTGTAATGCCAAATGTTGTGTTGCTTCTTTTGGTTGTTATGATTTCTATGTATTTCTATGAAAGAAACCTTTTGAAAAAAGAACTATAGAATCTTGTTATGCACTTGTCACCATTCAGAAAATTTCAAACTCAGGACAAAATTCACAAATCACAAATCACGATTCACAACCCAACTATAACTAAGGCCTTTTCTGACCCTCTTTTTTCTAGTCAACTTTTTTAGTTTTTTATAGCTGACCCTTCTTCCACATCTTTTTTTTTTTGTTGCACAATGCATATTCCTGAGAAGCACATACACAACATCATCATCTGTTTCAAATTCAATTTTGCCTTACAGCGCTGAAATTTCCAGGAACTGAGCTCTCATTTAGTAATGACTTCCGATCCATACCTATAGCAGCAGCAAGGTTTTTCCTTCTGCTTCTTCAAAGTAATATATGATCTAGGCATCGAGCATTGTCTTGTTTAAAATTAATAGGGAGATGCTCCCTTAAACACGCAGAAAACATCTAAATTAAAATTTAACACATATAATCACTTAAATTATGTTATTTTTGTCAAAATTATGTCAGATAAATTAATTTGACCGAAAAATAGTGAATCAAATTTTGAATCCGTCTAAATTAATATTATTTTTTATAAAAAAATGACTACAATACTCCTATTATATAAAATGACTAAAATACTCTTATTATATATATTAATTTTAAAAATTCTAAATTCTAATTTTAATAAAAATAATACAATTTAATTGATTATATGTATTAAATTTTAATTTTTAAAAAATATCTTTAAAAAAAGACGTTTTTGACATCTTTATCTAAGTGGTTCCCAAATTAATATATGATCTATACATTTATGTGTATGATTTCATCGATATATCAATAAATATTATATTGGTGTGTATGAACATAATTTAACAATTATCAATAATTAATATAAAATTTAATCTTTTTTACCAGAAATTTTATAATTTCATTGAAGTTGAATATGATACATCTGTACAGTACATTGTTTCACTGACATTGGTATTAGACTATATGATACTCCGCCTATACAGGTTATGCCTCCCTAAGAAACCCCATGAGCCAAACCCCTTGGGAAAAAATTCAATAAAGAAAAAAGAGTACATCAACCATGCGTAATTTAAAGAATAAAAAAAGCTCAAGAATTTTATAACCTTGTACAACTAAGCTCTAGAATAAAGAACACCCTTCGAGTCAGCAAGAAGAAGAGGAGTGAGTTCTGGCGGAGGGTTAATCATAAGAGAAAATTGATAGGAATAAAACACATCATTCTTACTTTCCTGAATTAGAGGAGCAACAATATCCACTCACAACAAGTATTAACACTAGCACAATAATACTCAATAGCAGTGGAAAAATCACATAAACCAGAAATTAAAAACAAGCTAATACACCAAGATTTTTAATGTGAAAAACCTCCTCAATGAGAGAAGTAAAAATCACGAGCAATCAAGATCAGGAAATAGCTTTACTATAATTGAAAAAAAGGTACAAGAGAGTCACAAATTACTGCACAAAACGTGCATACAACAAGCTAAACAACCTAAGTTTCAAAGCTTACAAAACAAGAACAAGAAGATGAAAATACCACAAAAACAGAACTGCTGTGCATGGCCAATATCTCCAGCTACAGACATTGAATCGAAGATCTGAACGGTAAAAACAAAGAACCAGATGTGTAGAATATGTTGTCCAAATTTGAGCTCGATTCAACGGTTAACGAACTTGCAGCGATAAATTTATGAAGATAGCTTTGTATATGTGCGAAAATGACTTTCTCTCTTCTCTTCTCTATAGTGTTTGGTGTTCTCCTTTCAAAATGACTTCTCTCTCTCTCAACCACTTCAACTATTCATGGATTTGGATACTAATATTTTGGCTTTTTCTCCACATAGGAAGGGAGCCCAAAAACCCAACAAATCTCCCCTTCACGACTATGTGGAGGTAACCGCCAATCCGACGATTAAGCAACAAACTTCAAACTTCTATCTTGGTAATGCCTTGGTCATCATATCAGAACCATTCTCATCAGGTATGAACCTTTTCAAGTTCCAACAACTCAACATCCAAAACATCACGTGTCCAGTGATACCTCACATCAATATGTTTGGATTGAGAATGAAAAGTAGAATTTTTACCAAGATGTATAGCACTTTGACTATCACAAAACAACGCATACCTCTCTTGAGTAAACCCGAGTTTTTTCAAAAATTTCTTCATCCAAAGTATCTCCTTGCACGCTTCGGTAATGGCAATAAACTCAGCCTCGGTAGTAGACAAAGCAACACATTTTTGCAATCTAGATTGCCAAGACACAGCTCCACCCGCAAAGTTGATCAAGAAGTCTGAAATGGACCTTCTAGAGTCAATATCTCCTGCCATGTTTGAGTCAGTGTAACCAACTAGAATAGGCTTATCACTTCCATAACACAACTTCATGTTAGAAGTACCATGAAGATATCTCATTATCCATTTTACAGCATTCCAATGCTCTTTTCCTGGGTTTGAAACAAAACGGCTAACACAACCAACAGCATGAGCTATATCCGGTCTTGTGCACACCATATCATACATTAAACTACTCACGGCTGATGCATATGGAACTTTTTCCATGTCTTTCTTCTCTTCATCACTTGATGGACTTTGCTTGCAACTCAATTTGAAGTGTGTAGCAAGAGGAGTACTAACGGCCCTTGCTTTATCTATTTGAAACCTGTGCAACATTGTCTCTATGTATTTCTCCTGTGACAACCAAAGTTTCTTTTTCTTTCTATCACGCTCGATTCTTATGCCAAGAATCTCTTTTGCCGGCCCAAGATTCTTCATTGCAAATGGCATTGCAAGTTGCTTCTTCAACATATCAATTCTAGAAGCATTTTGACCAACAATAAGCATGTCATCAACATATATCAAAAGGATAATAAAATCATTACTAGCAAATTGTTTAACAAATACACAATGATCAGAAGTAGTCTTCTTATAGCCTTGTTCCGCCATAACAGACTCGAACTTCTTGTACCATTGTCTTGGAGCTTGTTTCAAGCCATACAAGCTCTTCTTCAGTTTGCAAACATAATCCTCTTTGCCTTTTATTATGAAACCTTCAGGTTGTTCCATGTGAATTTTATCCTTAAGATCACCATGAAGGAAAGCAGTTTTCACATCCATCTACTCTATCTCTAAATCAAGACTTGCAGCCAAACTCAAAACAGTCATAATAGAAGATCTTCTCACAACCGGTGAAAAGATTTCATTATAGTCAACTCCTTTTTTCTGCCTGTAACCCTTGACCACCAATCTAGCCTTGTACCTTGGACACAGAGAATTTTCTTCATGCTTCAACCTATAAACCCACATGTTCTGCAAAGCTTTCTTTCATTTTGACAACTTCACAAGCGCAAATATTTGATTATCATGCAAGGATTTCATTTCATCTTGCATTGCATTAAACCATTTCTTATTGTTGTCGCCTTCCATAGCTTCCGCATAGCATTCTGGTTCTCCCCCATCAGTCAAGGTCACAAATCCATTAGTAAATGTCACATACTCATTAGAAGAATACCTCGTTGAAGGTCGTCGCCCTCTAGTAGACCTCCTAGGATGGAAACCTGGTGGATCTTCAGGTAGCTCAGGTTGATTATCAGCATCATCATTAACTGGAGCATCAATCGGATCTCCCGTCTCTTGGTCATCAGGAACCAAAGGCTCATTTTGCTGCATATGCTCCTGATCTTAATTCTCTGCTAGTTCTGACGAAGAAGGCAGCTGAACTGGATCTACATCAGTCAAGTCACTGTTCTCTTGTGATTGACTCTTATTTGCCTTATCAATGTCCTCAATGGTCTGGTCTTCAATAAACTCTACATCATGACTCCTTACAAGCTTCTTTTCAACTGGATCATAAAGCCTGTAACCAAACTCATCTTGACCATATCCAATAAAAATGCACTGCCTTGTCTTCACATCCAACTTGGACCTCTCATCCTTTGGAACATGAACAAATGATTTGCATCCAAAGACTCTCAAGTGACCACACGAGACATCTTTGTCCGACCAAACATGATCCTTGAAGACGTAAAGGAAGCTAAATCTAAGAAGCGAAATCCAAGAAACTCAAGTTGGCCGGCGCCGCGCAAGACAGAGCATTTTTTAAGTGGGTTAAGTTTGCATGTACAAAAACGGGAGCATCATGGACTAAACTAATTGCTTGCACAATTATTATTGTGTTATCCTATGTTGATCTTGGACCTATACCTATGTAGGGGAGGTGACGTTGTTGAAGGCGGCGATCATGGCAGTCTTGGGCTGCGCGACGCAATGTGTGTAAAGGAAGTATCTCCATTTACGATCTTGCGAGGCGTGATGGACGTATGAAAACAACACATTTGTGTGTCTCCTATATGTCACGAATGACGACATTGAGAGGCAGAAACCGCCGGCGCGGGGAAGCGTTGTACGACTGGCGTGATGCGAGACTGCGGAAACGACGCAAACTGCGCGACGGTACTGCTGGGCATTCGTGGTGCGCACGTCGGCGTGAACTATGAGCAACGACGGCGGCTGGTGTCTGTGGCGACGCGACACCGGTGAGAGAGGAAGAGACTGAACAAGAAGATAGTCACATCAGATGGGGAAAAAAGAGACCGTTTTTTAAATTTACGTAACCGTTGCAAATCCTTATTTATTTATCATTTGATGTTAATTTTAATTTTATCCCTATTATACACATTATACATTAAATTCATTGGTTCTCATACTTTCTCTTTTGCATTTTATTGAGTGTGAACTCCACTTTTATCTCATCCAATGGTGCATAAAACAAATCATTTCACTAAAGATTAGCTGTGCTATAGAGTAGAACACCAAATGTTCTCCAAAAAATTTAGTTGATAAAATTATTTTTGAAAGATTGAAATGACAAAATGTTTTTAAAAGATTTAAAAACGTAACAAATTTTTTATGTGAAGTGAGTACGTCTTTCTATTCACTTGACTTAGACATTTGTCACATTTTAATTTTTGAATATATTGTTGTCGTTTTTTATTTTTCAAAAATATTTTTGTTAACGACTAAAATCTTGGAGCGCATTTTTGGTAGTTTAATCTATGTTATGTGTAAATCCTAAATCTATGCATGAAAAAACAATACACAATTCAAATTTTCACGTCAAAAATTTTGAAAGAAAGCTTCATGATTATTGTCTCATGGTGGATGTTACAATTTGCAACTTTCAAGTCTCGTCTTCATGATTATTACTAACTTCATTGATTAGATTTAGAAAATTAACTCTGATTCTTTAAAATTCTTAAACTTTCCAACGGATCATTTTGGTCCACATCTCAAACCAGCCACCATACATAGAAGATAGAACAGTTTGAAGTAGCCAATTTCAAGACTAAATTTTTATAGTGGTCTCTTAGATTCACGTCTTTTATCATTTTAGTTTCTCAAATTCAAAATTCACTATACTGATCCTCGAGATCCAATTCCAACGCTTTCCAAGGTTGAATCAACGAGCTAACTCTGACTTGCTACACTAGATCATAGCTACATAGCGTCTTTTCACTTTAGCTCTTAAATAAGGCCAAAAAAAATGTCGTTTTGAAGAATGAAGAGAGATATAATGATTTGTACATCATATAAACTCTACTTCCTTTTCTTACGCTGTTTAGCCATATATCCAACGTAGCAAGTCAAATCCAATTCAACACTTAGTTCGCTGATTTAATATTAAGAAGGGTCCAAGAACCAATATAGTGCCCAGAACTGAATCTCAGAACCAATATAAGTAATTTTGAATTTGAGAGACTGAAATGGTAAAAGTTGTGAATCTTGAAGGACCACTTGGGAATTTAGTCCCAATTTCATTGCTTAGATACTATCAAGGAAATTCAGAATGCAAACTAATGGAGCTAACAAGCATCAGGGCCATCTCAATTTAATTGCATATTTAATATAGCTAGTCGAGTACTATACTACTGCATAAGTCCTATGTGGGAGGCCTGATAACAAATTCATGTAACTACCCTCTATACACACTTACTCCTATTATATTGTTAGGCAACCAGTACTTAACACCAGCCAAAACAAAACCATGCCTGGCAATGAAGCACAAATTACCAGCGTTTTGGTATTCAATTGGACAAAACTCCATAAACAACAAATGTTATTACCCACTCTAAATGTATACTAGAGTACAGTGAGCTAACCAATTCAGATATTCCATAGTTGATTTATATATTCCATACTTTTCATACAAGTTTTGAATGACATTAAGAATGCTGCTCCAAGAACCTAAGTTTTCAATGACATTAAGAATGCAAATTTCCTATTATTTATAGTACAACTGCAATGTATCCTCAACATAGCCCATACTCAAGGCTATAATTGATGATCATAATTCATGACAGATATAGTAAATCCATTAGTATGTGTGCAGAAACGGATTAACACATGTAATTAACAAATTACAAACACACAATCAAGTATTTTCTTATTAATTTCCACTGTAAATTCGATTGTTATATAAACACTACGAAAAGGGGACGTTAATAAACCCTAATCGAATTGCTCTCATACCGCATCCTTGGTCGGAGCCGGAATAGCCTCCGCCTTTGCCTCCGGAATCTTCACGTACCCTAACTTCTTAGAGTTATTGATCTTCTCGTCTTCCTCGTCGTCAAGGTAATCGTCGTAACTGTAATCGTGGCGGCTGGAGAACGAGGACCAGACGAGGTATATGGTGGTGGCAGTGAGGGCGCCGCAGCCGACGCCGAAGAGGAGAGCGGCGAAGACGGAGAGGAGGTCCTTGGTGCGGTCACGGAGGGAGCCGAATTCTTCAGCGGAGAATCCGAGTGTCGCGGCGGGGCGAGTTTCAGGGGAACGGCGGCGGGGCTCTGTCATGCCGACGGAGGAATCACTGATGCTACGTGTGAAGAAGACCTTGGAGGGGAAGTGGCGGAAGGAGTGGATCTCAGTGAAGGTGGTGAGGGTAGAGCTGGAAGGGAGGGATGGATCGTCCGATGAGGGAAGGGAGAAGGTGTAGGAGGAGATGAGGAAGCTCCGGCAGGGGCGAGCGGAGGCGCCAGGGGTGGACAGTGCGACGAGGAGGCCGAGGACGACGGCGGACAGCACCGGGTGGACGAGGAGTAGTCGGGCCATTTGAGAGAGAGAATAAGCTGTCAACTGTGAACTGTGAATTGTGAGGCGTGAAGTGCGTGGGATTTTTTTTTCCCAATTAACCCCTTATCTCTCTTGCCATCTTTTCACAAATTTCATATTCTCGTATATTAAAATTAGGGTCTAGAATTTAAAAATTATATAAGATCAAATTCAGAAAAATAAATATATTTTATATTTATAGAAATTTTCTATTTATATAAATTAAATAAATATTTTATTTATTAAAATAAATAATTTTAAAAATTATTACAAAAATATATTATTTATTTAATTTATTAAAATAAAAAATCTTTCATGAGTCCATTTAAATTTAAATATAACAAATTTATCATTAAAAAAGGTAAATTTACAAAACGTCCTAAGTCTCCACTAAAACACTTTTTTTTTTATAAATTCATAAATGTAAATTTTGATATTAACACCATATTTATATTAAAATTATTTATATCTTGATCCACAATTTAGTCAAGGTCCAAAATAATTAAAAGTCTAATATATAGAATTACAGTCTATATTTCATTCTGAGACGTGTCCGACCTTATATAGGTTGGCTTATGCGGTGTCAATTTGACCTGACTTATTCAAATAAGATGAATCTCAATCTACTCCTACAATATTTTTTACTCATTTAAAACTAAAAAGAGAGTAACAAACTCATCATAAAAAATGAAACTATTTAAGGTGGTTATTAATTCTATATCTAAACTTATAAATACCTTAATACCCTAAGATATTCTTCGTATTCCAATCTAATCAAAACTTGATTAAAATACTTGCTAACTTAAGTATCGGAATCCCTTATAGATAACACTCCTACTTTCACCAAGACATCAGTAGCACCTTGACATTAGAAGATGTCAGATATAACCCAAAAAGGAGTAACCCCGGAACAAAAACAAATGTTATTTTGAAAAATAAAAAATACAACATTTCTTAAAAAATAATATACCATTAGAGGTAATAAATAAAGTAGTAAGTTATAGTCTTTAGTTTTTTTTTTTTTTTTTAAAAAAATTATATTTAGCTCATTAAAAATTAAAAAATTATTAATTTAATTAATAAGTTATCTTTTTACATTTCAACTATTTATATAAAATATAATAATGTAAAGAGTCATGATTTGTATGGTTAACAAAGAGTACAAAATTCTTTGTTTAATAAGAAGAATTTAAGATGAATTTTAAATTCTAAATGTCAATGCTTTTAGGTAATAAACGAGGTAGTTAGTGCTTCTTCAAATAAGAGTACAACTTCATACTCACACATTTGTCTCATGATCTAAACCTTGATATTCTATATTATTCCTTTACCTTAGCCAGTTATTTATTCCACCTGGTAAAGGTTTGTTGACATTATTTTGCTCTTTTGGTGTGGATTTCCTGCATAACCTCTTGTAGATCATTTGTCAATAACGTTTGATGGAAGAACAATCGGTAGAATCCCGGTATTATACTCTATTATCTGTTCCACTTTTGCCATCATTGTGACTTGTAGAGTTGTAGGATTTATAAGGTTTCAAAAATGATATCTTATGATAAGAAACTTAGGAATAACATTTATTCTCTAGTTTGTAACTTGTGTTCTGAAGACCAGAAATGTAAGTGTATCAGTATTATAGTATTTGGCTAATCTCTTGCCTGAGATAATGTACTGTGTATTGCATCCAGCTGAGTGGGCTAACTTTAGCTAATTGTAGATTTTACTATTGATTTAAATGTATACCATTCTTTTAGTTGTAACAGCTTCGATGGTTCCCCTTTAAATGCTGCTCCATTTGCTGTTTATGCAAGTTTATTACTTTAGGTGGGTTAAGACTAATCTTATAAACTTGACAAAGGAGATCGTTACTGAAGTTTCAACTGCCATCAGCAACTGAGGCTTTTTAACATGGGATGCTTGTTTTTTTTCTTTTTAACACTGATATTGATTAGTAAGCAGTAACTTTTTAATTAGTGAGATGTTTTAAGTAATAATAGCCCCAGTGGAAGTGACTTGAGTGAATTTTACCCGTAAGGGTTTGAATCCAAAGAAGCACTACTCAAATGAATGTTACAAACGATTTAAGAGGAAAAAATGTCAGAATCAAATAATAGGTCTGAGATATACGTAAATGCTATGTTCATGCAACTGTAATTACAAAATTAACAAGGAAAAGAAAAATCTTTAAACTGTTTCTTATCGTGCTCAAATGCTAAACAAAACTAGCTCAATTTTTTAATGTTACTTCACTTTGCAATTTTTTTCAACTTTTATTATATTAATGGAATGTTATAACAATCTAACTCAATGTACAGTTTATTTTCTCAAATAATTTCATTTTTTAGTCGGTAAAGAAAAAAATTGCAACTTAATTCCTTTAACATTTTAATTGTCCATGAAAAGCAGTGCATGTACTAGCTTCGGAGGATCATTTTTTTTTTTTTACGGTTTTTCCCAACCTGGGCCAAACTAAACACTAATTCGTCGCAGATCGAAACTCCATTTAAAGATTTATCGCTGACCAATAAATAGCTGCAAGTACAAGGTGGGATGGGAGGATCATTTTACAAGTTGCTTTTGAATCATAAAAAGTTTTATTTGAACATCCAAATAAGTTTCGCATATCTGCGAAGAGACAAAATAATATTGATATTTCTTTTATTTTTTTTTTTTGGTTGTCCAAAACAAATTTAATGCTCAATAACATTTTAACATATTATCCTTGAATTATCTAGGATCTGCAGAGACGGGGAGTGATTTCCCGCCAATGGTTACAGAAACCAACTCCATTTATTCATCTAGGGACCAAGGATAACATCATTTTGGAAATAATTCTGGTAAAAATTCTGATTATCTAATCATTCCGATTGTACAAATCTCTTACTAAGAAAAAATGTTATCTGCACTCTCTAGATGACCTAACCATTCCATCTGCAAATTGTTTCAACTTCCCCTAAACTAAAGTCTAAAACCCTTTGTCCTCTAATCAAAGTATATCAATCTCCATAGCTCAATGAAGTTGGTGAATTGACGAAATTACTGAACAATATCCAAGCATGCATGATTTGAATCAAGGACCCCATACTACTTAAACCTCTCACCACTAGACCAATCTAAAGGCTTCAATGTTCTTCCAATCTAGTCCCCAGAAAAATCTAATCTAATATTCCATATTCCACAGTCATAATTCATAAAACTTCCAAACTTATTCTATCTATCTATCTATCTATCTATCTATCTATCTTCAGCATAAAATTGATAATCATAATTCATATGATGCTAATATCAACGACATTATAAGTTACAATTTGCTAATTACCGATATAGCAAATATATAAACATAATTAACACTTAACATTTATAACAATAACAGAACACATTTCAGTGCAAAGTACGCGAATCGTAACCCATAAGCGGAGACGGTGAATTAAACACGTAATTAACAAATTACAAACACAGCATAATCAATTTCTTTCTTCTTATCAATCTCCACTATAATTCGATTATAATAAACAATCCACAAATGGGCCACATAACCCCTAATTCAACCACAAGGTTTTAAATATATACTCTCATACCGCATTCTTCGCCAGACCATTCGTCTCCCCGGCCGGAATCTGCACGTACCCTAACTTCTTAGGGCTCTCGATCTTATCTTCTTCTTCGTCATCATCGAGGTAATCTTCGTACCGGTACTCGTAACGGCTTGAGAACATGGACCAGACAAGGTACATGGTGGCAGCGGTGAGGGCGCCGCAGCCGACGCCGAAGAGGAGGGCGACGACGACGGAGAGGATGTCCTTGGTGCGATCACGGAGGGAGCTGAATTCTTCGGAGGAGAATCCGAAGGGTGCGGCGAGGCGAGGGCTGCTGTCAATATCGACGGCGGCGGAGGAGTCCTCGACGGCGCGGTCGAAGAAGATCTCGGAGGGGAAAGGGCGGAAGGAGCGGATCTCGGTGAAGGTGGTGAGTGTAGCGGTGGAAGGAAGGGAGGGATCGTCGGAGGAAGGAAGGGCGAACGTGTAAGAGGATATGACGAAGGTCCGACAGGGGCGAGCGGAAGCGGTGGTGGCGGAGAGGGCGACGAGGAGGCCGAGGACGACAGCGATCTGGAGGAGGTGGGCCATGAGAGAGAAAGAGAGAAATTGGAAGAAAGAAACTGAATGGAGAAGAATGGGTGCAAAATGGCAAAGTATTTGATGGAATTGTCTATGCCAGCTGTTAAAAATATTTGAAAAATTAACCTAATTTATTTTGTTATATTTATTTAATGAACCACAATAATTTTAAAAATTAATTTTTGACCCCGTATAACTAAAAGTGAAAAAATAATTGACGTTTGACGGGGTTGTTTTGGGCTTAAGAGGCAGAAATCAGAACCATTGAGACATTGAGTGTGAGACGGACTCCTGGGAAGTAGTATTATTCCTCTTGATCTATCATTGGAAAATTCCAAACGCTCCCCTTGAGAAGTCCCTGATCTAGAAGATTTTTGAGTTCAAGAATCGTTTTGCCTTGACTCAGCGCCAGACGAACTCCACGGCTGATTGCTTGGCTAAGCTGGCGTTCAAAATTAATTTTCAAAAAAAATCTCAAAAACTAACTACAAGATAAATTCACCAAGTCAACTCCTTTTTATTTTTAATTTTTAAATTTAAAAAATTAAGAGAAAATATCATTTTTTTTCTCCTAAAAGATTTTAAAATGATATTTTTTTTTCTATTTATAAAATATATAATCTTTTCTCTTATAATTTTTTAAAAAAAAAATTTTTAATTTATTCTAAATTTTGTATTAACTAATGTTAACTTTATCCATTTTTTCAAAAAATTATTTTTATAAAAATATCCTTTAGCAAAAATTTTATTTTTTTGTCATTAAATTTTTCTTACTAAACTATTCTCTAATAAATTATTTTTTATTAATTAAATTATATTTTTATTAAAATAATTTTAAAAAGATTAATAATTAAATTATTTTTTTCTAAGATACCATTTAATAAATTTTTAATCATTAAATTGTGATTTTACCAAAATTTTTGTTAACAATTATTTTTATATTTTATTATTAATTTTCTAATATCAATATATATTATTTTAATATTAAATAAAAAAATCTTACCACTATTAATATGTATAACTATTAATATTGATAAATAATTTGTTTCATAAAACTATTGAAAATTATTAACAATTTTATCAAAATTTAAAAATAAGTCGAGATAGATAAATCCCAAATTTAAAAAATTAACATCTCATTCTTTCACATCCCTACAAAGTTCTTTAATTTAAATAAAGAGCATTGTGTATAATAGAATATGTTTTTATGTTGGTGTATTTTTCTTTGTGCAAGTTGCAATCTCCAATACTCAACTCTTGAAATTTCTAAATACCTTATTGAGTTGTCAAATTTGAAAAATGATTTTTAGGAAGTTTATCGTTTCTAATATCCTCCAACATCAAATAAATAGTGCATTTTAGTTTTTTTTTTTTTTTTTTGCTTTTACAAAAGCTATTAATAAACATATATTTGTTGTAAAGTTAGATAAATCTAAACCTTTTTATTTGTTTGACTTGTTGTGATTTTGCTTTGGCCTGTGCTGAAGCATGTTGTTGAGTTTGTTTTATGACTGAAGTTTGTGATGCACTTACTGAAACTTCCTGTAATTTGAAAAGGTGATATATATATATATAGAGTGTGTGTGTGTCAAATTGTATTTATTTAAGAGTAGAATAGTTTGCTTTCTTGGCTCTCACTGGAGCCCTTTGACAGCCTTTTCTATTGTGTCCTAAATCTTTACAATTAGAGCATCTAACTGTTGAAATTTTCCTTGCATTTGATGGTGCATCTTCATCTTTTTTTCTTATCCTACTTTTTCTTGGCCTCCCTGAAAATCTACGTAATGTTGGTAAAAGCACATCTGTATCATCTAAAGTATCCAGATCCAGAAAAGGGCTATGTAGTCTAGAATAAGCTATGATGTACTTATCTTTATTGTAATATGTATCACAATAATTCTCCACTTTTTTTCGTATGTAAATAATGGCTGTCACACCATGTTTGCATGGCAACCCACTTATTTGCCATGCTTTGCATTCACATGTATGCAATGCTAAATTCACAAGAAATCTTATAAAACTGTCATATACTTCATATCGATGTTCACCAGCAGATTTTACTTTGCAATATATTGCATTCTCAATAGTTTTATTTATTTCAGTTGCAATCCTTGGTCCAACGTTATATGACTAAGATGCAGTAGAAGAAAATTGTGTGTAGAATCTTATCATGATTTTGATTTTTAGTCCATCCACTAATTTTAACACAGCCATTTTTCTCAAGTTGTCTATCCAAGCATTAAACGACTCACACACATTATTAGTAATATGTGAACTTCTATGATTTGTGTAAAATGCATGTGTAGACCAAGTGTATAATGGGATATCCATCAAATATTGGTAGGCATCGTTATCAAATGCTTTCATCTTTTTCATTGTCTTTTTTTGAAAAGAAATTCATTTGGAGCTTTGGCAGCCATCCAAAAAAGATCTTGTAAGATTAATAATGGATATTTTACTTTGAAATTATTCAATAAAAACTTACTACAATGTCTATGCCATGAATTTGGAAAGTACTCAGAAATTACATGTGTCAATTCCTGACATTAAATAGAAACAAATTAAAATAAATTATTAATAATGAATAATATTATGTCAAAATAATACAAATTAAAATATATTACCTTTTGTCTGTCACTCATTATTGTGTAACGATCATCTCCTAATGCATCATGTAAGCAGTTTAAGAAAAAGCTTCATGAGTATCTACACTCTGCCTCCACTATAGCAAATGCTATGGGAAATAATCTATTATTTGCATCAAGAGAAACTACACATAGCAATACCCCTCCATATGGACCTTTCAAATGATAACCATCTAAACCAAAAAATAGTCTACAGCCATTTAAAAATCCTGATATACAAGGAGCTAGACACACAAAAATCCTCTTGAAAATACGATTTTCCTCTTCCAATGTCATTTGATCATAGTACTCCAATATTACTATGCTCCCTCTGTTTTTTTCTAGTAAAAGATTAGCAAACTTAACTATTTTCTTATAATTTAAAGCATGATATTAAACTACTCTTCCACCTTAACCCATGACAATAATAAAGAAGTCTTATGACCCACAAATTCAGTCCAACAGAATACATAAATTCAGTTATAATTTTAGTCTTTATTATCTTATCTTATCTTTATGTTATCTTCTTATCTTATCTTATCTTTACTCTTATCTTTCGTAGGCAATACTCTATATATATTTAGTTTTACCTTTATAATTCAATTCAATTCAATCAATCAACAATCAATAAAATTTCATCATTTTTCTTTTTCTATTCTTTCACAATTTTATCATATTAGAACCTTCAACTTCTTCCCTTCCTTTTCTTCTGGCCCTATATAATTGCCTAGGATGGGCTTCAACTCTAAACTTGGTAATCAATTCATTAGACATGAGTTCATAGCTCATATTTGGATCAGCATTTAAAGATTGTTTTAACTTTTTTGCTATCCATGTAGAATTAGCATTTCTCTTTTTAGATTTTCTAATACAAGTATACCTTGACTCATAACTCTTAATCATAAAAGCAACACCATTTGGAGAAGAAGCATGGATCTTCCAAAGACAACCTTTAGAAGCACAAGTGGCAGTCACCCTTGCTTTCTCATTTTTCACTCTTATTATATCAAAATTCTCTTGAATTATGTAATCTCTCAATACACTCCCGAAGTGTTAACTTCTACTTCATTTTCATTATCTCACTTTCATCCTCCATGTTAACTTCTACTTCACTTTCTTCCTCTAAAGTGTACTCATCCTCATTCTATTCCTCATCATCTAAATAACCATCTACATATTGATCCTTATTAACATTATATTCTTCATCACTATCGGTAAATAATTGTTCAATAGGTGGCTCACTTCCATCATACTCATTGACACTAGATATAGCTTCAATATTGGTAGATATTTTGCTAAAATGACAAAAAATTGGCGTAATTAATAATGAATAACTATAACAGAAGTAAAGAAATGGCGAAAACAAAGAAGCTATGCAAAAACAAGAAATTCAAAATGAAGGGGTTAGGAATATATTCAGGATTGCCAATGATATGAATTTTTTTTGTAAATTAATTGAGTTTGAGAAAAGGATGCCAAACATTATTACTTGAATTTATAGTAACGGTGATGATTACACAAAGTTATGCGGTAATGACAGCACCTAAGTAGGCGATGGCAGAGACAAACAAAGGAATTTGGAGAGATTGAAAGAGAAATAGTGCAGGAACGATAATATCAATGAACAGATAGTAGAGCGACCGCGAGAGAATTGGAATCCTAATTCAAAAATTGAGTTTAGTTAGTAAATAAAGAGTAAATTACCAATTATGCCCCCGATTTTGTAAAACGCTGACAATAATAACCCTAATATTTGTTAACGACAATTATACCCTCAAAAATTTTAAAAACGCAATAAATCTGCCCAACCGTGAAGAGAGCCCTTCTCCATCAAACGGAGCTTGGTGATGTGGCAGACGGAATTCCAACGTGGCATCCGTTAAGGGCTTTAGTCCCATTTCTCCTTTATCCCTAATTCATGAAACCCTAATTGCCCAATTCAAAGTAAATGACCAGGCTAACCTTAAATGAAACACTCCATTTAACTATGACCATTTAGGACGCTGGAAAGGGAAGAGTTTCTTAGTGTTGGTCTCTATTTCTCTTTGTCTCGTGTGTCTCTGCATTCGCCTCTTGGAATTGTTAACATCACATGCAATCTCGCGTTTGGCATTGATACTCGGTGAAAAAATCTCCATTGAACAACGAAGGTTTCGGTAAGCATCATATGTTTCCGTTCTTCTTGTTATCAGTTCGTTGGGGTTTGTATATTGTTGATGATGAAGTGAAATTTTTTTTTGAA
This sequence comes from Arachis hypogaea, assembly GCF_003086295.3. Classification (NCBI taxonomy): domain Eukaryota; kingdom Viridiplantae; phylum Streptophyta; class Magnoliopsida; order Fabales; family Fabaceae; genus Arachis; species Arachis hypogaea. The sequence goes on from NC_092052.1 coordinate 18,332,923, forward strand.
ATGGCGGTTCGATGATGGGTATCTTGATGTGTTGATTTATCTGATTGTGACTTATTTGATGATTTTTGTTAGATGGCAACTCATATCACGTTTGTATATCACCATCAGGGTTGGCTAGAGAAGGATGCGGATGGTGTGGTGTGGTGGGGTATAACGGTGGTTTAGTGAGTATGATCGACAGGGTGCATGTTAATATATGTAATCTGTTCGTTGTTGAGGGTTTGTTTCTGGACTTAGGTTATACTAGGTATAATAAAGTGTATTGGTTGGAGCCAGGGATGGATTTAGCTAACGAGTTACGGGTGCTGAGAAGGGATGCCGATGTGGCTAAGTTGTGTGATGCTGCACTGAAGAATGAAAACAGGGTCCACTTGTATTTTGAGCATCCTGTTGACGCTGATCCAGAGTTAGTTGATGAAGTTGAGGGACCTCCTTCAGAAGATCAGCAAAATCATGACGAGGATCTCCCACAACATGAGGAACATGGAGGACCAGATGATATATATAGAAGTAGATGGAGCTTCTTCAGAAAATCAGGAAAATCATCAAGATAATCCCCCATAGTATGAGGAGCAACAGCAACAGGAGGGTGAATCAATGTTGAGTAAAGGTGGGAATGATCAATCGGAGAAAGATGACGTAGCTACTGATAACGTACCCATTCAAACTCAAGCTGCAACAGTTGAAAATGAGGAACCCAATTTAGGAGACAACCATGAGACACACGTTGAAGGAGAAGAGGGGGCAATCTCATCCTGAAGAAGCTGATGGCCGGGGAAGAAAATGCAGGAAGAAACATGGAAGGCCCCAACCATCTGGTAGAGCGCAACCTGCCCCACAGAACAATGGTGATGAACATGCAGATTATTATATTTATTGTATATTTTTTATTGGTTAAAACATGCAATTATTCACAATTATCATGTTAATAAATTGTAGATCCTAGGATGAATATTATTTACTGTTGGGATTCTATTTTAATTGCCAAAAGTTGTCTGTTAATTACTTACCTAATCATATGAATGCGTCACATTGTTGAGTTAGATGAGGATGCCTCGTGTCAGATACAAGGTCGGAGGCATCATCCAAGACCCCCTCCATCAGGTCAGAGGATTCTGCCACCCAGGGAGGAGAATCAGGCTCCAACGGTGGTTGTTCTTAACCAAAATGACCATGATGTTGGGACCAAACACCACAAGGACTCCAGTGGTGTCAAATGAAACCATGAATGGAGCTAGTAAAGAAACCACTTCTAGGTTCGCTAAGTTCATGCCAAATCAGTCTGGTTGAAGGAGACTTGGATTTCTAATTAGTTCTTTTTTTGGGTTATAAGTTCAAAGTTCAAATTTAGTTACAATACTTTTTCTACTTTTTGGGTTATATGTTGATATTAGTATTGATGGTTATTAGCCTTTGTTGCACAATTTAAGTATTTTGGTGTCTGATATTAAGACTAATTAGCGAGTATTCAGTATTTTGGTTGGAACAATTTGTGTTAATGCTAAATGTTATGCAGACCAAATATTTTAATATTATTCTTGTTCCTTTGGCAGTGTTTGATTTCTTAAACCCATCTCAATTTAGTTAACATATCTGAGTTGCCCTTTTTATTTATTTGCATTCACTCCATTCATGCTTTTGTCAGTATTCAATTGAGTGTAAGACATATATCCACTTCATTAATAAGCAAGAAAAATAGCTACAACAATGTCAACATAACTTCCACAAAATAATAACACATAACATCCATTAATAAAAACTGTCCTGCATGCATCCCTTCTCCTATCTAACCAAACAAATCACACTCATAATCAAACTCAGTACAATTCCACACAGAATGATGCATAGAAACAATTTAACTCTCTTCATGTGCTCCATTATCATCTTTCCATCTCTGTGTATGATCTCAGTCTCAACACTAGTAAATCTCCCTTTCAAGACTCCACATTCATTGCATACTAGTGTTCTATTCTTGGATGCATGATTCCTCCAGTCCAACAGATTCCTCGTTTCGTCCATCTACTAAAAATAATGGCACCCAGTGTTCTTCGTCTGCCCAGCATAAAAGCCATTCATCAAGCTCAATTCTCAATAGGGAAGGGGGACAGATTCACCAGAAAATTCATATATACCTTCCACAGAGGACACCTAAAAAACTATCTCCCTGGGTTTCTTCTCGCCTTCGACTTCAACGCCACCAGCTAAAGACGGCAGAAGCATGTCCCGTAATAGGGCTTGCTCCCGTGTTCTTCGAGCCTTTCAGAGCTACTATTTTCCATGTGACTGTGTCCTTCGATTGTTATTGGACATGCCTTTGCTTCTGGTGAATTGGGGAAAACGTTAGGGTTTATCTTTCTGGTGAATTGGAAAAAATGTTCTCTCTCATCTCCATATAAAGGAGAAACGGGACTAAAGCCCTTAACAGATGCCATGTTGGAATTCCGTCTGCCACATCACCAAGTTCTGTTTAACGGAGAAGGGCTCTCTTCACGATTGGACAGATTTGTTGCATTTTTAAAACATTCGAGGGTATATAATTATCGTTAACAAATATTAGGGTTATTCTTGTCAGCGTTTTACAAAATCGGAGGGCATAATTGGTAATTTACTCGTAAATAAATATGAAGGGATAGTATGGTAAATTAGAATATTAATTTTATTGAATAAAATATTTAATTTTTTTAAATGGAATATTCTGTTAATATTTTTAACTAAATAGATTAAATTGTATATTTTACAAATAGAGGGGAGGAGAGTGTCATTTTAGCATCTCTCAGGAGAGAGAAGTAAAATTTTTCCAAAAATTAAAATAATGACTAATGAATCTTTTTTATATGATGAACTTATTTTTCAATTAGTTTATTAGAGTTAGCTTCACTCTTAATTAATTTTAAAAAATATTGGTGCTCATCAATAAATATAGTAAACCGTGTTTAGATAATTTTATAAGTACTTTTTTTATATTTCCATCAAATAGAGCTGTTATGGACAGCTCCATCAAATACTTTTTCAAAAAAAATAAAATAAAAATAGAATGGTGTTATTTTTTATTTTTTTTAGGTGAATTACAAACAAAAATGTTGGTTTTTTCAGTTTTAGCCCGATAGAAATTTCTATTAGATTTTGGATGATAAAATTATAAAAGTAATAATTGATTGATATATTTTAAATTTTAATTGCATAAAATAATTATTTTGCAAATATAAGTTGTTTAATTTTTTTAGAAAAAAAATTGTTTTCAACTTTTTAACTAATTTTTATATTTATATATCTATGTATCTATCTATAGTTCTATACCATATATAATAGATATTAAAAAAAATTAGTGCATACCTTTTTTGAAAAAAATATTTTTTATGATATATAGTTTATTAAAAATATTTTTTTATTATTTTCAAAACTTGAACTCAAGACTTATTAACTAAGTTATATATAATTCATCATCTTAATTATTTTATTTTTATTATTTTATACATATTTAATAAATAAAAAAAGTAAACATATTAATATCTATTAATACACTAATAATATATAATGATAATATAAGGGGTAAAACACATGCATAAACCAAACACATGTCAATATTACATGAATCTCTCAAAATAAATAATGTTACGTGGATGTCTTCAGTCATATTTCTATATAAATCGAATTCATTGAATTCAAATTAGACATTATAGTAATAAATTGAATCAATATGATTTGAATTACATAGTGCACCGGATTTAAATATAAATCGAATTTATTAAATTCGAATTAGCCATTGTAGGACTAAATCGAACCAATATGATTCAAATAACATGGTGTACTACTAAATCGAATTAAGTCAATTTCTTAGTAAATCAAATGTAACAAATTTGATTTATACTCAATGGTAGCTAGTGGTAAATCGAATCCACAAAGTTCGATTTAGTATGCAGTGACCTATATATAAATCGAGCTAAATTAATTCGATTTAGTATGATACTAACGTATATAAATACGAGCTGAACGTGGATTTCTCATCATAGTGGGCTCACAATAGCTAGTGATGATAGTTTTTTAGTTTTGATGCACTATAGAGGGTCGTTTAAGAAAAAAATACGATCTGGAATTAAATTTATTGATAAGGATCCGCCAAGTGTTTTTCTCAAACCTTCAATGAGTTTCACGAGTTTTAGAATACTATAATCCAAAAATTGGGGCTGCACGGCGTGAAACGGATAGAGAAGTTATTTTATAGAATTTCGATTTCCATGTTAAATGATGATGTGAAATACGATTCATTCGCCATAGGTAGTGATGAAGATTTGCAAGTTATGTTCCATTGTCGTCATCAGTTTTCTGAGGTGAGGACCCCTGAGTTATTGGCCAAGTTTGTAGATATGGTCCGTAGTTCAGGAGGTTTGAACTAGAATTCTCAATCTTTAGCAATGCCAGCCTGCTGTAGTTCAATGCCTCTTGGTGCCTCATCATCTGTACCCGTGATTACACTTGAGGCAGTTTTGGTTGTATCTCCGTCCTTCCCAGCTGATCTAAACCGCAATCGTGACGGAGAAATAGGTGATACTCGATCCTTTAGTGAGTTTGCGATTGTGATGGCCGGTAATCCTGTTGAATTTGGATCCTCTAAATTTTAAATTTGTACTTTAGAGGGTAAAGTGTGATCTTCTACCCTTGAATGATTTCTCTCTCATATTTATTCTTGGTCCCACCTATAAAATAAATGGTGAGAGATCACACTTAAATCTCTAAAGTGAAATTCAAACTTTAGAGAATCCAAATCCAATCCTGTTATGGTCCTACTTTTCTCAGAGGGTGGGCACCGGATGGTGTCGAGGATGTACTGCAGGATGATGATGGTGATGATATGGAGTCCGCCACGATTGCTTATGATAGTGATGATGACATAGCGATAAGCATTCTAGCTGGGGGTGGTGGAGCATCTAGTTCAGGAACTCAACAGTATCTCTCGCACTTTTCAACTTTGGACTTGGATTCCATGACACAGCAGGGGGTACCAGGAGTACCTGTTAGATTTGGGACCAGAGATACACAAAATACAAGAGCTCTAGCTGAGTTTCAAGTTGGTTAGCAGTTTTAGGATAAAGAGGAGGCCGTCTTAAGCGTGAAGACTTATAGCATCCGCCGTGGGGTTGAGTACAAAGTGTTGAAATCCGATCATCGTAAGTATTATGGGAAGTGTACAGAGTTTGGCAACAGGTGCACATGGTTAATTCAGATCATTCTTCGCCAGCGCAGAGGTATTTGGAGGTAAAACGGTACAATAAACTTCATACTTGTTTGGCCATATTAATATCTAGTGATCACAGGATGCTTGATTATTATGAGATATCGGCCTTCATACTGCCTATGATTAGAGCTGATGCTGCTGTGTCGATCAAGGTACTGCAGAATGCGGCTATAACCCCTAGCTCCTCTACGACCTTGAACCCTCCCCTCTAATGCATCAATGGCATCGTCAAGCCATCTCCACTCACGATGACTCGAACGTGTCCCGACACGACGTCTCCGCTCAACACGACGGTTATTTGGAACATCAGGCACCTAATCCATATTCGGATCCTGTCCTAGACCTCTCTGAAACGTCTCTGGCAGGATTGCAACTGCTCTGAAGTCACCGAGGAATAGCTCAGGCATCAAGAATCGCCTACCATGCTAATGCCACCACTATAAGTATGCATGTGACGGTCCTGGATCTGGAACAACATCAAATCATAACACACGCTACATCCGATTGGTCCAATGAATGTGCCAACTCTGTAAGGTAGAGGGAAACCACTGATTGCTCCCTCTTCCATCCTTCAACATCAAGAAATCGATGTTGAGTGCGGTTAGTGGCCGGTGTTGTACTCCTCCAAGTTGTGATAGCACCGATCCACCTGAGACCACTCGATGATAGCAAAGTAGATCAATGTCGTCACAAACCTCCATAACGCCGTGTGTCGTGGCTCTAGTATTTCGAGATGCATTACCTGTACGAGATCCGGTGAGCTGTATGGCATCCACGCAAACTATAAAGAAAAATGGTTCTAAAAAAAGGCGTCATGATCAGTAAGAAGACAAAATAACTGAACAATAAAAGCTTGAAATGTTTAACACTCACATCTAACCCGAGTAAATCTATCCTCAGTCTGCAGGGCGCGACTCGAGGTCCTTTCTCGCTCAATGTTAGCTGATAACCTGACCACCTATGACCCAAGATATGTTATCAACAACTGTCACAAACCATAAAAATAGTAACACACAAAATAACTATTAATATTGAGTGCCTCGTCGGCAAGGGCCAGTGAAAGGCGTCAAACCCATCGGGCCTAAAATCTGGGAACCACCAGATGATCCATGACTGGAAGAGCTGCAATGGACCGGTCAACTTAACCACGTGCTTGTTGGCCACACACACAAGCACTGGTATAACCACGATAGAGTGGCAGATCCCCACCTATATCTGCCCATATCCTCTAATCTCGCTACGTACGGCAACCACCTAATATGCATGCGTGTACCGGACTTGTCACCCAAGAGCTGCGTCGATAATAGCCTCGTGATGTATGCTCTCGTGTACCTCTTGACTGTCTCCTCGTCTGCACCGTGGGAAAGGTCACTGAATGTCTCCTGCATCCAAGTGCACTTCATAGTGAACTTGTCGATGTAATCCGCTGGCGGCAACACACTCAATAACTCCTCGAACCAAGCCCATGCTGGACAGCCGCCGTGGATGTATCACTTGAAGTCTGTCAGACATCCGCTGACGTACTGTTCGTTGATCGGGAGCCCTAGCTGGTACGCTACATCCTGTAGCATAATCGTGTACTCTTCGAATGGCATGTGAAAAGTATGTGTCTCCGGACACCGTTTCTCAACAAATGAACTCACTAGTGGCTCATCCAACCTAAACCAGTGGTCGTTAAGCCTCGAGAGATGGGCTAAGCCGGCCATCTGCAGGTACGGTATGATCCTCTCGTCTAGGGACATACCATGTTGCCTCCTCATGTTCGTGATACATTGGTGGACTGCATGATGATGAAAAAATTCTCTAAGAACCATAACAATTTAGAAAACAAAAATCACCTAAAACGGATAATTCTAATAAAAAATACTTTGATATAATAGATATTGCAAACCTGAACATAGATAACCTAATATTGTTGAATTATATTAAATTAAACCAACGTAATCCAAATTAAATTAAATTCTAATGGAACATAGTTAATCTAATATTTACGACAGAAAGCTAAACCCTAAACTATAACTAAACTTGTAGTGCCTTGTTAATCTAAGATTTAATAATTTAATTTTTTAAATAAATTAAATCATATTAAATCCTTGCTAGTCTTCTACTATCTAGTTAATTCAACACTTGAAATCTAAATTAAACTAAATTATTACTCCAACAAAATTTCTAACCTAGTTAAATGTCTAACATTAAAAACTTACAAATTCTAACCAAACATGTTATCACTACTCGTCAACATACTTAGTTATCCCTCATCCAACATGCATTTGTGGTTTCAGTGTTCTAACAAATTACTACCCCTAAATCAATACTCTAACTACTCTTTGAAGATTAAAAATTCTAATAATCAAGTTCTAAATAATTTAATATCATTAACAATTCTTTATTTCTTAAAAAAAATAAATTAAATTAAATTTCATTCACTAACCTCTTTATGGACACTACCAGCAATATGGGCGACTCTGTCCAACCATAGATTCAATTCGGGTCGTCTTCCATTTTCGCAATTTGAATCTTCTAGTATAGATTTCCTTAGTTACTCTGGATTTTTCGTTTTGGGTGGATTTGGTATAGTGAAATGTAATTCAAAACAAGTGAATTCGAATTTTATATATAGTGATATCTATTCTAAATCGAATCAATATGTGTCGATTTACCACTAACATGTTCATTCATAATTCAAATTAACTTCATTCAAATTACTATGGTGGTGTAATTCGAATTTAATCCATTCGATTTACTATGGTAGCGTTTGTTTTCAGAGACAGGACACAGAGACATGGATAGTACATGTTTAAAATGTGTTTGGAAGCAGAGATATGGACACGGAACACATTGTCTCCGAGACAGTTTTTTATATTTTTGTGTTCACTCTTTTACGAAGGACAATGATGGACACGGGATTTGGAATAGTAGACATGAACTTTTTTATAAATTTTGTTTTTCTTTTTGTCTATAGATATTTTTTATTATTCCACTATTATCCCTTCTTATTTTTTTTATAATTAGTCTTGAAACTTTTTTTTTCATGTAAAAACGGATTCTTTTTTAAAACTGATTTTTTATTTAAAATTAATCTGACTTATTAACCTAAACAAAATTTTTTATTAATCAAACTCAGATCTATTTTTTTATTAATCTTAACCATATATATTCCTACATATTAATAATAAATTTAAAAATAAAATAAATATATTTATAATTTTTATTTTAATATAAATACTATTATATATTTTTTTATTAAAATTTTTGGTCTCTTCAAACATTTTTTCAAGTTTCATCTGTACTTTTACGTACTCTCATTCTCTATTAAATTAGTTTGTACTTGATGTAGAAAATTTGGAATCATATGGTTATTTTAGTCATTTCATATAATATTTTAGTCTTGTCCATGTGTATCCAAATATAATACTGGACATTACATTAGTGTCTTGTACGTACATCGTATCCAAACACAATACACAAACAATAATTTTTAGTGTCCCCGTCCTATTGTCTCTGTCATAGTGTCATGTTCTGTCCTGTTTCTAAAAACAAACGCAGCCTATATGCCATAATACCATGGGCTAATTCGAACAACTTGTATCGAATTACTATGGATAGACTAATACCATGGGCATTTCGCATTTCATTCCTTCGTAAATCGAAGCTAATTACTTCAATTTACCTTGTTTCCTACTAAATTGAAATATATATATATATATATATATATATATGAATGAAAATATCCACGTAACATTATTTGTATTGAAAAATTCATGTAATATTAGCATGTGTTTGATTTATACATGTGTTTTACCCTAATATAAGAACTTTAGTATATAACATTTTTTTTTAAAATATATTTTATCATATATAATTCATAAACGACAAATTTTGTTATGACTTAAATAAAAATTTCTTAATTAAAATATAAAAAATTTAACATATTAACTAATTTCATATGTTCACATATTCAATTTACATAAACATAAAATAAGAGGCTCCGATACCTATAAAATAAGAGGATTGTCTGATAATATTATTGTTGCTCAATAGGCTTTATATTTTATGAAAAAGACTAAAACTAAGACAGGAGTTATTGCCTTTAAAATTGATCTAGAAAAGGCCTATGATAGAATAAATTGGGATTTTATTGAACATACTCTTAATAAGTTTGGTTTTTCATCGCAATCAATCAAGCTTATTATGTCGTGTATTAAATCTTCATCTCTTTCTATTCTATGGAATGGGAATAGGCTTGATAGTTTCCAACCCAAAAGAGGCCTGCGATAAGGAGATCCCATGTCGCCCTATCTGTTTGTTCTATGTATGGAGCGCTTGAGTTGCTATATCTCTCAGTTAATGCATAATAGGGACTGAGAATCGATAGCAATATCTAGAGATGGGCCAATAATGTCTCACTTGATGTTTGTAGATGATCTTATTTTATTCTGTAAGGTAAAGAAATTACAGGTGCAACTTATTTTAAATGTTATGAATCTGTTCTGTAGAGCGTCTGGTATGAGGGTTAATTTTGAGAAATTCAGAGCTATCTGTTCCTCTAATGTCTCTAGACAGCGCAAGGATATGTTTACTGGGATATCATTTATTCGCATTACCAACTTTTTGGATAAATATCTGAAGGTTTTTCTTTGTCATGCTAGATCTTCTAGAGCAGTTTTTCAAGATGTCAAGGACAAGATTCGTGAAAGATTATCTTCTTGGAAGAGTCAGTTTCTCAACAGGGCTGGGCACATATATCTTGCAAAATCGGTAATTACTTCTATCCCTATTTATAGAATGTAAACATCTCTTTTTTTGGCAATAGTGTGTCTAAAAATTGATAAATGTGTTAGACAATTTGTGTGGAATGATAAATCAAACATTAGAAGTCTTCATCTCACCTCTTGAAAGACACTTATAGCTCCAAAAAAATTTGGTGATCTTGTTTTTAAAGATTCTAAGTTAGTCACCTTTTTTCTTCTTGGTAAATTGGATTGTTATCTAATAAGAATAAGCTGTGGGTTAAGATCTGGCATCACAAATATAGGAGAAAACGAGTTTTTCTTTCTAATCAATCTTGCAAGGGTGCTTCTCATATATGGAAAGCTATTGTTACTATAGCCTCAAAATTCAAAGATGGATTTAGATGGAACATTGGGTCTTTTTCAAATTCTTTCTGGTTCTTTCCTTGGATGTTTCATGGATCTGTTGGTGAAAGGATAGATTATGTTCACATTTTGGACTCTGATATGCGTGTGAGAGATCTTGTTTCTAATAATGCTTGAAATCTTCAAGGTCTTGCCTCTAATATTCCTGAGGATCTAAATTGATTATTCAAAGCTATGAGCCTATCTCATATTATGATGTCCCTGGTTGGATTTGGTGCAGATCTAGGGGTAGTGAATATACTTCAAAAGATGGTTATCTTTGACTCCTAGATAAGCATGCTCCTGCCGACACTTCAATGAATTGTACTTAGTTGTGGAAACTTTATGTTCCCGAGAAAGTGAGACTTTTATTCTGACTATGCCTTTACAATGCTCTTCCCACCCGTGAATTCTGTTTCAACCGTCATCTTGAATCTTCAAATACTTGTAGCCACTGCAACATTTCTACAGAAAATGTTCTCCATTGTTTGAGAGATTGTGACAAAGCCCAATGCATCTAGAGCAACCTTAGAATCGATCAAACTCCGACTTTAATGGTGCAAGATTTTTCGACTTGGTTGCAAATATTGTTAAAAAGAACTTATTTGTTTCTCTTGTCAGCGACTTTGTGGTGTATATGGCTTGATAGAAATGTTTCTATCATTAATAATGAAAACCAATCCCCTGATTTCATAGCTTTCAAAGTCAGATTCTTGGCCGAAGAATTCTGAATTTTCTGGTCTTCGAATTTCCAGCAAAATTCCTTTTCGATTGAATATAAGTGGACTTGACTAAACACTAGATTTGTGAAAACTAACTATGATGGCAGTATTTTTCCTGACTCTGGGAAGGCCGGATATAGATGTGTTCTTCGTGACAAAGATGGTGTGTGAATTTCAGAGAGTGCAGAAAAGGTTCCTAGTTCAAGTGTGTTTCGCACAAATTTGAGGGCTGTTTGGTGTAGATTGATGTTGGTACTAGAGAATGGTGTTTGAAATATTGTGTGTGAGACCAGCTCAATTGATGCATATTCATGTAAAATAGCTAAAATAATAAAATAGTTATAATAAAATAATTATCTATCAGAATAATTAAAATTTTTAATACAAACAATTAAAACTATCCTGATTAGCTAGTCAAAATTTTTTATTTAAATACTCATAAAACAGTAAGAACAACGAACTTTTCACTATTATTATTGTTCCATTCACGTGGAAGCTTCCGAGCTATAGCGATTCCTCCTAGCAATGTTCTCCTTGGTCTGGAAAGCTATACGTCGGCTTGACTCGAACACCACGGTGGAAATACCTGCAAAAGATACTCCGACGCTCAAGTCAGAAGAAAACTTAGAGAAGTTTTTAACGAGTATTCAAAAAAACTAAAATAGAACCTGTGTATGCCGAGGTTAGATCCTCGTTTATATAGATGAACGTTTCACTGATTTGTGGAGTTAACGGGCGAGATTCTAGGTGGGATTGTGAGTGTCGTCTTTTAGGGTAACGGCATGCTGGTATCCTTTGACTAGCTGCATTTCGTAACCGATCTTTTCTGTTTTTGAGTTATGCGGTTCGTTACTGTTTTATTCCTTAGGCTGAGGAATAAGGCATGTATCATATTGCCCAAGCTTGCCTTGTTATTTGTAGGAAACAAAGGCGAGCTTAAATTGCGCGCATACCTCGGTCGTAGATTTTGCAGTGTGTTATTATGCCTTAGTACGGAATGCAAAGAGTCCTGCAATTAATGTATGCTTAGTTTCCTGCGCCTATCGATGTGATTGATTGGAGACGTGGCGCGAGTTTCAGTGTGCCCTTTACCGTTGGATGTAAGGGAGTGAATTGATCCGTTGGATGACTTGGATTTTAAAATGGTTACCAAAAACCAAAATCGTTTCATTTTTTAGATTTTATTACTGCCTATAGGCTTCTATTGGTTGCTGATCTTTCAGCTGATAAGGCACCGACGATCACCACTGCTGGTCTAAAGTACTTCTTCAGCTAGAGGAGAATAAATGAAAAAGAAGGGTCGACCACGAATGTTAATAAGGATGGTAGTGCTGGTGTAATGCAATCTGAAATGAATCCAAGGGTGAAGCGAAAAGGAGGGCGGGTTAAAGGTATGGCTACCGAAGTTGCTGAGACCAAGGGTGATGACTCTGCTAATTTGCAGTTGGTGGAGTCGGCCTATGAGTCTTAGAAGAGGCTGCATGGATATCTTGAGGATGATCATGCTAAGTCATTGTGGTCTAGGTTGTTTCCGTTTATGACTCTTGCTAACGAACTATGCCGCTTTCCTGATGATATTAAGATGATAAATGAAGTTGGGTGGGTGGGAACAAGTCATTTCCTCCAGGTATATGTTTATATTTGTTGAATTTTGTGCTTTGCTTAGTTATCTTTTAACCTCTCTGTGTTAATAGGTAATTGGTGCTCATATTGTGGCCATTGGTCAGACGCAAGAACTTGCCTTTGAAAAGGAGAAGAAAGAAGCTGCAAGTATTGTCGAGCTGTCGAGTGCTATGGAGGAGAAGCAGAAGATAATCATCGAACTTTCTTCATATCTGAAATAGAAAGAAACAGAACTGCTTCAGGAGAAACGTCTCCAGCTTTCTTCTGCAGAGGATGCAAAGATAGCGAAGAGCGAGAATGACCAACTGGTAGCTAGGGTGAAGGAATTAGAAACTGAGGTGTACGAGGCGTTTGCTCAGGGCTTTGACCGAGCTGTTTTTCAAGTTAAAGTCTTGTTCCTTGAGGCTGATATTTTGAAACTTGATGCCACAAAGGTTGTTGTGAATGGTGAACTGGTAGATGATGACGCTATGGTGGAGAAGGAGAGTGAAAGCTCTAGTGTGGGTGAAAAAGAAGAATGACCATTTGCTTATGTAATTTATTTTGAGTGTTGATATTTTGCTGTTTGAACACTGGTACTATTGACGATAATATCAATTTTGTTTATTTGGTTTGTTAGATAGTTTACCGAGTATGAAGCTTGGTACCTTTTGTTTGAAATATTTGATATTGCTTTTATGTTTTTGGTTTGATTTTTTGTATGTTTGTTTATTGCTGTGGAGATATTTATGAAAAATATAGGAATGATCATAGAATGAATTGCCTCGTATTAACATTTACAAAGAGGTTGTGGCATCCGGCCTCGTTAAAACTCTCTTTGAGTAAAACCCAAGTTTGGGAAACACCACAAAAGTTGGAAAAAGTGTACATTCATCCGCTCTTATTATAACACCTCATGACTGGTACATCTTTAGAGAAGAAATATTCCAAGACCCTGAAACTGGGTCCCCCTGAGTGATTGCAATTGGTAAGACCCTAATCCGAGAACTTTTACAACTTGGAACGGACCTTCCCAATTTGCTGCCAGTTTTCCATGTGTCGGAGGTCTTTGTGCTTCTTCTATTCGTCGAAGGACGAGGTCTCCCTCTTGGAAAGCTCGAGGGATTACTCTTTTGTTGTGTCTTTTCTCTATAAGTTATTTCATTGCGCGCTGCTTTATAGCTGCTATGTCCCTTTCCTCTTCTACGAGGTCTAGCTCAGCTGACCTTGCTCCGATGTTGTTATCATGGTCATATAGCTCAGCACTTAAAGTTGGGTTGTTGACCTCGACAGGTATCATTGCCTCGGCTCCATAAACCAATCTAAAAGGGGTTTCCCTATTGCTGATTGAATGGTTGTATTATAGCTCCATAAGATTTCTGAAATAAAGTCAACCCATTCCCCTTTTGCATCATTGAGCTTCTTTTTCATAGCCTGTAATATAACTCGGTTAGCAACCTCTACTTGTTCATTTGTCTGTGGGTGCTCTACCGAGCTAAAATGATGCTTAATATTGAAATTTTGTAAAAATAAAGCAAGTTTATGGTCCGTGAATTGTTTATTTATTGTTATCGGATATTATTTCTCCTAGTATATCATACCTATATATGATGTTTTTTCATAAGAAAGATGTTACCTTTTTGGCTATTATGCGTGCTAGTGGTTGTGCTTCTATCCATTTTGAAAAGTAGTCTATTGAAACCAGTAGAAATTTTACCTGACTTAGCGCTTTCAAGAATGGTCCTAAGATATCTAGCCCCCACCTATGGAACGGCCAGCTTACCTTGATACTGTGTAATTGTTCGGCTGGTGTTGTTATAATGGTTGCATGTTTCTGGAAATTGTCACATCTTTTTACTTAAGTATGCAATCTATTTTCATCGTTGGCCAGTAGTATCTTGTCTGGAGTATTTTTGCTACTAGTGCTCCTATATGATTGCCACAAACTCCTTGATGTGTTTCTGACATAACAACTTCGGCCTCTTCTTCGTTGAGGCACTTTAGCAGTGGTTGTGAGAAGCCCCGTCTGTATAAGTTGTTTGTAATGCCTGTGAAAAAACTTGCTCTTCGTCGGAAGAGTTGGGGATTTGATTATCCGGTTGGAATAGTCCCCTTGTTGATGTAATCGAGGAATGGTGTCCTCCAGTCTTTTGCCTGTGTAATGCTTAATATGCATGTTAGTTCTATACTAGGATTTTGTAGTGTTAATTGTGATAATGTTGGTGCATGTGTGCTTGCTCTTGTGGTGGCTAATTTAGATAATATATAAGCTCGGGTGTTTTGATCTCTATGCACATGAATAATTTCAAATTTGTCAAATTTTGAAATGAGATCCTTTGCTGTGAACCAATATTGCTCTAACAAAGGATCTCTTACTTGGAAATCTCCCTTAATTTGTTGTACGACCAATAGGGAGTAGTAATAGACCATGAGCCGAGGTATTTGGATATTATGGGCGAGCTTTAGTCCTACTAGTAGAGCTTCATATTCTGTTTGATTGCTGCTTACAGTGAAAGAAAAGTGCAGTGACTGCTCCACTATCACTTTGTCTCCGTCCTTTAGTAATACTCCTGCTCCATTGCCTTTGCAGTTTGATGCTCTATCTACGTGTAACTTCGATTCGAATCTTCAAGTTGTTTGCATGTGATGAATTTAGAAACAAAATCTGCTAATATCTGTGATTTCAAGGTCAGCCTTGACTGATATTGAATGTCGAACTTGGAGAGTTCAATGGACCATTTTATTAGCCGTCCAGCTAACTCGGGTTTGGTCAATATTTGTCGCAGAGGTTGATCTGTTCTGACTATAATTATGTGACTCTGGAAATAGTTTCTTAGTCTTCTTGTTATGGTGACCAATGCCAGAGCCAACTGCTCTATCTTTGGATATCTTGTTTCGGCCAATTGCAAGACTCTACTGACAAAGTATACCGGTCTCTGCATTTTTCCTATTTTAACAACAAGTACCAAACTTATAGTATGGTTAGAAATGAATAAATATAAATGTAATTGTTTACCGTTGTCCGGTCTCTGGAGTATTGGTGGCGATGATAAGATGGTTTTTAATTCGGCAAAGGATCTCTCGCAGTCTTCAGTCCACTTGAACTGTTTGTTCTTATATATGGTTTGGAAGAAGTAGTATGATCGGTTTCCTACTGTGGGTAGAAAATGTGACAATGCCGCTACTTTCCCTGCTAATTGTTGAACTTCTTTTACTGTCTTTGGACTTGTCATGTTCAGTATAGCGTCACATTTTTCAGGGTTTGCTTCAATTCCTCGTAAGGTTAGCATGAAACCAAGAAATTTTCCTACTTGCACTCCAAAAGCAATTTCTCCGGATTCAGCTTCATGTTATATCCTCGGATTTGACCAAAGACCTCTAAAAGGTCGGTGCAGTGAAAGCCTTGCGCCGATGTCTTTGCCACCATGTCATCAATGTAGACCTCCATGTTTTGTCCTATTTGTTGTTAGAAGACTTTGTCTATTAATCGCTAGTATGTGGCACCTGCATTCTTTAGACCAAATGGCATTACTCTATAACAAAAATTATCATGTTCCGTTATAAAGGCTATTTTGCTTTGGTCTTCTGGATGCATTAGAATCTGGTTGTAACATGAATATGCGTCCATGAAGCTTAAGTTGTTAAACCCGGAAGCATTATCAACTACTTTGTCAATACAAGGTAATGGAAAAGCATCTTTAGGGCAAGCTTTATCAAGATTTGTAAAGTCAACGCACATGCGCCATTTACTTGAGCTTTTTCTTACCATAACCATGTTTGATAGCCATGTTATGAATCAGATTTCCTTGACAAACCCTGCGGCGAGTAGCTTCTTGGTTTTTTCTAGGGACGCCTTCAATTTTTCTGTTCCGAGATTTCGCTTCTTCTGAGCTATAGGTCGGGCTACTTTGTCGATAGCTAGCTTGTGGCAGATAATGTTGAGGTCCATCCCAGGCATGTCGGTTGGAGTCCATGCGAATAGGTCAGCATTATCTCGAAGTATGTTTATTAGCCTTAGTCGTTCTTCCCCGGTGAGAGTTCCTCCTATATATGTGAACTGATTTTCATTGTTCGTCAAGGTTACTTTCTGAAGATTATCCGTGGGCTGAGGTCTTTCACGAAAATCCTCTCTAGGATCAAGTTTGGATAATGAAGGCAATTCCTCTGTGTTGTAAACTATTTGGACATGTGATGGTGGCCTCGTCTTAGCCAAATTCTGCTTCATACTTGTGTTATAGCATTGCCGAGCTTCTTGATGATCGGTGTATACTGTTGCCACCAAATTTTCCTGGACCTGGAACTTAATACACAAATGTAAAGTAGACACTACTACTCTGAAATCATTCAGAGTAGGTCTCCCGAGAATAATATTGTATGGGCTAGGACAATCTACTACAAGATACTGGATATCGATAGTTTTTTACAATGGGCTCTCCCCTATTGTAGTCTTTAGCCATATATGCCTGAGTATTGGAACTCTTTCTCTAGAGAACCCAACCAGTTCTCTAGAGGAGGGTTGCATGGCCTTTTCACATAAAGGTTGAATAACATAAGACGTCGACACTGCTGCCCGGGTCTAACAAAACCATTCTTACCAATAGTTCACCAGCTTGGATAGAAATTACCACTGGATCATCGAGGTTTGGGCTTGTTGAAGTATAGTCGGACTGGGTGAAAGTTATCGCCGTGTTTGTTATATCTCCTTCTATTGAATAAGTTGTTCCTTCAATTGCTAACATTGTCCGATAACTTCATTTATGAGCCGAGCTTGTTTCGCCTCCTCCTGCGAACCCTCCTGATATACAGCTTATGACTCCTCTCGATGGGTCAGGGTTGGTCCACTTGCCCTTGTCTTTTTATGTTGATGTTTCTGGACGATCCTCCCGATCTGAGTTACTTTCTTTGTTCGTTCGTCCTTCTACGTATTTGTCTAGGAGGCCTTATCGAGCTAGCCTTTCAAGAAAATATTTGGCTATTATGCACTCATTTGTGGTATGACCGAACTTCTTATGAAACGCACAATGCTTGGTTTTGTCAACAAATCTCTGGTCCTAGTAACTTCCTGCTCGATTTGGAGGCTTTATTATCTTGGCATGGAGGACTCTTTGATTGTGTTTTCCCTCTTGGTGTTAAATCTTGTATAAGTTCAAACTTTGGGGTGAGCTTAAATGGTTTTTTGGTGTCTCTGTTCTGCGGATTTCTGGGAGTCTTTTCTTCTTCACGCTGAGGTGGTTGTTTGTTAGTTTTTCGTGCCTCGTGGAGCTTCTCTATTTCCATTTTTCCAGCTGTTTTTTCTCTGAACTCGGTCAACGTCTTTGGCTTAGTGATTGCGATGGTTTCTTGGAATTTACCTGGTCGCAGGCCATTTTTTATTACATGTAGGTGAACTTCTGGGCTCACGTCGGGAATTTCCATGGTTGCTTTGGCGAACCGCATCATGTAGTCCTTAAGACTCTCGTGTTATCCTTGTTTGATGGTGCTAAGGTAATCTAATCTGTGGATATATATATCCTTGAAGCTGTGAAGTAATTGATGAAGAACTTTGCTAAGTCTTCGAAACAAGAGATTGGACCTGCAGGCAACTTAGAAAACCAGAGTAAAGCAGCTCCATCTAAAAAAGTTGAAAAAGATCGACAAAGTATAGGTCAGAGGCACCTTTAAAAAACATCATTGACTGAAACTTTGTAATGTGGATACGGGGATCTCCGAATCCTTTAAGGCTTGAGTGTAGTAGGGAACACGAATTCTTTGGCATCTGGAATTTGACGATATCTTCTGAGAAGGGGTTAGAAATTGTCAGCTTTTCCTTTGGTCGAGTGATCTCTTGAGGGTTTGTATCTCGAGATCGTTCGTCATTTAAAGTTACGCTCTTAGGATCCCCTGTTCCGAGCTTCCCGTTTTGGCTTAGGGCTAAGAGATCAGCCATCTTCTTAACTTCGGCCAGCAGTGTAGCATTCATGGCTACCAATTAAACATGAGTGGGGGGAGGAGTTTGCGGTACGGCGTCATCTGCCATGATCCTACAAAAAGGTAGCAAGAGAAAATATGTGTGGAAAATTTTAATTTCTAGGCCCCATGGTGGGCGCCAAGTGTTCCGTTCACGTGGAAGCTGCCGAGCTGCTATAGCGATTCCTCCGAGCAATGTTCTCCTTGGTCTGGAAAGCTATACGTCGGCTTGACTAGCACACCGCGGAGGGAATACTTGCAAAAGATACTCTGACACTCAAGTCAGAAGAAAACTTAGTGAAGTCTTTAATGAGTATTCAAAAATAAACTAAAATAGAACCTATGTATGCCGAGGTTAGATCCTCGTTTATATAGATGAACATTTCACTGATTTGTGGAGTTTTTGGGCGAGATTCTAGGCGGGATTGTGAGTGCCATCGTTTAGGGTAACGGTGTGCTGGTATCTTTTAACTAGCTGTGTTTCGTAACCGACCTTTTCTGTTTTTGAGTTATGCGGTTCGTTACTATTTTATTCCTTAGGGTGAGGTATAGGGTACATATCAATTATTATTATGGATTTAGCTAGGATATATTTAAAAAAATTATAATCATAAAATTTTTTATGTATTCAAAATTAAAATTGTAAAATAATTTATCTTTTCAATAACATTTATTGAAATATTTTTTTATAATATTTTTAAAATATATCTATTGAAAAATGTAAACAAAAATTTCCCATTATTATTATTATTATTATTATTATTATTATTATTATTATAAGAATTATTTGAACTTGGTGTAATTTGGGTCTAAAAGTGAAGTCCAGACTCTTTCTAATAAATTTGGATCTAAAGTAAATTAAAGAAGTTGGTAAAGTGATAAAATAAAGGGTTAATTATCATTAATTTTGTAATTTTCATAAAATATATATCACATTATCTTAATTTAAGAATGATTAACTCCTCACTTTATCAATTTCTTTACTTTAGAGGATCTTAATTCCTTTTTGCTGAGGATTCTGACTTTTTTTTAGTGAGGCAAAGTCGTGGTAAATTTAATGAATTAGGATTAAAAAATATTAGTGTGTGAAATATTTATAGAAGAGAATAATAAGTTGATCGTCACTCTATAACTCCTATTGCTATAGTGATAAGTATGTTGAGTCTGCAGTGGAATTTGGACTTCTAATAGATACAAAGTAATATGAAATTAATCACTACCCAAAATAATGCACTTGCTATATATTTTGTAAAGACAAAACCAATATGAAAGATTGATTATATTAACTCTCTAATATGATGTGAATACTACATTTTTCATCTGATACAAAATATGCAATGCAATTTATAATGCTTGAAACAACTAAAGAAAGAACGGCTAACATTGTTTCCTAATTAAAGAATGGTTTATGTGACATGAGAAATAAGGCTCCACTATTTTTTTTTTCCTTAAATTTCTCATGGTTCTCCTAACCTTACTGAACGCCTATTATTTCTACAATTCTCCACCTCGGTCACAATTTGATAAACTGACTCAAATTTTGAACGAATAAATTGTAGTAGTCGTATCCAGTTGTATCATCTTGACAATGATTGCCTACGTACCCTTTACTAGGATCAAACCAAACGTAGTTCCTTTATTCGCCATGTAGTGCCTAACAGGGAATAATGTTGAGCAAATCCGAGCAATGCTGAAATTTGTTTTCCGACACTACTTTAGTCAACATGTCTGCTGGATTTTTGTTTGTGTGTAGCTTCACGAGAGAAATGTCATCTTTATCTATAACATCATGCACAAAGTGATACCTAACATCAATATGCTTGGTACGAGCATGATGAACCTGATTTTTAACCAAAGGAATCGCACTTTGGCTATCACAACTAAGATTCACACAATCTTGTTTAAAACTCAAATCATCTAGAAGATCCCTTAACCACAATGCCTCCTTCACCCCTTCTGCTACTGCTATGTACTCAGCCTCTGTAGTAGATAGTGCCACTGTAACTTGTAACATCGATCGCCAACTAACTGGAGTACCATATATTTTATATACATAACTAGTTGTAGATCGTCGTCTGTCTAGATCACCAGTATAATCAGAATCAACAAAACCCCTAATTTGACATGATGATTTACCACCAAAGCATAAACCTGTGCCAATGGTACCCTTCAAGTACCTTAATATCCACTTAACTGCTTCCCAATGTGTCTTTTTCTAGTTTGCCATAAATCTGCTAACAATACTGACTGCTTGTGAAATGTTTGCGTGTGTACATACCATAGCATATATTAGGCTGCCTACAGCACTTGCGTAAGGTATATTATCCATGTAGACCTTATCTTCTGCTGTTGTAGGAGATTGTTTACCTGAGAGTCTAAAATGTGGAGCCAATGGAGTCACCACCGGCTTAGCATTTTTCATCCCAATCATTTCAATAACTCGTTCAATGTAGCCTTTTTGGCTCAGGAACAATTTTTGACTTGATATCTCTCTTCTAATCTCCATGCCTAAAATTTTTCTCGCACCACCCAAATCTTTTGTTTCAAACTCTTCACCAAGTTGAAACTTTAACCTATCTATCTCCACCTTGCTCTTGGAAGTAATGAGCATGTCATCTACATACAATAAAAGATAGATATAATCACCTCCATGAAGTTTACGAATGTATACACAAAAATCATAGTTACTTCTAAAGAAATCATGTTTTAAAATAAAGAAATCAAATTGCTTGTACCACTGCTGAGGAGATTGTTTCAATCCATAAAGCAATTTCCTCAAGTGATAAACCTGACCTTTTTTACCCTCAACCTTGAAACCCTCAAGTTGATACATGTAAATTTTTTTCCTAAATCACCGTGTAAGAATGCTGTCTTCACATCTAGTTGTTCTAACTCAAGATCACTATGAGCTACAAAACTTAAAAGCATCCGAATAGAACTGTGTTTCACCACAGGAGAAAATATCTCATTATAATCAACTCCTTCTTTTTGTGTGAATCCCTTAGCCACTAACCTAGCCTTGAATCTTGTATCATCCGATTTAGTAGGATCTTCTTTTCTTTTATAAATCCACTTACAACCAATAATAGTCTTTCTCACGGGCAATAAGACCACCTCCCATGTCTTGTTTTTATGAAGAGACTGCATCTCTTCTTCCATAGCAACCAACCAACTCTCACTATCCTTGTCCGTGATAGCTTGTTTGAAGGTGACTGGCTCATCATCCTCCACCAAAAGTGCATACTCTACCAAATTTAATTGCCCATAATGCCTCAGAGGCTTGTCTGACCCAAGCTTCTGTACAAGTTTTTAATTCCTCTTTGGCCTAGTGGATGACAAAGAATCCTGCTGTTGCTGTTGTAATACATGTGTATTTTCTCGCTAAATCTCCTCATGATCAAGTTCATCGTCCTCCTCATCTTTGTGAGTAGCATTAAGATGCTCTACCTGAACATGACTAGAGTCTATTAGTTAATTTTTAGACTCTATCTCTACCACTTGAGTGTTTATAATTTTTCTAACATCACCATCATCTGGCTTCATAACTTTAGACAAAGCTACCATGGATCTTTCATTAAATGCCACATCCCTGTTGATTACAAACTTAAAATCACTTACGCCCCAAAGATGATAGCCTTGAACCCCTCTTGGATACCCCAACAAAATTGCCTTCTAAGCTCTTTCATTAAGTTTATTGTCTTTGACATGCTAATAAGCCATGCATCCAAAGACTCTGAGTTTCTCATAATTTACATGTTTTCCTGACCACACCATATAAGGTGTGTCTCCATCTAAAGAAGAATGTGGAGATTGATTCACTATGTAGCATGTTGTAGCAATTGACTCAGCCCACCATTCTCTGCCTAACCCAAAATTAGAGCGCATACACTTTGCCTTCTCAAGTAGTGTACGATTCAGTCTTTCCGCGACTCCATTCTGTTGTGGTGTGTCTCTAATTATCCAGTGTCTCACAATGCCTTCCTAATCACAGAACTCATTAAAAGCTCCATCCGTATACTCTATGCCATTATCAGATCGCAGAGTTTTTAGCTTTTCACCTGTTCTGTTTTCAACCATTGTTCTCCACCGCTTAAAAGTGTCGAATACCTCATTCTTATGCTTGAGGAAGTAAACCCAAGCATACCTTGAATAATCATCAACAAACGTAACAAAGTACCTGGAACCACCCTTGGAAGTAACTTTAGCCGGACCCCAAACATCAGTATGCATGTAGTCTAACAACCCTCTACTTTTGTATTTGCTTGTAGAAAATTTCACCTTGTGTGCCTTTCCATATACACAGTGTTCACAAAACTCAATTTATGGTTTCTTCATATTTTTCAACAAACCTATTTCGCTAAGTAATGATAGACCCTTTTTCGACATATGCCTAAGCCGCATGTGCCAAATCTTCATGCAGTCTGTTTGGTTTTTACTTCCACCGATTTCAACTGCTAGCTCACCTGTAACAGTTGTCTCCAAAAGAGGATAAAGATTACCATGACGAACCCCCTTCATCATTACCAAAGAACCACGAACAACTTTTAAAATTCTATTTTCAGCAACAATTTTGCAACCATTTTTCTCTAACAAACCTATAGAGATCAGATTTTTTTGCAAGTAAGGAATATGTTTCACATTCTTCAAACTTCTTACAACTCCATCATACATATTGATTCTTATAGTACCTACCCCTACAGTTTTGCAAACATAATTGTTGCCCATCAAAACTATGCCACCATTGATAGGTAGTAAACCACTTCCTATTTGGATACATATGGTGTGAAGCTCCAGAATCAAGCATCCACTTACCCGATATCTCGTAAAAATTATCTATTACACAGTAACAATCTTCATTATCATTTGAGACGTAACTTGCTTCTTGTTTTTCTTTTGAGTTGTCATTGTTCTGTTTCTTGGAATTTATCTTTTTATTTAGACAATTTTCTTTAAAATGTCGAGACTCACCACATTTAAAGCATGTTCTCTCCGCGTGAGGTCTAGATTTTAGCCTAGACTTTTTACGCTTACCTTTTCCTCTTTCATTACTCCTCCATCTAGCTGCAAACAATCCTTGTGCTTGATCATTATACTTTCTTTCATTTGAAGATGACATTACACTCGTAGCAACCTTACATAGATCATCCGTTAAAAGTGATGCCCTCGTCTCATCCATGGTCATAATGTCATCCACTAGCATCAAAGTCTGCACTAGATTTTCATAGGACTTCGGTAATAAAAGTAATAATATGAGTGCCTGATCCTCATCATCAATTTTCACATCTATATCCTTTAAGTTTAATATAATCCTATCAAACATATTGATATATTCTCGGATTGAGTTGCCTTCCTCCATCTTACATGTATACAATTTGGATTTTAAGTAGATTCTGTTAGTTAGAATCTTTGTTATGAAGTTACCCTTTAACTTTAACCAGACGCCTGCTGCAGTTGCCTCTTCATTCACCAACAAAGCAACATCCCTCTCAAAGCATAAGATTATCGCAGCCCGCGCTTCAAGATCTAATTCTTCCCACTCCTCTTCCTTCATATCCTCTGGCTTTTTCTCTTTATCCACTAGTGCCTTGTGCAATTTTTGTGATATAAGCAAATTTTTCATCTGCATCCTCTAATAGGAAAAGTTATTTTTTCTATTAAACTTTTCAATTTTATATTTGCCTACTTTGACATTTCTACTAGTAAAAGCCATTGTATTCAAATTTGAATTTTACCACTCAAATAATGAATAATATAATATTGGCTCTTGATATTAATTGTTGAGTCTGCAGCGAAATTTAGACTTCTAATAGATATAAATTAATATAAAATTAATCATTACCCACAATAATGTACTTGCTATATATTTTGTAAAGACAAAATCAATATGAAAGATTGATTATATTAACTCTTTAATATAATGTGAATACTACATTTTTCATCTGATACAAAATATACAATGTAATTTATAATACTTAAAACAACTAAAAAAATAGCTAATATTATTTTTTAATTAAAAAATAATTTATATGATATGAAAATTCAAATTCCATTATTTTTTTAAATTTTGCATGATTCTCTTAATCTTACTGAATACCTATTATTTTTGTAAATAGTTATCTTCCTGTGTTTAAAAAATTGTTGTTATCTCTCATTTTAAATAATGGACGACTTTAGGAAGGTGGACGAGTTTATAAACGTGCACGTTGATGCAGTTAAACCCTTATTTTACAAATCAGGTCAGATACTGGTACAGAATTAAATTAGATAACTTGGCAGAATGAATTTTTTAGACTTTTTTTATAAAGGTGAATACTATCGTGCTTAAAAGTTGGTGTCTATTTATTAAAAAATGTTAAAAAATAATATTTAATTTAAAAAATATAACAATAAATAATTTTTAAAAAATTAAAATTTACTACAAAAAATAAATTAAATAAAATTTAGACACTAATTCATAGACACCATAAAATTAGCCTTTTATAAATTGGACTTACTCGTTTTGGTCATAGCTTTAGTTGTGCAATTATTATTATTATTATTATATCAGAAAACTTGGATGCTAAGTAAAAGCAAATCAATGTGGAAAAGTATTGTGACGTTGACGTCAGTGAAAGAAGTTCATTGTATGATTGTATCCAACTGTCCACATGGCAAAGTAAAAACCAAAGTTAATTGGAACTAAATTGACTTAATTGACTAATGACTATTATTGTTTTGTGCGCTATCTGTATACAGAATTTTCTATTTATATTCCGACTAAATTTTACATAATTCAGTCATATATTTTATTTAATTTTATTTATCTATATATATTATAAAAGAGGAGTGTTATACATACAAGTCATTTTGGTTTACAAGTCTTACAAGTTGGGCCTAACACGCGCGTTACTCAACCATCTTTGCGTGTTTCATCTCCGTTTTCTTTTTCAAGTTTCTTATCAAATTTGTTTGGTCTCCTTCGTACGTTTTCTCTTTGTCTTCGATTTCCTTCTGTTTTTTTCGATTTTCATGGTTTCTGACATCAAATTTTGAAATTGTTTTAAAAATGATGGAACTTTAGAAATACACCCGAATAATTACAAAAATACACCCAAACGATTACAGAAATACATCCAAAGGATTACAGAAATACACCCAAACAGTTATAGAAATAAACCAAACGATTACAGAAATATACCCAAAGGATTACAGAAATACACCCAAAAGATTTAAGAAATACACCCAATATAGGGAGAGACAGTATATTTCTTCTTAAAATCTTTTAATGTTTTGCTGGTTAAGGATGAGGCACATGACATAGACAATCTAAAAAAAATCTAGAAGAACAGTAAAATACCTTGAATAATGTTTCTTCGTTTTTTCTGGTAATTTTGATGAAGGAGAAAGAGAAAACGAAAACAGGAGAAGAAATTTCAATAAAAAAGAAAGAGGAAGAGGTGGTGTTGATAATGACAATAAGGAGAGAGAAAAATTACAAAAAAAAAAGAAGAAGAGACACGGAAAAAGAAGAAAAAAAAGAAACACGAAAAAAAAAAAAAGAGACACGGTGAAAATAGCGTGAATACAAAATAACTTGTATGACTTGTATAGAAAAACACTTGTATACGAAGAATTACTCATTATAATATTCAATTGGATGATGAGTTATTAAAAGACAGTTACAAAATACTAAATAAATTACAGTGTTAGTTTCAAAGATTTTAAGACTTTATTAAAATATTAATTTATGTGAAAAATTAATAGATAAGAGAGACAATTACTAAAAGAGAATCATTTTCGCGTAGGGAGAATGGGAATATTAATCGGAATAATGAAGTAAGATTCTTCCTTCTCCCTTTCTCTGCTCTTCTTCTTCTCTCGAATGCTCGAAAAGCGTTGAGTAAAAGCAAAACAACACAAAGGAAAACCATTTTCATTGCGTTTATTGGGGTTCCAAACTTACGCAGAAGAGAGAAACAGAGAAAGAGGGTTTCAGATTGTAATTTGATTGTGTTGTTGTTGCAGTTGTGAATTGCGATTGATTTGCATACAAACACGAATCGTACAGAACAGAAGAGGAATTTAGGTTTTGAAATGGGAGTGTTTTCGAATAAGATCGATAGAGAACAACTGAAACCCGGTGATCACATTTACTCATGGAGGCAAGCTTACATCTACGCACATCACGGTCTCTTTTTTTAGTTTCTTCATTAATTTGTCTTTACATAACCCGAATTCTACTTCCATTTCTGTTCCCTTTTGGTGTTTGGTACTTTGTTGTTGTTTTATATTATTCCCTTTCTGGTTTCGATGATGCATTTTATTTTTAATAATCATTCTATTATTGTATCAGAAAATCTCAATTTCATTTGGGCAACCTTTTTTTATTTCCCTAACTTTGGCTGTGAAATTATGGCACATGAGTATGTGCTTCATTGAGATCCAGCATGAAGCTTGGAGAGAAGTGAGATTATAAATAAATCAAATAATGAGAGGCACAAATGGATGATAATAGTTACTGTAGGTTTTGAATCTGTAAAGGTTTCCCTAAGTTTCAAAGTGACCTCTTTGTGTGGTACCGAAAATGTAGGTCACTGTCCTGTTTCTTTTGAGTAATTGACAATGTTTAGCATTGAATTGGTTTGGGGAGCATGTATATTACCCATGTCCTACAGTGTTGAGATTCAAAGTTTAAATCAAACTACTTTCAAAACTCATGAATGACATTGCCATGCGCAAATACTTAGCAGTTAGCATTATACGAATACCACATTATATTAGGTTATCAGTAAAAAAGATATTTCGAGGTTGGCTGATGCGGTGATGAATCATCAAATTTAGGTGAGAGAATTGAGTTTGTTTCTAATATCAGACATGCTAGTCTATGGACAAGTCTATCAAATGAGAATTCAGAAGTTCGCTTCCTCTCTCATCTATGTACACTCTTACTCTTTCCTGGTAGTATATCAGCTGCTCAACAAGAGGGATTCTTTCACTCCCACTTGATATCAATATCTACAACCCTCATGCATTTCCTGAGTTCATGTTTGCCTATTGTTTTCATGTATCAGAGATTAATATTAATGAGTCTGTGGATTGTTCATAGATTTGTTTTATGTGGAATTGCAAGCCATGAATGCCTACATGGCTCCTGTCCTCCTATGAAGCTAGAAGGAAATAACCGCTTTAACTGTAGGGAGAAATTAATGAAAATTCTGCTAACTTCGATGTTTGACTTGATTGTGCTGGTGCCCTTTCACTGTTATATTATGATGTAATTCAATGTTCTACATGACTACATCCAAAACTTTGTTCTTAGTAATCAATGTCACATCTTCTGGATGTTTTAAGGTATATACCAAATATTTGATGAATCTTTCAGTTTTTGCAATCTTAATGTGCTGTGTTGTTCTACAACACCAATGGAAATATATAACTAAATGGTATTAGGAGATTTAGCGCTTCTGCATGTGGTAAAAACTAATGGACTTAGAACCTATCGTTTCTTTTTAACTTGTCTATTATACTGAAATTGTCAATAGTTTTTTGTGCAAGATACCAGGAATATATGTCGGTGATGCAATGGTGACCCACTTCACCAGGGGAGCAGGACAAGAAATTGGGACAGGAACTGTTCTGGACCGTCTCCTCGTTAGTTCTTCTCCTGCTCGTGATCTTGACAATCCTTGCCCAAAGTGTGGTGACTTATCGAAGAATGAGGGTGTCATTTCGTCGTGTTTGGATTGTTTTCTTTATGGTGGTGAGCTATACCTCTTTGAATATGGTGTCTCAGCTGCTTTTTTTCTTGCCAAACCTCGAGGAGGTACCTGTACCCTTGCTGCTTCTGATCCACCTGAAGATGTCCTTCGCCGTGCTTCATTTCTTCTTGAAAAGGGATTTGGCGGTTATAACATTTTCAAGAATAACTGCGAAGACTTTGCAATTTACTGCAAAACCGGTCTGCTTGTGTTCACAAATCTCAGTGTAGGCCGGAGTGGACAGGCAGCATCTTACTTGGCTGCTGCTAGTGCTGTAGTTTCTACACCACTTCGTTTTATGACCACGAGTATGAGTGGTTTGGCCGCAGTTGGTTATGGCATGTACTGTGTTAGCCGATTGGTTTCTGATATCGGAGTACGTCGTGACGTATCTAAAGTTCCAGTGGAAACACTTGTGGCTTCTCATAGCTTAAGTGAGCCGGAGATGACAGGCAACATAAATGAACCAGAGAAGACAGCTGAGATGCCCAAGGACACAGCCAAGAACGATTAGCATTGGGTCAACAGAATTGCCTTATAGAATGTTATGCTTAATATATGTTGTCAATTCCTTAAACAATTGGAGTTCCATTACTGTCTGCTTGCCGATTTAATGTAAAGATGATCTTCACAGACCATTCTGTCATTTTGAATGTGATATATATCAAACATTATTGTCCATGTAGTAGTATAAGATGTTACGTTTACTTTTTACTAAATGGAGTTTTACAATTTTGTGGTAGATTCACCTGTTCTACATAAAGTCACATAAGATATATAAATACAAAAAAGTGATCTAGAAAGTTATGGAGAGCATGCCAAGCCAGAAGCCATATCCTGTCGATTATGACAGCCAACATGTGATTAACAACAATTCTAGTTCCCATATTAAAAAAAAAAAAATTCTAGCAAGGCCAAAATCTACACAACTAGGCTTCTTTACAAGGATTTTATTCTATCCAGTACTTTGATGTCTGCGGTTGATGTAAAAAAGTTATCAGAACATGCTTGGTAACCGAGCGAGTTAACATCACATATTAACGTTATGGTTAGTGGGTGTTTTGGATAGAAGTACAAAGATATGATACAAAAGCATATATGTGTGTCTTTTAATTTTCAGTATTTGAATAGATAGAAAATTGTACAAATTTTATCTCAGAACACATATTTTACTTATCACTATATCTATATTATGAATCCCATCATATAAATATATTTGTATCTTCCAATATTTCTATCCTCGAGCTTTTGTCAAATGGACTGAAAGAACATGATGACCACGGTGAACAGCGCTGATGAGGCAGATCTGGGAGCAGTGTGAAAGTCAGCTGCTGGTAGCGAAGGTGATTATGTCCGTACTGAGCTTGATGGCGTGGAGGGCAGGGA
Source organism: Arachis hypogaea (assembly GCF_003086295.3). NCBI lineage: Eukaryota > Viridiplantae > Streptophyta > Magnoliopsida > Fabales > Fabaceae > Arachis > Arachis hypogaea. The sequence goes on from NC_092052.1 coordinate 18,362,684, forward strand.
GGAGTGTGAAGTCCCTGATGCACCCGACGAGCAAAATCAAGCCGGAAAGAAAATTGGCGGAGGTGCGGAGAATTATTCAAACAGTATAACGGAGGAAAATATTTCACCAAGTGTAGTTAATGAGACCCACGCTAGTTTAGACGGGAGTGGTAAGTAGTATGTTGGCATATGTCTGATGAGGGGTGATGCAGTGCATGATTCAGATTTAGAAGATGAGAATACAATGGTGCAGGAAACTGGGTTGGATGATGAAGGGTTGTAAGGAACATGGAATATTCGAGGGACTCAGAGTAGGATGCAGACTGTGAAACTAATCAAGATGAGTACGGAGGAAGTTGGGATAAAGATATGGCTGAAAATAGGACTGCTTGGAATCTGACTATCGAATCAAGAGCTGTTTTATATGACGAGGATGAGGACATTATGACTATTCTCCAAACTCAAAATGAAGTATTGGCACAAAAAAGAAGGCAAGCAAAACAGAAAGAGAAAGTAAGAAGGAGCCGCCCCAAAAACCGAAATAAGGTGTATAATAAAGTTTTTAAATGATTTTAGTTTGTCTAATATGAGGGGTTTAGGGGGTGTTAGAAAAGTGAAAAATGGTAAAAATTTAAACGTAAAAATAATATGAATATGTTAGGATTGATAGAGACAAAGAAGGAGGTGATTACTAAATTTGATGTAGTGCAATTTTGGAGTAATGATGCGGGTTTAGAATTTGTGGGATCGGAAGGTGTGCTTCTGGAGGTTTATTAATAATGTGGGATGTTACGATGTTTAAGTTGAGTAATTGTTACAAAAGAGAGAGATTGTTGTGTATAGAAGGAAAATTGACAAACAATAATTTTTATTTGTGCGGTTTGCTTGGTATATGGTGTGCATACCAGGGAAGAAAAGCTTGCTGTGTGGGAATAGTTGAGTTTTTTATCGGGAATATGTCAAGTTCTTCTTTGCTACATGGGTGTCTTCAATGAGATTGTGCAGTTGGAAGAAAGGAAAGGCGCTAGTGTGTCAGCATTATGGAACTGGTGGATAAAGAGCTGAATGACTGTAAGTTTACGTGGTTCAAAGGTCAATCATGTAGTCGAATTGATAGAATGTTGGTGAGTTAGATTTTATTGTTATCATTTGGAGCACTTAATTGAAAAGGAATGACAAAATCTTCAGAAATCAAGAATAATGTATTGCAGGGATAGTCAACAAGTTGATTAAGAATTACAAAAAGTGGAGTGATATTTTAATCTTTTAGGTGTTGATGACTTTTGTCAAAGATAATTAGGAATTAGTTTATTTTATCTGTTTAGTATTTTTTCGTTGATACTCCACCTTGTGTTGAGCTTTTTGTTTTAAAAAAAATTTAAAAGTAATTTAATATTATCCACCATTATAAATAAAAAATTACTAATAAAAGTGATAACATATAAAGAAAATGTATGTGGCGAACTTTTAGGATATTATTGTTGTAAACAAATTTAAAAAAATAAGTAGTTAAATGATAATAAAATTAAAAACAAAAATAAAGAAATATTAATTTATAAAAATTTATTATATTGTGGTCTTTTTCTCACTCCACATCATCTTGATATTTCTATAATTCTATATTTATATGAAACCAGTTTTTTTTTATTAAAATGCAGAAAAAATTAGAGTTTGAGAAGATATTCATCATCTATTAGTATTTTGATAGGATTTAAAGTGATAATAACAATGAATTATTTTTGAAATGTTTATACAAATAGAATGAAAAAATTCTTCTTTATTTTAGTCACTTTATAAATCTTTTTGAAACCAACTTTTTTTTCTTTTGGCTTTTGAATAAAATAATTCTATATTAAGCAACTTAAGCTAATTTCATTTTTTTAAATATACTTTAAATAAGTCAAAGAATGGTTAATATGAAAAAGCAGTGTTTTGAAATAGCGTTATGTTGGTTTTTAACTTTTTATCCGCATAGGCGTAATTTCTTGTTTCCCTGGTAAACCAAACAAATTGCAAGTATGATATACTATCAAGCATTAACTAACTGTTTTACTATTTTCATCTCAAATGCATAAACAAAAAGGGTGAGGGCAAGATACAATTTGTCATAATTATGAATTTAACTCCCTAAACTTTTTAGTAAAACAAAAATGGTAGTTGCAAAAAATCGTAATTGACCATCCCTTTTATGGTTCATATCTTGTAAACAGGTACAATTCCAAGGAGATAGAAGCACTTTCTCATCACAATTGCTGTTGCTTCACATAGCAAAAGTCTACTATCTTCCTCAGGCGAACCAACAACCTGCCGATGACAATCGGTTTACTTAAATCGAGGAAAATGTTGTATATATATTTAAGCGTGGAACACCATGTCAACTCACCTCATCTAGATCAAGTTCCTCTAAAGTGAAGAAATTGATAAAGTAAAAAAGTATATGTCTAATCACTCTTAAATTAAGATAGTAGAGCGCACACATGATAGGAGTTACAAATTCAATAGTGATTAACCTCTCACTTCATCACTTTACCAATCTCCTTACTTTAGAGGATCTTTTTCCAACATGATGCTATAATTAACAGGTAGAATGGCAAATACTTTCTATGCATACTTCATCATGAATTGCATAAAAACTTAAATATACCTTCAGCTGATTGATTTAGAAATATACCTGACAATTAGAATAAAACTTTTTGGTGAATATTTCTGACAAATTATAAAGGTATTCACACAACACATTGGGCAATAAATTGGTGCATGCTTCCTCAACAACCTGAAAAATTAAAACAGTTCAAACATGCACATGAGCATAAGATTGTAGAGCTCCAGTAAAAAAGTTATGATTATAAATATTACTAGTACCATATTCATGTGTCGTACCTCAGAAAATTGTAGCAAATGAAGCCCCAGAGCGCGCTCATCTTCATGATCCAATGCAATTTTAGCATTCTGTCCCAAGGAATTGATAAACATAAAACAAATAGTAAGAATTATGGAGAATTCGATCTTTAGCTAACTGACTGTATATAAACGCCTAAAAAAATTGAATCGTATCAGTGTCGTATCATAACAGAGCAGTGCTTAATTGAATTGTACAATTTACATCATGGCAGAAAGCAAACCCTCGACACATGCAAAAACTCAACACATAATAACTAGAACAACTATTAGTGTTTTTATATTAACACAACACACTACATATTTAATAAACTGGTAAATATAAAGCCCAGGAAAAAAATAAACTTACTTTCTTTACTTCTTCTATGTCTTTTCCAGATTTCCGGATGATAGAACAGATCCTAGCATGTGCATACAGCAAATAAACTGCGGTATTACCCTGTTTCACAAGTTCAATAAGGTAAGTATAGATTGATTAGCTTTTGGAGGGAAGAAAGTGAAGTTGAACAGTTGCCAACAAGAGTTTCAAAAATATATAGGGTAGTATTTGGTTAGTAGGTGTGTCTACACAAGACAGAGACACGCTGACACACGTCCTCTGTTTGGTTGTTGAGACACACAATTTTGAAGGACACGCTGGTACACAGATTGACACAAATTACATGTATTCAGTGTACCTCTAATAACTTGAGACACAAATTAATATTGAGACTCTGATTATTTTGACAATTTTATCCTTGTTTTATTTCTATATTTTTATTTTTGTCCTCTCCTCTCATCAATCTCCAAATCTCTTCATCTCTTCTCCCCTCCCTTCTCCCAATTTCAACTTCCGTCTCTTCTCTCTTCATGGCCAACCAAGCAGAATCTCTTCTCCCCTCCCTTCTCCCAATTTCAACTTCTGTTTCTTCTCTCTTCATGGCCAACCAACCTCCTCCACTGAAGTGCCTCTGCCACTGCCACTGCCTCACTTCCTCCTCATACTCTCCAAATTGTTCTTTCTTCTTCCAAATCTCCAGATCTGCGACTTGTGTCTTCATCTCTGTTCATCCTTCTATTTGCCCTTTTAATAAAGTTCTATTTTTTCTTTGTTTTTTATTATTAATCTGTGCTATTTTTAGAAAAAAATAAAATTTATAGTCTGAATGCTATGGACAATTTCTTTCCGTTGGCTTCTACGCCGTTGAAATATCCCACCTTCCAATTAATTTTTTAATTTCTCAGCTGCAAAACTACGATATTCCATTCGTTCATCGTCGCTCTTCAACAACTTAAAATTGACACAAGGATTCAAAATGGGAATCATGCCAATTAATTACTTGCTGTTTAATTAGGAAGATATGTATTGAATTTGTTGTTGAAATTACTGAAATTTTTGTTATCTGGGTAATTTTTTGTTATGAATGGAGATGGAAGAAAAGAATCAGTGTAGCGGTTGATGCAAAAATATAGATAGCGGTGATGGTGATAAAGGTAGATGATGAGGGTATTATTGACTTTTTAAAATTTTATGTGTTTTATGTATGTTCTTTGCTAAACATAAATCATGTATACATGTATTTTGTGTCTATGTCTATATAGTCTATGTCTCTGTGTCCATGTCTCATGGTATACACTAAACAAACGGAGCCTAGGTGCTAGGACAACAACTCTTTCTTAATTTTTCAGACTCATTTCTAGCCATAACCCCACCACTGTCCTCATTTATAGCTCAAACTCTTGCCCTACCATAAACAACGGTCACTAGAAAAAAAAAAAGAAAGAAAATTTACTTAAATACCTTATCATTAAGCATCTGATCAAAGTTGAAGGTGTAGTTTGTTAGTCTGTTGTTCTTTAAGTCAGCATACCTGTAAAGACACAACAATATGGTGTTACAAGGCAACATCTCATTCAGAATTCCAGTTGCATAAGCTAAATATAACTGAAAAATTTGTCAAGTCAAAGCAGAACCATAACTGCAGAATAAAAATATAACAGCTAGTTTGGAAAAGCAAATTACATAAAGGCATCAACCTGATAAGATTTACTATTGTTGCAATTTATTTACCTAGCAGTAGGGGTGTTCAAAAAAACTGGTTTAACTAAACTAAACTGAAATTGTTTTAAATAAACCAGTTTTTTTCAAATAAAAAACTCAAATGAAACTATAATTTTTATAAAAACCAGTTTTTATGGTTTAGGTGGTTTTAAACCAAATAAAATTGATTTTATTCAAACTCCAAAATTAGTTTTTAGTTTTTAGTTTTTACATACTCTCCCCCTCCTCTCGCTTTCTCTCCCTCTCCCCTTCCCTTTTGTGCCCCTCCTCTCGCTCCCTTCTCTCTCCCCTCCTCTCTCTCCCTTCTCTCTCTCCCTCTTCCTCTCTCCCCCCACCTCTCTCTCTCCCCTCTCTCCCCTCTCTCCCCCCACCTCTCTCTCTCCCTTCTCTCCCTTCTCTCTCTCCTTCCCCTCCTCTCTCTCCCTTCTCTCTGTCTCTACCTCTTTCTATTCCTTCTCTCTCTTTCTCTCCTCCCTCTCTCTCTTTCTCTCTCTCTCTCTCCCTCAGAGGAACAGAGAAAGGAGAGAAAGAGAAAGGGGAGAGAGGGGAAGAGAAAGAAGATGAGAGAGAGGGAGAGAAAGGGAGAAGAGAGGGAGAGAGGATGGGGAGAGAGGAGAGAAAGAGCAAGAGAGAAGAGGGCGAGAGAGAGGAAGAGAGAGAGAGGAGGGGAAGAGAGGGGAGGGGGAGAAAGAGGTAGAGAGAGAGAGAAGGGAGAGAGGAGAGGGATAGAGGGGAAGAGAGAGAAGAGGGAGAGAGGAGAGAGGGGCAGAGAGAAGGGCGAGAGAGAGAGAGAGAGGGGATGTAAAACCTAATTTTTTGTATGTTAAAACTAGTTTTAGCCTATAAACTAGATTAAACTGGTTTTTTTCAATTAAAACTGGTGGATTGTATTATAAACTGGTTTAAAACCAGTTTCTTATGTGACAAAGCAGTTTGGTTCAGTGCAGTTTCAGTTTAGTTTATGAAAAAACTGAACCATGAACACCCCTACCTAGCAGTTAGCATTAATAAGCAAAAACCTCATAGAATTAGCAAAAGATTTTAAGCAAACCACATATAACAATTTCAAAAATTCCGTCATGGGACTTCGCTAGCAAATACATCTTTCTCCAAATTAAAACAAAAGTATGGTATAAACTACACCATTGTATACATCATGTTTATTTGAAATAGAAGGGGAATAATTAGTGTGAGATAAGCTTACTTAACAGCACCATAGCCCACTGCCTCTGATGTTTTCTCAACCTCCTCCTCAGGCCACTCTTTAGCCGTATCTGAAAGATTCCAAGACATAGGGTTTGGAAAGTTAAAGCTGGTGCATGAAATCTGACCCAATGGGAATAAAATAAAGGAATGCATTCACAGATCTTAAGCAGAAATACATGCCACAGACGCTTGCGTGTGGATAAGGAAGAAGTCAAAATTGCACAATGGGTACTTTACCACGTTCAAGAAGGGCAGTTTTACTGCGATTCTTGGCTTCGTCAAGCAAATCAACCAATCTAACCACTTCAGTGTTGCGAGTCCGAAATCGTTTTCCATCTTCCCCAAGAACAAGGCCGAAACCTACATGAGTAGCTTTTGGGTATAAACTATCATCAGCTGGCAGCCAACCAGCACGCTTAGCAGCCTGAAATGGAAATTGAAGCAGATGTCTTACATTTTCACTCATTGCCATGAAAAATTATTCTTTCATTTTAAAAATTGATTTCAAAAATAATAAAACAAAGTCAAAGAGGACACTGAGGTTGGAAATGGTTAGGATGAAATCGTCCAGACAAATACTCTTTAAATAAAGAACAATGACTTGCTGCCAGCAAAAACAAGTAGAAAGGGTTCTGGTATTAACAATAAGATCAAGGAACTACAAGATACCATGAACATCATTAATTGTAACATACCTTGAAAACCATATCAAAGTGTTGCTGCTGCCCAACATCTGTGACGTATATAATCCATTCAGCCTTCTCTTCATTTATCCGATACCTACATGGTTCAAGTAACAGAGACAACCAAAATGGAATAGGTTCCCCCAGTCAATATATTTCCAATTCTGCTCAGGGATAAAAATGCAGATAGAAGTAGATTTCCAAAATTTATATGAAACATCCAAGATATAAATAATAACTAAAGTTGAAATAGTATTTGCTAATAAAATTTGACCACTCAAGAGTAGCAACTATCAAATTCTCAAAAATATGTCCAAACAACTAAGGACAGTAAACAGACCAAAGTGCTGAAAGATCAGTTGAAGCATAGTTGTAGCCACCGTCACTCTTCACAACAATAAGCGGTATGTTTACATCCTTAAGAAATATCACCCGAGCACCCTCACTATCTTCAATCATTCCTTTTTTATTCAGTTCCTCCAAAACCCCAGGGATATATGGATTATAGAAGCTCTCTCCCTGTGACCAAATACATCATTCAGTACAACATAAAAAAGTCACATTTACTGATGCAGGTAAAAAACCTTTATTTACCTAAAATAAACTCAATATATTACTGGTTCATTGCAATAATTTATGCAGCAACTAATGGCATTATGACAGTTAACTGAAGACTAACTCAGGTCATAAACATTGCTCTGTCAGCTACAATATTAAGGATTTTCACTGGAAATGCTAAAGCTTGTAAACCAATCAACCAAAGAGGAATTCTATTTCATACAAAAACCTTATTTCAATTTTACTTGAGAATATAATTCCAACAGAAAACACCAAAGTTACCAAGCATCTTATGGGCAAGAGAAAAGCTGAGCAGGTACCCAATGCCAATTTGGAAAAAGTTAAAATAAAACTCAAAACTGTCGGTCATAATAGAACAAGAGCAAAGATAGAAGTTAATGGATAAAGAAATAGCAGATCCAGACAGAACTTTAACTGACATCATGAATTGAATAAAAAGCATACCACCTACAAAAATTTCTAACATACCCAATAAATAATAAGCCACGATACACCATAAAATTATCTGTAGCTCTATGATGCCTTGGGGTATTCAATTTGGAGGCAGAAAAGATTAGATATCATTGGTTAACAAAGTAACTAAAAGAGGAACCTAGAATCTTTACCTTTTCCTCCAAGTGAACTCCAAGGCGTTCATAGACTCTGTGGAATTCGGTTCTACTTATTTCACAAATTTGTTTCCATGCGTCGCGATACCTGGTTTCTCCACCCTGAAATAAAAAATTTTACATGCATAAAATTCAAAAGCAGGTTCCACAACATCTCATGAACATAGAACACAGGAAAAATCAAGATACAATTTACCTGAAGCCGGACAACAGCCTGTTGAGCCCTTTGCTTAAATTCGGGATCACTGTCAAATCTCACTTTGGATGCTTTATAGAATGTCTGAACGAAATTCACCAGATAAGATTAATTTTAGAATCACTGATAATAATCCATTTTTCTCGTGAAACAAAATAAGTAAATTTAAATAAATAAAATCATCAACTATATATGTGAGACAGAATAACAAAGATAAAACAAGCAACACTCAATGAGAATATTATCCCTCAAGACCAATAAACATTATCATTTCCATGTTGAAGGGGTAATCTGCAGTAATTGATAAAGAGAAATGTTAATGATTGAACATGACCCAAGCGATTGCCTCACCCTTGACCTTCTTTCTATTTTGAAGTTATCCATGAAAAAAGGTGACAATAGAATTATAAAATTGAGTCCTCAAACATCATATACCTATTTGCCACACCCCATGCAAAGATAACTAATCACTTTTATTTAAGGCCTTTGTCCATGGAAGTTCAATAGCAATTGTGGCAAACTAACTCTTACATAACCTGGGAAAGCATAGGTTCCTTTTACTTCCACACAAAAATTAACAAATTAGAATGATATGCAGGAAAATAAAATAAAATCAAATAAAATCTGAATGAAGAAATACCAACAAAAAACAAAAAACCTACATGAAAACAAATGGTATAAAGTTCAGTTTAATATATTTACTAACCTGAAGATCTCCAATGGCTGCTTCGTTGACATCCTCTGGGTTTGGAAATTTTTCAAAGAGGAATTCAATCAGCATTCCGAACTGCAAAACAAATGTTTAGACTTTGAGCCATTTGGTGATGTAATGTAATATTATTCTAGCAAATATGTCATATGGATATCCCTATAACAAATCAATGTACACTGCTAATTCAGCTAAAAGATGAAATAGTCAAATAGCTCAATATCTAAACTATTTCTACCCCCCCCCCCTCCCTCCCTCTCCTTCTCTCCCTCCCCCTCTGCCAGCACACAGAAGGAGCAGTATCTTAGGTTACTGTAAAATTACACAACAAAGAAGAATAACAGAGATCGCACAAAATACCTTATTTCTCCTAAGCTAACTCTTAAAGTTTATTGATCATGAAGGGTATATCTAGGAAAGCAACTTAAAACAGTCATGGTTCTAAATATAATTACTAATTGGTTACCAAGCCACCAAGTAACTGCTAATGAACCAAAGCTAGTCAAGTTAAATGATTTCCCAGAGCCATTATTAAAATGAGAGGGGAAAAAAAGCTTGATAACATATAGCAAAGATTTAATCACAAATAAACATGCACTAGTTTCAATTTGATGACACAAGAAAACAACAACTTTGCAAATTAAATCTACCTGTGTTCCCCAATCACCAACATGATTTCGTCGAAGAACATCCACATGTGAAAATTCAAGCATACGGGCCAATGTGTCCCCAATAATGGTAGATCTCAGGTGACCAACATGCATTTCCTTTGCAATATTGGGTGAGGAAAAATCAACCACAGCCCTCTTTAGTGGAAGCCTTGGCGCCCATGTATCAATACCATCAATTAACATCCGTTGTAATCTCTGCAGGATAAGTTGTTTCCTGTTAATTACTATATAATTCTTGAATAAGATACCCAAACAAAGTGAAATATTATCTTTCTAGTATAGAAACTTCCAGACCGAAAAACCTCTCCCAGAACCCATGGAAAACAGGGGGGTGTAAGGAGACTCGGGCACAAGATGAATACTTCTTTTAAACTAGAAGGTTGAAAATGCAGTCACCTGTGCTATCCAATTCCTTGACAAGACAACATTCACAAATCCAGGACCAGCTACAGAGCACGACTCTATAATATCAGATGGGGGTAGATTCTTCATGATTGCCTACAAAGATTATCATTTCACTCGAGCAAATCAAGATCTTAATCCAAAATAAATAATTCGTATGAGAATTTTAAAAGAAATACACATTGGCAGAGCATGAAGAAGTATAGGAAATTTCCCTTATCATACCTGCCCAACAGATGGGGGACCCTTAAATTCTGCTTGTTTTCCTTTTATCTTAGACCATATACCCATTGCATTGTTACTACAAAGGAAAAAACTAATTGGTTAGCTTTCTTAGAAAGAAAAAATGTCCTGAAGACATTAATTTACAAGTCTTCTGCTGATATTTACAATGCCAATTACAGCCTCATGGTATATGTTGGCCAACGAGAAAAATTATTTAACTTACCACTGGTAATCACCAAATTTAACCCCAGATTTTGCAGCGCAAGGTTCAACTAATGGCGCTACATCTGGCTCGCTTGGCACAGTTGTCCTCAGAGATACCTCAAACAGCAGCGCCAACTGCCTTTTAACGCTGCCAACATTTTCCGCATCCTGGATCCAATCATAGGAGCATAGTCTTTGATCACTCTCTATTACAAAGAGCATCTTAGGATATTCTGTGATGCTACACTAACCCATTTTCTTATGGTGCATGAATTTTGCCTCTCAAGAAATGTGTTACAAATTAGCAAAGGAAAACAAACCACTTGCTTAAAACAAGTAGGTTTTCTTATTTGATGAAATGAGAATTCAATTAACTTACAACTGCCATAGTTGACAACGATTCTGCTTTAGTTGCTGTTATAGAAAATCTACGCGATGCAAGCTTCAATAAACCTGTCTACACAACAGCAACAACATTCAAACAAAATTGTCTCGTGTTATTGACACAGGACCTAACTATAATATTTTTTATACTAAAAGGAAGCAATCTTATACCATCATGGCAGAAAATATAACTTGTCACATTAAAGACCCTAATAGCAAAATGAAGCACTTCCTAAACCAACCTATAATATAGTGACAGAATTCAAGCTGTACTATAATCATCATAACATTACCTAAAATAACATAATAAAATAATATCCTTGACATCCAAAATATAAAAATGCTGCATTAAAAAAATGTCACAGAAAAATAAAAAAGGTAATTCAAGTATGCAAACCCTTTGGCCCCTCAAAAAGCTTAAAGATACATTTTTTGCACATCACATGACTGAGGAACAAAGAAAAAGACAAAAATTAGTGCTAATAATACAGGATTATGAAAGTGCGGATAAGGTAGAGACTTGGGAGCAAAAAATGTGGAGACCTAATCAGATTCACATTCAGTGTTTCGTGAACTGAAGTAAACTATATCTATATGGGAAGAAGCATAACAATGGAAATGAAGAAAGCAATACAAGAAAAGACATTGAAATAAAGAATTGAAGAGAGAGAAAGAGAAGGGGAGCTGACCAGAGGGAGAAGAAGGAACAGAGAGAGGAGAGAAGCGATGGAGGGAAAGAAGAGGAGATGGAGAAAACGGCGCAACAAAGGTTAAGCACCCTAACATCTTACTTCTTCTTCAGCTTCTATCCCTGCTTCTTTTTTCCTTTTTCCATTTTTTTTTTTTTTTTTTTTGGATGTTAATAACACTAAACGTTTACAATGTACAAGCTACATAGTACAAACACCAATGAGAGGATTATTCAGCGCACTACGTAATCAAAGGGTGCACCAAACACCGTACAATCGAACAATGGATATCAAAGTAGAGTATTAATAGTCTAATTAGTCAAGATATACCCTAGATCCACTTTTTGAAGAGAATGATAAAGGGTAAATAATCAAATTAGTCCTTAAAAGATCGTCTGATCTCCAAATTAATCCTCGAAAGATTAAATTAATTAAAACCAACCTTAAAAGATCTAAAATTAATCACGTTGGTCCTTCCGTCCATTCTGTCACTAACGACCTTAAGTTTTGCTGACATGACACGTTAATTTGACAATCCGAACCACATTTAGCAGTTTCTTCGTCTTCTACCTAAAACTCCACCATGCCGCCGCCCTGTAAGGTGTTCCACGTCGCCGTCAGTCCCTGCATGTTCCTCTACCACGACACTACCGGTCCTTGCCCACAATTCCTCTCTGGCGTGAGTAGGTAGATGTTGCTTCACTAAACACCCTCCACCTAATGTCGCAGAGATCGACGTCGCTACGCCATCCAACTCCTCTCCGTCCTCTTTTTCAGTCACCATCGCTGGCTTCTGGTGGAACGTGGTCTCTTCCTCCACTGCAACTTGCATTGATCTGCTCTGCTTGTGTCGGTTTTCCTCCGTACTCTTTTATGGACACTGCCAAATTGGAACAAAGACCATTCCTAGACCTCCACCTTTTACCGGCTGCTAACGGTGGAAGTTTGTCCACTCTGTAAATGTGTCCGCTCTTCCACCCGCCATCTCCGTTATTCCCTCTTCTCACCAGAATTGCTCCTCAACGGCTCTAGCTCCTCTACTCATTCTACCCATGTTTTTGGAGTTATGTTTAAACTTTCAACAATAAGAGAGAGAGGGGTCAGTTTGGGGTTTGGGTTTGGACGGTTGGGGTATAAAAATAGATACTTATGGGAGCTTATGCGAGGCGCCGATGTAGGTGACGGTAAGAAGAACGACATCGACGAGGAGGTAGCAGTTGTTGGAACCGGCATGGAGGGTGTAAACTCCGGGTAATTAGTAAATAATTAACCAATAAATTAATTATTATTTAAAGAAATTAGAAAATTAAATTTCATAGTTTAGAAAAGTAGAAATAATTAAGGAAAAATTATTATAAAGGACTATTAGGAAAATTTAATTATTAAAAAGGACCTTTAATATTAAAATTATTTAGAATGACTAATTTTATAATATTTAAAATAAAGGACCAAATCTTTTTTGTGAAGAGACAAATATATCTTTAGATTATTTTTTCATTTATTTCTTTTTTTGTAAACATATATTTTTTTTAATTATCTATCATATTCAAATCCTTATTCTTCGTCTATAACTCATAGAGACATTTGTTACTGCCAATCACAAAACGTAAGACTTGGGAGTATACTAATGTCTTACTATTATCATATATAGAGTAGTCAACAATGAACATCAAATAAATCATTAAAAACTTGTGGAATTTGTCTCGAGAGATCTCTTTCTTCAATTATTCAAGGCTTAACCCTTGAATCAAATACAATAATCAGTGCTGATCTAATTGGTCTCTGGCGTGAAATATTTGTATACCTTTGTGATAGACACCCGGCTCAGAAGTAAGTTGATTTTCCAATGCTGCATTTGGTATACCCTTGCAGAAACATTACTATTGAGTAAACCTCTATTACCCCTCAGGACTTGCTTGCTTTCGAGGAATCTATAAACATTAAAATCTAAAAACAAATTTGAAAGAAACATATTACTCAATAGCAATGTTTCTACAAGGATATACCAAATGCAGCATTGGAAAATCAACTTACCTGCTAGGAGTCGGGTGTCTATCACAAATGTATACAAATATTTCACGCCAGACACCAATTATATTAACACCGATTATTGCATTTGATTCAAGGGTTAAGCCTTAAATAATTGAAGAAAGAAATCTCTCGAAACAAATCCCATTAGTATACTCCGAGGTACTACTTTCAGGTCTTACGTTTTGTGATTAACAGTAACAAATGACTCTATGAGTTATAAATGAAGAATAAAGATTTGAGTATGATAGATAATTAGAAAAAAAATATGTTTTAAAAAAAGAAATAAATAAAAAAATAATCTAAGGATATATTTGTCTCTTCACAAAAAAAGATTTAGTCTTTTTTTTTAATATTATAAAATTAGTCATTCTAAATAATTTTAATATTAAAGGTCCTTTTTAATAATTAAATCTTCCTAATGGTCCTTTGTAATAATTTTTTCAATAATTAAAATATAAATTTTAACACTAATTTTAAAGATTTTGTCAAAAAAATGAGCCAACGGACTGTATTAATTGGATCGGACCCAAACCGGACCTAAGGCCCAACATATATAAGCCAAACTTCAGTCATTTTCACCCATTCATTCCATCATTCACGCTGCCATTGAGGAGGAGCAAACCAAAAACCTAACCCCTTTCACTTCAAAAAATCAATCCTCTATAACTTTCAATCCGGAGCTCCGATTAACGAGTTGTCAGCGGCCACGCATTCGTCTCAAAATTTTCTACAAAACTCACCCAACAATTTGGTAAGTAATTTGAGATTTCATGTACAATTCTTCTCATCTTCAATTCGTGATTTTTGGGTTGTGAATGTTGAGGATTTTGGTGTTTTGATGGTTTAGGTAAACTCTAGTGGCGGGTAATCACCAAATTTTGTCCATTTGATTCGTGGATAACGGTAAGAAAACCTTAACCTTTGTGAATTGGTGATTTAGCGAGCTCAATATTGATTATTGTGATATTATATGAATTGTGTATCATGTGGAATTGGAGTTCAATTGGTGGATTGAAACGAAATTTTAGTTGTTGAACTTGTGAAATTGGCATTTGGAAGCTTGAAGCTTGTGGAGGAGAGGCAATTTGAGGTGTTTTTGAGCTTAGAGAGGAATCGGCCAAGGTATGATTTTGGTTTCTCGTAATTAATGTTTAATATCATGTGAAAACTTAGGCTAGTTGACTGTAGGATAAGTTGAATTATATGAATGATTGAGGATTAGTGATTTTGTTAAAAATTCTTAAATGAATTGGTTGGTTTGATTGAGTATGTGTGGTGTATTTATATAATGTGAAGGTGTTAAGCTATTATAAAAATGTGATGATTATTGATATTTGTGATGACTTTAGATGATTATGAGTTATGATGATAATGATATGTTGAAAAATAATGAGTGTGTTGTTTTGATCATGGCTTATCTGGAACAAAATTTATAAAATGGGATGTTGGTATATTGTAAAAGGGATGAAAAGTATAGGAATATGGTTTTTTGAATGCAATTGGTGTTGTTTTGAGGTATAAACCTTGGTTTTGAATTTGAGAATTTGGAAAGGATAGAGGTGTTGTGCTTTTTGGTAAAACATAATTTTTAACCAACTTCGACGAGCCATAATTCGGCTTCCGACTCCCAATTTGAGTAAAACTTTATTTCAAATGAAAATTGAGTCCGTGAAGTTTATTCTGTTCGAAGAACGGATGAAAATCATTTAAAATGAAAAAAGTTATGCGCTGTTGAAGTTTGGTACAAAAATATGATTTTTTCTGCAACTTAGCCATTTTGATGAAAAAGAGAGGCTTGCGTACGTGAGAACCTGCATGTGACGTGGAGAAGCATTGCTGTTTTCATGACCCGTGTACACGGACCAGGGGTCGCATATGCGAGATGCCATTTTTACACTCCCGCGTACGCGGACTTAGTCTCGCGTACACAGAACCCCTGTTTGGCAGAAATGTAATTTTTTTCAAAGTTAGCTAATTCTCTAACTTTACAAACATTTGTAACTACTCTCTAAGGTCCGATACCTAGTTTTAAGTCTAGCAAGAAGAGTGAGCCTATAGGAAAAGTCAAGTGGCACTGAAGGGGGTTACGAAGGATGGAATTACAACTGAGAGAGTGTGGACACACTGATGATGATATGAATGAGAACTGAAATTATGATTGATGATTGAGTTAATGTAGATTGTTTGGGGAAATGCAAAAATATTATGAATGAATGAATGATGAATAAATGAGATTTAAATTGATTGATTGAAGTACTTGGGTAGTAGCAAGGATTGTGGTTCGTCCCGCTTGCTCCGGGTCAGTGATTGAGATACCTGGGTAGTAGCAAAGATTGTGGTTCATCCTGCTTGCTCCAAGTCAGTGATTGTGACATCTGGGTAGTAACAGCAATAGTGGATTATTCCACTTGCTCCAGGTTGAGCTTGTAAATACCTGCATGGGTAGTAGCAGCAGTAGTGGTTACTCCACTTGCTCTGGGTTAAGCGGGTAGTAGCAAGGGGGTTGTGGCTCAAATCCACTTGTTCCGTAATGGGTGTTTCTGTCCAAGGTTAGCTACCAGAACATGTCAGGTTGGCTATATAATCGATAAATGATATCATCAGCCATAGACAGGCATACATCATATGCATTTGTTTGTTTGTTTGAGTTTGCTTATTTGATTGACTATGTCTAATTGCTATATGTTCTACCTGCTGTAACTGCATTCTATCTGCGTTTTTTTGTCTATACTGTGTGTCTTTGCAACTGAGAGATCCCTCATGCTGGCGGAGGTGATGCTGAGCGTTGTTTCACCGGTGTTTCGGAGGGTTGGAAGAGACAGAAGATGAATTATAGCGTTAGAGTTTAATGAGATAGAAAGTGAATTGTAGAGTTAGAGTTAGATTGGGACTTGGATACCCCTAGAGAGTTTACCAAAATTATGGTTTAGTTACAAATGCTGAGACGCATAGAGGTGTTACCCTAGAGAGTTTACCTTTGATTTATATCCTAAGCGTAAAGCTTTGTGTGGTAGGGTGTTACAAATGCTGAGACGCATAGAGGATAAGGAGATTATGTGACTGTCGGGTCGGGTTTTTAGGTTAGGGCTCCAGTTTTATAATGGTTTGGGCCGTCTGTGAGCCTGAATCCTGACAAAAAAAAACTAACGTACCACGTCAGTAAAATTTAACGTCATTAGGGACTAACGTGATTAATTTTAAATCTTTTTAGGACGATTTTGATTAATATAATCTTTTGGAGATTAATTTGGAGATCGGGTGATCTTTTAGCGACCAATTTGACTATTTATTCGAATGATAAAAGAATAAAAATTTGGTTGGATGAGTTTTTAAGAAAATAAAAATTTTTAGAAATTTTTTTAAAAAACTTTTTAAAAAAATAAAAATGATTTGATGTTTAGATATCTCATATAAAAATATTTTTATTTATTAATTATGTTTGAATATAATAATATAAAAATATTCTTTATTTATTATGTTAAAATATTTTTTAAATAAAAAATCTTTAAAAAATATAAATGGTAGCTTTAAAAATTAATTTTTGAAATATTTTTTTATTAATAAAAATTTTTCCAAGTACATTAAAAATAATTAAAAAAATATTTTAAAAAATTAACAACTTAATAACATCTAAACTAAATCAACTTCAAATTATTTCATAAAACCAACAATAACACGAGCTTCGGCAAAATAAAGCAACAATGGTTGCCGATAGAGAAGAAAAGAAGAAGATCGAAGGGGCTAGGGAATTCAAGCTTTAAAGAAAAAATTGGCAAAAACTCTTGTCCTAATTTAATTTTCTCCTCTATTATCTATTTTTAATAAGGGGAGTGCTAGGTAGACAATGACCATCTTGAATAACATGAACAACGGGCCCTAAATATTGGCCATATTAAACTAATAACACAATACACCCATACCCCCTCCCTCCCCCAAATCCTAATTTTAATCATCTTAATTACTAACATCATAATCATTCCACCCACTCCCCCCCTTTTTTGACCTAACAGTAAAAACTTTTCCCTACCCCCAATTGAAACGGCGTTCACAAAGGAGACCCCCTCACAGCCGGCGCTCTGTTTGTACTGCTTGCCGTCGTCCAGCCTGCCTGTCTCCGCAGCAACCATCCTCCGGAGCGCCTCCACTGGGTAGACGAGCAGCGGCAGTCATAGCCTCCC
Source organism: Arachis hypogaea (assembly GCF_003086295.3). Classification (NCBI taxonomy): domain Eukaryota; kingdom Viridiplantae; phylum Streptophyta; class Magnoliopsida; order Fabales; family Fabaceae; genus Arachis; species Arachis hypogaea. Next base: position 18,380,367 of record NC_092052.1, read on the forward strand.
ATCGCCGTCGCGTGGACCTCGCCCAGCCGCAACCTACGTCGTCTTCTAATGGCCAGCTCCCGAGCTTGAAGTCCTGGCGTGTTCGCGTCGCCTGTGGTCTTCCGCCAACAAACACAGAGCAACCGTCGTGTGTGCATGTTCGCCCGCATCGAAGGTAAGTCCACGGCTAGCTGTTCCTTCACGGATTAGATGTTCATAGTATTTTTTTGTTATGGTTGCATTGAATTATTTTGCTGCTTGTGGGCATTACTGAGTCTGTTTGACTTCTGGAAGTGTTTGTTAACATAAGAAAAATGAAAATAACAATGACCAGTTAATATTGTTGAGAAGCCTATTTTTCTCGTCTTATTTTTTAGTGGTTGACTGAATTTTGTCTCCGTGTATTAGTAAGTTAGCAATTGGTGTGAAGCACGTGCTTTAAATTTGTTGCGCTATGAGTTGTTTATTCACTGTATGTCGGATGGTTATTTCTCTACGTGAATGGATGGTTGAAATTTTTCATAAGTGTTTGAAATTTGGTTGAGTTTGGTGACCAATTTTTTTTTTCCATTAACTCACCTAACAGGGTGTCACGTGTGAATAACCGTTCAATTTACTCATTAGGCATTTTTGATTTTGAAGAAAAAGAGTTTACTTGGTATCATATTTGTTTGTTTAAGGAAAAAAGTGCAAGTATAATGTGACAACACTTTTAAGTTTTTTAATCTCGGCTGAAAGTATAATATGCTTTTTCCTCACATATCTACTTGCTATATAAGAAGATGTTGATTCATTTCATTGGATAGGATGTAAAGGAAAGTAGTTTTGCTATTGAGTTTGATTACCTAAAATCTTTGTTTCCATTCTGATGACCATCTTCATCTACCATCGCAATCCTTTTTTTGGTACATTCTAAACATAGCCGCTTTAGATTTTAAAAATAATTAATAAATCAATAAGAATAGTCCTTTTTGGCGCACCAGATCAAAGTCAACAAGGCATTGCATAGAATTTGCAAATTACTTGGTCAAATGCATAACCAACATCACTTAGTTCTTAGTTCTTTCATTAATAATTTTGTGACTATTCTCCCCCAACAGCTCAATGAAACAAATCACCTGTACTTTCTTTCTTTTTTTTCTTTTTTTTATTGTCACTAGTGGTATATTTTGGAAAACTTAATGACTTTAATTATGTAGAATAATATTTTTTAAGTGTGTGATATTTTTAATACATAAGAGGGGACAATTATACTAGATGAATGTTAAAAATTTAGGATTGTGAAATGATCTAAAGCATTTATGAAGTAATTTTTATTATTACTTATTTTGGTTCCTTTCGTCATCAGAAGTTCAATTTTGACTGCTTCCTTTCCAAGAACCTTGTTATACCTGATTTTTGGTTCTTTGCCTGTTTACTCACATTGCGCACAACTGTTGTTGTTCCGCCGTTGATTTCCATTTTTTTTTTGAAATTATAACACCGTTAGTAATATTACATGGTGCATGGATGCTTGGATTAAAGCGAATAGTATAAAATTTGTTGGAGTTTGGTGATTAATATTTTAGAATTCTTTTGTTTATGTATATCTGGTTCATGTGATTGACTTTGAAATTCTATGCATTAGGGATGTTCAATTTTGTAAGAAACCATCAAACCAAAAGGAGAAGGCTTTTTGTAGTGGCTTAACTAGATATGAATTAATTTGGGTGTAAATACTAGGGTAGCATAATTGTTGATGGCAACATATTTATTGGTTACTCCTTCTAGTACCATGTTGTTGTGTGTGTCAAGCTCTTCAGATTGATGGTTGGGTTTACAATTATAGTCATATGATAATGTGTCATTGGTGTCAAGACTTATGATTTAATGTTTCTTGACAGGCAAGAACCAGCTCTGAGTTTCAATTGCTGAATAGCATTAAGATGGGGAAAAAGATAATCTGCGTTTTGTTATTACTTAGTCTTGATTCTATTTTTTTATAACTTGTATTCTGTTTCTTAATAGAAATTAGTAGACACGCGATGTTCTCCATGCTACATCAATGGGATGATTACCCCACTTGGAAGAAATTAAGCCGATGCGAAGCTAGCTGAGATTGACGCAATTGGGTTTGAATTTGTGAAGAAGATTCCTCACTGGGCAGTGAAGCAGAGGATAATGATTCAACTGGCCAAGGCATATGATGTGGAGACAAACACACTTATAGTAGATGTCGGGAACATCCGCATTAACGCTGAGTAGATAGGGAGGGTGTTAGGGATACGCTCCGGTGGTAAACTGTTGCTGTTTCCTTTTGATTTTTTTGTCATATATAGTTCGGTGGGTTTGCTCTTAGCTTTCGTAAAATTTATTCTAGATACTTGTTTGACTCTAAAATGTAGGTGTTGACATTATGAAAATAGACAAAAAGAATCCCACCCACTTGGAAATCAAAGAGCAATTTAAGAAGAAAACAACCACCCAGCTGTGCGACTTTGTTTATGCCTGCCCTATGGACACAAAAGCGGATAGGATGAATTTTAGAAGGCACTTCATATTGGTGATTTTAAAGATGTTCCTATGCCCAACCAGTCAACAAATCATCTCTCCGTGGCACATACCTCTGATTCTGGATGTCTCAGATCCCAGCAAATTCAACTGGGCACATAAGACATTCAAGTGGTTGGGGAAAGCGATAGAAAAATACCAAAATAAGAAGCTTGAAACTTGTGGTGGCTACATGTCCACCCTGATGGCAAGCTTGTTAAATTACTTATTTATCCTACTTGCGGTTATGTTGAACTGATTAACCGTTCAACCTTTCCATCCAGCTGTTATACTTTCAGCGAATGAGGCATGGTCCACTAGAGCGCTATTGAGAACCAGAGCCATGGGTGACTGCATGGACTGCCTCAGAACTTGAAAAAAAGGCAACTAATGTCCTTGATGAGGTACTAAGTTGGACGATTTATTCTCTTTTATATTCTAATTCAATTAAAACAGTTAGAATTTTCCAACGTGGGATTTCGGATGATTACTTTGTAATCTCAGTTGACCTTTCCATATTAGGGTTGCATCGGAAATAGGGCAAAAGTTGGTGAGAAACCCAAATTTCGAACCAGGAAGAAGGGTGCAGAATCCGCATCAAACAAAAAAAGTGGAAAGAGAGAATGCAGGACTAGAGCGGTTCACAAGGTAATGTGTCTGTTGGAATGTAAAGTACGTACAACATTAAAGACATAGGCGGTTAGATCATATGCTAATTTGAAGTGTTTATTTGTAATTGCACAACTGGAGGCATGCTCCTATAACGTTTGGACGTTTTCTAGGTTTAACATTAGTGTAATTGTATGTCGAACTCAATAAAGTTGTTATATGAATTTTTCGCTGAATGTACACAGGAATGCAAGGAGAGATATGTTACTAACCGGGATCGTAAGAAACCAGCACAAACGTTATCAAGGCCATTTGAATAAAAACTTCCTGAAAGCCATACAGCGGCACAATAGGTGAGTTCATCTTTTTGTAGATATAGGTTGGCTTCATGAATTAATACTCTGATTTCATGTAAATGTTGTTGGGGTTGGATGCCGAATATGTTTTTGTGCCGTGTTAGATGTATTGGATGCTCAACTTTAATTGTATTTGGAATGGATATTGACATAGTGATGTATAGGTTCATCTAGGAACCAAAATAGCCTTTTTATGAATTGAATTTTCTATTATGGTTGTTGATTTATATGCGGAGTTTATAACATAATTGTTTCTTTCTAATAACCTGATAACCCGGTCGACATTCCATACCCAAGAAAGTAAGATAGGCACGCGAAGAAAGCTGCCCGTCGTCAGAGAAAAATCCGGTAAAAGCAGCAGTACAGCACGTGTTGCCCTGAGGCGCAAGGAGAGACCTGTAGTTGTTGTCGACTCCGACGATGACGATAACGTGCCAATTGCTCGAAGAAGGCGCCGGCTATTTCAAGACAACTCGAACCCGCCAGGCGAGCAGCTAAATAAGGATGCCAAACCGTTAGATGCGCAGCAAGTGGATCCAGTTACACCTTCTACAGCACTTGTGCAAGTTAGTGAATACGATTTTGACAGGCAAGTTCTATCTGTTAACATCTGTTGTAGATATGAATTGGCCGTATCTTGATTTTCATGTGATTTCAATCCGAGTACTAACTGTGTTATCTAACTTTGTTGCTTTCGATGCAGAGACTTTGACTTGAACTTCGTACAGTGTCCAGAAATGGAGGAAATATTGTTAAAAGTTGAATAGAATAGGCACACCAATCCAATAAATATGGAACCCCTGAAGACCATGTTGTCGAAGAAGTCACGCTGTCAGACCCCGAGTCCTGGAAGGCCTAGCTTTTTGCTTGGCTTGACACAGCTTGAGAAGTCATCGGCCACGCCCCCTATCATAGCAATACATCCAAGTCTTAAAGATGTCAAGTTAGGAGAGGATAAGGAGGACATGGTCCGAGGTTGGATTCTGAACTCTTCCCTCAATAAAGAGGCGTCGTTGGTAACCTACGAATGTAGACCGCATCTTCAGCTGTTGAGAAAGGATCTATGGACATTGAAAGCACGTGGTTCGGTCAACAGCAATGTAAGTGATTAATATCCATGTTCTAGTTTCACTAATTGTGTTCTTGGTACACTTTATATTGTGCTTCTTAATTTTACATCGTAGATCATTCAATGGATGTGTTACACATTCAATGATGCACAGTTCGTGAGATTCAAACGTGATTTCTACTGTGTCTGTCTAGGAATATTTGTATGAATAATATACTTTTTTCGCATCTTAATGTCGACACTTTATAACTGATTGATGCTCTAACAATAGGAAACAGTGATATGACAGTATAACCTCGATTCATTCCATAACGGGCCAGTTCTGGTGTATAAGGGATTGGGTACAAACTTTGGAGAGGATACCAGCTTCTTTAACAAAGTGGACGCAGCCAAAAGAAAATGGGTGAGACATTGTTGTATTTTATATATTGCATGGTATAGCATATTTAGACGAGAACGTATTTATCTGTGTGAATTATTCTGCATACTTTGCTAGGTATTAGTTGAATATGTTGGACAATTTCTCATGTGTTTTTGTCATTGACTTATTGAATAGTATTCATTATAATTGGGACGGCAGTTGTATCTTCTATTTGTTCCCGTGAATGGGGATGATTGTTTCAGTTGTGAAGGGTTTGATCTGCTTGTCATGCATGGTACACCATGCGAGTAATATTTGACCCTGTTGTTATTCATGAATTCTTGTTGCAGTGGTTTATTCCAATGTGTTCAAAAGGATATTGGTGGCTGTATGCGTTTGACGTGGCAAGAAAAAGGGTGTTGGTAATCGATAGTCTTCATGATGAGGCACCCGACGATGCATGAAGGAAACTAGATGCATATGCGGTAAGCTAAAATACCCCCTTAAGCGTTATTTATGAATATATGAGTCACATAAAACATATGCTAAAGATATATTGCTGAGTGGTTTTCAGGGACGGCTAATTGAAGATATGGCTAAAGTGGCCATCCCGACATATGACCAAAGTACGAACAGCCCAAGGTGTGCATATGCCAAAGTCCCCATGCAACCAAATGGGTTAGTAGTACCAAGCAACAAACCCAACAAATGTATCCATTGGGAGTGGCTTTAACATTGATATTTTAGTGATAGCATCATTTTTACTTGATTATGTAGTTGGGATTATAGCATCTATGCCATTAAATTCATGGAGACATGGACTGAAGATTGTAATTTAGATGAATGAAATGACGTAAGTTAACTGGTCAATCTCTTTTTAATTTGTTATTACCATTTCATGTTACTTTGATACATTAAATGACGCGCTGACATTGTAAACACCATACAGGAAATGCTTCTGTCAATGAGACGGGAGTTGATGTTGGATATTGTCATGGGAGCACACAATGAATCAATTGAGCAAGTGCGATCTTTGTTGGAACAAAATGATGAATGTGTATGCCACAACCGTCAAAGAAATAAGAAAAATATGGTTAAATCACCATTCATAGCACCAAGCATAAGGACATTGATGAAAAGAGTGGGAGGATTACCTGTGAGGAAGAACTGGAAAGGGAGAAAGCAATAGACGTACTTAGTTTTCAAACCATACATTCATTTTTTGTCAGATTGCTTTTATGTCTTTGGGGTGGAGTTTTGTTACAATAGACAGGATAAATTTTCATAGCAAATAATATTTATATGGTTTATTAGTTTCTCAAATCCTCTGATTTTCTTGCATGATGTTAACACTGCCTAAACACAGCTAATAAGAGTATCCATCTATATACATGTTGAATCACAACAAATAATACAAATGACCATCCGCTAACCTATTAAATTGAACATCCACCTTATACTACTTGTAGCTAATCACACAAACTATGCTAGGCCTATTAGAAATAACCATCGGAGCACTAATAGAAATAACTATCCGTTAACCTATTGAATCGAACATACATATTATAATACTTGTAACTAATAAAACACAATATGCTAATCCTGTTAGAAATAACCATCCGAGCGCCAATAGAAATAACCATCCTTTAACTTATTGAATCGAACATCCACCTTATACTACGTGTAAATAATCATACACACTATGCTAAGCTTATTAGAAATAACCATTCGGGCACCATAAAAATAACCATTTGTTATTATATATAAATCGAACATCCAGCCCGTGCCACTCGTAATTGATCACACACACAATCCCAATCATATTACAAATAACCATCCAAGAACCAATAGAAATAACCATCCGCTAACATACTGAATCAAACATCCAGGCTATACTACTTGTAACTAGTAACACACAATATCTCAAGCATGTTACAACTAATCGTCTGAATACCAATAAAAATAACCATCCAGACATTACTACTTGTAAGTACTCACACATAATACATCGAGACTGCTTCAAATAACCATCCAGAGACCAGTTAAATTAACCATCCGATAACCTACTGAATAGAACATCAAGGTTATACAGCATGTATTCATTCAAACTTTATTCTACAACCAGTCAAACCACATCAAAAAAATATAAAAATGCCGACCACGTGCACGTAGCAAGAAGCTAAGGCCACAGAATACCAGTTTTCATAATTTTTTTACTATAGATAACCCAAACAAAAAAATAACCATCAAATATACATATTGAGTTATAACACCTAACAAAAGGGACCTCTAATATAACATAATGGATTATGTATCATAAACACTCTAGGTATTGTCGAATGAGTTTAACAGGGACATGAATCTACCAACTCCTTGCTGAGCAATCTGCCGAGCGGGAGCATCCAAATCTATATTTTCCCCAGATTCTACACGATTATCCTGAAAGAAACAAACTCAAACAAAAACAAGTCACTATCGACGTAATCAAACCATGGTTCTGAAAACCGAACCGGACCGGTCGGTTCAACTAGAAAAATCGGGAACCGGTCACCTAACCGGTCCGGGTAAGGTCAAAAACCGGCTGGCAAAAAACTGGTGAAAAAACCGGTCGAACCGGCAATTAACCAGTGAACCGGGAGAACCGTCCGGTTTTTTCACAGTTTATTGGTTTGCATATTAAACTTCAAAACGGCGTCGTTTTGAAGGGAAATAAAAAAGAAAAAGAAAAGGGCTATCAGCTATGCATGAACCCTAATAGCCACCACCCTCAGTATCTCAGTATCTCTCAACTCTCACCCTCTCACCCTCCCACAGCCCCTCATCGCCGTCGCACCTCTCCTCCATTGCCGTCGCGGAGCTCCTCTCCTCCATCGTAGTCGCCCAGCTCGCCACCTCCACCGTCGCACCTCTCCTCCATCGCCGTCGCGGAGCTCCTCTCCTCCATCGCCATCGCCCAGCTCGCCACCTCCAACGTCGTTGCCCAGCTCTCCACCTCCACCATCGTCGCCAGTAATACTCTGCCTTCCACCTCGGTTCATGTATGCGGGCATGTTTCTGTTCATGGTTCTGTTCCTATTTGAGTTCATGTTCCTATTTCTGTTCATGTTCCTATTTCTGTTCCTCTCTATCACAGAAAACATGCTCTTAGATGTTTATCTGGATTACATGATTTTGAGTTGCTGCTTCATGTTTATCTGGATTACATGATTTTGGTTTCTGTTTGATGAATCTTGAATCTGTTTTTGGCTTTCTATTATGATACGTTGAAGGCAGCTGGGGATTATTTTTGCTGCTTCAATTTTGCTGCTTCATGAATCTGAGTTCAATTTTTGCTGCTTCAATTTTTAGTTGCTGTTTCTTCAATTTTGCTGCTTCATGAATCTGAGTTCAATTTTTGCTGCTTCAATTTTGCTGCTTCAATTTTGAGTTGCTGTTTCATGAATTTTGCTGTTTTATTTTTTGTTTAGTTATCAATTTTGATGTTTGAAGTTGTTTGTGAACCTCTAATCTTAAGTAATGGATAATTTATTATGTGAAATATTAAATTTTATTAAGTTATAAATTATTGAATTTTATTAAGTTTAATAATTTTATTTAATATTTAATTAAACCGGTTGAACCCCGGTTGAACCCCGGTCGAACCAGTGAACCATTGAACCAGTGACCTCACCGGTTTATTGACCGGTCCGGTTCTCGCAACCTTGAATCAAACATGTAGTAAAGGTGAAGTTTTAATTTAATTCTGATACATACCTTGCATGAACTCTTCCGCTTTCTCTGCATGGATTTCCTCATCGATTTATCCAACTCATATTTGAGCCTTTTATCTTTTGGATGACCTTTTGTGGTTACCTTTGATGGGCCCTGAATGTCCTCTGTGCCCACCACGGATGAGGTCTATGTGGTGATGCTATTGTGTGCATTAGCAACGGTCTTATTCTGGATCCTGACACGGTAATCTACTAGCTTAGCCCTTGCATCATCCAGAGCAGCATATAACATGTCTGCTTCATCGTCACAATCCACAAATTCCTGCGCAACGTTGTACAAATGTGCAGACAACCCTCTGAATATGTTGTGGCTTTCATCTGAACGTCTAACGTCGTGGCTACTCTTAATGTAGGTGTTCTTGCGCTTTATGTTCTTGCTCCAACAAGGGAGAACATAGCAGGAAGGCACCTCATTCACTTTGTAAGATTAAAGTACTACAAGACAGTGGCAACACAATATACATGAACTCTCGAACGTAACATACCAGATCGTCTCATAGACTATTATTTCCTCTTCCACCTTTACCCAAGCCGAGTCACCCTGTTCGTACACAGCACGAATAGTGCAATCAAACTTCTTGCCAAACTCCGTTTGGACATCCCTAAATATCTCGTTTGTGTACTCTTGTTAAAATCGTCTCTCAATGGCTGATCTAGTTGCACATGGGATTAGACCTCTAGAATCTACAGCATCATCCTCCAGTTCCTTCTGCTCCTTGGTTCCTAGCACATTGTCGAACTCGTGGATGAACTGGACCAAGCTACTCTTGCAATTTAAGAATCCACCAAAGAATGAATCCGTACCCCCACTCCTCTGCTAACTCCTCATGGAAGCCCAAAATTGACCATTAAAAAAGATCAGCACCCACATGTGTCGGTCCTCAAATGGATCTACAAAAAAAACCCACCAAAAATAAAATCATGCATATGGAACATATTCTCAGAACAAAATACAAGAACACTACAGCATCTAAGAACTTACGACACATGATTTTACTTAAAAGACACGAACCTGATAGCCATCTGTTGTGATGTAGGTTGAACTCATTGATGAACTCAGCCCAATGATCCTCGAAATTCTCAACCAACCGAGAGTTCTATATAATGTGATTCAACTCAGCATTCAACTCTCTGAACCTAGCATAACCTCCAAGCTTATTCTATATCTTTTTTGTTATATGCCATATGCACCAACGGTGGCGTGTATTGGGGAGGACCTTCTTAATTACACCAAATATAGACTTGCATTGGTTTGTGATGATGCCCTGCGGTATAGTTCCCATGCATTTCAGCCATTGTGTGAACACCCACTCAAAACTCGGGATCTCCTCGTTGCCTAGCAGAGCACAGCCTAGCAAAAGTAGACTTACCATGGTAGTTCACACTGATGAAAGCGGCGAACGACAATCCATGCCTAAAGGAAGAACAACCACATCTAGAAACATCCAACTAATACAAAATAACAAAATAATTAAATAACGTGAATGTAAATACATTTCACCGGTTCGTGCTATATGTGGTATCAAATGACACCATGTCTCCATAGTATTCATAAGACGCTCTACACCTTGCACCCACCCAAACTGCACTCGTAAACTTATAATCGCCATCCATATTCACTGCGTAAAAGAAGTTCGGATTTAACTCCTTCATTCGCATGAAGTAATTCAGCATCTCCTTGACATCTGCGTTGACATTTGTGGATCGGAGTCTTGATGAAATGTAATTCCTGACGTCCTTCTCTGAGAAGCCCAGGTTTAAAGGCCCATCATTAACCTCAATGACGCACTTTGCATGCATTGTCAACTCCCTATTCTCGTGGTAGTGCACCGCCTTTTTAGTTGAACACGGGTGCGAGTGATTTAGTTCAACCTTCAACAAGACCCAATCTTGCTTTTTCCTGTCAAACTTTGCATATATTCTTGCTCTGCACCCCACAGCTGCAATCTTGTTCTTCCATGTGGGTGCTTTGACACGAGACCTGTGGAAACCCTCCCGATTGCAATGAATAGATTGGTTGATCGGTTGCTTTGTCATCCTGTCAAAATTTGTGGCCGGTATCTTACTTATGAAGCCAACTTTTTTTGCGTAGCTCACATAAAAATCCTGGGCCAGCTTCAAATGCTCAAACCGCATCCCAACTCTTGATATTTTGTCTTGAGCAAGGCAACTATGATCCGGTAACTGCGAATCAGTTCAAAACAGACATCATTCGATGAACACGACGATTAATGCTCAATTCAAACATGCAGTTAACGAAAAAATAACAACAAACTAGAGTCCAAACCACATCAACAAGATCCGTGTCATCACATCCTAACTCAGTAATGTCCGTACATTCTATGGCCTACAATCAAACATACACAAACTAAATAGATACTATAATAAAATATCAACTAAATATATTTTATTAATACTCTATCTAAAAATATCATAATAAAATTTATTACTATACACGAATTAAAAAAAAATCATAACAATGAGACATATACTCATACAAAGTGCCACCTGACTAGTTAGGCTTATATTAATTATTTATATAGAGAATGCATAAGTCCACCACATATAAAATATAACTACACTAACTAAAAGAGAGTCTTCTACTATACTATGAAAAGTCTCATTATTAGCTCCTATAATTTTCTTACATATTTAGCAACATTTGTTAGTGCATGCATGGAATGGGAGCATACGGATGGGGATTCTTAACATTCTAATCACATCCATGGGTAAAATTTTCTCATTTAACACTAAACATATATTGAAAACATTTCAGGGTAACATATTAAAAAGGTAATGTAACAATTTATCAGCTCCAGTAAATAAATTTCCATCTTCATCTTCTTTAGAACTTGAAGTATGGTTCATTGTAACAAGTTATAAAAACCTAACAAGCAAGCAAGCTGTAGCTAGCAAATAGTAACCACTGATCAATACATAGTATTACGACATCCCACCATTCTAAAAATGTAATTCTTTTTAAATAGAAAAAATTGAAACTAATTTTTTTAGGGGAGCATCTAATTATATATTACACTTTCACTAATTACTACATGGACGGACAAGAACACCATCCAAAATTTTGTAAAAGAATATCATTATGGGTTAAGAATGTTGAGCTTATAATAACCATCTAATTTATATGAAAATAAACATACGTCCAAAAGAACCAACATACATTGGTTACCTTGTTAGACTGTTCACCTTCCCCGTCGAACTAATTAAGAAGGTTGTCGATTGAATGCGTGGTAATGTCGTCGATGAAAGAAGCTGGTGCGAGACAAATCGGTTTGACGGAATTAGCCTCCATTGAAATGGCTGTGAGAGGTCACGTACGTATGAAATGGTAGCCGCAACTCTCCCGTGTATTAACGCGGATCAGTCGGAGACAACGAGGCGGTGATGGTGGACGCGGTGGGCTACAGGGCCTGCACAGTGCGTGAACGCGGTGACCTACGAGGGCTGCACGGTGCACGGGTTGTGTGCTGTGGTGAAAAAAATTTTCGTGGCTTGGGGGGTTGGTCGGACGTTGGCGTAAAGGGAGGTGACGTCGGCTATGGGTGCGCGGCGATGGCTGGCTTCGTTGTGGGGAAGGTCCACCGAGAATGAGAGGAAATATGGTGAGAGGAGAGAAAACGTGTAACTATTCAATATTGCAAAATCTGATTTTTTAAAATTTAAAAAATAGTTATTATTATAATTAAATTAATCAAATCATTAATTAAATTTAAGATTAATTTATTTTTTTAACCCCATTATTCATATTGTTCACCAGTATTGTTGTTCATCTATACTTTTTTTTAATAATAATAAAAACTTACTTTTTTCTTCCTCATGTAGCTTTGGAACACAGTGATGTTGACTTGAAATAACTAGTACAAATCTTAACATTTCTTAGTATTCACATATTCAATAGTTAGTTGTGGTTTAACTTTCAATCTTAAATCTGATTTTTAATTTAAATAATATTATTTAATTAAATTTTAATTAAAACACATTTTTATTTTATAAATAAACACATTCGTAATTAAAATTAATTTAAATTTTAAATATTAAATTTTTTTAATTTTCTACTTAGCTCATAAAGTAATTACTTACTTTATCATTTCTTCATTCTTTCGTATGTTTTTCTCTCTACTGTAACATTTTATTTTTTCTCTTCTTTCTGTCGTCCAGAAAAAAGATCCAATTCAAGGATATTACTCTTCTGCAGATAAATTTACTACTTTATACTTAATATTTTTTTTATTATTATTGTTGAGTCTAGTTTAAATTTGGGGCTAATATATGATGACAAACATTATTTGAGTGAAACCCCAAAGTTAGTTTTATATGTATGTTAAGTGATGCAGGCCCAACCAAATGTTGCTTAAGCCCATGCTTGTGTTGCTTCAGCATCTTAGAGTACCACAGCTCCAACATTCAGGCCCATTATTTCTATCACAGCCAAAAGAATGCACTTCATTTGTTCCTTAGTATTTCAAGAAAATTAAACAAGCCCAAAGCTCCTCATCATAACACCGTTCAGTAAATACAAGGCTATGTATCTGCTAAATGAAAAGTGAGGACAGCTGGAACAAAAAGGAAACAATAACAATGCAAGGACATGTGTGGCTCTGGGAAAGCAAGAAGGACATAAGGACATCTCCACTGTCCCAAGGACATCAGCAGAGCAACATTCGGATCATGGGTGGGCAAAACATAAACTTGCAAAGAGCAGAAGCAGCAGGGAAAATGGAGCAAAATGAAAAAAGGAGTGCATGCCAAGGAAGAAAGAAAAACAAAGGACAACAGAGGTGATGGACGGGTTCCTCAACCAGCAGAGTTAGTGGAGCATGGTGAAGAAAGACTGCATGCCTCAAAGACAGCTCTAACAGGTAACGAGGACAAGGAAATGGAAGAGGCAAATTGGAGAAGAAAGCTGAAGATATATAGTCAACCTCATTCCGATATTTGAACACAAAAAAAGAAGAGCAAAAATTCAGAGTATCATCTCAACTACTGAACTGAAATCTTTTGCTTCTACTCAAGCTTAATTTATGATTTTCATTGTTATGGCTATCTTGTGTCATTTTCTATATTGAGAAAAAGGCTAAACATATGAGTTGTAAAAGCCAAGAGAGAAGGTAAAAGTGATACAAAAAGAGCCACTAAATTCATGTGTAATTGTGTTGTTGAACTAAGATTAGTTCCCCTTGCCAAGTTAGGTTAGCACTTGGTGAGTTTGAATCTGTCTAGATTTCCCTTCCAAGTTGGGACAACACTTTAGGGTGCTAAGCTTTGGTGAAGAAAGCTTAGTGGTAGATACTAGATGAATTAGGTTGTAATTCAATAGTATTGGTGATTGTAATCCGTGGATTATAGTGAAAATTCTACCATGATTTGTGGTGGAGACTAGATGTAGGATTCACGGCATTTGAAATCCGAATCAGGATATATGCTGGCCTCTTTCTCTTCTTCCCTTCTCTGTTTTCTCTGAAGCTAAAAATGCAGGAGATTTTTTCGTTGTCTCATGTGCAGAACCCCCCTCCCCTTCTCAAGTTCAAACAGAACCATCAATTATCATTTTAAATCCAAAAATATTTTAGAATATCTATCTAATATCATCCGATTGATTGATTATTAATTATTTGTTAGTTATATTTTTCTCATTTTTAATATTTTCATGTTTTGAAGTACGGAAATAAAATATATGCAAGTGACTTAATCACTTAGTCCAATTTTCTAATTATTTAGTTTGCGAATTTGGTTATGAATGATTAACAATTAAAAAAATTAATGACTATGCAAAAGAAAAAAAAAATTGTTGTGAAAATAAAAATTCACTTTTGTTTCCATAATTGCCTCCACGTATATTGTGAAGATTTTATTTATGCAAGTGCCTATTGGTGTTAGAGATTTTAATATTGATGGGGTAAGATTAAAACTGTACTATAATGTCTATAATTTTTAACAATCTTATTTTTTTATTATTACTAGTTGAATTTTTTCATTACTTATTTGAACATTAACATTTTTAAAATTATTAAAATTATGTTCGTAAAAATTATTTTTTTTTCCAATTATAACCCATCTAAAATTATTAAGTTATACACAATATTTTTAAAACACATCCAAAATCATAAATGTAAAATTTAAATTTAAATATTAAAAATAAAATTAATTTTTTTATATCTTATTCGATAAAAACTCATCTAATATTCTTTATTTTTTTTATTATTAGTTAGATTTTTTTCATGACTTATTTGAACATTAACGCTTTTACAATTACTAAAATATATGTTCGTAAAAATTGATTTTTTTTTTCAATTGTAATACATCTAAAATTATTAAGTTATACACAAAATATTTTTAAAACACATCCAAAATCATAAATCTAAAATTTAAATTTAAACATTAAAAATAAATTAATTTTTTTATATCTTATTCGATAAAAAATAATATAATATTTCTTTTTTTATTATTAGTTAGATTTTTCATTACTTATTTGAAGATTAACACTTTTAAAATTATTAACATGTATGTTTGTAAAAATTATTTTTTTTCAATTATAACATATAAAAAATTATTGAGTTATATACAAAATATTTTTGAAACACATCTAAAATCATAAATCTAAAATTTAAATTTAAACGTTAAAAATAAAATTAATTTTTTATATCTTATTCGATAAAAATGCATCTAATATTTCTTATTTTTTTATTATTAGTTGGATTTTTTTTTATCAAATCTTGGTTCATCGACTACCTTGAGATGTGCCTCAGGTATCCAAAACTCATTTTCTCAACCTCTTAGTATTTGATTGGGTCTTTGTCTTTTAGATACTCCATCATATCGGCAATGGCAGTTGGAGAGCAGGGGTATCAAGTATTTTCTGAAAAATTGACACACTAGTTAATTTATGTTAAATTGTGTATGTCACTTACTAACCCCAAAAATTCTTAGTGTGAAACAAACTACCCTTTTAGGACCTTCTGGTCGGCCTTCTAACTTTTTTTTTTTACTTTATTATCATTAGATTCATCAAGTTTGTCAACGGAAGTTATACTAGCTGCTGATTTTTCTTTCTTTGGACCAGTCAAAGTTTACATTTTTTAATTGGCATTGTGATTTTATATTGTACATTAAATACAAGACAAAAATCTATACTCAAATATACATCTAAAATTATTAAAAAAGATTCCTAGGTATTTCATCAACACATCCAAAAGTCATGTAAAAAAAAAAAAAAATTTAGTGTTCACATCATAGATTAAACATAAAGTTTTGACCGGAAACACTTCTAGAATTGAGGGAAGAATATAAACACATTCCGAATGATATTAATCCACCTTAATTATTTCATCAACACATTTGAAACTCATATATATACGTATGATAAGATTACAAATCCAAATTTATAAAATTACACATTCAAAATTATACGTTTATCCAATCCAAATCACAAATTTTGCACACCAAATAATTGATAGTCAGCAAAAATTATAAAAAAGCCAACAAATTCTCAACACAAGTATAAAAATAAAACAACCAGACAGCATTAAAAGTCACATAATATTCTCCTGCAAACAATAATAAATCTAAATAAATACTCAATTTTGTATAAAACAGTGTCATTCAGTTTTTTATTTTAAAAAAAAGCAAGAATAGCATCATGTTGTTGCTAAATTCAATTCGTTTAGTGACATTATTTCAGCCTAATTTTTTATACTTGAGTAATTAAATAAAAAACCATCAAAATCATTAAAAAATACATAAATAAATTAGATATTTAATGTCAAATAGTAAATACACTCAAAATACACCTAAAATAATAAATAATAAATATAACGCCTTTAAATTTATACAAATACACAAACACATCTACAATTAATTAGTCATGAAAATTAAACCCTTTATATATAACAACTAACAAGCTACTTTTTAGATCTTTGGTGCACTGTATTTCTATTTTCTCTTTCCTGACTCTTATTATATTTGTCTTCCTATGTCTTCCATGATCAATTGCAAAATATAACCCTTCTCTTTGTTATATACTATGCATGTAGATAGCTAGTAGCAGCCAAGTGGCACTTTAATTGATCGATCAAAATTTCGGAGTGAAAACAAACACGTAAAAATGATGAGGATGAAAATGATGAGGAATAATATTACAATAGGATGAAAAATTCCAAAAGCTCTGCATATATATTTCTTATCTAAACATCACTTATAATTGTAATGTTAGTCATAAAAGTTGACAATTTAAAAATTGTAATTTTTTAATTTGTTCTTTTACTTAAATCAGTCTCTGATGTAAATTAAGATATTGTACATAACATATAAAATTAATGTGATTGAATAATTAAACAAATACATATTATTAATTATGAATCTTTTTCTCTTAAACACATCCAAAATACCTGAGGTACACTTCTAGCACAAAAGAATTGGCGACGCTGATGCGGATGAACGCGACGAGGAGTAAGACGAAGTGAAACTGAGGAATGAGCAGCGAAGAGGAAAGCGATGTGGAGGATGAGCGAGCAGTGATGTGGAGGATGAGCGACGTGGACGACGGCAGCGCAGAGGAATGGCAATGCAGACGAACGGCGCTGGGATGACGAGGCGGCGCTGAGGAGTGGCGACAACGAAGAGGAAGGCGGCGACGAGGATGAGCACCGAGGAGGAAGGGGGCACGAAGGAAGAAGCTCACGGACGGCGTGCACCTCTGATTCTAGCTAAGGACAGGGGCGGAGCTACATGGAGAGAAAGGGGGGCAACGGCCCCCTAATTTTAATTTTTTACATGTAAATTATATGTAAATTTCAGTTTAGTCCCCCTTAAAATTTTATTTTAATCTTATTTTATTGTATAAATATTTTTGGCCCCCTCTAATATTTTATCTAGCTCCGCCCCTGATGATGGTGGCTGATTAGAAGCTTTAAGATTTCTTTAGGATTTCTGTAGTATGGGTTAATAATTAAAAGTTTTAAGATTTACTTTTTGAATTTTAAAATTAAAATTTTGAATTTTACTGAATTTGATTTTTGGATGTGTATTTAAATTATAATATATTAGTAATTAAAAATATTAAAACTGAAAAAGAAATTAAAAATTTTAAATATCAGTTTTATTTAGTTTATATTTGAGACGTGTATTTAATTTTAAAAAGACACTAAATCTATTTAGATGTGTTTGTTTTAATTTTTTTAAATTATTACAATAAAAAATTGAATTAAATTTTTGTTTATTATATTTTATATAAATGACTCAAATTTAAAATTTATAATTTAACGTTTAAAATTTATAATTTATAATATGTAATTTAAAATTTAAAATTTAATATTTAAAACCTATAATTTAGATTTTAAAATTTAAAGAGTATTTCAATCTTTAATTCTTTTAGAGTGCATTACCATTCACCATACCTTCATTTATTCCATGCCTCACATATATAATCGGTATAATAATGCTTAACATTTTTTACTATATATAAGTGGTAATCTAACATATACCGTAAAATATAATTTATAGTATAGAAATTAGAGAAAATGACAAATTCGTTCCTAATCTTTTTTTTAGAAGACATTTTTGTTCTTGATGATTGCAAAATACAATGATGTCCCTGACCCTTCAAATTTTTGGATAAATCTATCCCCCCGTTAATCTCAGCCCATTAGCCCCGCCAGAAAGTGCTGAGTTGGCTGCCGTAGCTCTGACGTGGATGTAATGGGGGGACGCATTGGCATGACTTTCTGAAAATGAGACAGATTAGTCCCCAGCCCCCTTAAACGACGCCGTTTCTCCCCCACCCCTCCAAACACATTTTAATTCCCATATGCAATACCCATAACACCCATGCTTTCTACTCTGAATTACTGAAAATCCTAGAAGAGCAACGATCAAAGTTCCCCCCACCCCTGTTTCTCCCTCCAAAAATTGCACTACGTGGAAGAGCAATTGGTCCGTCGTGGAGTTGCTGTGGGAGGCCAACAAGGAGGGTTTCGTTGAGGGCGTAGTTGCTGTCTTCCTTAGAAGGTAAGATCGTGACCCCCTTCGTTTAAGTTTTAGTTATTGTGTGGGAAGAAAGGGTGAATGCAGTGTGTGTGCATGTTGAGAGTGTGGGAAACAGGGGTATAATGTAGTGGTTTGTTTCTTTTGAAAACGTTGTGTGTATGATCAGTAGGGGGGAACTTGTTCGGGCAAAGGGGTTTCGTTCAAAATTTTAGTAACTGTTTATGAACTGAGACGTTGTTGATCATTGGTTAATTTTAGATGGTAGACGTTTTTGTGGTGCCGATTTTTCACCATGGAGGGAAGTTTGTCAGAGGGATTGATGGAGCCCTGGTTTATGAAAATGGGAAGGAAGAGAGGTTCCCTGAGATGGACCTGGACTTTGTGAACTTTGGAGACCTTGTTACGTTGTTCAAGGGTTTGGGATACCAGTCATACAGGGAAGTATACTGGTATGATCCCACAAGTAGCGACATTGAGTCGGGATTGAACAAGCTAACTGGGGATGCTGGGATAAATGCAATGCGAGAAAACATATCGAAGAACCAAAACTCTGCTGAATTTCATATATACTTTGATCATGGAGTAGATGTTCCTGAGGTTGTTGAGGATGCTGGAAGGGATGCTGATGGGGCAGCCGATGTGGAGGTGGATGTGGATGAGATATTAGAGGAACTGAAGACATCCTCTTCATCAGATGATGGGTATGAAAGCACGGAGGATGTGCTGTACAAACCTCCACCAGCTGGAGTGGAGACCTCTAGTTCTGAGAGTGAAAAAGAAGTCAGTTGCAAGAGAAAAAGACTAACACAGGGTAGAAAAAAGATTGTCACCCCCAAGAAGCCAGCTGCAAGGGGGCAAGGGTCAAAGGGAAAGGCTAAGGTTGAACAGAGGAAGGTTCATAAAAGGGCTAGGGTGAATGTTAGGGGAGAAAATAGTTCAAGGGTTAAGGCTGGTGGTCAGGGGGCTACTCGGCCAAATGATGAAGGAGGAGGCAGTGGTAATCCTGGTGTTGAGCCGAACAATGCAGGGGTTGGGGGTTTCTACATTAGTGAGTTGCCATCAGAAATGGAAGAAATCGTATTTGAGTATGAATCCGAGGAGTTGCATACACCCATTTCATCTGATGATGAAGGTAGCAGCAGGAAATTTCCTGAATTTGATGATGACTATGCTCACGGTGAGGGGAGGTTTGAGTTGGGAACCAGATTCGCTACTGTTGAAAGGTTTAAGGAGGTGGTGAAGGATTCCTTCATAGCTGAAGGGAGGGAGCTGAAGTGGATAAAAAATGACAAGGAGAGGGTAAGGGTGGGTTGCAAGGATGAGGAGTGTCCATTCCTGGTTCATTTGTCCTATAACAAAACCCTGCAGTGCTATCAAGTAAAGACATATGTGCAAGAACATACTTGTGCAAGGGATTTAGGGAGCAATGCAGCTGACCAGCATTGGCTGAGCAAGAAGATTGAAAAGAGGATGGCAACCAAACCCCACATGAACACGAAGGAGGCAACTGACTTTCTAAGAGAGGATTTTTCATTATGTCCCCACCCTAAGATGGTGTACAGAGCAGTAGTTGAGGCCAGGGAGAAGATCATGGGCAATGAGAGGGACCAATACAAACGGAGCAGAGACTATTGTGAGCAGATTCTGTTAAGCAATCCAGGTTCGACGGCCAGGTTGGAGCTTATGCCAGTTCCAGAATCACCTCCCGTATTTGATAAGTTATACATCTGCTTGGATGCCTGTAAGAAAGGGCTTAAGGATGGGTGCAGACCTTTGTTGTACCTTGATGGGTGTTTCTTGAAGACCTACTACATGGGCTGGCTTCTAGCAGCAGTTGCCCAAGATGCCAACAATCAGTTCTACGTTGTTGCATATGGAGTTGTTAGGGGTGAGACCAAAGATGCTTGGAAATGGTTCCTGACTAATCTCCAGGAAGACATTGGTGACAGTGCCAGCCATGGGTGGACCTTCATATCAGACCAACAAAAAGTAAGCTTTAATTATGATTAGTCAATTAGTTTAGTTTCAGTTATCTACTGTTTAATTTCAACTAACATTCCTTAATGTCCTTTTTTTGGTGCAGGGTTTACTACCTGCGCTAAAGGAGGTTATGCCACATGCAAAACTCCGCAATTGTGTGATGCACATGTGGAAGAATTTTATCAATCGCTTCAAAGACTTGTACATTAGGGAGGTTGTGTGGGAGTGTGCTAGATGCACAACCATTGCAGAATTCAAGGAATGTATGGATAAGCTGAAGCAAGTTAACCATGGGGCTTGGGAATATCTCAGTAGGTTTCCACCAGAAAGTTGGGTTAAGGCATATTTCTCTCATGCGCCAAAGGTTGATAACCTCACAAATAATATGTGTGAGGTTTTCAATGCAAAAATAGTTACTTACCATACGAAGCCCATCCTCACCATGTATGAAGAAATCAGATGTTATCTGATGAGGAGGATGGTGAATCACAAACGGGTCCTTGATAACCACACTGGAAAGCTAGCACCAGTACAGCAGAAGAGGATGGAGAGGTTACTCAGTCTGAGTACTAAGTGGATGGCCGAATGGGTTGGTGACAACGATCGAAAAAGGTTTGAGGTGAGCCGGAAGGCAAGCAAGGTTGATGTGGATCTAATTAAACATACTTGCTCGTGCAACAAATGGCAACTTACTGGTAACCTTATTCTCTGTGCAGTATGAATGATTGTTAGATTCTTTTGTTATTTTGCACATTTTTTAAACTGTTTCCCTTGTCAACTCAGGCATGCCTTGCATACATGCACTTGCTGCCATTAGGAAGAGACGGGACCAGCCACAAGACTACGTGCACCCTTGGCTGTGTATGGAGTCAATCAGGAGGACTTATGCACATTGCATTCAACCAGTGCCAAGTTCAGAGTTCTGGGCCAGAACTGAATACACACAGCTAGACCCACCAATCATCAAAAGAGGGATTGGGCGCCCAAAGGTGCATAATCGGCAGAAAGACCCTGCAGAGCCAATGATGCAAGGGGGTAAGCTGAAGAAGTCGTTCTCTGTGTCTTGCAGCAAGTGTGGTGAGAAGGGCCATAATTACAAAACTTGCAAAGGAGCACCATCGAACCCAAATTGAAAACCGAAGACCAAAAATCCTAAGAAGAAGAAAGAGAGCACATCCCAAGCACTTGTATGTCTCCCTTTGTCACAGTCTGCTCCACCACCAGAGGTAAAATCATTTGGTTAATAATGGTATATTTGCTTATAAGATCCAGCAACTACTGTGTCCCTAGTGATTGTAGTTCAGACTTTAAAATGTCTTAGTACTTTAAACCTCAGGGATTTGTATGTCTTAGTAGCTGAATCTTGAAGGATTGATTTGTATTAGTATATGAATCCTGAGGGACTTATATGTCCTAACATTAAATTAATATAAATTTACCATTATTATCCAGGATCCTTCACACAGCCAACCACCGAGCTCAACAACACAGCAGCAACAACCTACTGTAACTATTTAACTTTTTGCACTTTATAAGCTGCTTAGTATATGCTCTGAGTACATACTGCTTGATTATGTTGGCATCTTATATGGCAGGTTCTGAGCGGAGCTGGTCCAACTGCGACGACAGTTGCCCCTGCTCTAGCAAGAGTTACAAGATCAACAATTGTATTAGGACCACCTGCGCCAACGGGTTCCAGTGCCAGGCCATCCACCCCAAATTTAAACCAGCCCTTCATGCCCCCAGGAAATGCTCCATCCATGGTCACCAGCACAGCTCGCCCTAAACAGCAAAAGTTCAGACCAAAACAGAAGATTTTCAGGCCACCTGCTCCACTTGCTCAAGCGCCACCACCTTCTAGCACACAGCACCAAGACGCAACTCACCAAGCCCCATCTAGCACACAGGCAGCTGCACAGCCTCAGCAGCTCCCACCCCCACAAGCAGATAAACCAACTGTCTCAGCGTCGAAGGAGTCCAACGAATGAAGCAACTCATGTCTTTTGTTATTTTGTGGCAAATATGTCCTGCGTAAACGTTTTTTTGTTTTACCCAGATATAACTATCTTTTTGTTGGGTATTAGCCAGTTTTTTTGGTTACATGTTTCTGGTTAAGTAAAAACTTGTCACTGGCTAGATGCCATACATGTGCAGACATTACTAGCCAAGTAGTCGTCCTTTTTTTTTATTGTCAGTTACAATGAACAATGTTTGGGTTCAAAGGTTTAATGCCAGTTACTCAGTGTTTAATTACCTGTGTTATTGCCAGCTTTCATTTTCTGCATTACATTGCAATATACAGGGTACAAGATTCATACATTTCTAGAAAGAATATGTTCAAATTTTTCCAAGCAACACGTAACAAAATTTATCATATTCAACCATCACTTAGTTCTTATAACGTAAAATACCAGCAATCAGGACAATTATAATCACATACATACACCATCTAACTGGATTTTTTTTGGATTCTAAAGCTACAATCCTCTTCTCTAAACAAATGATCTTTTTCTCCATGTCATGCTTCCATTCATCCTCTTCAACGTCACCTAATTCCTTCTCTGCCTGGAAACTTGAATCACTCAACCCAAGCCTTCCAATGTGCTCATCTAACCATAAAAAAAACTTGCAATGAGGTTGTCTCACCTGCACATATTCATTCCACAGATATCACCATGAAAACCTGGGTTACCCAAAACCCTAACACTAACAGATTCCCACAGTTATACATACCTTATAAAACGGACATCCGAGAAATAATCTGTTAGGGTTGCTGCTCGTCTTCGACATGAACATGATGGCATGTTCTCCACAGAAGCACTTCGGTGACACCCCATCTTTGCCATCCTTCCCCTTACGACCAGAACCTTCCGCGAATTGCTCTTCTCTTCCTACACCTCCACTCTTTCGAGAGCAACATGATACCCCATCCGATGCCATGCTCCCTTTCTTCGTTCACCATCTTCGCCCTTTCTGTGCAGACGAGGAAATAGGGTTCAAGATTTTGAAGGATTGGGGGTGGGGGAGAAACGGCGTCGTTTAAGGGGGCTGGGGACTAATCTGTCTCATTTTCAGAAAGTCATGCCAACGTGTTCCCCCATTACATCCACGTCAGAGCCACGACAGCCAACTCAGCACTTTCCGGCGGGGCTAACGGGTTGAGATTAACGGGGGGATAGATTTGTCCAAAAATTTGAAGGGTCAGGGACATCATTGTATTTTGCAATCATCAAGGACGAAAATGTCTTCTAAAATAAAGGTCAGGGACGGATTTGTCCTTTTCTCTAGAAATTATTTAAGCCAGTTGTTTCCAGGCCATCTTATTTATTTAGACGATCAAGTATTTATTATCAATGAGAAATAGATGGAACTATTAGAATTTATTATCTTTTATCATCATTTATTTATTAATTTAATTTTTTTAATTTATTTTTTTGAATCAATTAATTTAATAATATATTTTATTTATACTTTTAAGCATTGATTTGATGATCCTCTAACATTCTTGTTATAAAGAAAAAGTATATGGTATCAATATATTATCTGTTAATTTACTGTTAATAATAATTAAATATTATATTTTAAATATATGTATAAAGAGACACATCCTGAAAATACATCTATAAAGACACTTCTATTAGATACGGTCATAAAAAAGACATTTTTATTAAACACATCCACAAAAACACTTTCATTAAATATAATTATGAACAAAAAGTGGCAGAAGTTGATAGAAATACTATTGGTAACGTAGCGAGATTGTGTTATAAATTATAGGAAAAGTATGAGGAACCAATGGAATATTTATACAATGTGTACAATAGAAGTTTAGAGAGTATTAGAGATATAATCATTAGTGTTACCTTTTTCTATCAGTTGAAACTTTTGGGATGAGTGGTATCATGCATGGTATTAGAGCGTTAGATTTGAAAGGTTAAGAGTTCGAGTCTTGGTGAACCCCAAAATTAGTTTAAACTTTTGGGAAGATGTTTATTATCGCTAGTACTCGGATGGTTATAAAATTATTCCATGGAATTGGAACTAAAATAAGATCATTCTTCCTTCTTGCCGTGGTTCCCAAATCTTCAGTCATATCCATGTCTCCATTATTCGGAACTTGCCAATCGAAATAATACAAAAGTTGGGCAACACAAAGTTCAATACTTGAAACAGCGAAATACAAGCCTGGACATATCCTCCTCCCAGCACCAAAAGGTATGAACTCAAAATTGGAACCTTTGTAATCAATGGAACATTCTAGAAATCTTTCCGGACGGAAACTCTCAGCGTCGTCTTCTTCGCCACCCCAATACTTAGGATCTCTTCCGATGGCCCAAGCATTCACTATCACTTTGCTTCCTGCGGATATTGTGTACCCGTTGATCTCACAGGTCTCTCTACATTCTCTTGGTAGGAGTAGAGGTAACGGAGGGTGTAATCTCAGTGTCTCTTTGATAACCGCTTTAAGATAAGTTAATTCTTCAAGAGAACTACTACTACTCCATGATTCTTTGATGCCAATAGCTTTTCTAACTTCTTCTTGAGCTCTTGCCATTGCTTTTGGATTCTTCACTAACTCCGAAATTGCCCACTCTATCACTGCAGGTGATGTTTCAACTCCGGCACCAAACATATCCTGAGTCATGTAATATAACTAGTTGTTAAAGTCTTAGAGTAATGGTGTATATGCACTATTTTTATCTACATCGTTTATTTTTTTTTTAAATTATATAAATATAAAAAATGTATGAAAACATAAAAATAAGTTTTATACAAAAATGTAAAAAAATACAAAAACAAAAAAATACTAGAAAGGATTAATAAAATTTATTATTTTTGTCCAACAGTTAAACAATAATATCTTTAAAAGTGTGGACTGAAAATATGTTGTTAGATTGTTATATTAAAAAAATTAAATTAATGAGTGAAAATACTCAAAAAAAAAAATTTAAATAAAAAATCTTGGAAGCCTAATTAGGCATCCAATATTGTGGCCAACATTCAAAGAAAAAGAGAGCCACTCAAATAAAGATATTAAAAACGTATTTTTTTAAAAATATTTTTTATTAATTAAAATTTAATACATATAATCGATTAAAATGTGTTATTTTTGTTAAAATTAGATCAGACAAATTGATTTGGCCAAAAATTCAATAAACCAAACTTTGAACCAATCTAAATTAATATTATTTTTTATAGAGACAATAACCCTATTATAAAAAATGATTAAAATATTCTTTATATATATATATATATATATATATATATATATTTAATTTTAAAAATCCTAAATCCTAACCCTATAACGATACAGAGAAAAAAGAAAAGGATTAGAATTTAGAGTTCTCAATATATATATATATATATATATATATATATATATATATATATATATATATATATATATATAAATATAATAAGAGTATTTTAGTCATTTTTATAATAGGGATATTATAATTATTTTTTATAAAAAAATATTAATTTAGACCGGTTCAAGATATAGTTTACCGATTTTTTGGCAAATCAATTTATCTGATCTAATTTTGATAAAAATAACATGATTTAATCAGTTATATGTATTGAATTTTAATTACTTAAAAACATCTTTAAAAAAAGACGTTTTAAACGTTTTTATCTGAGTGACTCCAAAAAAAAATCTAAAACTCTTAAAAATAAAAATATTCAAAATTTAATTAAAAAAATTTAAAATTCAAACTCAATAAAAAATTATTTTTAACATATTTTATATTATAGTTATTTAACAATTTACTATAATATTAGTTTAAATTAGCTATTATAGTATTAATTCTCTAACGCTGCGTATGGTTTTAGAAATAGGACACTGAGACATAAACACAAAATTGTGTTTAACAGATGAGATATGGACAGAGACAATGTGTCCAAAAATATTGAATTAGTGTATTTTGTGTTCATTCTGACAGAAATGATACGAAGACACTAACAAGAAATACAACTTATTTTTTATTTTTTCTTTCATTATTCTTATTAATTTTTCATAATTACATTTATTATTATATTTTTTGTCTCAAAATTTTTTAATAAAAAAATGAGAATAAATTGAATTTTCATAATTCATTCTAATTTATCACCAAATAGAATACAAAAACACAGAATTTTGTATCTCTATCCTTTGTGTCTTGTTCTCAATATCTTATTTTATAACAGAAAGAAATGCAGCCTAACATTACACTTATATTAAAAATAGTGAAATATCATTTTTGGTTCTTATATATTCATGCACGAATGTCATAAATACTACGATGGAGATGATGAGTCACAAATCCTAACATCTAAAGGTGACAAATGGAGAAGTTCGCTCCACCCCGCTAAAAGCCTGCCATCTGACTAAATGGTGGACTAAATTCGTTAAATTTTTTTTAACTATTAAATATTAAACAATATATATAATTTCACAACCATTTCAATAAATTTATAATTTTTAAAAATATAAAAAAAATTATAATTTTTAAATTCACAACTATTAAAGTCTTTATAATTATAAATATGTAATAAACATAATTATAAACCAAATTTTTTGAAATAAAATATAAAACTAACATTGTCCAAAACAAAACAAACATTATCCAAAACATATAATTAAACATCTTCAAGTTTATAATCAATCAAACATAAAACATAATCCAAAATATAACTTAGAACATCTTCAATTATCTTTTCATCCTCTTGTAGATCAGTAACATCATAGAAATTTGTAAAAAATTGGTCCTAACAACAAAAAAAAAAACGCCAAATCTGGCGGTAAAGCTTGTCCCGCTCCACCAAAACCCACAAATTAGGTAGTGTGGGCTAGGCGGGCTTTTTAAGTTTGGCGGTCTCAAATTTCCAGCTCAACCTGCTTTTTTGACAGGTTATGCTGGCCGGCGCGGCAGGTTTCGACCCATTTGTCACCCCTACTAACATCCAATAAAAAGAAATAAAATGAAAATAGTTCTATTAGAGAACCAATTATGGATGAAACCAACTTTAGCTAATTAGTTAAAAAATATGTCTGTTATATAAAAAAAGAAAAAGTCTAGGGCCAACAACTTTTTCAAATTCTGACCAGTATGTAACTAGCAAGGAAAAGTGAGCCATTCGATGAAATCTTACACCAATTTTAAACCATTAAAATTATCATTTATGGCTATTTGATGGCTACAAATCACAAAAGTTGCTCCCCCTAGCATTTCTCATAAAAAATATTATATTATCCTAATTTTTTGAACTTTAAAATAAAAAATAAAAAATAGTATACTTAATTGGCTTATAGTATAGTTAGTTTGCTAGACTTTTGGAAATGAAAAATCATAAAAGAAAAAAATATATATACTTACAAAAATAATAGCTTTGACATTGTTCATTGTCAAAGGAGACTCAAAGGCAAAGGCGCCAGGATCTTCAACAAGATTTAGGAGAATAGAAAGAAGATCTTCTACTTTAGATTCATCACTACCACCATTTCTCTTATTTCTTACTTTATCCCTGATGATGTTTTCAATAATCATATCAAATTCTTTATGTAATTTTTCCGCTTCATACTGAACTCCACTTATGAGATGGAGCCATGTGTAAGATGGAAAAAGATCAAATATAACGAATAAACGTTCGGCAATCTTCCCAAGATTTTTCATCAATAAAATGAACTCTTGTTCGTCCTTGCACTTTTCGCCAAAAGTTGCCCTAGAAGTGATTGCACTTGTCATGGACACAGCTTTCTTACTAAGATTAACACAAGATCCAGTGAATTAGCAAAAGCCCATGTTATCAAATTCATTACCTCTTCTTCTCTTATTGATTTGAATGAACGGACACGTTTATGACTAAGAAGTTCCATTGAGGATATTTTTCTTAGTTGTTTCCAATAGTTGCCGTATCGCGCCGTGGCTATGTCTGTAGAACCATAGCACAAGATATCTGCACCAAATTGTCTAGGCCGTTCGGCGAAGATAGCATCGTAGGTTTTAAATAATTGTTTGGCAATTTCTGGAGAAGAAACCACCATGATTGATGCTTCGCCGAGCTTAAGGTGCATGAGAGGACCATGCTTTCGTGCTAAGTCTCTCATGCGATGATGGGTTAAAGATCTTCCAAAGAAATGGTGTATGCTACCGATTAGAGGTAGTGTCCATGGCCCGGGAGGAGGGCTTGGTGTTGTTTTCTTCGCTACCAATTTGAAAACTTGTGATATGAAAAGGATGAAGCTTATTATTAATGAAAATAAAATAAAGAAGGGTAAAGAAGAGATTAAGGATGAGGAGTGATGATGTTCCATGAGGAAATTAAATGTGTTGAGAAAGAGAGTTAGTGCTTCTATATTTATAGAGTACGAAACGGATGCATGAATAAATATGATTTGTAAAAGGAATTATAATGCTTTTTTTTATTAAGAGTTCCATTTTAATGCTATACAGTTGTGTAATAATTACAACCAACCTTATTTTTATATCCTTAATACTATCAATATAAAAAGTAGTTATTTTTGTTAATATGATGTAATTAAATTTACATATAAAACGATTTTAAATTGAGAGTATATCAAAATTAAATTCTTTTATTAAATAAAATAAAGTAAAATACTAAAATGGATCATAAAAAATTATAACGCTGAAAAATATAACCATAAAAAAAATTAAAATTAATTTATAACTATAAAAAATGAAATTTCATAAACAGAATTATCAAAATTTTAAAAATTTATCAAAAATTTTTAAATTATCTTTCTACTCTAACCTAATCATTTTCAAATTCTAATCTCACCTCATTTTCATTCTCTAACCCTAAAACAGGGAGATGTTCGTTTGGCTCGCTACACTGGCTTTGCAACTCACTCGTCGATCTCCCTGCTCCCAAAAATTCATTGGAATTGGAAGCACATGCCATATCAATATTAACCTCTTCCTTTCCCTGTTCGTTTCAGGGTTATTTACCCTTTTAAATTTTGTGTGCTTGTTCTTGGCATAACACTTACAAAACACAAACGAAACAACTGTAACGAAAAACATAGTAATAATGGCTATATCTATAATTCAACCAGACGAAAGCAAAATACCACTCAAAGAAACGTTCTTCAACTCAACATTGTGGTCAGCGCAATGGGTACAAAGTCGGTTAATTGGTTATTGCGAAGCTGCAAATCGAACAAATCAGTGTAGTTATTGACAAATTCAGAATGAAATTCGTAAAATGATTCTTCTGAAACCGCACCTGCTTCAAGTGCGTCATTAACGCAAATACATCAGCGGTGTCGGTAAATCCAATGCTATCGTTCTGGTGGCTGAGGGAGAAGACCTTTACGGAGCGGCGGAAGCGGGTGAGTTTGAGGGAGAGGGAGGGGAAGGTGGTGGTGGAGAGGGAGAGAGAGAGGGAGAGGATAGGTTTTAGGTGGGTGAGGAAGGATCTTAAACTGCGTTTGTTTTATAGAATAGGACAAGATAAGATACTAAAGATACAAAATTTGTGTGCTTTTATATCCTATTTGATGATTAATTAGAACAAATTATGAAAATATAATTTATTTTTATTTTTTTTATTCAAAAAATCTGAGACGAAAAATATAATAATAAAAAATCGGTCCTGTTATATTACCAACAGCATTTCTACCAATTTCTGCCAATTCTTATTTATAACTGTGTTTAATGGAAGTGTCTTCATGGATGTCTCTAATAAAAATATTTTTTTTATGGATGTGCTTAATAAAAATGCCTTTATAAATATATTTTTTAAATGTGCCTCTTTATATATGTGTTTAAAACATAATAATTAATTATTGTTGGTAATAAGTTGGCAGATAATATGTTGGTACCCTATACTTTTTCATAAAAAATATAATTATAAAAAATTAACAAAAATAATAAAAGAAAAAATAAAATATAAATTGTGTTTCTTGTTAATATCTCTGTGTCCTTGTCAGAATGGATACAAAATACACTAATTTAGTGTTTCTAAATATATTGTCTCTATCTCAGTGTCTTGTCTCGGTAAGGTAATGTTTGGTTAGTGGGTGTGTCTACACTATTCAGTGTACCTCTAATAAGTTGAGACACAAAATTAATATTGAGACACGAATTATTTTGACAATTTTATCCTCCATTATTTTCCTCTCCATTTCAACTTCTGTCTCTTCTCTCTTCATGGCCAACCAAACAGAATCTCTTTTTCCCTTCCTTCTTCTCCCCATTTGAACTTCTGTTTCTTCTCTCTTCATGGCCAACCAACATCCTCTTAGCTACTGTCTCACTTCCTCCTCATACTCTCTAGATTGGATCTCTGTCTTCGTCCTTCTTCCAAATTTCCAGATCTGCAACTTATGTCTCTGTTATGTCGTAAGGGAGTCTCTATCATTGATCCATCGTGCCTCCATCTTCA
Source organism: Arachis hypogaea (assembly GCF_003086295.3). NCBI lineage: Eukaryota > Viridiplantae > Streptophyta > Magnoliopsida > Fabales > Fabaceae > Arachis > Arachis hypogaea. The sequence goes on from NC_092052.1 coordinate 18,411,405, forward strand.
TCTCTATTCATCTTTCTATATATTGGCCCCTTTCTGTATTTTTTTCTTAAAATAAAGTTTTATTTTTTTTGTTTTTTATTATTAATCTATGCTATTTTTTTAAAAAAATTATAGTCTGAATACTATGAACAATTTTTTTTGTTGGAATATCTCACCTTTCAATTAATTTTTTAATTTGATATTCCATTGTTTCATAGTCGCTTCAACAACTTAAAATTGACCCAAGAAATTTAAAATGAAAATCATGCCAATTAATTATTTGTTGTTTAATTAGGAAGATATGATTAAATTTGTTGTTAAAATTACTAGAATTTTTGTTATCTATATTTTTTTTATGAATAGAGATGGAAAAAAGAATTAGTGTAGCTGTTGAAAAAATATAGATAGTGATAATAGTGGTAAAGGTAGATGATGAGGGTATTATTGACTTTTTAAAGTTTAATGTGTTTTATGTATGTTCTTTGCCAAACATAAAATATGTACACATATATTGTGTGTCTATGTCTATATAATTCATGTTTCTATGTCCATATCTTATGCTATATACTAAACAAATGGAGCCTAAACAGATGCAGGTTTGGATTGAAGGGAGTGAGGTTTTAATAGTAGTGTAAAAGTGACGTCATTATTTTTAAAGATGATGTGAAATTAGAATTTGAGAGTGATTAAGTTAAAGTAGAGTAATAATTTAAGAATTTTTGATAGATTTTTAAAGTTTAGATAATTATATCTGTAAAATTTCATTTTTTATGATTATAAGTTAATTTTAATTTTTTTATGATCAGATTTGTTAGCATTATAATTTTTTATGGTCAATTTTAATACTTTATTCAATAAAATAATATTTTATGTATTTATTATTTCATACATAATGTTAACATATATTATTTTACTATATGTTGTGCACTTTAATTTATTTTATGGAATAGAATGAATACAAATGATAAAATCTTTTAGAATAAATTAAAGGTTAATTTATTATACGAAAATTTTACATGTATTAGCAAGCTAGTTTTTGCTGGCAAACTATTTATTTGAATTAAATATTTTCAACTGAAGAAATAAACTCACAATAACATCTTAGAAACTTGAAAACTTCATTAACTACTAACAAATAATGATAATTAAAAAAACTTTAGATCATGCATCCATGAGACTTGCATGACAATAATAATAATAAGAAGAGTTCTATGGTGTCGATGGAAAAAAAATCTACACCTGTAGATATAATATTATGTGGCAAGCTTCTTAAACGAACATGTTTTGGTTGGCCATAATCACAAATTCAGCTGATAGAACATTAGATAAAGGAAAAGCAGCGATTTTGCAATTGTACTGCTGTAGAAAAATTAATAAGTGTAATTAAATGCTAATTATTTTTGGGCTGTTGGGACTATTGGACAAGTTTTATTTTTTTTCTGTGTATGTGGTCATGAGTGGATTTTAGGTTTGGGTCACAATTTTTTATGCAAGTGTTGAGAAAAAAAATTTTTTGTGGGTAAAAATTAGTCAAAGATAGTATTAAAAAGAAAATGGGCTAAAAATTTTTTGGACTTATTCGGGTTAATCGATTTTTTAATTTTCAAGGAATGTGGCTAAGCTTCTGTAACTGTTGTTTTGTTATGGTGTTCTCATAAGATGGAAGGAATTGTATATTGTTAAATGGAAAAAGAAAACAAAAGGATGTAGTGCATTGTTTTGATATTTAACCTAAAAAATTAAATAAATAAATAAAGAAATATGTGACGTATGTTACTAATAAGAGAGTAAAATCATATTTAAGACAAAAAAATAATATTTTTATAATTTTTTGAATGTTATTCTTTATTAGTGTGTTGTTAGTAATTATTTATATAGCATAAATTTGCATAGTTTCAGTGAACTATAAAAATAAAGAATTTCTTTTAAACATTACGTATCTCATATTAATAATGTAAATGAAATCGTTATGAGTACATAATTTATTATAATATTTATGAAAGGCGTTCAAAAAAAATAAATACAGATATTTAACACTTTTTTTCGTTTATATTTTTATTCATCCGAATAAAGATATGAGTTTGTAATTTTTTTTCTTATTGTTCTTATTTTTATTAATGTTTTTAATATTAACAGTTACTATGTTATTGTGAACAGCAGTGGACACTCACATGAGATATGAGTGCAAGTCGTATGGGAATGTATCTTACACGTATATAAAATGGGTTTATAATGAGTTAGGATCAGATTTGAGAGAAGTTTAGCCACATTCCTTTTTAATGCTATCTTTGACTAATTTTTATCTACAAAAATTTTTTTTCTGCACACTTACATAAAAAATTGTGACCCAAACTCAAAACCCACTCATAACCACATACATAAAAAAAAAAATAAAACTTACCCAATAGTTCCCAACAGCCCAAAAATAATTAACATCTAATTACACTAATTAACTTTTTTATAATATGTAGTATAACTGCAAAATTATTGTTTCTTCTTTACCTAGTATTTTATCAGCTGAATTTATGACTATAACCAACTAAAATATATTCATCTAAAAAATTTACCACATAATATTTGTATTTTATCAGCTGAATTTATGACTATAACCAACTAAAATATATTCATCTAAAAAATTTACCACATAATATTTACAGGTGTGGATTTTTTTTTTTCATCCACACCATAAAACTTTCCTAATAATAAACCACATGGGTAGTGCTCTTTATTTATATGTCTCGTATAGTTGGATGCTTGGGTTGACTTAGAAGTTAGAATACGATACCATATGTTTCATGTTTCTTCAATATAAAATACCTACACTTTGCGTGTGTGTATATATATTATAGGTTCCTTGTGATCCCATATATATTCATGGGATATGATGCCTTCAATAGCGGTTAAAACTTAAAGTCTATGCTTTGACAAAATCAATTATTAAAATCATATTAATTTAGATTTATCTGAATTTTATTTTTTGCAAATCGTATAGATTAAATTAAATTTTGAATTTATTTTTTAAAATTAATCTAATCCAATTTAAATCGCATAATATGTTATAATATTATTATTTTATTATATTTACAATTTTATTTATAATATATTCAATCTGTTATACATTTTATATTATTTATATATTATTATTATTTAATAAATATTTTATATTTAAAATAATTTTTATTTATTTATTTTAATTAAACTATACTTTTATTTTTATTGTTATGTTATTCTTGATTTTTTAAGATATTGAGATTTATTATGTTATTATTGGTTATTTAAAATTTGATATTAAAACTTGTCATGCATATTTAATTTTTTTAATTTACAAACGTAAATCCAATTCAATCCAAACCGCTTAAAATTGGATCGGATTGGATTAGATTTTTTTTAAAATATCTAATCTAAACTGTACTGCAAGTAGAATTTATTTTTAGATCAAATGAATTTTTTTTTATTTAAAACCAATCCAAATCGCACTCCCTATTGACTTGCAATAACTAGTGAAATAAATAGGCACTACGTGCAACAAATATGATCTTAAACAACAGCCAAAAACTATTGCTATAGATCAAAAAACCATTTTCAAAACTTTAAGCAACATTTTAGTAACAATTTTTGAATTGTTCTATATGCGGTCATTATCAATAATAATAGCTAGACAACGATTTTTTATCTAAGACGATGACAATAAAAACAAAACGTTGCCCTTATTTTTCTAATAAACAACTATTTCACAGCAATTTTTAAAAAAGGTTTTTAGCGAGTTTCTATAATTATACAACAGTTTAGAATCATAATTAGATAGATAACAGTTTTACACTATTGCAATTCTATTACTAATTTAGTCTTTGTGTTACGATTTTTGACAACAATTTTTTATAGTTATATTTTTTTTATTCCCAATGATTTTTTCACGTTGGATTGAAATTAATATTTCAACTAATTTTTTTAATTTAGTATCAATAAATAACCTTAACTATTTGAATTAAATTATTAATAAAAACTCATTCTAAGGTTGATTAGAGTAGTACTAATAACGGAGATGACCGAAAATTTTTTTGCTTAACAGCACCCATGCAATATATGAAAAAGATTAAGGATTTAAAATATAAAATAATTTATTATATAATTTTTTAATTAGTGGAAATATATATATATATTGCTCTCAACTAAATTTGCATAATGTTTAATTTTTAATTCTTACTTCATTTAAATTATTTAATATTGTAGTTTTTAACTTTGTACATACAAAATTACAAAATATATAATGCAGCCTTCTAACTTCTAAACCCATTATTTCAACCTTTTTCTTTTCAAAATTAGGAGTGAGACTCGAATCTGAAATTTTTAGGGTTGTGTTTGTTTCTGAGAACATGACAGGATAAGACACTGAGAACATGATAGGACAAGATACTATAGACAGACAAAATTTTGTGTTCTTATATTCTGTTTGGTAATAAAGTAGAACAAATTATGAAAATCCAATTTATTCTCTTTTTTTTTCATTCAAAAAATTTGAGATGAAAAATATAATAATAAAAAATATAATTATGAAAAATTAACAAAATAATGAAAGAAAAAATAAAAAATAAGTTGTGTCTCTTGTTAGTGTTTCTGTGTCCTTCCTGTCAGGATGGACACAAAATACACTAATTCAATGTCTCTGGACACATTGTTTCTGTCCATGTCTCTCCTGTCAAATACGATTTTGTGTTTTTGTGTCCCTGTCTTAGTGTCCTGTCTCTGTAAACAAACGCAGCCTAGGTGAGGATAGAGAGACTATACCATTTGAACTATGGACCTGTTTGGGAAGTTTCAAAAGTAACTTTTTTAAACTTTTCACTTATAAAAAGTAATAGTATTAATGTCTGATGCAATTTTTAAAACCAAATTGCAGTTTTCTAAGAAGTTATTTAAGAGTTTATAAAGAAGTTAAAAAAAATGACTTCTCTTATAATACTACTACTTTTTATCATATTTCTATAAAATAAGCACTTTTAGAACTAAAAATCCAAACACAAAATAATTTATTTATAAGCTATTTTTAATATAGTCATTTATTGTTTAAACTATTTTTTCAAAAGAAGCTGTTTACTCAAAACGGGCCACATAGCTCGTTGGCTTATTTCAACTTTTGTTATTTGTCTTCCCACATATAAATTATATAAACAGATGAAATTCAAATTTGGAGCAGATTTTATTTTATTTACAAGGAAATTATTATTGTTTATTTGAAATTCAGCAAAATCTGTATATTTTTTCGTACCATCGCAATTTCTATATATACTTGGTTACTTTTATATTAGAAAAGATCCAAAATTCCAACACTTATAAGATGGTTAACCAAGTCAACTAAGATCATGTTGAATGATCATCAATTGAACAATTTTGCGTATCGAAATCATGTTATATACCATGTTAGAAAATAAATTTGATTAAAAAAGGTGACATTAGTCCTCTTTTCCTCTGTGAATGTCAACTATATACCTATTTAAACTTTGGCCAAATGTGTGTGTGGAGAATGAATCAACCACATGCTTTCTAGCTTCTCTACCCATTCTTTCAGCCTCTTTGGGATCTTTTATGAATTTGGCCATTGCAGAAGAAAACTCTTCTGGTATAGGATCACAAAGGAATCCTGTTTCATCATTCTTCACACTCTCCAATGGTCCACCACTATTGCATGCAATAACAGGTTTGTATGCTGCCATCGCCTCCACCGGAACAATGCCAAAATGCTCATCCTGCATCAAAGTATATTACGTATGACCAACTTTTCTTCATCCAACTTCATGAAAAAGAGTTCTTTGGTGCTCCTCAAGTAAATGAGCTTTGATCCATACACTACTTGCCACATCAGTGAATACCGGTGGCTAGGTGGACAACCACGATTTTAAATTGCAGTTGTAGTCTTTCCACAACTGCACCACCCTGCAATTGCAACCACAAACACCAACTGGCACAATGTGCATTGCATCATAATCGACAAAATAACTGCAATTGCAACAACCACAACTGCAATTTAAAACCTTGGCAATAAGGGTGACACACATTCACTAATGTGGCAAATAATGTATAGATCAAAGGAAGAAAATTTTTGGCTCAAGAAAACACCTAAATTTTTCTTTTACAATGTTTCCCAAACCTTTGGAGTGTAAATAACACACAGGCATTCCGAGAGTAGGGCATTCCTTTCAGTGGTAGAGCAAGAGGTGATGAATCTTATTCTATTAGAGACACCTTCTCTTTCAGCTAAAGCCTTAAGCTCTTCTAAGTATTCCACATTCTCCTTCAACCGTATGTCAAAGCCACCTGGAACAATTTATGACAACTGATTTTGCATTCTCATATTGCATCTAAACATGTGCTCCAACATGAAATGCATGAAATAATTATGATATGGACGGTTCAGACTTAGGACTATTGTACAATACTAGTAAGAAAAGTTTCTATTTTATGCACCTCTGGGCTATTTTCTTAGCGTGGTCTATCTTATCCTACTAGGTAGGTCGGCTACATGGATGAAGTCATGAAGCGCAGTGCTGCATAATTTTTACCCAGTTGATATTTTTTCTCTCAGCTAGATACCTGGATTAGTATCTCAAGTTTGAGTTTGAGTTACATTATTGTTACACAAACATAAGAACAGAGTAACAAGAAATGATTTAATTATATCATTAACATGTAATAAATTAATTTTCACAAGATTTGCTCATTCCTCATATTTCCAGCTCAAGATTTGAATGAATCCACTTCTTTGACTGTGTGATATTAGAAAAAAAAAATTTGTGCCATTCATTTCTAAAATACCAGGTCAAAATTATGAAAATAAATTAAGTTTCATTTTTTTTTTTTGCTGTCTATTCACTATCCAAGAGAAAAGTATATGACCTAATAGTGCATAACAATATGAAGCAACAAATCTTTAACAATACATATTAATTTCTTCTCTTAAACAATATTTAAGAACTTACAATACCTACTACTAACCAACTCATTATAAATAAAAGGTCAACAATGATGCCAGACAATATGTTGATGCCGTTTCTACATCAATTATGAAATGAATGAATTGAAACCCTATGACAAATGCTACCTAATACAGGTGATTGAGAAATTGATGCCCCATAATTTACAAAACATGATACAACTCCAAACACCATTGTGCAGAACAATAATCTCTTTACTCACAGAAACAAACTCAACACATAAGCTAACCAGCATAGAGATAAAATAATTCTAGAACCTCACACACAGCAAAGATAGTTTTCTTAACAGTCATTTATATATTGCAGATACCAATATAGCACACTCCAGTCTAAGGCATATAATCCTAAATATAGTCCCAAGGATAATGCATGTAAAATCAACCATGATATCTATGGATCTATCATCAGGAGTACAAAAGTCATATGCAAAAGATGCTCACCTGCAATAGTCAAAGAAGCTTCAGGCGAATGAAGCATAGCAAAAGCTGAAATTGCTAATTCTATGTTCTTCTTCCTTTCAAAGCGGTTAATGGAAAGAAAGTTCAGCCTGCAACAACATATACAACACAAAACTAAGACTAATATATTATATAATATGATACAAATGGCTATATAGGTTTCATTAGTCACGTATGGCAGAGATGAGGATGCTGAGATAGATGAGCGGTCAGACACGTATGGACAAAATAAAAAATGAAGATATAAGAGAGTTGGAATAGCGCCTATTGTAGAAAATATGGTAGAATCTCGTCTCAGATGGTTCGAACATGTGGGAAGAAGATTAGCAGAGCACCCTATTAGAAGGGTGGATGAGATAGAAGGTGAACAGGTGGCGAATAGAAGAGGAAGACTTAAAAAGACCATACATGAGGTGATCAAAGAAGATCTACGTGTCAACAGTCTCACTGTAGACATGTTACATTATGGGCGCAATGCGTCGTTGGATTCATGTAACCGCCCCACCTAGTGGGACGAGGCTTTGTTGTTATATGGGTTTCATTCAGAGCCAGCTCAACATTTCAACAATAAAAAAAGCAACATATATCTATAAACATGTCATTTACTTAAAGGAACTGGGTTCTTTGAACTGATCCACATTAACTGCAGGGTACAGAACAGCTGGTCGAATCCCTTTGGCATTGAGATGTATAAAAGTATTCGCGAAAGTAGAAGCAGTGAAGTTGCTGTTAACAAGTATCAAATCAGCCATTCCTGAAATTTGAAAATGTTTCATAAGATCCATAATTCAGTACATATGTGAGTAAAGAAGTTCAGAGAAACAGATCAAACAGGGACACAAGGTTCAACCAGTTGTGACTTCTTCTACATAGTCTATCGGTATCCGATACAACTTCCGGAGGAAAGTGGTATGTTGAGCCAGCAACAAGTCGGGAAAATGACAATAGAATACAATCTACCAAGGAAACAAACAAATGAATCACTATGAATATGTCAAACCTCGAAGTTTGCACACTATTCTTTGGACTTATTTGTTTCTACCTTTGCTGATCTTTTAAGTTTTAAGATGGGAATGACTACGGAGACCTGATCAGCAATTATAACATCAAACGAAGGCCACAAAAATAGCATACAGAAAGCAACAAATAGGCACCGGAGGTAAGCACACAATGCATGAAGACGGTAGAATACATGCCGGGGAAGAAAGGAACCATACACGGTAACTGGAAAGGTACCTGAAACACAATCACAAGCCAAACCATATCTCAAGGGCAACACAACAACTCTGCCATGAAAGTATAAGTAAGTTTGAGACACATAATCAGCCAGGAGCAACCCTTAGAAATAGTTTATCATAAACATGTAAAATTGTAAATTAATGATCGATATGTATGAGAATGTACCATTAAAAATACTGTTACATAGATTGAAACTGCTTTATGCATCATTTCAAGCAGGAACCTTGGGTTAGAAAATAATTTACTTTGAAGGATAATGCAATAAACCAGGACTAGCTACGAAGTTCCCAATCCCGTGTTTGTTTGTGTGTGTGAGAGAGAGAATCACCAGAAATAGTTTCCTCAAAGCATCGATTTTTATCATGGTGTGCAGCAAAAATATGAACTTTATGGCCATGGGATGCAAGCTCAACAGCTGCATCCACAATCAATCTTTCAGCTCCACCTACCAAAATAAGATTATAGAAGAATCGAAGTCCAATCAATTACAAGTATTCACCATAAAACCAAATCAAATAAAAGGAACTTAAGCCATGAAATTGTTGATCATAAATAGAATTATTAGCGTTTGGAGGATAATGGGGCTAAATACCTATGCCGAGATCAGGGTGAATAATAGCGATGTTGAGCTCTGAAGTTGCTTTACCCTTTGCCATGGTGGTGAATTAGATCAGAACTTTGCGATAAGAGAAACAAATTCCAGCAATGGTTGGGATTTCTGGCGAACGGAGAACGAAAGGGTTGTTTCGCCGTTGAAGTGTTGCTGGACCAGCAGCTAGAGGAGGAGAACGGTGCGTCGGAGACTCTGAAGCATAGTTATCAAAATCGAACCGATCAAGCTACTGAGTTACTAAATCAATTGCTGGGTCAGTGGTTCAATCAGTTGATTCAATCCTACATAAATAAAAAATATAAAATAATCAATAGAATCTATATAAACATAGACAAATAATAATACTATAAGCAGACTGAATAATTGCATTTGAATGTCAAACTTAAAAACTATAAATAGGTCTTGAACCATATGCATAATTATGGGTGTTTAGTTTGCGGTTTGTTTCGGTTTTTCAGAAAAAACCATTCAAACTAATCATACATAAATATTTGATTTAGTTTGATTCAGTATTTTTTGTGAGACCAACCGAACCAATTAAAAATGGATTAATTTGGTTCGGTTTTTCGGTTTTACAAGAAAAAAAAGTTCTGCAGAAAATCTTTATACTTAATGCCATCTTTACCGCTTTTTTCAAAACAAAACAGCAAAGAATCATAAGAAGAAAAAAAATTCAGCATAAAAAACAGTAAAGAACCAATAATTAGAGAATAAGAAATTAAATATATGTAGTCTATGCATATGTAGCATAGCTTAAGAGGGAATACAAACACCGAACAACAGGAGAGCATACCAATTTAAAGTTTCTATTCCTCTGCATAAAATATATTTTCTTGTCAATACAATAGCTGAGCCCATAAGTATGCCTTGTATGTTCTATTTCCCACAAAGTTGCAAATAAGAACATTTATCCTTTAAAATTGTGAAATTGCTCTCCTTATTTGACCTGCAGTATAGAAAGTGAGTAATTGAGGATTTGGAGACAACGTCTTGCTGAAGTTTAACTATTCGACCACGAAGTATTACGAATGCAATTATTATAGATTTAAAAAGGGAAAAATCTGAAGGGATCAAGTTCCCTTGCCTCTTTTATGTTTTGTTATGAAAAGTAGGTGGCTAATGAAGAAGAAAACCGCCAAACCTACATAGGATTTCAATATAATTCTTGCTTGAGTATAATTAGCTATGTTCTTTCAATTTATATTTTGTGGAGCAGATCATGTATAGAAGCTGATGTGCTTGTCACTTGTGTTTAGTTTATATTCTTGTTATGGTTATATTTTAGGACAAAAAGTATCTAATGTGATTTATTAAAACAGCCTGGCCCCTCTGTATCATCATGAATTCCTCACTTAATTAATAAGGAAGGTAATATTCTGATAGATCTGCATATTCAAACATGTCTTTGGAATATTTATCTTCATACCCAATGTCATTTTTACCAAACCGAAAAAAAACCCTGCAAAATTTTATGTTTTTGGTTTTTTGGATTTTCGATTTGTTAGGTTATTAGATGTTTTTTGGTTTCCATCAAATTTTGTTTGGATGGAATCGATTTTGAACATTTCTATGTATAATATTTAGAATAATCAGAAACAACGTTTATTCGAATTACCTACTAATAGCCAATGAATTATATCTCAAATGACATAATTTTTCCATACTCACTTAGAGGTTGCAGGTTCGAATCTCTCTATCTTTAGTAAAAAAGAAAAAAAAAACTTGATACGAAAAAAACTTAATCCGCATAACTTAATTCACATTTCTATGCCGTGGATGCATGCACGACACGTGTTGGAGGAAGAGTGTTGAACGGATTTTAGATTTAGGGTTTAGAGCCTTTAAAATGAAAAACGGCGGAGGAAGAAGAATAGAAGGTTTAGAATTTAATTTTATAAAAAAAAAATTGTTCGTGATTTTACGTTACCTGAAGAATATATTATTAAATATTTGAATCATCCTCAATGAACAAGTTTTTTTTTTAATTTTACGATAAATGAATATATTTATTTATATTTTATTTATTTTTGTTTGAATTTTATTTTTTTATCATTATTATTAAACTGTTATTATTATTACCGTTATGGCTATTATTATTGCAATATTATTATTATTATTATTATTATTATTATTATTATTATAATAATGTTTATGATAATGATAATAATTTATTATTTGTTTTTAATAATTTATTATTATCTTTTAATAATTTATTATTATTTTTCATGATAATAATACTGTTTAATAACTGTTATAATTATTTATTAATATTTTATTAACAAAGTATTTTTTTAAAAACAAAAAATGATGATACGGATCAGAAGATTATTATTATTATTATTATTATTATTATTATTATTAGTAATCAGGGGCGGTGCTAAGTACAAGGAAAAGGGGCAATGACCCCCTAATTTTAATTTTTTACATGTAAATTATATGTAAATTTTAGTTTAACCCCTTAAATTTTTATTTTAGTCTTATTTTATTGTATAAATATTTTTTGCTCCCCTCTAATATTTCTTCTAGCTCCGCCCTTGTTAGTAACCGTATTATTATTATTATTATTATTATTATTATTATTATTATTATTATTATTATTATTATTATTATTATTATTATTATTATTATTATTATTAGTGTTTTCGGTTTATCGAAGTAGTTATTATGATTAGTATAGTGTTAAATGTTTATAATAATGTCTATGATAACATTTTATGATACTGTTAGTTATGCTGTTCGTATTATTATTATTTTGTTGTTATTATTAATTATTTGAATACATTATTAATTGTTATTGTTAAAAAATTATTAGTATTAGTATTAATATTATTGTGTTAGTTATTGTTAATAGTTAAGAAGTAATATGAATAAATATTGAGTTAATAGTTAAAATCGTCTCCGAAAGATATCTTGATCTCCATTTTCATCCCCAAAAGATAAATTTAATCAAAATCGTCTTCGAAAGATTTAAAATTAATCATGTTAATCCCTCCATCCATTCTATCATTAACAGTGTTAAATTAGAGCCCCAACCCAACGATCCAACAGCTTTCCTTCTCCTCTACCCGTCTCAGCCTCCATGCCAATTCCAACAGCTGTTGCCTCTTCGTCGATGCCGTTCTTCCAGTAATGGTCTTTATTCCAACTTGGCGGTGTCCATAGAAGAGCACAGAGGAAGACCAACACAAGCAGAGCAGATCGGTGCAAGTTGCAGTGGAGAAAGAGACCACGTTCCACCAGAAGCCAGCAGTGATGATTGAGGAAGAGAATAGAGAGGAGTTAGAGGGCGCAATCACAGCGATCTCTGCATCATTGGGTGGAGGGTGTTCCGCAAAGCAGCAACTACCTATTCCCAAAATGCCAACCTCTCAATCGGATTCAAATGCTTAACATAAAACTAACTAATATTTTGATTACCAACAACACTAGTCCCTGCAGCATTCTCAGCACCACGTTTCTGCTTGTTAATGTCTTCCTTTGTGTGAGACGCATGTACCAAATCAGAAGGCACGGTGGTCTTGTAGTTCTTATGATTTTCTTTGGTTCCATCTGTGGTGGCAACCACCCTGTCACCACCCCTGGGAGACTTGGAACAAATACCCCTATATATTATATCAAAGTTTCAATCTTTGAGCAACTAGAATTTTGGGATTGAAATCCCAAAAAACAAAAAATGGGTATAAAATAGCAAGTGTATATGTTCATCTAAATCAGGAATCAATAGAGAAGAATGGTTTCAGTGTTGGTGGCGAAAAGAATAATAGAAAGGGAGGGAAGAGGAGGAGAAAAGGAATTCTGGGATTGGAACAAAGAGAAGAACTGCGGGCAAGAACCAGCAGCATCGTGGTAGAGGAACGTACAAGGACTGACGGCGACGTGGAACACCTTGCAGGGTAACGGCGTGGTGGAGCTTCAGGTAGAAGATGAAGAAGCTGTTGAATGTGGGAAGAAGGAACACTGTTTTTTGCTGGGTTTGGGTTTGGGTTGGATTGGAAGTGGGTATGATCCGGATCTGGTTTGGGTTGGGTTGTCAAGCTAACTGCCACGTCAGCAAACTTAACGTCGTTAGTGATAGAATGGACAGAGGGATTAACGATTAATTTTAAATCTTTTGAAGACAATTTTGATTAAATTTATCTTTCGGGGATGAAAATGGAGATCGGAGTATCTTTCAGAGGCGATTTTAGCTATTAACCCAATAAATATTATTTTCACTTTGCAGGCAATCAGAAATTTGTTGCTTAGAAAGCTTGATCCGTCGGATACCTTTAACGAGAGAGCTGCGTCGACACTAGGATTAACTGGGTTTCAACACATTTCGCGAGTTGGTGAAATGAGAGGCCATTCTGCATTCCTAAGTGCCTTGGTGGAACGATAGAGGCCAGAAACCCACACGTTTCACCTTCCAGTGGGCGAAGTGACAGTAACGCTAAAAGACGTGACACATATACTTGGCCTCCAGGTTAACAGGGAGCCCGTCACGGGTAGATCGGATAGCAATCACCAGCTTTTGGTGGAGAACTGCATCGCTTGTTTTGGTTGGCAGCCAGGTCCGGACGATCACGTCTTGGGTAAGGTAAATCTTGCATGAGTCCGGCGGTGCAGAGATACTAAACCGTGTGACACGCAGGAGTCTATTGAGCGGTACGTCAGGGCTCACATTTTCTGCGTAGTTGGTACAATGGTATTTCCAGATAAGTCTACCACGTCTTTGAACTCAAAGTTTTTGCCTTTACTTCGAGATTTCCACCGGATTCGACAATACAGTTGGGGAGTAGCTAGTCTGGCACATCTATACAGATCATTCTGTCGTGCATTACGGTACAACGCAATAGGCACACTATTTTGATTCCCATCTTGTGCAACCGCAACTAGAAGTGCACCTTTATATTTTTCGTACAGGTGTGTTCCATCAACCTGCACCAATGGCTTGTAATGTTTGAAAGCTACAATATACAGATAGAAGCTCCAAAAAATATGATGGAGAAATCTTACACCTTGAACCTCCTCATTCTCATGGTAAATGGGGAGCGTTTTGATTTAAACACTAGACCTTGACATCTTCGCAGTCATTGCCTTCAACCAAACTGGCAGAGTTTGGTAAGAAACTTCCTAATCACCAAAAACTTTTGCGACAGACTTCTACTTTGCCAACCAAGCCTTTCCGTAACTTACAGTATAGTTGAACCTAGATTGAACTTCTGCAATAATAGACTTCACCTTTATCGACAGGTCTGCTTTGACCAACGGCCTAATAGCATCTGCAATTGTGTCTTGAGTTCAACTTGGCATGATCTTGTGAAATCGTGCCCATTGTGCACGTGTGTTTGCCATTATATATCTTGATCTCCTAACAAGCTTTCTTTCGAATCAAGCTAGCTCGGATAAGCCAATCGCATCCTGCACCATAACCCTTGTATTTCGCATAGAATGTCTACGGCTCAGACTCATACACAGTGTAATCAACTCCTCTAGAGATAGTATAGCTTTTGATTGCAGATATCACCAACTTTTTAGAACCAAATTCTATTCTGACACTAAATCACTGATGGTTATCAGTGTCTAAGAGAAGGGGGGTTGAATCTTAGGCTCCTTTTCTGCTGAATATTACTTTTTGCTTTTTCAAAGAAACTTAGGAGATATTTTTGCTTTTGTCTTGTAACGAATTGAAAGAAACTTTAATTTTTGTCTCCTGAGTAACAAAACCAGAAGTGAAGTAGAGAAGAAGAAGTGACACACAGATGTATCCTGATTCAGGTACCTAGTCCAATGTAGCCTACATCCACTCTCCATCACAACAATGATAGAATTTCACTATCTTTCAATAGAATTACATTCACTAATTCTTCCTAGGATCTACCCAATCCTATCTGGGACAAATCTAGATTCTAACCCAATCTGAACTTGACTAGACCTCAATCTAGCTTTCAAAAGCAAAGTGCTAACCCAACTTGTAAGGGAATCCCCTCAAGATCATGACAATAAAACAAAAATACATTCAAAGGATTTTTGAGATAATTATGGCTTTTTCTCCAAGTTTAACTCTCTGTCTTTTTTCACTCATTGGATTTTTCTTACAAAATCTCACATTTTGCCTTTTACCAATGAAACACAGATAGACTAAACTAAGAAAAAAAATATTCAATGAAAACCATGAAGGAGAAGAATAAACAGCTCAAAGAGTTATAGGAACCCAAACGTGTGCTCTCACTCCTTGCTCCAATCCTTGGCCGTTCACCCCTATTATATAGGGGTGAAGCTTCCAGGGCTTGAAACCTTCCTCAGCACATGTTGGTTCTTTTCTCCCAATATACAGATGCAGCAGCGGCGTTCACAGAGGAGAGAGAGGGTAGAAGCAGTGACATGCAACTATACCTTCAATCTTCTCTTTCAACCTTTTTCTTCAAGAATCTTAAATCTGAGTCGTGGGTTCTTGCTTTGGCTCCAAGTTTGTTTATTGACCGTAGATTCCAAGCAAAGCACCATTGACTTCACCTTCTTCGTATTTTCCAGAACGGTTCTTGTGACCCAGTTGGTTTCTTCAATAATTCTTTTTGTGATTCTCCTTTTTGAAGAAATCTTCCCTCTTGTAGTCTTGAAGCATGCTTGAAATTGGTAACAACCCTTTTGTTCTTCACCGAACCCTAGTGGCAGAACTTTTCTATTCTTTCTTTCTTCTTTGTTCAAAGAGTGATGTGATAGATGAGGAAGGAGAGAGAAGAGAGAGTTTGGCTTTTCGGTGGATGAAGTGAATATAATGAATTCAATTGAAATGAAATAATGTTATGTGATGGTTCCAATGAAATGGAATTTAAATCACTTAGTTACTGTCTAAGTGAATGAATAGATTTAAATGTTGACCACCGTTAGACTTTGGTTTTATTATGGGCTTGCTTTCTATCTTTCATTATTTGACTAGAGGCTTGTTTGTTTCATCCAAGAATTATTTGTGATTGTAGTAATTATATATCCTTGAAGTGTGTATTTGGGCTTGAGCATTTGCTTCTTGGACCAATTGTTTTTTTCCCCTTTTTATTTTTGCTTTTGTTCTGATAAGAAACATTTGTAATGGAGCAAATAACCTGTGGGTCATGATTGTATGTAGGTGAGCCATATGTCATTCGTGCTTGTTTTATTTCTTCTTGGGCCAATGTGATTAATTTATTTTCTGCACACTAAACAAAATACATCACACAAACAATTAAATAATAGCCCAATAATGTTTAGTCATCATCTTAATCATAGTTTAATTCTCTAAAGTAGTCAACACTCATCATCTTCCATTGCAACGTTGCTTTCACTTACGATATGTGCACCACCATTAGTCAGAGAAGGCAAATAAAATACACACTAGTGGTAACTTGAATTAATAATCATAACATACCCATATTCGCATACTCAGAAAATTCTGGGGCATGCATGGCTTCGAGATCCAGAGTCCGCATAAAAGACGGAACACCAAAGGGTTACCAGTTAACAATCGCATCCGTTTCATTTTGCCCCGCTGGATTGCCTGCCAAGTCTCCGTCATCGTTTTCGTCATCGACTTCATAGTTGGCTTCGAACTCCTCTTCACTGTCGTTGTTATCTTCTTCCCAATTTATATCCCCGAACTCATCAACATTGACCTCCTTGCCAACCGCATCCAGTCCCGATTGCTGTTCGAACTCAACGTACAGCTCTATCATCGGCACGTGAAATCGAGTTTGTTGATAAATATAGAACATCTGCTGCATACTTGCGTCGTCATTGATGGCCATTATTTGACACTATATCAACCCACCAAATACTTGTACATGATTTCTGTATAAAATGTTGCTCACCCTTTTCGAAATGTGACTTTGTATGTCATCACAAAGATCATTTTGCAACTCTACAAAACTCATGGTGTATGGAATAGCAAATAAAAATGGACATTCACAAACAAAAGTCACTCCTTTGTATGTGTTTGGTATAATTTCACCGTTATAATACACTCGCAAATTTGCAATATCTTCCATAACTTCAACCTCACATAACTCGACTTTTTTCACACAACTAACTGCCAAAAAAATTCACAACTATGACATATATGCAAGAAAGAAGATTAGGAGGAATAGAAGTAGAGTGAGGAACTTTGAATGAATCCTGCTTCGTATTTATAGGCAATACTTTTGTTTAAAATATTTTTTCTTCACAAAACGCAACCTACGTTTTATGCTTTCAAAAATAATTTTCTGACACTTTAAAAGCGCAACCTGTATTTTGTGGCTTTAAAAAAAATCTGACACACAAAAAACGTAAGCTACGTTTTATTTTTTCAAAAAAAAAAAATAAATCAATAAACGCAAGCTGCGTTTTGGGCCAAAAGAAAAAGATTTTTTTGAAAACTCTTAAAAAAATAAAACGCAGGTTGGGTTTGTTTAGTTTCATAAACAAAAAAAAAAAAATAAAAAACAAATGAAAAAGGTAAAATGTAGGTTGCGTTTTATATTAACACTATAAGAGTAAAATTTTTTTGTATATGTCCATTTCATTGTAGTACACAAAAATTTTTTTCATATAAAAAAAATTAACCACTTAAAAATTGGGACTTAGGTTTTGATTTGACAAAAAATTGAGGAAGAAGGAACTTTTAGAAAGTAAAGATTTGAATGATAATATGTCGACATTACTCGCACCAACAATAACATAGAATTGAAAATTAACGATATATTTTACATACTAATATTTAGTTAAAAATGTCAAATAGATATAATTTTTTATGATTATAAAATTTATTTAAATTAATCATGATCAATTTTAACAGTATATTAATTTTTTATAGTTAAAAATAACTATTAACTCTTATAAACTAAATAATTGTATATTCTCATCAGTGTCAACCATTTCATTGTACTCTTGAATTGCACAAAAATTCCAGAATGTCAAGTGTTGGTGTATAAGTAATGTCACACAATATCCATATCTGGAATTTCTTTTTTTTTTTTTTCAATCTATACCACAAAATCTCACGGTTTAAAAAATCTAAAAATTAAGATGCATCTAAGAGTTAGAATTATATTTCGTATTTTGAAAGCGACAAAAATTAGTGTTCAATTCAAGTAGAACTTTTAATTTTTGTATTTGTTCTATTTATACATCAATACTAATACGCTCCATAAAAATAAAAAATACAGTACTCTTTGAAAATTAATTTATTAATAAAAGTAAAAAAAATAAAATATTTTAAATTGTAAATTTGACATATATTATATATTATCCATCATTAACTCTCTTTCTCCTTTCTATTTATCCTAAGTCCCTAACTAACGTGAAACTGTAATGCCAACCACCATCACTAGTCAATGCTATGTTGTTGTCATCACCGCTTGTACCACCACGCCTTCATTTGTGTTTCCCCCATTTAGGTGTGACTTCTCCTAAGAAGCAAGTTATGTTCATGCAATATGTTTGTGGTGCTTTATTTTAAAAGATTTTTTTTTTATATTTTGTTTGTATTGGAGATATGAGCAACCCTAAAAGGTTGTTAACTTTTTAGAAATAAGATTCTCTAATTAATTCTATTGTATAAATAGAAGATTATGATTCTGTTGTAAAGAACAAAAAAATAACATGATAATTATTCTATTTTAATTTTTAATTTAAATCTCTTGTCAATTTCTCTCTTTTCTGTATTCTTTCGTTTCTGTTAATTTGGATGTAGAAAAAAAATAAAAAAAATAAAAAAATAAGAAAAAAGAAAATAAGAAATAAAATAAAAAAATAATTTTTTGTGTCTTATTTAAATAAAAAATAAATAAAAAAATATTTTTATTTAGATGAAAAAAATAAAAAAAAAATTATAAAGACATAAAATTACATTAATATTTTTATCTATATTATATGTAAATATTTACTAATAATAAAAAATAAATATATAATTTTATTAATATTTGTCACATTTTTTTTATTTTCATTTCATCTTTAGAGTAAAAATATTTTAATAAGTCTCATCCTATTTTTATTTCACTCTATTTTTTCTTCTCATTTAAATAACAAAAAATTCATTTATTTATTTATTTATTTTCAAATTTTCCCAAACAATGTGTTAATTAGGATATTACATGAAAAGCACCCATGAAACGGGGCATTTTTTGCTTGACACTTTCTTTAATGGGACCATTTCATGCCTGGCACCATGAACTGGCCGTGCCCAGCCTAGCGCCAGGAAAATGACCACGTTAAAAAAAAATAATAATAAAATGTGAGTGATGTTAGTTTACAGAAATTAATTTGGTTATGGATAAAAGATTAGTGATAAACTTATATAAGGATGTATGGTGTGTTGTCCACAAATGTAGATCTGCATTGATCAGAGACCTGCAAAACGCAGGTAACATTTGTAGGTATTGGATTAAAAAAAATGCAGGCCCTGCAAAATGCAAGCTGCGATTGGTGAGAGAAGGAACCAGCAAGCGAAACGTGTCCTACATGCCGACAGGTCCAGGTGTTGACCAACTTGGAACTGCACAAAAACGCAGGACAGAGCCAAATGCAGGTTGCGTTTTGCAGGCTCCCTAGCTGCATGCGCGCCATGTATTCTCGAAAAGTGTTCAGTTTAGTCCTTATAAGCGAAAAACGCATATTGGAAGGGAAGCAAAATTAAAAAATAGTTACTGAAGCAAAGTGAGAATTGAGAAATAGTTGAAGGAGAGTGAGGAAGTAGTTAACTATGAAAGAGCTTGCTGAAGAAGAATAACTGTACGGTATAGGGGAAAAAAATGGTGCGTGACTATACCAAACCAGAAGATCATATTATTGTGTATTTGGATCATCCTCAATTTGTAAGTAATTTTTTTAATATTTAACAATAAATATATAGATTTATTCAAATTTTATTTATTTGTGTTGTAATTAGTAGTATTGGGATTATTAATATTATTATAACTAATATTATGTTGTTATTTATTTTTCATTACAGTTTAATTTTTTAATACTGTTATTATATTATTATTGTTATTAATAGGCAAATTAATCTCTGTTTTGTTAGTGACGTTGTTGTTGTTATTGTTGTTGTTGTTACGAAAAAAAACTTTTAACACATCACAAAACACAGGCTACGTTTGGGTTAAAACAAATAAAATTTTTGTTTGAAAAGTCTGCAAAAAGTAAAACGCAATTCACATTTGTTCTCTTTTTGAAAAAAAATAAAAAATAAAAACAGGCCAAAAGTAAAACATATCTTATGTTTTACACCTAACACTATAGTAAGGAAAAAATTTTTCATGCATCCAAATTTTTCACTAAATTTTCATCTAACGGCTCTCAGATATCAACTTAATGTGAAGTCGCTTGAGTTTTCACTGATTTTTAAATATTCACATTTTTTGCAAGGTGCGTATAAATATAAAAATAGTCTAATCAATTAAAATTAATATTATAGTAACTCCAAACATATTCATTATTTACCACTTAGTAATGGATCCATGGACTAACTTCGATCGCAACAAGTTAAATATTAACGGACTAGACCAAATCCACTGGTGTGTAAGATAAATGGATTGTTCTACTGCTTTACTTTGTGAATCATTCCTTCTGTTTTTTTTTTTTTTTTCACTTTTTATGGATTGAACCATGAATTAAAAAAGTTCACTAAAAATACAAAAAAAAAAAAATTGCAAAATCAGACTTTCACGAGTTACACTGATAACATCTTTCCACGGTCCTACTCATTTTGGACTTTCATGATCATGAACAAGAGCTGAATTCTCGAAGGCTACATTTAGAAAGAAGACATAAATTAAAAATAGAAATTGAATTAAATTTTCGTATTATATTTAGTATAAAATATATTAGACAGAATTATATCTTAATATTATATTTAATTTAAAATAAATATAAAAACTAAAAAATAAATTTAAAGTTTAAAAATTAAATAAAATATTTTTAAAAATATTAAAATTAAAATTTTATATTCTATAATATTTAATCATTAAACATAATATTTAATTTTAATTTTTCAGTCAAAATCTTAAAAGTCAAACATAGCTGAATAAAACAAAGTCGTACCCCATACACAAAAACGTACATAAATTTAATCATCATAAATAATGTATTTATATATATCAAGGTTCTTAAAATCGGACCGGACCGGTCGGTCTGACCGGTTTAACTGTGAACCGATAGTTTTTACGGTTTGGTTCAACACCAAAAACCGGCAGAATCAAAATCATTTCTAAACCGTTGAACCGGTCGAAAATCGGTCGATCGAACCGAACCGGAACCCGGCCGATTTTCTTATTTTGCCCAAAAATGCCAACGCAGGCGTTTAGCATTCAATCGAACACCCCAGCCCTACCAACCCTAACTCCCTCTAATTCTCCAACAGCGCAGCACACTCCCTCTCTCGTCCCTCCCATCACCCTCGAGCTGGCGGTTCCTCTCAACACCGGCGAGCTCAATCCCTCCCTTTCGTTCAGCCGCCGAACTGCTCCTGACGCTGTCGCCGGTTGGAGCTTCGAAGCTCACTCGGTCCCTCACTCAGCTAACGTCTCAGACTCTCAGCAGTGGAAGCACAGTCGCCGGGCTTGCCTCCTGCCTCTGTCGCGTAGCTCTGTTCCTCCGTCGCAAACTTTGCTCCTCCGTCGCAAGCTCTGTTCCTGCCTCCGTCGCCAGTTCTGTTCATGCCTCCGTCGCCAGCTCTGTTCTTCTAGGTATTTTACTATTTTTTTCACTGATTGTTCGGTCTTCTTCTTGGTTTGAACTTTGAAGTTCTGAAATTGTTGTTCTTTGGTCTTCTTCTTCGGTCTTCTTCTTCGATTTTTGTCCATTTTTAGTGTGACTGTTTTCAATTTTTGGTCTTCTTCTTCTTTACTGATGGCTCGTTCCCTCTGTTAGTTTGTTACTCTGTTTTAGTGTGACTGTTTTCTAATTGCTCAATGGCTCGATTGCTCTGTTAGTTTACTGATGGCTCTGTTAGTTTGTTATCTGGCTTATACTAGTTGCTGATGGCTCCTAATTTTTTTGCTGGCCTCTCGTAGACTGTATGGTTCTGATTCAGTGATTCCAGAACGCCTAATGTTAGATGTTTTTGTGTTTTGCTGCT
This sequence comes from Arachis hypogaea, assembly GCF_003086295.3. NCBI lineage: Eukaryota > Viridiplantae > Streptophyta > Magnoliopsida > Fabales > Fabaceae > Arachis > Arachis hypogaea. The sequence goes on from NC_092052.1 coordinate 18,433,749, forward strand.
TTGTATTTGTTAATTTGTTGAATGGCTGAATGCTTTGTATTTGATAATTTGTTAGAATGTATGGTTCTGAATTCTGATTCAGTACGCCTAATGTTAATGAATACTTGTATTTGAATTCTGATTCATGATTCCAGAACGCCTAATTTGTTAGAATGTTGATGAATACTTGTATTTGAATGGCTGAAATTCTGCTTTGTATTTGAATACTTGAATGGCTGAATGCTGTAGGCTGTAGGCAGAAATCCCTTGTGTTGAATGGCTGAATGCCTGAGGCAGATATGGTCTTGTGTTGTGGTTAAGAATATGCTGTTAATTTCCATTGTGTTTGGCTCCTGCTTTAGGTTAAGAACATGGTTGATTTTCATTGTTAATGTTTGTTGCTGTTTTGTAGTTGCTGTTTTGTAATTGCTGGTTGCAGGTTTAGTGTGATTATTGGTTAATGTTTTGTAATGTTTGGTGCTGAAGGCTGATTGTTGAGTTCAGATATAGTTGTTTATTTTGACTTGGGTAAAGAGACTTATGGTCATTTATAGTTGCTGGTTTTGCTGGTTTTGGAATGTTGAATGCTGGTTTTGCTGAAATATTTTGGCCACTAGAGCTTCTTTGATCAACTTCTGCTGAGAATATGCTATACACAGGTCTAGGATCACTTGATCAGAGAATCTTGACTCCCCACGAACGTAAGATAATTGGTGAAGGTCTCTCCCATGCCATAAGATTCTATCACACCTTGAGAAAAAAGCATGCATTATTTTGATTGTTTTGTATTTCCATTAACCACTTCTCTGATTGTTTTGTATTTCCAATAACCACTTCTCTGATCTTTATGTTGACATTTAATATTTGATATTTTTTATATTATTTAACTTGAGTTTGTATATTAATAAGAGTATATGAATTTGATTGATGACATTTAAGGTAGTTTTTTAAATTTGAAAATTATTTTAATATTTATATTAGGGTAAAAAACCTTAATAAGCCAAGTCAAGAATCATGTAACGTAAATACGCCAAAGCAAAAATCGTTTCAGCAATAAGCCAAATCATATTTTTATATAATTCGAACCATGCTGGTTCGAATTCCATTTCTACATAATTCGAACCAGCTTGGTTCGAATTATACACAAATACATGTATACACGTAATTCGAACCAGCTTGGTTCGAATTACACACAAACACAGGCACACACTAATTCGAACCAGCTTGGTTCGAATTACACACAGTAATTCATGGTATAATTCGAATTATGCTGTTAAAAAATTAATAATTTATTTAAAAAAATTTATTAAAAAAATTAATAATTTAAAAAATAAAAAATATATATTTTTATTTCATACGTTAAAAAAAGCTAACAAAATATTTAATTACGAGACTTCTTTAAAATATTAATGAGCTATCAATTCGAATTCCATACAATACTTTTCTGTCCATTTTTAATAGTTCATGAATATTTTTTAATAAAATTTTTTAATAAATTTTTTTAAATTATAGTACAAAAAATATTTTATCCTATGCAAAACAATTTAAAAAAAATGGCTTAAAAAATGTTAGGAGTACTATAAAAATTTGTAATGTTATAATAACTTAGGTAAATACATGCATGTACTCAAATTTTAAATAAAATACTCTACATAGTCAATAATAATTTAGAAATGAAAGAAAATATTTTATTCCATACAAAATAATTAAAAAATATATTTTATTCTATACAAAATAATTTTAAAAAATGGCTTAAAAGATGTTATGAGTACTATAAAAGTTTGTAATATTCTAGTGATTTAGGTAAATACATGATAAAAATAATTTTTCTTTAATTTCTAAATTATTAGTGACTATGTGGAGTATTTCTTTAATGTCTTAAGTCATTGGGACATTACAAATTTTTATAGTACTTCTAACATCTTTTAAGCCATTTTTTAAATTATTTTGCATAGAATAAAATATTTTTTTATGATATAATTTAAATAAATTTATTAAAAAATATTCATGATAATTTTTTAATAAAATTATTTAAATTATATGGTGAGATATTACATGATTCGAATTACGCATAGGGAAGTTCGAATTACTCTGATTCAAATGATATGGTGAGCAATTCGAATTCTATAGAATACTCTTCTGCCCATTCTTGATAGCTCATGAATATTTTTTAATAAATTTATTTAAATTATACCACAAAAAAATATTTTATTCTATGCAAAATAATTTAAAAAATGGCTTAAAAGATGTTAGAAGTACTATAAAAATTTGTAATGTCCTAATGACTTAGGACATTAAAGAAATACTCCACATAGTCACTAATAATTTAGAAATTAAAGAAAAAATATTTTTATCATGTATTTACCTAAATCACTAGAATATTACAAACTTTTATAGTACTCATAACATCTTTTAAGCCATTTTTTAAAATTATTTTGTATAGAATAAAATATATTTTTTAATTATTTTGTATGGAATAAAATATTTCCTTTCATTTCTAAATTATTATTGACTATGTAGAGTATTTTATTTAAAATTTGAGTACATGCATGTATTTACCTAAGTTATTATAACATTATAAATTTTTACAGTACTCCTAACATTTTTTAAGCCATTTTTTTAAAATTGTTTTGCATAGAATAAAATATTTTTTGTACTATAATTTAAAAAAATTTATTAAAAAATATTTATGAACTATTAAAAATGGACAGAAAAGTATTGTATGGAATTCGAATTGATAGCTCATTAATATTTTAAAGAAGTCTCGTAATTAAATATTTTGTTAGCTTTTTTTAACGTATGAAATAAAAATATATATTTTTTTAATTTTTAAATTATTAATTTTTTTAATAAATTTTTTTAAATAAATTATTAATTTTTTAACATCATAATTCGAATTATACAATGAATTACTGTGTGTAATTCGAACCAAGCTGGTTCGAATTAGTGTGTGCGTGTGTTTATGTGTAATTCGAACCAAGCTGGTTCGAATTATGTGTGTGCGTGTGTGCGTGTGTAATTCGAACCAAGCTGGTTCGAATTACGTGTGTGCGTGTGTTTGTGTATAATTCGAACCAAGCTGGTTCGAATTATGTAGAAATGGAATTCGAACCAGCATGGTTCGAATTATATAAAAATATGATTTGACTTATTGCTGAAACGATTTTCGCTTTGGCGTATTTACGTTACATGATTCTTGACTTGGCTTATTAAGGTTTTTTACCCTAATATAAATATTAAAATAATTTTCAAATTTAAAAAACTACCTTAAATGTCATCAATCAAATTCATATACTCTTATTAATATACAAACTCAAGTTAAATAATATAAAAAATATCAAATATTAAATGTCAACATAAAGATTTATCAATCAGAGAAGTGGTTATTGGAAATACAAAACAATCAGAGAAGTGGTTAATGGAAATACAAAACAATCAAAATAATGCATGCTTTTTTCTCAAGGTGTGATAGAATCTTATGGCATGGGAGAGACCTTCACCAATTATCTTACGTTCGTGGGGAGTCAAGATTCTCTGATCAAGTGATCCTAGACCTGTGTATAGCATATTCTCAGCAGAAGTTGATCAAAGAAGCTCTAGTGGCCAAAATATTTCAGCAAAACCAGCATTCAACTATATTTTAGGATGTTTATTTATAATTTATTCATTATTTTATTTTAAAACGGTTTTTTCGGTTGAACCATCGATTAAACTGGTTAGACCATTAAACCATTAAACCAGTAGCTAGAGCGGTTTGATGGCCGGTCCGATTTTCCGAACCTTGATATATATACCCAATTAGTCTGGCTTATTACTAAATTTAAAGGCTCTGCAAAGAATTCAAGCATATCTTCTTCAAACAAGCAAGCTTTTAAGATAATATAAAGGTTTAATTACTTTGTTAGTTTTTATAATTTTATAAAATTTTTAATTAAATTTTTATATTTTTTTAATTAAGTTCTTACACTAATTTTTTTTTAATTAGGTCCTTTTTGATAGTAATTGGTTTCATTATATAGAAATCTAATTAAAAAAAAATTAGTACAATAACTCAAATAAAAAAAAATATAAAGAATCAATTAAAAAAATATTTGGTATAAAAACTCAACTAAAAAAATATATAAAAATTTAATTAAAAATTTTGTAAAATTATAAAAATTAATAGAGTAATTAAACCTAATATAAACTAATCAAAGTCTATTTCCAAGTAAGATTTTTAATTCCCCACCATATGAATCCCCATATGGATGAAATCGAAGTTAAATTTAAGTACATAACTGATAATAACTACCGCATTCGCAATTGAATATTTTTTTGTAGGGTTGCTTAGTGTACAGATTAAAGTTCATATAGATATACAGATTTATTTTCATTTTGTTTCACATGCATGTCGACACGTGTTGTCCTTTGTTGCAATATGCAACTGGCGCAGAGGAGGTGACGAGAGCTCATGGAAGTTGCGATAGAACCGGTTTGGTGGGGATGTAGTCAAACGGAATTTTGAACATCCCGCGTTCCGTTGGAACGAGGCTCATGACATGGGCCTTGTTTGGGGCAAAAAAGAAAACAGATAGCAAGCATGCACTTGGATCTTCGCTTTGCACGCTGAGCCATCACCGCACTTCTAGCCACATTCTCACTAAATGTTGAAAACAATTATCTCCATTATCGTATCACAATGACCCCGTTAGGTATATTTTTCTTATTTAAAAACGCATTGCACCTTTTTATCGTACATTTGACATATACTAGACTTATGTTATCCTAAGGAAGACATATATAAAAAGTATGAGTTTTTATGCAAATAGAGATAATTAGATAAATTGATTAAAATTATAATCCACATGTAGGGCTTGAAAACACCAAATTCACTGTTCTAATTTTTTTTTTGTGGTGTTTGAACGTATAATTTTATTTGGCACGAAATTATGATTAAATATTTAATGCGCAAAGAATAATTTTTCGGGATAAGTTGGCTTAATTTTTTTAAGTGATCAATTACGTTTATATTTCTTAATAGTTGACTTGCTCTTTTAGTATTAATCAATATTAAAGGTGGTCCATAATTTCTTGTTGAAGCCTGTAGTTCACAGTGCATGATATTTTTATAAAATAATGCTACCCCATGTTATTTTTTAAACAATTTCCACCGTAAACAATTATTTAGATCACTAAAAGATATAAGAATATCAGATACAAGACTTGGTTTGATCACTAATAGATCAAATGTACAAAGTCAATAATTTTATCCATGAACTACTGTTCGGTAGGTCGGGTACCGGACGGTTCGGGTTGAAACCCTGCGGACAACGTTTCGAATAATGGAGGGGCTCGTCTGGTCGTGATTCCCTAGTCCCGAATGAGCGAGGTCCCGAGTACTTCGAATGGAGAAGGGGGGTGCCACCTGCAAAGACACTCCGACGCTCTTGTCAGAATATGTGCAGGCGGTGAGGGAAAGGTGTGTCACGTACCTTGGGGGGAGAGCCAGTCTCCCCTTATATATATATGTCAGTAGTGGGCCCTTGCAGTGAGCTGGCCCACACCCTCAGAGATGTTGTCTCATGGCTGTGTGCGAACCGTACGGGACGCGTGTCCGGGTCGGGTGGAGGACGCGCCATTGGGCCGGCGAGAGATCGGGTCGGGCTGACCCGCATGAGATTTGGGCCAGGCCGTAACAGTGCCCCCGACGCGTCAGCGATGGCCGTGGGGCCATGGGTGGCGCGTGATGTCTATACTCATGCGTTGTTGCTGGGTCGGCAGATCGTGGGAGGGACGCGTCTCTTGTGCGCGTGTCCCTTGATCTGCTGTGGCATTTGTTTGCCGTTTCGGTTTCCGCGCTGGGCATTTAATGCTCATAATGACTCGAAAAATCCTGTGTGCAAAGACTATTTTGCCCCCGCTTCTTTTCGCGCTTCTTTGGGGGTGGTTTTTAAACAGTTTTCTTCCTATCCACCTCCCACTTTTATCATTTCTATCTTCTTCTCTCCCTAACATCCAAAGCTTCCTGCGTGAACCCCTTCCTGCTTCAGCTCCCAGCCCAGATTTCCTTCATCGTTCCAGGTAATTTTCTGGTTTCTTTCTTTTGATGTCCGCGCTATGCTCTGTTGTTTGTGTGATTTATCATTTGCATCTATTGCATGGCTGATTTTATTTTGTTGAGAGGTTTTTTCAGTGTTGGGATAGGTGGGTTAGGGTAGGGGTACCATTCCAGGATAGTCTTTTTTGGGTGGTTTGTGAGGTAGGCGTAGGTTTTTGGCCGTATCTGGTCATGATTGAGTTGAAAAGGTGTAGTTTTTGAGTTTTTTCGGGCTCCCGACCTCTTAGACTAACGGAGTGGTACCCCGCTGTAGGTATGCCTCGCGTTGTCTCCCGGGCTTCCGGATCCGCTGCGGCTTATGACCCGTATGCTTGGGTGACTGACGATATAAGGAGTTCGCCCAACCAGATGGGCTTGGAGGAGTTGACGGAGTTCCGGCAAGCCGGTTACCTGTGTGGGGGTACTGACGAGGAGGCCAACTATGAGTCCATTGTCCCGCTTCCTCGCGAGCGTATTTATGAGCTCAATTTTCATTCTCCTCGCGTCCCCGATTGGATCTGGTTTTACAAATCCATGTTCACACAAGTCGGTGTTCGGATCCCGTTTTCCGATTTTCAAATGGCGCTGCTGAATCGGATATCCGTCTGTCCGTCTCAACTTCATCCGAACAGCTGGGCTTCTATCCGCTGCTTCGAGATGGTCTGCGAGTATTTAGAGCTGCCGGTATCGGTGGACGTCTTTCTTTTTTATTTCAACCTTACCAACCCCTCCAAACAGGGGAAGGCGAGAAAAGGGTTTCTTTCTTTCCGTGCTGCCCAGGGTAGGAAGATTTTTAGCCTTTTTGAGGATTCCTACCATGGTTTTAAGGATAAGTATTTTAAGGTTCGTCCCGTCAAGGGTCGCCATCCCTTCTGGTTGTCGTTAGAGGGGGAGCGCCTTATCCAGACTTACTGGAGCTTTGGTGCGGGGTCGAATCCTTTTGTGAAAGTATCGTACAAGAGGTTGTCGGCTGTAGATAAGAATATAGCGAACGTTCTTCTCGCTATCTTTGAAAAGAATCCTGTGAATCCCCATCTTCTTATGGGTGAACGGGAGGCCGGCCGGAGCTATATTCGTGAGTTACCCTTTTTGTTTGTCTATGTTTCTTTATCGTTGTTATTCGTCTTTCCGGTTTGACGACTAACGTTCTTGTTCTTTATTCGCAGTGGAAATGTCTGCCACAGTGACCGGTCTCGAGAACCTGATGAAGACCTTTTTTGAGGCTAGTGATGATGAGAATGCCGAAGAAAAGGGGGCCGGCAGGTCGGAGGGTCCGTCAGGGGAAAAGGAGGGTCAGGCTTCCCCTGCCCAGGATGAGGAGACGTCGGGAAAGCAGGGCCTAGGGGGTCAAGTTTCCCCTGCCCGGGAGGAGGGACCTGCCGACGGGAAGGCGACCCTCTCCCCCCATCCAGATAGCGACGTAGAGCTTATCCATACTCCCAAAAAGCGAAAGATGTCTTCCAGCCCGGAGGGGGTCCTAACCGTAATGGAAAGGAATTTTGATGCCTCCAAGTTCATTGACTCCCAGTTGATACCCGGGACGGAAGAGCATTTTCATGCAACCGAGCTGTCCGGGCAGGCGAGGTGGATGTATCGCACCTTGCTTCGTGGGGCCGTGATAGCTCGGAAGGCTGAGTTTGAGCTATCTGGGATGGAGGCGCTTCGGAGGAAGCTTGAGTCTTCTGTTAAGGCGAATAATGACTTTAAGGCTCAAGTTGAGCTCCTCCAGGGTCAGCTGTCCGAGATGGGGGGAAAGCTTAATGCTGCCGAGGAGAAGTCGTCGTTTGTTGCGGAGAGGCTGAAGGCGTCTGATGAGACCGTGGCTCGGCTTCTGGAGCGTGAGATGACATTAGAAAATCAACTGAACGCCGCTCAGGGTCGAGTTGTCGCTTTGGAAGAGGAGCGGGAGCAGGCTATCTCGGAGGCGAAGGCCGCTAAGGCAGAGGCCGTTGATCTTAAGAAGAAGCTTAAGGTGGCCAAGGAGCAAGGGAAGAATGCCATCTTGATGACCGAAGATGCCCTGAAGGCCCAGCTGAAGATTGCTGCTCCTGATTTCGAGATCTCGTCAATTGGTGTTTTCAAGACTATCCAGGACGGGAAGATTGTCGATATGCCGAGGAAGTGAAGTCTTGTAACTTAGGATGTTTTGTAATGTATTTGTCGAACAACTTGTTGATGCTTTGTCGTTTTGTTTGCCTTGAACAATTTTACGTGTTCGTTGCGCGTTTTGACGCTTTGTAAGTTATCATCGTTTCATTGCTATGATTTCTTGCTTGTTTCATTATTTCGTCGTGTTGTCGTTTTCGTGTTACCGTTTATTTTGGGCGGGCTTATGTCTTGTGCCCGTCTTGCCATTTTCGTATTTGGTAGCAGTTCGGACCGGTTCGGTCGCGTAGTCGTTGAATTGGTTGGGGCCTATGAGCCGTCTGGCTCCCGGGGTGATCAGTCCCGGGGTGCCGTTTTAGATTTTGGTCACGAGGGACAGATATCAAGTAAGAGAGTTTAAACAAAACATTTGAACAAGTAAAAATTACTCGACAATAAGTATTTGACAAGGTAAGTAAACAAGTTGAAATAACATGTGGACGGGGCGAATACTAACTCTCTGGCTAGGCTATTTGGTCGTTGAGCCGGTGGGTCAGGAGTAGAACCTCTTTAGGTTGCTCGCGTTCCATGTTCTGGGTATTTCCTTGCCGTCTAGTTTTTCGAGTTTGTAAGCGCCCTTGCCGAGTACCTCCCTTACCCTGTAGGGGCCTTCCCAATTTGCCGCCAGCTTGCCTTCTCCTGGGGTCGGGACGCCGATGTCGTTGCGTCGTAGGACGAGGTCCCCTTCTTCGAAGTCTCGTTTGAGGACTCGTGCGTTGTAACGCAGGGCTATTCTTTGTTTCAGCGCCGTTTCTGTTAGGTGAGCCATCTCCCTTGTTTCTTCGATCAGGTCTTTCTCAACCGCTTCGCTCATGCCCGCGAGGAGTAGTCGGGGGCTTGGTTCGCCGATTTCGACCGGTATTACCGCGTCGACCCCATAGGTTAGGCGAAAGGGGGTTTCCCCCGTGGCACTTTGCTCGGTTGTCCGGTAAGACCATAAGACTGAGGGGAGTTCATCGGCCCAGTTTCCCTTCTTACTGTCTAGGCGCTTCTTTAGCCCAAGAAGGATGACTTTGTTAGCGGCCTCTACCTGCCCGTTTGTTTGGGGGTGTTCTACTGAGGAGAACTTTTGCTTTATCCCCAGGCCAGAGAGGAATTCCATGAACTTCTTGTCGGTGAACTGGGTTCCATTGTCCGAGATAACGACCTCTGGGATGCCGAAACGGGTTATCACCTGCCTCCACATGAACTTCCGGCAGTTGGAGGACGATATGGTGGCTAGTGGTTCAGCCTCTACCCATTTGGTGTAGTAGTCGATAGCTACAATGAGGTATTTGACTTGTCCTGGGCCGACCGGGAAGGGTCCCAGGAGGTCGACTCCCCATTGTGAAAAAGGACGTGTGGTCGTTAGCGAGCTTAACTCGGAGGCTGGTGCTTTGTGAAAGTTGGCGTTTTGTTGACACTTTGTGCATTTTGTGACAAATTCCTTCGAGTCCTTCATCATTGTTGGCCAGTAGTATCCTGCTCGGACGAGCTTCCTTGCTAGGGCTTTGCCCCCGATGTGATGTCCGCAGCACCCTTCGTGGACTTCTCTAAGCACGTAGTCCATTTGGTCGGGGTGCAAACACTTCAATAGGGGCTGGCTGAGTCCCTTTTTGAATAGTTGTCCTTGTATGATTGCGTATCTGGCCGTTTCCCTTCTTAGAGCTTTGGCCGCCTTCTCATCTTCGGGTAACTTGCCGAGTTCCAGGAAGGTGGTAATGGGATCTAGCCACGAGGGGCTCGCTCCCGTCAGGTGGAGGGCGACCGTTGGTTCCTTCACCATGCCCTGGATGAGCGACCGGTTACCCGATCCTGACTTTGTGCTCGCTAGTTTCGACAAAAGGTCTGCTCGTGTGTTCTTTTCTCTTGGAACGTGCTGGATAATGACCTCCTGGAACTGGCTCATTATTTGCTTAACCTTTTCCAGGTACTTTTGGAGGAGGGGGTCCCGGGCTTGGTAGCTTCCGTTTACCTGCGAGGTGACGACTTGGGAGTCGCTGCATACTTCGACCCTCGTCGCGCCGACTTCCAGAGCCAGAACTAGACCGCCTAGGAGAGCCTCATATTCAGCTTGGTTGTTTGACACTGGGAACTCGAACTTGGTCGATTGCTCATAGATGACCCCTGCTGGGCTTTCCAAGATGACCCCTGCTCCTCCGGACGTTTGGTTGGAGGCTCCGTCCACATGAAGCCTCCACCGTGTGCCCGTTTCCTCGGGAGGATTGCCCGTTACCTCCACCAAGAAGTCGGCCATTGCCTGTGCCTTGATTGCATGTCGAGGTTCATACTGTAGGTCATATTGTGAGAGCTCGATGGCCCAGGTCATCATCCTTCCAGCCAAGTCAGGTTTTTGCAGTATTTGCCGAATCGCCTGATCTGTCCTCACAACTATTCGGTGACTCTGGAAGTATTGTCTTAACCTTCGGGAGGATACTAGGAGCGCCAGCGCCAGTCTTTCCAGTTTGCTGTACCTCATCTCTGGTCCCTGGAGTGCCCTGCTCACGAAGTAGACGGGCTGTTGTGTCCTCGCTTCTTCTGTGACGAGGACCGCGGCAAGCGCTTCCTCGGTTACTGATAGATAGAGGTAGAGTGGTTCTCCGGCTCTGGGTTTCCCGAGGACTGGTGGTGCCGCCAAGATTTGCTTGAAATGGTTGAATGCTTCTTCGCACGCTGGTGTCCATTCGAACGTCATTCCCTTTCTCATTAAGTTGAAGAAAGGTATGGCCTTTGCTGCCGATGCACCGAGGAAACGGGACAAAGCTGTCAATCTCCCAGCGAGTCTTTGGACGTCTTTGATGCAGCCCGGACTTTTCATCTGAAGGATAGCCTGGCATTTTTCGGGATTGGCTTCCACTCCTCTTTGAGTGATCATGAAGCCTAGGAACTTTCCGGCCTCCATGGCGAACGCGCATTTGAGTGGATTAAGCCTCATGCCGTGCTGTCGTAGGGACGAGAAGACATTGTTAAGGTCACTCAGGAGATCGTCAGGTCGGGCGGTTTTTGCGAGTATGTCATCTACGTAGACTTCCACTGTTTTGCCCAGGAGTTCGCTGAATATCTTATTCATCAACCTTTGGTATGTGGCTCCTGCGTTTTTTAGGCCAAATGGCATGACCTTGTAACAGTAGATGCCTCCTGGCGTTATGAACGCCGTTTTTTCCTCGTCAGGTCGGTGCATCGGTATCTGATTATACCCTGAATAGGCGTCCATGAAACTCAGATATCTGTACCCTGCCGCTGCGTCAACGAGCGTGTCAATATTAGGTAGGGGGTAGCAGTCCTTGGGACAAGCCTTGTTGAGGTCAGAGTAGTCTACGCACATTCTCCACCTCCCGTTGTGTTTTTTAACCAGAACCACATTCGACAACCAAGTCGAGTAATCTAGTTCCCGGATGAATCCTGCTTCTAAGAGGCTGGCCGTTTGCTTGGCTACCTCGTCTGCCCTTTCCTGCGACATTTTCCTTCTTCTCTGGGCCACTGGTTTGGCTCCTGCCTTTACGGCCAGGTGGTGTGACATGAGCTGGGGGTCTATTCCTGGCATGTCGGCAGGCGTCCAGGCAAAGAGGTCGGCGTTAGCCCTGATCATTTCCATCAAAGGCTCCTTTATTTCGTGCGGGAGGTTCTTGTTTATGAATGTGAACTTATCGTGCTCCTCGCCGACTCTGATCTTCTCCAAGTCTCCTTCTGGCTCTGGTCTGGGTTTGTCGTCTACCCTGGCGTCCAGGTCGGCCAGGAAAACTCCTGACGCTTCCTTTGATTTTTTTCTGAGAGAAAGGCTGGCATGGTCGCAAGCGACTGCCGTTTCCAAGTCGCCCCGGAGGGATCCCACGGATCCGTCATCGGTGATGAACTTCATCACCAGTAGTTTCGTACTGATGGCTGCCCCCAGATCGTTAATGGTCTTTCTCCCCAGGATGATGTTATAGGCCGTTGAATCTCGTAATATTACAAAGTCAGCCATGATTGTCCTTCGTCTTTGCCCTTGTCCCACAGAGGTCGGGAGTGTGATGATCCCATCTGGCTTTATGAAGTGGTCTCCTAACCCTACCACACCGTGCTGGTGGGTCGTCAGGTCGGAATCTCTCAATCCCAGGGCATCGAAAACGTTTCGGAACATGATGTTTGAGTCTGCCCCCGTGTCTACCAGGATTCGTTTGACGAGGCCGGTTCCGACCCTAGCCGTAATGACCATGGGCGGACTTTCCGGCGCTTCGTCGAACCATTGGTCCTCCGGGCCGAAAGAGATAGGTGGGAGACCTTTAAGGCCTCTACTAGGTGGCGCGGAGATCGCTAAGACCTTGGCATCTTTCTTCTGCGCCGATTTCGACCTCGGGGCGGTATTCCTGGCCGTCACCACATTTACCACCGTGAGACCGTGGTCGTCACCCTCTGGCTCCTGTCGTCGTCTTATTGGTCGGGATCTGTCCTCGTTGTCGTTGTCCCGGTTGCGTCTCCTTGGTTCCCTTATAAGGTGGGAGAAGTCGGCGAGTTTGCCTTCCCTGATAGCTTGCTCGAGGGCGTCCTTTAGGTCAAAGCAGTCTTGGGTCTTGTGCCCATAACCCTTGTGGTACTCGCAGTAGAGGTTCTTGTTTCCTCCTGTCCTGTCCTTCAGTGGTCGGGGCTTCGACAGTATTCCCTTTTCTGCTATCTGTTGGTAAACTTCAGTGATCGAGGCCGTAAGGGGGGTGTAGTTGGTGAACCTCCCAACTCGGGGGAACGGTTTGGATTGTTTGCTCGGACAGCCGTCCTTGGCGTGTTCCTTCGGTCTTTCTCTGGCGTCGAAGTGCCGGGATTGGTTGTAGGCGGGCTGCCGTTTATTGGCAGCCACGACTCGGCTGACTTCCTCGTCGTTAATGTATTCTTTGGCCACGGATTAGATCTCTTGCATCGTCCAGACGGGCTTCGTGGTGAGGTGCTTCCTGAAATCCTCATTCGACAGCCCGTTTGTTAAGCACAAACTTGCCACTGAGTCCGTCAAACCGTCGATTTCCAAGCACTCGTCATTAAAACGGTCCAGGTATTTCCTGGTCGGCTCTCCGGGTCTTTGTGTCACCCCCAGAAAATTGATTGGGTGTTTGGCTTTGACAATCCTAGTTGTGAACTGAGCCAAGAAGGCGCGGCTGATGTCGGTAAATTGGGTCACCGAGCCTTGCGGGAGGTTGTTAAACCACCGTATTGCCGGGCCCGCTAAGGTGACCGGGAAAGCGCGACATCTGACCTCGTCTCCCACCCCTTCTAGGTTCATTCTGGCCTCGAAGGCCGTCAAGTGTTCTAGGGGGTCTTGTGTTCCGTCGTACTTCATGTCTGTCGGTTTGTCAAAATGTTTTGGTAATCGGACCTCGAGTACAGAGCGGTGGAAAGGGGTCGCTCCTATTATGACAGGTCCTCGGGCAGTTCTTCTCAACTCATTGTTCTCGCGATGGGGTTCCTCGTTGCCTCTGTTCGACGCGCGCCGCCTTTCGTGCCGAGCGTAGATGATGGGGTCGCGACTTCTTCTTCTGGGGCGTATCCGTTCCTCAGTGCTCTCCGACTCGCATTGGGGGCTCGGCGTGCGCCTCGAACGGCTTCTCGAACGGGAACGGGTGGGGCTCCGCTCTGGGGAGCGTTGGTCGCGCTCTCTCTCTGCTAGCCTGCGCTCTAAGTCTTGCATTCTGTGGCGTAGTTCTTGCATTATCCTGGCGTGGTTGTCACCCGTCCCCCCGAAGGGGCGTCTCTCGTGAGTCTGCGTCGCATCCCTCGTGGGCAAGCGTTGCTGCTGCCGGGATTCCGTCGCGACGGCGCCTCCCCCGAGTATGGGAGGCGCTACCTCGGAACCAGTCCCAGTCTGGACCAGTACGAAATCCATGAACGTCTTTTCCCACAGACGGCGCCAATGTTCGGTAGGTCGGGTACCGGACGGTTCGGGTTGAAACCCTGCGGACAACGTTTCGAATAATGGAGGGGCTCGTCTGGTCGTGATTCCCTGGTCCCGAATGAGCGAGGTCCCGAGTACTTCGAATGGAGAAGGGGGGTGCCACCTGCAAAGACACTCCGACGCTCTTGTCAGAATATGTGCAGGCGGTGAGGGAAAGGTGTGTCACGTACCTTGGGGGGAGAGCCAGTCTCCCCTTATATATATATGTCAGTAGTGGGCCCTTGCAGTGAGCTGGCCCACACCCTCAGAGATGTTGTCTCATGGCTGTGTGCGAACCGTACGGGACGCGTGTCCGGGTCGGGTGGAGGACGCGCCATTGGGCCGGCGAGAGATCGGGTCGGGCTGACCCGCATGAGATTTGGGCCAGGCCGTAACAACTACATATAAAAAATCCGAAATTTGACTTCAAGATATATATTATCAAATGTATGAAATTCTAAGAAATGTGTTCAGTAATCAACAGAATTCATAAGAATCATATATCCAACTCTATTGTACAAAAATTGTTCTAATAAAATATTTATTTATTATCTCCTCTTATTTCGCAAGAGGATTTTTCTTTTTGATTAGAATAATCGACCTGGTATTTTAGTATTGCAAAAATTCAATTCAAATTTCTGTCTTATAACTCAGTTAAAAATTATGATATTTCTGTCTTCTCATATTAAAATTAGTTGAGTTTAAAAAATTCAATCAGAAATAATGATATTTTTGTCTTCTCAAAATAAAATTAGTCGAGTTTAGAAAACAGACCCAACTGATGAACAAATATTTTTATAAAATTACAAATTGTTTAATTTGTTTAATGAATTTGGTCTGGTTTGTGAGAAATATTATTTGTTTAAGATATATTTCTATATATCTTTAGTAATATTTTAAAAGCAATCAAGTTTTAACAAATTATAATCAATAACTTACAATTTACTTATCATTAAGTACAGTGACGGATCCAGAAAATTTTAATAGTGGGGACAAAATTTATATAACATGATAATAATTTTTATAATAAAAATAATATGTATATATAAAAAATTAAATATTAAATTATCTATTAACTACTATATATCTATGTACAAATACATGTATTGTTTAACTTATTTTCAATGTGTATTTTATATTTTAATATATATTTTATACAAATAATTATTTTTATGTATATATAGCAGGATTATTGTTATGATTATATTTTGTTATTGTAAAATATGATTAGTCTTCAAAATATCTAATATACAAATTAAAATATTAAAATAGTAATTTAAATAATAATATATAATTTAAAATTCTATTCTTTTAGATTTTATATTTTTAAAAAATTAAGTAATTTTTCTCTTAACACTACCATCAAAATTTCTCTTTTCTTTCCATATATATTATTAAATAATTATTTAAAAATCCACTTCTTAGCACAATTAGAAGCCGACTCTTATTGATATTCATAGTTAAAAAAAGTTCTTTCAATTAATATAGTTGCTACGCAAAAATTAAAGCTAATTTGAAAAGAAGATAAATAATATTCTTTTGAGTTGATTTTTAAAAAAGAACACTAATTTCGTTTAAATATGAGAATTGATCATTCTAACGAATATCTAATATAAAATTTTTAAATTGACGATTAAGTACCAAAAGTTGAGTAAAAAGTTATTGTGGGATCAAATTTAATAATCTAATGGGGAAATAAATATTATTATCATATACTATTAAAAAAAATTTCAAATTGTAGTGGGGCGCTTGCCCCCACACCATTGAACTTAGAACCGTCGCTGATTAAGTAAGTATATAAAATTCTAGTCTTTTTCTATAATAAAGATTTTTTAATTTTATTTTAATATTGATCTCAATATTTTTTATTTTAAAACTAATTAATTAGTTTATATTTATAATATCGTATATACTATATATATTTATTGACAAATAATATTAATAAATATCATAGAATTATAAAAAAATCATACTATAATTGATACAAATATTTGATATGTTTTTATTTATACATATTTACTTATATTTATATTAATAATTATGAATAACAAAAAATAAAATTAATTTAAATATATCTGAGTATAAAATTAAAATAATATCAAAAAGAATTAATTTACGTTTTTATCATATAGTTAATAATTAGCATTTACAATAAGAAGGAATAACATAGCTTATAGCTTAGCACTAAGGAAAGCATGTAGAATAAAGAAGACCCAAGTTCGAATGACATCTTCATTAATTTTGGAGTTTTCTCCCGAACGTATCAGTTGAACCAATTTTAACCAATTCTAAAAAGTTTTCACCTGCTTTGACCGGTTCTAACCGACTTTGACCGATTCTGTTCCGTAAACTGTTCCAAGATTGGACCGGACCAGTTGGGAGTCCGGTCCACTGGCTTCTGCAGTCGAATAGGCCGGTCCGGACCGATTCTTACAACTATGCCACATCATTTAACCTTTCTTGCCTTCCACCAAAAGCCAAATAGTCTCTTTTCTCCCGGCTCTCCTTCTCTTCGGTCACGTCATTCAACAATGAAGAAAGAAGAAAACGGAAGGTGCAGAAGCTATGGTGGATTGCAGAACAAAAGGCGTGTTCCCGCATCTATGCAAGAAGAAAGGGCTAATACCAAGAGGCTAGTCACACTACGGTCAGAGCACATCAAAAACTATTTTTCCTCATTTGTGCTGCACCCAGGATCTAAGAAGAAATCTGCCAAGTCTCAAGTACAAATCAAGCAATGATGAAAAAATCAAAGTCAAATCCGGACAGTAGAAAATCCACGGTCCAAATCCAAACTTCGGGCGAAAGCAAAACTCTACGGGCTAGATTATCGAAACTTAAAGAAAAATGATGAGAGAGAATGGGTAAGATGCATGCAACAGATTTGGATCTCTCTCTCCTTACTGACGAAGCCGCTGTAGCTCTGATGCAGGAGAAGAAGATAGTATGGGTTTTGAACTTGCTTCAACCTTGGAAGCTCCACTCTTCTATAATAAGGGTGAATGACCAACGGTTGAAGGCAAGAGAGTAAGAACAAAACATAGAATTCAGTTCTCATCGTTGCCTTAGCTATTTGAGTTCTTCTCTTTGATGGTTTTCATTAAGTATTTCTTTTTCTCATTTTGGCCTGTCTGAGTCTCATCGGAAAAGGCAAACATGGTGAGGTTTGTGAGAAACTGCCAATGAGAGGTAAATGGTAGTGAGTTACACTTGGAGAAAAAGCTGTAAGACGTTTCAGATTTTCTTTGTACATCTTTCTATTTTGTTTCATGATCTTGTGGGGATTCTCTTGCAAGTTGGGTTAGCACTTGGCTGTTGAAAGCTATGATGAGTCCTAGTCAAATTCAAATTTGGTCAGAATTTGGATTTGTCTCAGATAGAATTGGGTAGATCCTATTTAAAACATTGGTGTATGTAATTCAGCGAAAAAGTTAGTCAAATCCCATCAAATTTGTGATGGAGACTGGATGTAGGCTATATTGCATTTAGTAGTTGAACCAGGATATATCTGGGTGTTACTTATACTGCTCTACTCCATTTCTGTTTCTGTCGCTCAGGAGACAAAAAGAAAGTGTCTCTCAATGCAACACGAGACAAAAGTAAAAAATATCTCCTAACTTCCTTTGAAAATGCAACAAGTAAGATTTAGAAGAAAGGGAGGCTAACATACAGCCCCCGCTTCTCTTAAGCACTGAGAGCCAGCAAAGTTTAATTTTAGAGTAAACTACCATTTCTACCCACGAAAGTTTTAAACGCTAACAAATCTACCCACAAAAAAAAAAAAAGAAAATTACCATTTGTACAAACATGAGTTCCATATAACAAAATTATCCAAACGTTGAAAAATTATTTTAAAACCCCAAATTACCCCTTTCCTAACCCTAATCTCAACCCCCTTCTTCCAAATCTCATCCATTCCTTTATTCTTTTCAGAAATTTCATCACCTCCTTCATCAACACCACCACCATCTCCACCGCCACCAACTGTCAACCTCACTTTTCTCTTTCTCCACAGCCATAAACAATGATAGTGATGATCCTTTGCTTCATTCCTGCAACTGCTCCTCTTCTCTACGCCTTGCGTTCTTCTCCTCTTCTATCACAAACATGCCGCCACTCATTCCTCTTCTCAACCACCTCCACTTCGATGACCACCACTCTTTTACTATCTCCTACCTCTTTTCAAAGTCCACGGTTTCTCACTCTCCCAAATCACCACCATCATGTGCAAGATTCCTGTGTTACTCACATGCAACCCCACCAAAGTGATCTTACCAAAGTTTCAATTTTTAGCATCCAAAGGTGCTTCTCCTTCTGACATTGTATTGAAAGTAATGGAGGAAGGGTGGTGATGGTAATGACGGTAATAGTATTGATAGGATTTGGGATTGGAGTAGAAGTGATGATGAGAAGTAAAATTAAAAGTTAGAGTGGAGTTGTTGTTGTTTATGGCTGTGACAGTGGAGAAGGAGGAAGATAAGGCTGACGGTTGGTGACGGTGGCGGTGATGATGGTGTTAGTGAAGGAGGTGGTAAAATTGATGAAAAAGATAAAGAGAGGATTGAAATTTGCTGAGAGGGGTATTGAGATTAGGGTTAGGAAAAGGGTAATTTGGGATTTTTAGGTTATTTTTCAACGTTTGGATAATTTTGTTATATGGAACTCATGTTTTATGGGTACAAATGGTAATTTTGTTTTTTTGTGGGTAGATTTGTCAGCGTATAAAACTTTCGTGGATAGAAATGGTAGTTTACTCTTAATTTTAATATACTGACAATGTAAAATATTTTGTATAGTCGTTCAATTGCATTCTTACATTTACATGACTATTCATACTATTAACGTAAAACATAATTATTTTTTCTGATATGTCACTATATAATTGAATGCACATGTAAAACTATTAATCGTAAAATGCTACTATTTTATTCTTTTAGAATTAAATAAAAAGTTATTTCAGTATTGTTAATATTAAATTTGAATTCATAATTGCTAACACAATCAATGAACCTCAGTAATAATTTAGTATTTTTTAAATTAATGCTTAACAAAAATATGTTAGTGCTTTAGGAATAAACTAAAAGCTATATTAATTTTTTAAAATTCAATCTTTGAATATTGTTTTCTTATTTTCAAAAATAATTATAAGGTGTTGTAATATTTTTAAAAAGTAAAATTTAATATTTTCATAGGCATATTTTTAAAATATATTTCATGTGGCATTTTCATATTGCCTGTTTTCTGTATTATTTGTTATCATGAGAAACTACATACGATAACATTTTTTTCATCATTGGAAAAGAATCAATTTTCTCAAAACAATTACCTAATTGGATCAATTTATTATTTTTTAGGTTCTATCCCCAGCATTGAAATGGAAGTTTTGAATTTATCATCCAATTTCCTCTCTTTTATTTCCGGTTACAGTCCACTATATCAAAAAATCCTAAGCAATCAAACAACCCACGGCTAGTGATAACATTTCAGGAATGAAATAAGGCCTAACAACGACAAGCCCATTCATCACATCCCTTCAACGGGATTCTCATGCTGACCTGGTTTCCCCATCCACCGGCTTAGCTACAATGTGGAGCCTTTGTAAACCAGTTCTGCAACCTCTGCAAGCTGTTTAGAAAGGTCTGCGAGCTGCTCCCCTAACTACCAGCAGAGTTCCACGTGTCAACTTCACATCGAACAAAAGAGCATATCTTTATCTTCACATCTGTACGCTATAATTTTTCTTTCTTGTAATGTGTGTTATAAATTCTCTGGACTTTCAGCAGAAACATCATATACATACATTAATTGATTAATTAATGTGTACTAGTGTTTCGAGGGTTACCTGAAACTGAAGGTCGATCTCGGATGAGATCTGCTGTTATGACCGGAGCTGTCGTGTCTGACTTGTTGAATCTGGTGGAGCTGCCGATCCTTGATCACCAGAGGGTGGTGGTACCTGCAAGAGACTCCGATGCTTAAGTTAGCACGTGCTTTAGGCAGGTTTTTTGTAGAATCAGAGTATGAATTATACCTGGGTGCTCCAGTGTATTTATAGTAGTATGGAGTGTCCTTTAAGATAAGTTAGTTATCTTATCTTTATCTTTTTAGGGGAACCGCCTTATCTTTCTAGGCTTTGCCGCCTTCAGAATGGGCTGTGTTCCTTCGTTTGGGCTTGCTTGGAACTCTGTGGCGATTTGGCCGAACTCTTTTGAGGAGAGGTCGGTCGCTCTTGTCTTCAATCAGCCCAGGTCGCACAGCTCGACCCGGGGTATGAACAGTGCCCCTGCTTGAACTCGATCTTACCCTTGAGGTCATGTCTTTAGACTTCGACCCCTTTGAGGAAGTCGTGCTCGAGCATTTTGTCTTTAGTCAATCTCCTGTATAACTCCTGCTGGGATTTCTTCAATGCGAAGCGTTTTCTTCCTTTTCTTTTTTAATTGCAGCACGCGTTGCGCTTTCTTGGGAACGTGCGAGGGTTTAAAAGCTCATTAATTCCCCTTTGCCGTTTCCTTTCCCTCTTTTGCATTTCATTTTGAATTTTAAAGCATCATTTTTCAGTTTCTTCTCTCCTTTCTCTTCGCTCTTTGTTATTTGCTGTGGTGCTTTGTTCTCTTGTTTTCACGCCCCCAAGCCTTCCATTTTCTTTTGCCTGAAAGCGATTGTTTGGCGCAGATTTCGTCGTTCTTTCGACTTTGAGTAGTTATCGTCTTCTTCTCTGTAGGTTGGTCTTTCTTCTTTTTACTTCGACAATCGTTCTTTCTGCACGCTTTCACTGTCGTGTATTTTGCAAAGTTTTGATTTTTTCTTGAGTTTGCCTTGAAAAGTTTGAGTCTTTCTGCAAAAGATTGCATCTTTGTGCCTGATTATCGTTGTGATGTGCGCCTTTCGTGTTTCTGGTAGTTTTTGCTTCCTTAGGGCTTTTTGGCTTGTCGCTGTTCCTGTCTCTTTTTATCCTTGCATGACCTCTTCTTGTACAAAGCTTTTGTTGAACTATTGGTAGAAAAAGGTTGTAGCTTTCTTGATGATTTTTTGCGTGGTCTGTGATGATGATGGCCTTTTGCTATTTGTTTGGAGCGATGCTACCAGAAAGGAATTGATCTCTTTGTATTTTTTATTTTGAGAGGTGTTACGGATGGTTTAGGACATAGATTGTCAACTTTCCTTTTCTGAATTTTTTCCTTGTTGTTGCCTCCAAAGGGTGCCCCATTGATTAATGGGCTTGACTTCAAAATTAAAAAGAAGATTGTTAACCAACAATTTATTGACCTTGCTTAGTTGGTAAACAGTGTCCAACAGATTGAAAGGTTACAAAAAGAAAAAGAACAAGAAGATGAGAGCGTTTTTGAAGAAGAAATAGTAGCTTTTGTTGGTTGTGTGATGTATTCTAAGTTGAAGGTTGAAAATAATATGCTCGCAGCTGGAACAAAAGACATGTTATATTCTATGTGTCAATTTCTTAACATTAACGAGGAAAAGGTATTCCCAAAAGAGGGAATTATTAAAAACAAGTTAAAATTTTCTAACAAGACACTAAATACAAAGATTTGCAAAAATTTTTGCGAATTGAATTCGAACTTTGCATAATTTAAGGGTTTATTGTCAATGCGATGAGAAACAAGAAATTCAGTTTGATACTAACATGCTCAGAGTAACATTTATATACCCTAAGGTTGGTGAAGATTTGTTAGAATTTCTGACTCGACAAAGGAAGTCGAAAATAAATATGACTATGTGCTTTAGGCGCATTGCAAAAGAAAAAAACAGTAGTCGACAGACAGTCAAAAAGAAAGTGTACTTGTGAAAGTTAATATAGGATTTGTTTCAATGAGTTAGCGGAGCTTTCGATCCATTCATTCACACACTCACTCATTCTAAAAATTTCTAGTCACATTGACATACGAAAACAAGAGTTACGAGTCCATATCAATATTAGGAGACTCCATTTTTCTTTTAGTCATTTTCAATTCTATTTTTTCATTTTTTTATTTAAATTCTGTCATTTTCATTCAAGCACTTGTCAATTTCTACAAATTTTAATATAAGTCTTACAATTTTTAATTCTTTATTTTTTGCATTTCGTTTTTCTTACTTGTACTTTTCATAATTATTATTTTTGTTTTTACACTTTTATTAGATATGATCTCTAAATCCTAATAGCAACCCACAAAAAAATCGTATCTACTCTTTGAATTGAGATTTTAATACAAGTTTTATCGCCATCTCCTGTTAAGCAAAATGCAAGCAAAACAATTGTAAAAGAAATTTTCACTATTATTTAATTAAATTTATTTATTATGACAAGTTATAAATAAGTAATGCACATTTTTTGTTTATGTTATATTAAAAGTGGTATTGAAAAACAAAATTATTATATATATTAAAAATTAATCACAATATATTTATATATATCTTTTGATATTTAATTACATATTTTTTAAATAATATAATAAGTTACGAAAAAATTAAATTTACCTAGTAGAATAACGAAATCTACAATAAATAAATATTTACATTTGTATATAATTTTTTTTATAAGATGCCAAATATATATTTCTATATACGATAGTCAATTGGTGCTGATTTTTGAAATATATAGCTTAATTGTATATATTATATTATGTGTATACAAAATATTATTCACTTATGTAGAACATAAATTAAAATACAAAATATAAAAAAATACGAAACAATATATATATTTTAGACACAAATAAATAATAAATTAATTTTAATATATACATAATATTTTTGATATTGTGATTACAAAAAATTATATTAATCTAAAATTATTTGTCATATCTTTGATAATATCAAAGGTGATGATCATATAAATTTTTCATAATATTTATCTATATATTTACTTAGATTTGATTCGGTAAAATTTTATTTTTTGAAAGTAGATAATTTTTAAAAAATTATAACATTCATATTTAATAAATTAAATTAAAAATAATTTTTAATAAATATAAATAGTCATAATTATGTTTAATAAAATAATTTTTAAAATTAAAAATACTGTAATAAATATAATATACGAATAAAATTAAATATTTATTAATATGTTAGACTTTTTTATTTTAATAAACATAAATAACTTTAAAAAGTTCTTTTTTGAATGTTTTCAAAAACATTCTTAATTTTTGAATATAAATTCATAATTTTTTTACCAAACATAAAATATTTACTTTTAAAACTCTTGAAAAATGTTAACGAAACTAAGGGTGTTCATGGATCGGATTGTAGCCGCAGATCTGCGGTAAATATCCGCATCTGATCCAAAAATTATGGATACGATCTGATTCGCAGACTAAATATCTGCAAGAATTGGATCGCGGATATATGTTCTACATCCGCATATTATAAGAACCGAATTTTAATTAATAAATTAATTTAAATAAAATAATAATTAAATTGTCCAAAATAGGTTAGAAATTTAGAAATGTTAATTTGAAAATTTAAATATTATATTTAGACTCAATAGATTTTTTTGAGTGAGAAAATATAATTTTCTACGAAAAATTGCGTAAAAACGCGTACCGGTAAATTAGCCGGTAGTACCGACTCAAGTCTGTCAAGTACTGTGTAAGAATAATAAAAATAGTAGAAAAGTTTAAGAAAATACTTAGAATTTAAAACCTGACACTAATCTTAAAGGTTTTGACCCAAAGTGGGGGCAAACGGACAAAAAACGCTAATGGGTTGGATCGAACCCAAGCCCAACTTATATAAATACCCTTTAATGAGCATTCAGCTTATTTCCACCCTAATTTGAAGAAAGGAGCGCTAATGTGAAGAGAGAAATAGAGATTGAGATTTCACTATTCACCCTCATCTTTATTTGCTTGTATCTTGAGTTACGGAGTTCTAATTGATGAGCCGTTTGCGGTCACGTGAAGCTCTGGTCAAGCTCTTCAATTCTGGATAAACAAGTTGGTAAGGAATTTGACTTCTCTAGCCCAGTTCTCTCTTCCCAATAAATTTGAAACTTTGGTTATGGTGAATGAGTGATTTTTGTGATTTTAGGTATTTAGGTACAATCTAGCACTTGATTGCTATCGGGTTTTGTCCCAATCAACATCGGGTAAGGTGAGTATATTCAAATCCCTTGTGATTTTGTGTATATATAAAACCCTAGGTTTGATTTGTGAAATTTTGTGTATTTGCTAGCTTAAATTGGTTGTATGAAGTATATTGGTGAATTGGTTGCTTGGAAGTGGACTTGGTGGTTGAGCTCATTGAACTTGGTTGAGGATTTTGGCATTTTGTGCATATTGAAAATCGGTTAAGATATGATTTTGGTTTTCTCTATGTAATATGTAATGTTTCTGGACACTTAGGATAGTAGACCATATGATAGGATTGAATTGATTATATGGTTGCTTGAATTGTGATCGTGTTATATGCATGTTGATGGAAATTGAATAAATGGTATGGTTGAGATATAATTGTGGTGGAATGTTAATATGATGATGATAAATGATAGATGATGATTGTAAGTATGGAATATTATTGATGAATAAAGTTGTTGAGATTTGATTGAGGAATGGGTGAATTGAATGATAAATTAGGTGTGAAAATGATAGAGAAAATAGAATGTTAAGTGATGAAATATATGGATGGGATTGTGGGTCTTGAATAGTGAGTTTTGACATGATTTAGAATGTATATAAATTTGTTTGGTTTTGAAAATTTTGGAAACTAGAGAATTTGCAAAACTTTGTTTTTACTGAATTTTGGCGGATCATAACTTGAGCCTTAAACCTTAAAATTGAGTGATCTTTATTTTAAATTAAAGATAATTTTAAGAACTTTAAAATGATATAAAGTTTGAGGAAAATAGAGTTTTGTAGAGAAGGTTATGAACGTTTGAAAATTCTGCAGCTTTAAATTTTTCTAAGTTTGCTAAGGGTCGTGTACGCGACACAGTGCACATGACGCAGGCATTCTTCATTGTCTGGGAGTCTCGCGTATGCGGGCACTGCACGCGTACACGGAAGTCCAAATTTTTATCCTTGCTACGCAAATTTTCACACGCGACGCGAGCATTCCATTTGGTTTTGGATACTCGCGTAAGCGAGCAGGGTGCCGCGTATGCGGACACCCAATTATCTATACATGCGTACGTGGGGCAGGGGTTCGTGTACTCGAAATCCATGTTTTGCTGAAAAATTATGTTCTTCACCTTTTCAAGGATTCTCTAACTTTCTAAACTTCTTTAATTACCATTTAAGATTTCTATCTAGTAAATAGGTCCTAAGACTATTAGAGGTGAGTTAGTAAATTAAATTGATGAATTTCTATTATAAGTTTACAAAACGGTGATTAAGCTTGGAAAGTTCAGTGGATGGAATAGCTTGAGTGTCTTGGTGGAGTGTTGAGGTGACAATGAATTGATAAACATGGATGATTATGATTAATTAAATGAGTATAAGCGAAATTATGCTATGAGCAGTGATCTCTGAGATTGAGTATGTGATTGTGATATGTATTGTTCTCCGTCGTAGGTGCTGTGGTAGTCTCACTGCCTATGTTCAGATGTGAAGGCTGTTGCAGTCTCCTGCTCACGTGACATGCATTGAATTGGTAAGTCGCTATGCGCCTCGGATAAGGGTTGTGGTAGTCTCCTGCTCTTCGAAGTAGCGGTGCTGGCATAGGGGCTGAGGCAGTCTCCCTCTTACGTTGAGATGTGAGGATTGAGGCAGTCTCCCTCTCACATAACCTTTTTGCCACCGGAGTGAACTCAGACACTATAACCCAAAAGAGTGTGCCGGACATTATAACTCATGGGGAACAAGATAAAGTGCTGGGCACTAGAAAGAGTGAGCAGGGAACTATAACCCTGGTCGTGGTAGAAAGGCGACATCCTGGAGATGTGTCGGGTTGGCATTTTGAACCGACAAGTGATATCACGAGCCAAATAGGATAGACATTCATCGTATGCATATTTTACATGCTTGCTTGCTTTGATTACTTGGGTTATGCCTATTTGAATAACATGTCTAAATGTTAGTTGATTTACCTGCTGTATATGTATACTATTTGTGCTTTAGTCGTTTGCATTATATGTGTTTTACTAGCGTTGAGGACGATCGGTAGGCGGTGGCGATGGGATCACACGGAGGCTAGGTTGGTGAAGGTTGTGGGATAGCGGTGACTAGTTTAGTTAGAAATCCCCTAAGTTAGAATACCCTAATTATGGTTTATATTTTATGTTTCGTTAAACTTGAATATCTGTATTGATATGAAGTTCTAGAATTGCCTTTGGCATCCCGGAACCTTATATCTTACATATTGGATACTGTTACCATACTGAGAAACCCGAGTCTCATATCATATGTTGTTGTTGTTTTTCAGATACAGGTCGTAACCCACCTCGATGAGTTGCAAATGGTGACAAAGCAGAGGATCGCTTCTATCTTTTATATTCTGTTTATTTTTTATGTAGTTTCTCTCACTCTTGTATAAGGAACTTGTTGCCTTAGTGGCATTACTTTGAGAGATAGTATGTTGCTGTTTTAAATTCTAAAAATTCTGTTGTATTTCAGTTCGAGCTAACCGACCTAAACTCCGCAGGCTGTGTTTAGTTCTCTTATATATATATATATATTACTCCTAGTGTCTTGTATCCCAGGCTCCTTTTTCTTACCTTTATACATTTAGTTATCGTGAGTGACGTTGTGTGCATTTTATTTCTATTTTTATGTCCTTGAACTATATTGATGAGTTTGGAAAACTCTTATTTAATTTTGATGATGAACAAACATTATTGAAATATTTAAATACAAAATTATTAATTTGATCTTAATTCACATTTGCTTAATTAATATTTTTGTTGTGCAGATTTTATGTTGGGCCGAAAAATGAGTTTCTAGTTTAAGCCCAATGATCAGCCTTGCTACATGTCTCTCATACCATGAGGCTGAATTATTAAATGGGCCAGAATAAATATTATTGTTGCAAGCCCAAACAAATGCTTTCTTATGTGCTCTATGCTTGATTCGAAACAAATTTTATCAGGAAAGCAAATGTTATTAATTGGGCCAGCTTTAATTTCAATACTACAAGCCCAAGTCTTATTAGTGTTGAATGGTTCCAAGCCTGGTCCGAAACTAAGAAAGCAAATAGGCTTCATGCTTTCCAATGGATTCCATTGCTTTCTAAGAATGGATTTCAAAACTTAATAAGCTAGCCTTGGAAACATGAGAGAGAACTTGACTTTGATTTGATAGGGAATCATTATGATTAATGCTATACGCTACTCAAAGCAAGGGAAGTAAAAGCAATCTATCAATATGTTTTAATTTCATTTAATTGCTTTTACTTTAACTTCACATTCTCTCTCATCTCTTTCTTCTTCTTCCTTCGGTCCTTGTCCAGGAAACTATGGACGCTATGCTCATCAACCAAAAAAAGGAAGAAGTTGCATGCATCAAGACCATCAAGCTGATGATGGCAAGAAAATATACTAAAATAAAAATGAGCTGTGACTAAGATACTCACCAAATATGGTTAGATTTGGTGAGGTTATCTTGAGTTCTTCATGCTCAAAATGGAAGGTAAAGATTCGGCCAACAAGGGAGATTCTTGAAGCATGGCTTGACTTTGATTCTGTTTAACCACCACAGGGAGTAGCTAGAGTGGCGAAGTGATGGTTAAGGCAGAGATTGAAGCAGATGAAGTCATTATCATCATGAAGCATCAAGGGCCAGAAATCCATCTTGGAGAGCAAGCCAAGGATGGAGAGCTCGGATTGATGAAGGGTGATGATCAAGAAAGGACTAGAGGTAATTGCATGTTGGGTTTTGCATGGTTATCTCTTCTCTCTCTATGTGGCCGAACCGGTTCTGTTTGTTGAAGGAGGAAGAAGTTGGTTCGATTGTTGGCTTCAATAAGTGGAGGCTTCCCTCTTCTATATTAAGGGTGAACAACCACTGTTTGGAGCAAGGAGAAAATTTGAGAGTGCAAGGCACAGTGTTCTCAGAGCTACCTGAGCTAACAGTTTTCTCTTTTCCTTCAATGTATTCTGTTTAGTATTTTCTGTTTAATTTTGTCATGTCTTGAGTCTCATGAAAAAAGGCAAACAGTGAGGTTTGTATGAAAAAAGCCATAGAGCGGAAAAAGGCAGAGAGTGCAAAATTAAAAGAAAAAGCCATAGATGTCTTAGAGTTCCTTTGTTCATCTATGTTGAGTTTCATGATTCTGTGGAAATCCCCTTGTAAGTTGGGTTAGCACTTTACAGTTTGTAATCAGGTTGATTATAGTGAAATTCCATCATGGTTGTGATGGAGACTGGATGTAGGCTGCACTGCACTTAGCAGCTGAACCAGGATATATCTGGGTGTAATCTCTCGTCTCTCCTACTCCATTTCTGTTTTCTACTGTACAGGAGCAAAAACTAAAAATGTCACGTGCAAAGTGACGAGACAAAACAAAAAGTCTCGTGACTAGGGACGAGATAAAAGAAAAAAGTCTCGTGTCCAGAGACGAGCTAAAACAAAAAAGTCTCCTCTGAATTCAGCAAGTGTTAGCAACAAAAAGGGGGCTAAGATTCAACCCCCTTCTCTTAGCCACTGAAACCATCAATTGGTATCAGAGCTTGGTCTCAAAGAGATTAAGCTTTGCAGCTTGGAGCAAAGATCCTCATGGCGGAAAATAGTGGTGCAAATATGGTGTCTTATAATCTAACTGAAGGTCAATCAAGCAACAGACCCCCTCTTTTCAATGGGAAAAATTATACCTATTGGAAGGAGAGGATGAAGATATTTGTACAAGCAGTGGATTATAGACTATGGAAAATCATCTTGGAAGGACCACAATATCCAACTGTTACAAGTGCCGAAGGAGTTGTTTCTCTCAAACCTGAAGCAAGATGGACAGAAGAAGATAGGAAGAAGGTAGAGTTAAATGCCAAGGCAATAAATCTGCTCAACTGTGCTATAAGCTTCGAAGAGTACCAACGGATATCAAGATGCTCAACGGCAAAGGAAATCTGGGACAAATTGCAAATCACCCATGAAGGAACTACCATTGTAAAGAAGACTCGGACAGATATGTTGAATAGAGAGTATGAAATGTTTACAATGAAGGAAGGAGAGTCCATTAATGAACTGTTCGAACGGTTCAATGCTATCATTGTTGGCTTAGATGCTCTAGGAATTACACATTCTGAATCTGTGCTAGTGAGAAGAGTGTTGAGATGTCTCACAAAAGAGTGGGAAACTAAAGCTTTAATTATTTCTGAGAGCAGTAGCTTAGATTCCATGACACTTGATGATTTGAGAGGAAATCTTCTTGCTTTTGAAAATACCTATTTAAAAAAAGATACAAAAAAGAAAGGAATTGCTTTTTCTTCTGTGACTAACCCTCTGGATGATGAATCCAGTGATAACTCTTCTAAAAATGAGTTTGTGTTGTTTGCAAAAAATTCAGAAAAATGGCTAAGCTCAAAAGCAAAGGCAGCAGCACAAGGAGAGTGAAGAAAGACCTCAGCAAAGTAACTTGCTACAATTACAAGGAAATGGGGCATTTCAAATCTGACTGTCCCAAGCTGAAGAATGAAGAAAAGCCGAAAAGAGGAAAGAAGAAAGGACTGATGGTCTCATGGGAAGACTTGGAGAATGATTCTGATGATGATGATGAAGAAACTGAGACCAAGTCACAAACATGTCTCATGGCAGACCACATAGATCATGTAGTCTTTCATAACCCTAATACTGAAGATCTTCATCTTATGATAGACCACCTCTCTGAAAAAATAAGATGTTTTTTGCTGAAAAATCAAGAACTTGAACAAAAAATCACCATTCTCAAGGCTGAAAACAGTTTTTTAAAAGAAAAAGTAAGAGAGGCCGAAACTGCTTGTGATATTGTTGAAGAGAATAAACAGTTAAGAGCCCAAGTTAGAAGCTGTGAAAGTAACCATTCTGTTCTTGCATATGTGGATTGTTTTAAGCAAAATGAAGAGTTGCTTAAAGAGGTTAAAAGACTTAAGGAAGACTTAGCCAAGTTCACACAAAGTTCCGAAAGTTTAAATCACATCTTGGCTAGTCAAAAACCTCTTTATGATAAGGCTGGGTTGGGGTTCCATAAATCTGAAAAATCATATTTTGAAAATATTGCTTCATCTTCTAATGACACAAGATTTCAAGATCCCACCTACTTTAACAAAACAGCAACTCCAAGATTTTGTAGACTATGTAATCGGAATGGACACTTTCCCATTCAATGCTTTTTTGGTGAAAGAATGGTTGGTGATAAAGTTTATAAAATTGTTTTTGATTACAATGGCTTAGGACATAGAAGATGGTTTAACGTAAAAGGATCCAAAAAGATTTGGATACCTAAGGTTACTTGAGCGTGTTTTGTAGGTGTGCCTAGCATCCAAAAGGAAGGAAAATATGTGGTATATGGACAGCGGATGCTCTAGGCATATGACCGGAAAGACAACCTTCTTCATAAAGCTTGATGAATATGATGGAGGGCTTGTCACTTTCGGTGATGATGCAAAAGGAAAAATTGTGGCTGTTGGGAAAGTGGGTAAAAATTTCTTATCTTGTATAAATGATGTTCTTCTTGTACATGGCTTGAAACATAATTTACTTAGTGTTAGTCAACTTTGTGATTTGGGTTTTGAAGTTATTTTTAAGAAATTTGTTTGTTTAGTTGTGTGTGAGAAAACTGGGAATGTTCTTCTTGAAGCTAAAAGATGCAACAATGTGTATGGATTAACTCTTGAGGATTTAAAGGAACAAAATGTAACATGCTTCACATCTTTTGAATCTGAAAAATGGCTTTGGCATAGAAAGTTGGGACATGCTAGCATGTATCAAATTTCTAAGCTAGTCAAAAGAAATTTGGTTAGAGGAATTCCAAACATCAAGTTTGATAAGGATCTTACTTGTGATGCTTGCCAATTGGGCAAACAAGTAAAATCCTCTTTTAAATCAAAAGACGGAATCTCAACCAAAAGGCCATTAGAAATGTTACATATTGATCTTTTTGGTCCTACTAGAACTCAAAGTTTAGGAGGTAAACACTATGGTCTTGTGGTGGTAGATGATTACTCTAGATTTGGTTGGGTACTTTTCCTTGCTCATAAGAATGATGCCTTTCATGCTTTTTCCACCCTTTGTAAGAAAATTCAAAATGAAAAGGATTTGAAAATTGCCCATTTGAGAAGTGATCATGGAAGAGAATTTGAAAATCAAGATTTTGAAAAATTCTATGATGACTTAGGGATTTCTCATAATTTTTCATGTCCTAGAACCCCTCAACAAAATGGGGTGGTTGAAAGAAGGAATAGAAGCCTTCAAGAGATGACTAGGGCTATGCTATGTGAGAATGAAATTCCTAAATTTTTGTGGGCTGAAGCTGTAAACACAGCATGTTATATTTTGAATAGAACAATCATTAGAAAAAGGGTTAAAGAAAACCCCTTATGAGCTATGGAAAGGAACCCCTCCAAATCTTAAGTACCTTCATGTTTTTGGATGCAAATGTTTTGTGCTTAATAATAAAGAAAATCTTGGAAAGTTTGATCCAAAATTCTATGAAGGAATGTTTGTTGGATATTCCACCACAAGCAAGGCCTATAGAGTTTATCTCAAAGAGCATAGAACCATAGAGGAATCCATACATGTTACTTTTTGTGATTCTAACTTAATTCCCAGTATTGTGAAGGATATTGATTCAGATTGTGAAGAGGCTGGAACAAATAAAGAAAATCCCAAATCTGTGCAAAATGAAGAATCTGTCAGCCCAGTTTTGTCTCGTCAGATTGGAGGAGATATTTCCATTTTGTCTCCTGAGCAGGCACGAGCAACTGAAACAGTGAGACCACCAGAAGTTCAT
The DNA here is from genome assembly GCF_003086295.3 of Arachis hypogaea. Lineage (NCBI taxonomy): Eukaryota > Viridiplantae > Streptophyta > Magnoliopsida > Fabales > Fabaceae > Arachis > Arachis hypogaea. Next base: position 18,465,674 of record NC_092052.1, read on the forward strand.
CAAAGCTCTACACCTGTCCGAAAGCCTAGAGAATGGAAGTCTATGAGGGGTTATCCTCATGACTTCATCATTGGTGATCCCTCTCATGGTGTAACAACAAGATCCTCCACCAAAAGGCAAACCGAACCTAACAACTTTGCTTTCTTGTCACAAATGGAGCCTAACAATGTCAAACAAGCTCTTGAAGATCCATCATGGGTCAAGGCCATGCAAGAGGAGCTAGCTCAATTCGACAAGAATGAGGTTTGGACATTAGTACCTTATTTGGATGGTATGAAGGTAACGAGTACTAAGTGGGTATTTAAAAATAAACTTGGTGAGGATGGACAAGTTGTTCGTAACAAGGCTAGATTAGTGGCCCAAGGTTACGATCAAGAAGAGGGTATAGATTTTGATGAGTCTTTTGCTCCGGTAGCTAGAATGGAAGCAATTCGGTTGCTTCTTGCCTATGCCGCCCATAAAGGTTTTAAAATGTTTCAAATGGATGTTAAGTGTGGTTTCCTTAATGGCTTTATTGATAGAGAAGTGTATGTGGCACAACCCACCGGTTTCGAACATAAAGAGTTTCCAAATCATGTTTTCAAATTAACTAAGGCTCTTTATGGTCTTAGACAAGCTCCAAGAGCTTGGTATGAAAGGCTTAGTGCCTTCTTGTTGGAAAATAAATTTCAAAGGGGTACCACCGACACTACTTTATTCATTAAAGCATCTAATGATGATATACTCCTTGTTCAAGTTTATGTTGATGACATTGTATTTGGTTCGGCTAACATTTCCTTGTGTGAAGAGTTTGGAAAACTCATGACTAGTGAGTTTGAAATGAGTTTAATGGGAGAGCTTACTTTCTTTCTTGGCCTCCAAATTAAACAAACTCCTAGTGGAACTTTTATTTACCAAAGAAAATATGCAAAAGAACTTATTAAAAAGTTTGGCCTAGAAAATTCCAAAGCAATGGGTACACCAATGCATCCTAATACAAAACTTGAAAAGGATGATGATGGCCAAGATGTGGATGAAACAAGGTATAGAGGAATGATAGGTTCACTCATGTACCTTACCTCCTCTAGACGGGATATTGTTCAAAGTGTGGGTGTATGCTCAAGATTTCAATCTCACCCAAAAGAATCCCATCTTACGGCTGTTAAACACATCATTAGATACATTAAGGGAACTTGTGATTATGGCTTGTGGTATCCTAAATCTGATGAATTTTGTGCAGTAGGGTTTTGTGATGCAGATTATGCGGGAGATAGAGTGGATAGAAGAAGCACGTCCGGAATGTGTTACTTCCTTGGAAGCTCACTCAACATGTGGTCAAGCAAGAAAGAAGCCACAGTGGCTGTATCCACCGCTGAAGCAGAATACATTTCCGCATCTGCATGTTGCACTCAATTAATATGGTTAAAAACACAATTGGAAGATTACAAATTAAAAATCAATAGTATACCCTTATTTTGTGATAATATGAATGCTATAAACATTTCAAAAAATCCTATTTTGCACTCACGAACTAAGCACATTGAGATAAAATATCACTTTATTAGGGAACATGTACAAAAGGGAACTATTGATATTCAATTTGTAAAATTTGAAGACCAAATTGCTGATATTTTTACAAAATCCCTTTGTGAAGACAGATTCTGTAGCTTAAGAAAAAGTTTGGGAATGTTTGATTTAAGTTTCATTGAAAATTTATGAATTTTTAACTCTGCCCAGTTTTGTCTCGTAGGTTTGGACGAGATAAAAATGCAAGCTTGTTGGAAGAGCTATGATCAAGGGGGAGGCAACGCAGAATTCAAATTTTATGGGCCCCACCAAAATTCCTTGACCCCACATTAACTGTTATGGTAGTTATCTCTCTACAAATAAGAATCTTCTTCTTGTGTCATCAAATCCTTTTGGAAGTGGTTATTGTCAAATCAAAATCTTTCTCTCCATCTAATCCCTTGATTTAAGGCAACAACTTTTTAGTTTTAGATTTCAAAAGTTAAAAGGAAAATTTTTTTGGGTAATAACCACCCATAATGGTCATTAACTGCCCACTAATGGTCATTACTCACTCCATATTCTCTCTCCAACCCTCATTTAATGCGTCACTTACCTTACATCTCCCTTCCACTCAATTTGGTTATCTCCATAACCTTTCATATTTCATTCCTCCATCACCATGAAAAAAAAAATCGCGCCAAGAAAGAGTGAAAGGCTTCTATTCTCTCAAAAACAGTCTACTCTACAATCACACACACACATTCACATCCATTCTACATCATCTTCCTCACCCTCACCCCCATCAAAACGCACAGACACAATGAGAAGAAAAGTCATTGCCATAAAAACCTCCTCAAGGAAGAAGAAAAGTTTTCCCGTGACGGAAGAAGAGGAGTCTCATACTTCTCCCATTCCTTCCCCCCCCCACAATCACCACCAAAGAGATCAACTCCCCATGCATCCGGGAAGAGTGCTCAAAAGTCAAAGGGTTTTGCTCTTCATGACACCACCGAACCACCAAACTTGGAATCCCTGGAATTCAGAAACAAGTATGGCAAGACTCACTCCCACTTTGATCCTAGCAGATTCAACTCTTGCACTTTGTTTGAGTTTCACAATGAGGTTATGGAAAAACGTCATCTATGTACAACCTATCTTGTGAATCTCGACACTCTCACTAACAAGGGCATCAACATCTCCTCTCTGTTTGAACTCCTCAACTGGAAGCCCCTTCTTCTGATTCAGAAACCAGTCTATCCTGGCCTCGTCCGAGAGTTCTACGCCAATATGCGACTCATTGATGGCACTCTTCATTCCTATGTCAAACGGGTTCAAATAGCCCTTGATTCTGAGACCATTGGAGCGGCCCTAGGCTTCAAGGATGAAGGACCACGAGCATATATGGTAGACAAATGGGACACACAAGTTGGCGTTTCATACAAAGCAGTTCTTCAGCACATTTGCGAGAACCTTTCTGGCTTGCATGGAACGATTCCAACCCACAAAGCTCTAGGACCAGTCAACTCTCTGCTCCATCGAATCATCACCCATATTTTGACTCCCCAAAGTGGCTCACACAACCGAGTAACATTTTCTGACTGTCTCATCTTATTTGCTTTGGTTACCTCTACTCCTATATCTTTTGGCTATATTATGATTAGGCATATGTGGGATTCTGTTAGAAGCACCAAAAAGGCTAATTTGCCTTATGGAATGTTTTTAACAAGAATTTTTGAATACTTTAAAGTTGATTTGTTGAATGAGGCAGTGGAAAACAAAGTATCCTCCATTAGAGGAGGAGGAGCGACTAAAGGAACCAAAGGGGGCAAATCTGTGGCTTCAGACAATGACAATGAGACTCGGCCAGAGTCTTCCAAAACAGTCAAATCCATCAAAGAAATTTTGGGTGAATTCTCCAACATGGCAGATATGATGATTCAAACTCACAAAGAGACTCGCAAGCAAGCCTCTGAGAGCGAGAAAGCTTGGAAAAATTGCAAAGAAAGGGTCGGCCTGATGCTAGCATCTCTTAAGGAGGATCTGGACGGTGAAAGTGAAGGAGGCGCTGAGGAAGAAGATATTAATTTTTCTGATGATTAAATGACTGTTTTTACTCTGTTTGATATTGGCTCCATTAGGCTCAATTTGTTTTTTGTAGGAGCATGACTTGATACTCACTGCTCTAGGATAATCTCTAGGATACTGTGATATACTTTTGCTACTTTACTTTGAATATTTTGCTATGTTGATCATGTTTTGTGTAGGTGCCCCCATGATGACAAAAGGGGGAGGAAATTTATGTTCCCAAAATTGAAATTGAAACAAAACAGGGGCTGGAAAAACAGGGGATGAGAACAGGGGCTGAAATTTTCAAAATTGAAAATTTATGATCTCGCTTGATTCAAAGAATGCATGTGTTCAAAAAATGAATATTGTTATAGCATTTGTTTTACTATGGTCCCTGCTGTTTGAACTGCATGAAGCATTTGGTTTATCATGATTAGTTAATACTAATTTGGCATTTGGTTTATAATGATGTTTGATTTATCTTCAATGCCTGGCTGTTGACTCATCATTTATAAACTTATTGAATTGAAAACTTATTTTTGGCAGTTCCTTTAAATTGTGTAATGTATTAAAACTGCTTTGTTTTGATCATGTATACTTCAAATATTTTTTCCATCATTTTGTTTTGCTCTGATATACTAACGAGAAATGTTTGGAAAATATTTGGATAGATTTTTGTTTGTATGAAAATGTTTGAGCAGTAAATCAGTTATGATATCAAATGAGTTTTGATTATCAATTAAAAACTGTTCATAAATCAAGCATTTAGCATCATAAAATATGCTAAATAACATTGTTACTTGAAGCTTGATCCAAATGTTACAGGTTAATGTTTTCCTTGGTAAAATAAGCACACATCAAGGGGGAGCAATGTGACATTTAGAAAGGGGGAGAAATTCAAAATCAAAGGGAGTATTTTTTACTCAATCTTTAAATTTCTTTCCATTTCAATTTTGATAATGTTTGTCATCAAGGGGGAGATTGATGAGTTTGGAAAACTCTTATTTAATTTTGATAATGAACAAACATTATTGAAATATTTAAATACAAAATTATTAATTTGATCTTAATTCACATTTGCTTAATTAATAATTTTGTTGTGCAGATTTTATGTTGGGCCGAAAAATGAGTTTCTAGTTTAAGCCCAATGATCAGTCTTGCTACATGTCTCTTATACCATGAGGCTGAATTATTAAATGGGCCAGAATAAATATTATTATTGCAAGCCCAAACAAATGCTTTCTTATGTGCTCTATGCTTGATCCGAAATAAATTTTATCAGGAAAGCAAATGTTATTAATTGGGCCAGCTTTAATTTCAATACTGCAAGCCCAAGTCTTATTAGTGTTGAATGGTTCCAAGCCTGGTCCGAAACTAAGAAAGCAAATAGGCTTCATGCTTTCCAACAGATTCCATTGCTTTCTAAGAATGGATTTCAAAACTTAATAAGCTAGCCTTGGAAACATGAGAGAGAACTTGACTTTGATTTGATAGGGAGTCATTATGATTAATGCTATACGCTACTCAAAGCAAGGGAAGTAAAAGTAATCTATCAATATGTTTCAATTTCATTTAATTGCTTTTACTTTAACTTCACATTCTCTCTCATCTCTTTCTTCTTCTTCCTTCGGTCCTTGTCCAGGAAACTATGGACGCTATGCTCATCAACCAAGAAAAGGAAGAAGTTGCATGCATCAAGACCATCAAGCTGATGATGGCAAGAAAACATACTAAAATAAAAATGAGCTGTGACTAAGATACTCACCAAATATGGTTAGATTTGGTGAGGTTATCTTGAGTTCTTCATGCTCAAAATGGAAGGTAAAGATTCGGCCAGCAAGGGAGATTCTTGAAGCATGGCTTGACTTTGATTCTGTTTAACCACCACAGGGAGTAGCTAGAGTGGCGAAGTGATGGTTAAGGCAGAGATTGAAGCAGATGAAGTCATTATCATCATGAAGCATCAAGGGCCAGAAATCCATCTTGGAGAGCAAGCCAAGGATGGAGAGCTCGGATTGATGAAGGGTGATGATCAAGAAAGGACTAGAGGTAATTGCATGTTGGGTTTTGCATGGTTATCTCTTCTCTCTCTATGTGGCCGAACCGGTTCTGTTTGTTGAAGGAGGAAGAAGTTGGTTCGGTTGTTGGCTTCAATAAGTGGAGGCTTCCCTCTTCTATATTAAGGGTGAACAACCACTGTTTGGAGCAAGGAGAAAATTTGAGAGTGCAAGGCACAGTGTTCTCAGAGCTACCTGAGCTAACAGTTTTCTCTTCTCCTTCAATGTATTCTATTTAGTATTTTCTGTTTAATTTTGTCATGTCTTGAGTCTCATGGAAAAAGGAAAACAGTGAGGTTTGTATGAAAAAAGCCATAGAGCGGAAAAAGGCAGAGAGTGCAAAATTAAAAGAAAAAGCCATAGATGTCTTAGAGTTCCTTTGTTCATCTATGTTGAGTTTCATGATTCTGTGGGAATCCCCTTGTAAGTTGGGTTAGCACTTTACAGTTTGTAATCAGGTTGATTATAGTGAAATTCCATCATGGTTGTGATGGAGACTGGATGTAGGCTGCACTGCACTTAGCAGCTGAACCAGGATATATCTGGGTGTAATCTCTCATCTCTCCTACTCCATTTCTGTTTTCTACTGTACAGGAGCAAAAACTAAAAATGTCTCGTGCAAAGTGACGAGACAAAACAAAAAGTCTCGTGACTAGGGACGAGATAAAAGAAAAAAGTCTCGTGTCCAGAGACGAGCTAAAACAGAAAAGTCTCCTCTGAATTCAGCAAGTGTTAGCAACAAAAAGAGGGCTAAGATTCAACTCCTCCCTCTCTTAGCCACTGAAACCATCATATATTTTTCCATCGGGCTTCTCGTATTACTATTTTCTTCAATATATATTATTATATAAGCTTTAGATCTGTCATGGAACTTTGTTATCATTGGCTTTACGGCATGACATAAGGATTAAGATAATGGGATGTTGCACGTATCCGATACGCGGATCTGCAGATTAACACAATATTAATTAAAATAAATAAATAAATATATATGTTACTTTCTCAACCTTTTAGGAATTCAATTCACATTTCACCCTAACCTAACCCTAATCTCACTTCTTACACACTTCACTCTTCACGGTGCTATAACCCCAACCTGCAACCATTCACCCCCAATCTCTTACCCATTCACCCCTACCTGCACCCATTCACCCTTAATCTCTCTCCCATCCTCAGAGTCAGAGATACCAAACCACCCATTGGCCACTTCGTCTTTGTCATTCTGATCACCTCGGAAGTTGCTCGCTAGAGATCTCCTATGTTCTTCCCTCTTCGTGGCATGCTTCTTGTCGGAGTTGTTCCTCGCGAAGTCGCGTAGTCAGGTTCACCTCCTTTGTCGCGTTCTCGCCGATCACCGCTGCTTCCTCTACGACCTTGGTTCGTGCACTACAAGAAAAATACTCATTCAGCTACACTTTTTTTAAGCTACATTTGAAAAGCGTAGTCTATTCATAGAATAGGCTACGCTTTTTTCCGTGTTGCCTTTTTATAAGAGAAAAGGATACACAATTGTGGCATCATTTAAAAAGTGTAGCCTTAGGTATTTTAGAAATCACTTATAAAGCGTAGCCGTAGGTTGATATCTATAGGTTCACTTTTCGTATCAAAGGAGACGCTTTTAGAGAGTAGCCTATTTATTAAGTTTTGAGTATGTTTTTAAAGTGATGCCTAATGTGTCTAGAATAAAAAATTTAACACTTAGGTGAATTTTTTCCCTCCTCTTAACTTTTTCCCGGTCTAAAGCACACACACTTTGTAATCTCACACTTGGTGAAAATTTTCACTCCAAAGCTCAGAAGTCACCCTTTCAGTAAAGAAGAAAACCCTCCAAGTCCAAAACACAAAGGAAACCCTTTCAAAAAACCCTGCCTCCTGCACCGCGCGAAGATCGTGAAGCCTCACCGTCGCGAAGATCATCGCACCCCAGTCCCCACTCACCACTCAGCGCCACACCATCGTGAAGATCGTGAAGCTCACACCGTCGTGAACCCTCCTGCACTGATCGTCACGTGCCGCCCATACCATCGTCGATCTCTGCGCTTCTCGTCGTCCTCTCTGCGCTTCTCTTCGCCATCAGATGATCAGATCAGAGAAAAATTTCACCCCCTCACCTTCGCAACTCACCTTCCAATTAATTGTTCAAAACCCTAACCCTAACTCACCTTCGCCACGCACACACCAAGATCCGAGAGAATGAGTGAACCAGAGGGAGGAGAGGAGAAAGACAGAGATGAGAGCGCGAGCGAGAGAACAGAGAGTGAAAGGGGGTCACCGTCGCAACGCTGCCATCGCCATCGCCATCCACCGAACCCTAAACCCACACAACACAAACATGGTGAAGGTGCGGATCAACACTGCGTTGCTCCAATGTCTACGACCTCACTCCCAAGGTAGGAAAAACACTTCTCTATTCTCATATTCTTTTTTTTTCTAATCTTCAATCAAAATTAAATCCTTACTAATTATTTTAATTTTGATTTTGATCTCAATCTTATTATGCAGACGTATGTCTTCAAGCTGATGAACAGTAGCGGAGTTTTGGAATCCGGCGAAAGCGAAAAGGTCCTCCTTCTCATGGAAAGTGGCGTCAGATTGTACACCAATGTGTACATGCGGTAATCCTTCAATCTTCACATCATTACGTTCTAATTTATTTATTATAGTTTCAATTTTAATAATAGAGCATTCAGTGATCTTAATTTAATTGGTTGTTTGATCATGATTATTATAGTGACAACAATACTCCTTCTGGTTTTACTCTCAAATTGAGGAAGCATATTCGGACTAGGAGGATTGAAGATGTTAGGCAGCTTGGCTATGATAGGGTATTACCCCTACCTTTTTTGTTCTCCTATTAATCTGTAGAAATTTATTTTATGTTTTGATTTTTGTTTTCTTTAAACTGTGTCAGATTATTCTCTTTCAATTTGGATTGGGGGAGAATGCAAACTATGTTATATTAGAACTCTATGCCCAGGGGAACATCCTCCTTACAGATGCTAACTTTACTGTCCTGACTCTCCTGCGATCTCATAGGTTAATTCTTGTGCTTGTCCCTAATATCAAATCGTTCCTTCCCCTTGATATGTTATAGTAAGAACTGTGAGACATTAATTATTAATAGACAAAACAGATGAAAATCCGAATGCTTGTACTTTATATTCTTTTTACTAGCTTAACAGTGGTAGGAGTTTGTGATAAAAGAAGAATATGTCAAGACTTGAGAGAGAAAATTAGAATAGCTGTGGAGGATAAGGATACTGTGATAGTACTAAAACATTTCAAAAATACGTTATATTTAACTAAATTTTTGCAAGATCTGTTCATACAATTTTGCTTGTCTCTTTAGATTTAACTAGATTGTAAACAAGTGTTCAATTTTTCTTGATACCTTTCAATAATCACAGCATGAAGGGAATTTACTAAACTTTTATGCATTAATGCTGCTGTTCTGTATCATCATCTATTATAAAAAAGTGAATAACTGAGAAAATGATAATATATTCTTGCTTGATTCATTTTAAGGACATGTTAATTTGTACATCTACAACATGGTTTAAACTAAAATCACTTTCATTTCCAATTTTGTTCTCAATGTTCTGTAGTTCTATGAAATTTAGCACGAGTAGTTTTTGCGATTTATCCGAAATAGTAAAGTTGAGTAAAGAGTGAAAATTATAACTCTTACCATTGGTATCCATGATTCCATCATCAATGAGCTCTTGCATATTTTCTTGCAAGATAACTTTGCAGCCATGTTGTGCTAATTTATGAGACAAGTGCATTAGAGGGTTCACATGCCCTTGTGCTGGAAATGGAATAACTGGAACATGTTTGAGCTTCATCTTTTCTGGTGTTTTTTATTCTGAGACTTTTTGGGGGGTGGGGGTTGCTTATTCTGACTTTTATTCCTATCATTTCTCTCTATTTCATTTCCTTGTTTCTAATTGCTTAACATATTGAAAACTGATTAATTACTTCAGTCATGGAAATCAAACATTACCATGAAAATCTGGCTTACTTATTACATTACTGAAATAGAAACTAGAACTATTGAGCATTGATAAAAATTTGTGGCATGTGATATCACAAAACAATGAGTAAATCCCCATTGTGGTTCTTGAATTTTTATTTTATTTTATTTTGTTTTTGAAGTATCAATTTGATTCTTGAGGATTACTTTGATGTCACTAACATTTAACAATCTTGAAGGCAATGCATTCTTTTAGTGCTGAATCAGAAAAGGAGTTGAGCTTTTCAAAGGTTTGATTTCATTGTTGTGCGAAAAGGAGTTGAGCTTTTGATGTTATTAGTGTCCTTTCTGCTAACACGATGAATCTCATACAGGTAATTAATATTGCTACAAAAAAAAGCTTTGAGAATCTTCGTTCCTAGTGAACTGAGTTTTAGAACTTTTAGCAGATCAGTAGAAGTCTAGAGACTTGATGTAGTTGGAATACTTTTGGTTTAGACTTTTCTCTATGAAATAAGGTGCTGGGTTTGCAGCATTGTGAATGTTATAAAATATAAAACTATCTTTGAGGAGCATTTTCACTACTAGGGTATGACTTGATTACTAGAAGAGTTGATATAGTTCAAATATGTCTAGTTTGATTGGACCAAAATTTTTGTGTGTGTTTAGAGCAGGGATAATCTTATTGTTATTGATTCTTTTGTTGTTGGTAGTACTGTCTTTTAAGTTGTGGAATAGGGAGAAAATGGTCATTTATTTACGTTTTTCTGGATGGAGAATGGAAGGAGAGGGTTTTTCAAGTCTTTGTGGGAGAAGATTTTGTCTGTTTGTGAATGGAAAATTTTGTTCTTCTGAAACTTCTATCTAGTGTCTATGCTTCATTTGTTTTCATATCTCACTGCTAGTTGGTTATGCTGAGCAAAGATGTTACAGGCCTTAGCTTTATGTTATTATCATCTCTAGTTTTCTTTCCTTGCTAATTCTTAAAAAACTGCTCTGCTTCATTAGTGCTTCTGATCACTCTTGTTGGTTTCATTAGTGAATTTAGTTTATTATGCATATTATTTTTTATTATAAGGCATATTATTAGTGCTTCTGATAACTCTTTCTTATTTAATTTTTATTAGTCCTTCTGATCACTTTTGATTCCAAATTGATGATTCCATTGTTGATTTTATCAGAAGAAATATGAATTCAGAGGAAGCTGCACAAATTCCTAGAAGAACTACAAGGTCTTTAGCTTCATCTTCTGCACAAATTTCTGCTTCATCTTTAGTTAAGTTTTGTTTGCTTTCTATTTCTTTTTGGTCTTTAGTTTCATCCTATATTATTATTAGTTAACTGGTTTCAATTTCGTTCCTTGGGTTTGAATTTCTTCTCCAAAATCCCTGGTTGAATCATGGATAAGAGCATGTTAGCTGGTTTGGAATCACTTCTATAATAAATTAGAAATTTGCATTTTATATCCTAGTCAAAATTAATTTTCAATCTCAGCATTCAAATCCAATCGTTATGGTGCTACATACTACATTATCTTGGATCAAAGGGTTTACAACTACTTGTGGTATAGATGAATAGCAGTGAAGATGAAGAAACCTGCCATCTGCGTCACAATCAAATAGTTACCATTACATTAGGTGCCAACTAGTCAAAATTGGCAAATTTATAGCAATGTATGAGAATGAGAGGAAGATACTTACCATTGAAAATGCTGCTCCATAATAGGGATATGCTGCTGGTATGAATCTCTCATATGGTACCTGATTGACTACTTTTAGATTTTATTTACTATTTCATATGGATATCTCATGTATTGTTTGGATTCCACCTTTTAAATCAGTAGAGAGATGACAGATCACAAGGAACAAAGTCATGTAAAAGTTTAAGAGAATCAGTTTCCATAGTTGAATCACCAATAAACTTGTATTATCGTAATCTTTCTTGTTTTTCTTTTTAAACAATGTTTGCTTTTAATAGGTGGATGTTCGGAAGGATCTGATAAGAAATTGCGCAAACACGATTGATCTTGATCAGCTAGATATTTGATGGTGCAACTTATTGTGAAGCTGAATGTTTTCCTTAGTAACCATAACAGATATTTTCATATATGCCATGGAATGCAGAGAAGCAAGCAAGGCCCCGTTTTTGTTGATGTCATTTGGTTATGAAAGAACCACTGTTGTGCACAAGGGGAATGGTCATTTGTAATGGGGGAATTTGATTTATACCAAAATGACTTCTTTTTTTTCATTTTTTTTTACATTAGAATGTAAATTTTCATTTTGTTTAAATGTTCAGGTTTTCTATCTTACAACAACCTGTAAACTTTAGAAGCTGTAGGCTAAAGATGGTACATGCAGATTGCAGATAACTGTGATGTTGTATACAAGACATGCATTGTTTTCTGTGGCAACTATTTCCTGTTTTTCTGATTACTTTATAAAAGTTTTTCAATTATGAAAAAATATTTTTCTCGGTAAAAAAAAAGTAGGTTTTTTGGATGGAGAAATATTTTTATTTTATAATATTTCACTAATTTAATTAAAAATATAGGATTATATAGTTATATTATTAAATATTAGGTTTTAGAAAAAAATTATTAATATATATATATATATATATACAGAAAATAAAAAAAAAACAATGAGGGATCTAAGGCTACACTTATATACAGTAGCTATAGTATACAAAAAAAAAAAAGAGGGACCTAAGGCTACACTTATAAAAGGTAGTCATGGTATACAATGTGGCTACGCTTTACAAGTGATGCAGTAGCACTAAAAAGCGTAGCCTATTCTGGTAAAAATGGAAGCTGAAAAGCGTAGCCTTTGGTCCTGGACAGCATCACTTGAAAAGCGTACCCTATTCTCAAACTCCAAAAGCGTAGCCCTTGTTGCAGAAAAGCGTAGCCTTTGAGAATAGGCAACGGCCGAATAGGAATCACCCCAAAAAGCGTAGCCGTAGCCCAAAAAGCGTAGCCGTAGCCTAAGGCATCATTTTTTTTTCACTTTTGGCTACACTTTTCAAGTGTACCTGAATGGGTGTTTTTCTTGTAGTGGTGGTTCATGGTTCTCGCTGGCATTCTCGTCCTCTGGCTTCCTTGACTTGACATCCTCCGTTCTCTGTTCTTGACCTCCTCCATTCTAAGTTCCTGCCACATCTCCTGATCTCCATCCTCTGTTTTTAACATATTTTATTGTTGAATTGAATAGAATTTCTGGAGTTACTAGTGTTGGAGATTCTGAAGTTCAAAGTCAACTGCATTTTCCTAAACCATCTTAGGTATTATAACAAAGTACTTGTATTAGTGTATAATAACTTCGATTATTTTCTTTTTCAATTTATTCTAACATGTTTTACTAATTTTTCAATTAGTATTTTCTTAATAGGAATACATGATTGCTGAAATTACTTGATGGCTGCTAATTTAAGAAGGGATCAACTTGTTTTACTATTGTTTTATTTTAAGCATTTGCAGATTATTTAGACTTTTATTGTGTTATAGTGTTGCTGTTTTATTTTAAATGAGACATTTAGTATTTTAGTACTTGTTGTCTTCACTTGTTATTGGAAGCGTTTGTTAGAATGTTTGGTATTATATTTACTTATTTGTATGTTTTAGTTAGTAGTTATTATTCATATATTGTATTATTTTATTTTTGTTATTTAGAAAAAAGTTTGATTAAAAATACTTTAGGAATAAATAGGTTTAAAAGTGTGAAAGAAACACTTTTATTGAATTTTTTACATAGAAATATGATTAAAAAGAGAAGGTTCAATTATGCGGATATACTCGATATCCAATCTGGTTCGCAAATGTGTGGATCGGACCAAATCGGATCTGACCCCTAAAAATGCAAATATCATATTCGATCCAATCCAATGAAAATTATGTGGATCGGATCAAATTTTTGACCATATCCAATCCGATCTACCTAAACGAAACCAAAACTGAATAAACTAAAGTGGATTTTGTCCCTCGATTTTGTCAGGTTAACTTGTTATTCTTTTTCCTTCCAAAACTAAGTACATATATTATTTATTGCAGAGACTACGTACTAGTTGAAAAGTGTTAGATAATTTAATACGTTTGACTAAATTATTATTTAATAATTTTAAATTATTAATTTTATATAAAGACAATTGTACATAAATTTCTACCATTATTTATTTATAATAAATAATATATTCAATCTCTATTTTTTATTTATTCTCTTATTTATAATGATATTTTACGTCTATCATATTTTTTTATATTCTCTTTTGGACTAATTTTTTTACGGCATCTTTTGGGCTAAATAAGATCATTGCATTAGTGCAAAAGATAATATTGACATCATCCACCATTTTATAAAAAAAATCCCGTGTAGCACAAATAATTGTGGCTCACTTTTTATAATCTAGAAATATTATTGGTGTTTTTAATAAAAATGGATATATTTGATATAAAGTTGTCAAAATTAAATAGGTGATCGAATCAGTCAGGTTATTAGATCATTAAGTTATCAGTTCAATTGATGGATTACTAGTGGAACCGGTTAATTCAATTCTATGTAAATAAAAAATAAAAATAAAAAGTCAAAAGTTTAAAATTAAAATTTAAAATATATATTTTCATTAATATTTTAAGAATATATAGCTATTCTAAAATAATATGGAATAAGAACAATAAGTATTTTGTTAATTTTATTCTATCATAAATATTTTTATTTTGTTTTTATATTAAAATAACTATTATTTTTAAATTTCAATAATTTATTAATTAGTTTATATCTATTATACTATTATATACTACAAGCATTTATTAAAAAAATAATATTAATAGATATTATATAATTATGAAAAGAAAAAAATGAGTTTATAATTATTGTTAAATAAAAATATAATTAATTTAAGAATAAGTGAGTTTATAACTAAAATTAAAATAAATTAAATAGAAGTAAATTATTTGATGAAAGATATCTATATGTATTATAATTTGCATATATTAATAAGAAGAATGATAGCCTAGTGGTTGTGAATGACATTTTTTTTTATTGAGGAGAAGGTTCGAATCCACCTTAAGCATTTTGTGAAAATTTTAAATTCCAAGCGGTTTGGTCGGACTAGTCTTTAATGAGTTTGATCGGTTTTCACCGGTTCACTTTAGGTTTGACTGGTTCATACCGGTTCTTTACTTTATACGATCCAAGCATTGGATTGGATCGGACCGGTATAAGTTCTAGTTTATCGATTTTTCGGTTGAATCGGTCGGTCCAGTTCAATTTTAATAACACTGATTTGGTGTATTTACAGATGGTGGACGTGTCAGATGCACAGTTTGGAGTCAGCACGTGGGCGCGTGATGCTTACTTGTCGCACTCTGATTCATTAGCGATGCAATACATGGTTGAGTGCTCTCCTTATATAAGGCAAAGTTTGGTACCATTTTATTGCAAAGAGAAAAGTTGTTTGAGTGTGTTTCTGGTGTGATGGAGGGTACCGCAAATTCGGTGGTATATTACAATGGTGAAATTATATTGAATACTCATGAGGGAGTGAGCTTTGCATATGACAATCCGTTTTCGTTTGTGGTTCCATACACTATGTCGTTCATGGAGCTTCAGAATAGTCTCTGTCAAAGCATGGAGAACGATATGTTGAGGAGAGTGAGCAATATTCTGTACCGAAATCCTGTTATAGTTTTTGGTGGTCTAATACAGTTTGTTATTATGCTGATCATTGACAAAGCAAGTATGTAGAATATGTTCCATATTCACCGACAGACTCAGGTGCGACAACCAAAGATTGATCTGTATACTGAGTTTGAAAATGTAAAGGTAGATGGGATTCAAAATGATTTAGATATAGAGGATGATAGAGCTGAAGTGTATGAAGGAATGAATAGTGATAGCGAAGAGGATTTTGAAGCTACTTATGAAGCCGGTGATGAAGACGAGGATGGTGATGTGGGGGGTGAGGCAGCAGTGGAGAATGTAGTGGTTCCTCCCATAGTTAGTCAACCAATGGACGTTTCACCTTTTATACGTAACTTGGATCTTGACGCTATGCATGCACCGAAATTTTCCAAATATGCAAACATAGGTACGGGATGAGTGAATAATATATTTTTCTTAATTTATATTTCGGATTGATCAATGAGTGATGATTTCTATTTTGTGAAGGTGTTGCTGATCCTGAGGACGGGGAGTTCAGGATTGGAATGGAATATAGTTCTAGAAAGTCAGTCATCGCAGCAATTAGAAGTTACATTATCTCTAGAGGAGTCGACTACAATGTGTTTTGAGTCTAAGCCATAGATGTAAGGGCGTGAGTGTGATTGGCTTATCCGAGCCAGCTTGATATGGAAAAAAGGTTGTTGGAAGATACGCAGATACAATGGTAGGCACACGTGCACCATGGAAACGATTTCATATGATCATTCTAAGTTGGATTCGGACACAGTTGCTGAGGCTTTAAGGCCATTGGGTTAGACCGACCCGTCCATCAAGGTGAAATCTATAACTGCGGAAGTTCAGTCAAGGTTCAACTACACCGTTGGTTACCGAAAGGCTTGGTTGGCAAAGCAGAAGTCTATAGCCAAAATTTTTGGTGGTTGGGAAGATTCTTGCCAAGCTTTGCCATGGTGGTTATGGTTCAGAAGATGCCTGGCTTAATTGCTCAAATAAAAACACAACCCGTATACAACGGGAGTGAGGAGGCAGACGATGTCAGGATACTTTACCGCATATTTTGGAGTTTCAATCCATGCATTAGAGCGTTCAAGCATTGTAAGCCTTTGGTTCAGGTTGATGGTACACACCTTTACGAAAAGTACAAAGGTATACTTTTGGTTGCTATTGCACAAGATGGGAACCAGAACATTGTGCTTATTATTTTTGTCCTCGTGGAGGGCAAGACCACTGATGCATGAGACTTTTTTCTCAGTAATTTACGAAGACATGTTATTAGAAGAGATGGTGTGGGTATAATCTTAGACCGACAAAAGTTAATCTGGGCAGCAGTAAATCGTTCCGGAGGTGATTGGCAACCTCCAAAAGCATGGTGGATGTTTTGTTTTAGACACATCGGTAGCAACTTCTTAAAGACATTCAAAGTTCTGCACTTGCAAAAACTTCTTGTTAACATAGGGTATTCAATGATGGTAGAGGAGTACCACATCAACTATAAGAGGTTGTAAGAGTGGGACAAGGTATATGCACAGTGGTGCGATGCCATTAAACTCAGAAATTGGGTATTGACATTTGACGAGGGACATCGATGGGACCACATGATGACGAACCTATCGAGTGCATTAATTCAGTGCTGAAGGGTGCCCGAAACCTCCCTGTGTTGGCGCTCGTCCAAGCAACATATTATTAGTTAAATGAGCTATTTACGCAGAATAGTGCCGAAGCTCATCATCGCAAGCGTGCTGAATTTACTTACTCTGCCTTTGCACAATAGTGGATAGAAGCAAATATGTAACGTGTTGAAAATATAGTTATACACTGGTTTGATAAACAAAACGACGTGTTTGAGGTGGGTGAAATGCCTAATAGAAAGGTGTTGGCAGTTGATCTTGCGTAGCGGACGTATGACTATGGGCACTGGTGCACGAAATTGTGATCTCAACGGCGCTAAAAACTTGGTACGCACGTTCCTAATCTCAATTCTTCTTCACAACTTCGCACAACTAACCAGCAAGTGTACTGGGTCGTCCACGTAATAAACTTTACGTGAGTAAGGGTCGATCCCACGGAGATTGTCGGCTTGAAGCAAGCTATGGTCATCTTTGTAAATCTCAGTCAGGCGGATTCAAATGGTTATGGAATTTTGATAATTAAAATATAAATAAAATATAAAATAAGATAGAAATACTTATGTAATTCATTGGTTGGGGTTTCAGATAAGCGTATAGAGATGCTTTGCTCCTTCTGAATCTCTGCTTTCCTACTGCCTTCATTCAATCATTCGTACTCCTTTCCATGGCAAGATGTATGTTGGGGGATCATCGTTGTCAATGGCTATCGTCCGTCCTCTCAGTGAAAAAGGTCCAAATGCGCTGTCACCGCACGGCTAATCATCTGTCGGTTCTCGATCATGTTGGAATAGGATCCATTGATCCTTTTGCGGCTGTCACTACGCCCAACACTCGCGAGTTTGAAGCTCGTCACAGTCATCCCTTCCCAGATCCTACTCGAAATACCACAGACAAGGTTTATACTTTCCAGATCTCAGGAATGGCCACCAATAATTCTAGCCTATACCACGAAGACTCTGATCGTGAACCAGAAGGCTAAGAGATATGCATTCAAGCTTGTTTTCATGTAGAACGAAAGTGGTTGTCAGGCACGCGTTCATAGGTGAGAATGGTGATGAGTGTCACATAATCATCACATTCATCATGTTCTTGGGTGCGAATGAATATCTTAGAATAAGAATAAGCTTGAGTTGAATAGAAAAACAGTAGTACTTCGCATTAATTCATGAGGGACAGCAGAGCTTCACACCTTAATCTATGGGGTGTAGAAACTCCACCGTTGAAAATACATAAGTGATAATGGTCCAGGCATGGCCGAATGGCCAGCCCCCTAAACGTGATCAAGAGATCAAAAGTGATCCAAAGATAGTCTCAAAAATGATCAAAAGATCTGAAATAAATCACTAAAAGTAGTTTTTATACTAAACTAGTAGTTAGGGTTACAAAAATAAGTAAATGATGCAGAAATCCACTTCCGGGCTCACTTGGTCTGTGCTTGGACTGAGCATTGAAGCTTTGCACGTGTAGAGGCTTCTCTTGGAGTTAAACGCCAGGTTGCAGCCTGTTTCTGGCGTTTAACTTCAGAATAGGGCAGGAAGTTGGCGTTTGAACGCCAGTTTGCGTCGTCAAAACTCGGGCAAAGTATAGACTATTATATATTGCTGGAAAGCCCTGGATGTCTACTTTCCAATGCAATTGAGAGCGCGCCAATTGGGTTTCTGTAGCTCCAGAAAAATCCATTTTGACTGCAGGGAGGTCAGAATCCAACAGCATCTGCAGTCCTTTTTCAGCCTCTGAATCAAATTTTTGCTCAGGTCCCTAAATTTCAGCCAGAAAATACCTGAAATCACAGAAAAACACACAAACTCATAGTGAAGTCCAGAAATGTGATTTTTGAATAAAAACTAATAAAAATATAGTAAAAATTAACTAAATCATACTTAAAACTATGTAAAAACAATGCCAAAAAGCGTATAAATTATCCGCTCATCACAACACCAAACTTAAATTATTGCTTGTCCCCAAGAAATTGAAAATCAAATAGGATAAAAAGAATAGAATATACTATAAATTCCAAAATATCAATGAAACTTAGCTCCAATTAGATGAGCGGGGCTAGTAGCTTTTTGCCTCTGAATAGTTTTGGCATCTCACTTTATCCTTTGAAGTTCAGAATGATTGGCATCTATAGGAACTCAGAATTTAGATAGTGTTATTGATTCTCCTAGTTCAGTATGTTGATTCTTGAACATAGCTACTTTATGAGTCTTGGCCGTGGCCCTAAGCACTTTGTTTTCCAGTATTACCACCGGATACATAAATGCCACAAACACATAACTAGGAGAACCTTTTCAGATTGTGACTCAGCTTTGCTAGAGTCCCCAATTAGAGGTGTCCAGGGTTCTTAAGCACACTCTTTTTGCTTTGGATCACGACTTTAATCGCTCAGTCTCAAGCTTTTCACTTGACACATTCACGCCACAAGCACATAGTTAAGGACAGCTTGGTTTAGCCGCTTAGGCCAGGATTCTATTCCTTTGGGCCCTCCTATCTATTAATGCTCAAAGCCTTGGATCCTTTTTACCCTTGCCTTTTGGCTTAAAGGGTTACTAGCTTTTTGCTCTTGCCTTTTGGTTTAAAGAGCTCTTGGCTTTTTCTGCTTGCTTTTTCTTTTTCTTTCTTTTTTTCTTTTCGCCATTTTTTTTTCGCAAGCCTTGTTATTCACTGATTTTTCTTGCTTCAAGAATCAATTTTATGATTTTTCAGATTATCAATAACATTTCTCCTTTTTCATTATTCTTTCAAGAGCCAACAATTTTAACATTCATAAACAATAAATTCAAAAGACATATGCACTGTTCAAGCATTCATTCAGAAAACAAAAAGTATTGCCACAACATCAAAATAATTAAACTAATTTCAAGGATGAATTCGAAATCATGTACTTCTTGTTCTTTTGTGATTAAAAATAATTTTCATTTAAGAAAGGTGATGGATTCATAGGACATTCATAGCTTTAAGACATAGACACTTAAACACTAGTGATCATGTAATAAAGACACAAACGTAAATAAACATAAAGTATAGTAGATGAAAAACAAAAAAATAAAGAACAATGAAATTAAAGAATGGGTCCACCTTAGTGATGGCGGCTAGTTCTTCCTCTTGAAGATCTTATAGAGTGCTTTAGCTCCTCAATGTCTCTTCCTTGCCTTTGTTGCTCCTCCCTCATGACTCTTTGATCTTCTCTAATTTCATGGAGGAGGATGGAATGCTCTTGATGCCCCACCCTTAGTTGTCCCATGTTGGAACTCAATTCTCCTAGGGAGGTATTGATTTGCTCCCAATAGTTTTGTGGAGGAAAATGCATCCCTTGAGGTATCTCAGGGATTTCATGATGAGGAATTTCTTCATGCTCTTGTTGAGGTCCATGAGTGGGCTCTCTTGTTTGCTCCATCCTCATTTTAGTGATGGGCTTGTCCTCTTCAATGAGGATGTCTCCCTCTATGACAATCCCAGCCGAACTGCAGAGGTGACAAATGAGGTGAGGAAAGGCTAACCTTGCCAAAGTAGATGACTTGTCCGCCACTTTGTAGAGTTCTAGGGATATAACCTCATGAACTTCTACTTTCTCTCCATTCATGATGCTATGGATCATGATAGCCCGGTCTATAGTAACTTCAGACCAATTGCTAGTGGGAATGATTGAGCGTTGAATGAACTCCAACCATCCTCTAGCCACGGGCTTGAGGTCAAGCCTTCTTAGTTGAACCGGCTTGCCTCTTGAGTCAATTTTCCATTGAGCTCCTTCCACACATATGTCCATGAGGACTTAGTCCAACCTTTGATCAAAGTTGACCCTTCTAGTGTAGGGGCGAGCATTTTCTTGCATCATTGGCAAGTTGAACGCCAACCTTATATTTTCCAGACTGAAATCTAAGTATTTCTCCCGAACCATTGTAAGCCAATTCTTTGGATTCAGGTTCATACTTTGATCATGGTTCTTAGTGATCCATGCATTTTCATAGAACTCTTGAACCATTAAGATTCCGACTTGTTGAATAGGATTGGAGAGAACTTCCCATCCTCTTCTTCTAATCTCATGTCGGATCTCCGGATACTCACTCCTTTTGAGCTTAAAAGGGACCTCAGGGATCACCTTCTTCTTGGCCACAACTTCTTAGAAGTGGTCTTGATGGACCTTTGAAATGAATACATGACTCGGAGGTGGAAGCAATTGCCTTCCCTTTCCTTTTTCTAGAGGTTTCTCCGGTCTTAGGTGCCATAAATAGTTATGGAAAAATAAAAAGTAATGCTTTTACCACACCAAACTTAAAAGGTTTGCTCGTCCTCGAGTAAAAGAAGAAAGAAAGTAGTAGAAGAAGAAGAAAATGGAGGAGATAGAGGGAGATATGTGGTTCGGCCAAGGGGTAGAAGTAGTGGTTGTAATGTGTGAAAATGAAGGAGTGATGAGGGGTTTATATAGGGGTGGGGGGAGGGTTAGGTTTCGTGTATTAGGGTTGGGTTTGGGAGGGAAAGGATTTTGAATTTGGAGGTAGGTGGGGTTTTTTGGGGAAGAGTGGATGGATGTGATTGGTGAAGAGGTGATGGGTAAGGGTGATGGAGGTGATTGGTGAAGAGTATTTGGGGAAGAGTGTTATGAAAAGGTGGGAGAGAGATAGAGAGAGAGAGATGGGATAGGTGAGAATCTTGTGGGGTCCATAGATCCTGAGGGGTCAAGGACTTAGCATCCCTACTCCATTTAGGCGTGTAAACGCCCTTAGAGTGCAATCCTGGCGTTTAACGCCAGACTGCTGCTTGTTTCTGGCGTTAAACGCCAGCTTTTCTCCCTTTCTTGGCATCAAACGCCAACTTGGTGCCTGTTTCTGGCGTTAAACGCCTGACTGTAGCCTGTTTCTGGCGTTTAACGCCAGCTTGATGCTTCTTTCTGGCGTTAAACGCCAGTTTGATGCTTCTTACTGGCGTTTAAACGCCAGTAAGCTCTTCCTCCAGAGTGAGCTATTTTTAATGCTGTTTTTCATTCTGTTTTTGATTTTTCAGTTATTTTTGTGACTTCACATGATCATCAACCTAAAGAAAATATAAAATAACAATGGAAAATAAATAGATATAATTAAATAACATTGGGTTGCCTCCTAATAAGCGCTTCTTTAATGTCAATAACTTGACAGTGAGTTCTCATGGAGCCTCACAGATAACTTGACAGTTGTTTGACTCTGTATTGAGAGAAGCTTTTCATGCTTCCTCTCCATGGTTGCTGAAGGAGAACCTTGAGTCTTGAATACAAGGTAGTCCTCATTCAACTGAAGGACTAACTCTCCTCTGTCAACATCAATCACAGCTTTTGCTGTGGCTAGGAAGGGTCTGCCAAGGATGATGGATTCATCCTCATCCTTCCCAGTGTCTAGGATTATGAAATCAGCAGGGATGTAAAGGCCTTCAACCTTTACTAGCACGTCCTCTACTAGTCCATAAGCCTGTTTCTTTGATTTGTCTGCCATCTCTAGTAAGATTCTTGCAGCTTGCACCTCAAAGATTCCCAATTTCTCCATTACAGAGAGTGACATGAGGTTTATCCCTGACCCCAGGTCACACAGAGCCTTTTCAAAGGTCATGGTGCCTATGGTACAAGGTATGAAGAATTTTCTGGGATCCAGTTTCTTCTGAGGTAATGTCTGCCTCATTAATGCATTCAGTTCATTGGTGAACAAGGGGGTTCATCCTCCCAAGTCTCAGTACCAAATAACTTGGCATTCAGCTTCATGATTGCTCCTAGATATTTAGCAACTTGCTCTTCAGTGATGTCTTCATCCTCTTCAGAGGAAGAATATTCATCAGAGCTCATGAATGGCAGAAGGAAGTTCAATGGAATCTCTATGGTCTCTGTATGAGGCTCAGATTCCTTTGGTTCCTCAAAGGGAAACTCCTTTCTATCTGGAGGACGTCCCAGGAGGCTTTTCTCACTGGGACTCACGTCCTTCTCACTCTCTCCAGGTTCGGCCATGTTGGTCATGGTTATGGCCTTGCACTCTCTCGGGATTTTCTTCTGTATTGCTTGGGAGAGTACTGGGAGGAGTTTCAGTAATCTTCTTACTCAGCTGACCCACTTGTGCCTCCAAATTTATAATGGAGGACATTGTTTCATTCATGAAACTTAGTGTGGTCTTGGATAGATCAGACACTATGGTTGCTAGGCCAGAATGGCCTTGTTCAGAATTCTCTGTCTATTGCTGAGAAGATGATGGAAAAGGCTTGCTATTGCTAAACTTATTTCTTCCACCATTATTGTTGAAACCTTGTTGAGGCTTCTGTTGGTTCTTCCGTGAGAAATTTAGATGATTTCTCTATGAAGGATTATAGGTGTTTCCATAGGGTTCTCCCATGTAATTCACCTCTACCATTGCAGGATTCTCAGGATCATAAGCTTCTTCTTCAGAAGATGCTTCTTTAGTACTGTTGGATGCAGCTTGCAATCCATTCAGACTCTGAGAAATCATATTGACTTACTGAGTCAATATTTTGTTCTGAGCCAATATGGCATTCAAAGTATCAATTTCAAGAACTCCTTTCTTCTGAGGCGTCCCATTATTCACAGGATTCCTCTCAGAGGTGTACATGAACTGGTTATTTGCAACCATTTCAATGAGTTCCTGAGCTTCTGCAGGGGTTTTTAGATGAAGAGATTGATAAACCACTATTTTATGGTTTATATTGTGTTTAATTGTGTGGTTTTATCATGATCCTTACCCACTTATTCATTAAATTAGCATGCATTTAGATTTCCTTCCTGAATTTATTACATGTTGAAAACTGCTTCCTAGAGACTTTAATTATTTATTTTTAATTCTCCTTTATTCCATTCGATACCATGATCTGTGTGTTAAGTGTTTCAGACTTTATAGGGCATGAATGAGTTGGAGATTGGAAAGGAAGCTAGCAAAAAATGGAAGGAACACAAGAATTTGAGGAGATAACCAGCGAGAAGTGACGCGGTCGCATGGCTCACGTGACCGCGCGAAGGAGAGCAAATCGCAGCGACGCGGCCGCATGGCTCACGCGGCCGCGCGGATTGGAAAGCCCAAGCGACGCGGTAGCGTGGACGACGCGAACGCGTGGCGAGGAAAAACGCGAATGACGCGTCCGCATGGATGACGCGATCGCGTGACATGTGCGATCTGCATAATCTGCAGAATTCGTTGGGGGCAATTTTGGACCCCATTTCGGCCCAGTTTTCGGCCCGGAACAGCAGACTAGAGTCAGAGAACATGCAGAAACAAAAGACATTCATTCAGTAGTTTTCTAGATCTAGTTTTCACTCTCTTAGGTTTTCCTCTTTAGGTTTTTAGGATTTTAATTTTCAATTGGTCTTAGCATTGGAACATTGGGAAGAGTTATTTCCTCATCAAGACTTCATCATTCTAGTTTGTTTTCTTAACTTGGTTTTATTCTTCCATGTTCTTTGTTTTGTTCAATTTTGTCATTCAGATACTTTTATGATTATTTAATGCAAGGATTATTTCTTTTTAATTCAATTTCAATTCCAATAATCATGTCTTCTTTTAATTCCCTTTCATGTGCTATGGATTCTTTATTTACAATGCGTGAGTAGTTTCCTTACTTGATGGGGAGTTGATTAAAAGGAACTCTTGAGTTGGAAGGATTGAAAGAAAATTTGTAACTGGGTTAAATGTTGGATTGCTATCCTGTCACCGACGCCAATCCCTTTGAACTAAGTGGGTTGCAACTTGTGAACAGATCTGGCATTCCAACTTGTTTGACTTTCCCTTACCTAGTAAAGGATAACCAAACAGAATAACCATTAATTATAAATTAATCTTACAATCACACCATCAATAGTAGAAATTCCAACCAATCAACTCCCAGTCAAGGCTTTTATTCATATTATTCAAATTTCCTCAATTTACATCCCAATTTACTTAGCTCAACTCCTTAGAACATCTGATTAATAAGATAGCACCCTTCTCTGCAACTCGTTGGGAGACGACCTGGGACTTAAAACTCCCAGTAATTTTGATTTAAACTCTTTGTGACACATTTCTAAATTGATAGGCAGATTTTCGGTGAATTAAGAACTATACTTGCAACGTATCAAATTTAATAATTTTTTAATTCATCAACTTCTGCGTCCCATCAGAGATCCTCCTGCAGAATGGTCCAATGACATTTTTGACAACTCAGACAGACCATCATAGAATATACATATGATGCTCCATTCTAGAATCATGTCAGTAGGACACCTTTTGATCAACTGCTTATATCTTTCCTAAGTCTCATAGAGGGACTCACCTTCTTTCTGTCTGAAGGTTTGGATTTCCACTCTAAGCTTGCTCATATTTTGAGGTGGAAAGAATTTGGCCAGGAAAGCACTGACCAGCTTTTCCCAAGAGTTCAGGCTTTCCTTAGGTTATGAATCCAACCATGTTCTAGCTCTGTCTCTTACAGTAAAAGGGAAAAGCATAAGCCTGTAGACCTCAGGATCAACTCCATTGGTCTTGACAGTGTCATGGATTTGCAAGAATTCAGCCAAGAACTGGTGAGGATCTTCCAATGGAAGTCCATGAAACTTGCAATTCTGTTGCATTAGAGAAACTAATTGAGGCTTAAGCTCAAAGTTGTTTGCTCTAATGGCAGGAATTGAGATGCTTCTTCCATAGAAGTTAGAAGAGGGTGCAATAAAGTCACCAAGCATCTTCCTTGCATCTCCACCATTGTTATTGGGTTCGGCCATGTCTCCTTCTTTTTCAAAAATTTCTGTCAGGTCCTCTCCAGAGGGTTGTGCATTAGCTTCTCTTAGTTTCCTCTTAAGAGTCCTTTCAGGTTCAGGATCAGTTTCAATAAGAATGTCTTTATCCCTATTCCTGCTCATATGAAAAAGAAGAGAACAGAAAAGAAGAGGAATCTTCTATGTCACAGTATAGAGATTCCTTTATGTGAGTAGAAGAAGAGAAGAATAGAAGAAGGAGAAGAGAAAAATTCGAACACAGAGAAGAAGAGGGGGTTCGAATTTTGAGTGGAAGAGGAGTGTTAGTAGATAAATAAATAAATAGAAAGAGATGAGAGAGAGAAGAATTCAAATTTAAATTAAAATAAAAGGAAAAATATTTTTATTTTTATTTTAATTATAAGTTATAATTCAAAAATTAAAAAGAGAAATAAAATTAAATTAAAATTTAAAACAATTAGTTAATTAAAAGGAATTTTGAAAAAGTAGGGAGGAGTTTTCGAAAATTAGAGAGAGAAAATTAGTTAGGTGATTTTGAAAAAGATATTATCGAAATAGAAAACTTTTAAAATCAAACAAAAAGTCAAGTAGTTAATTGAAAAAGATTTGAAAATCAAATTTGAAAAGATAGGAAGTTAGAAAAGATTTTGAAAATTGATTTTTGAAAAAGATATGATTTGAAATTTAATTTGAAAAAGATTTGAAAAGGAAATTTAAAAAGATTTGATTTTGAAATTAAAGTTGATTACTTGACTAACAAGAAACTATAAGATGTGATTTTAAAATTTAAAGATTGATCCTTTCTTAATAGGAAAGTAACAACTTGAGATTTTTGAATCAAAACATTAAATGTTAGCATTAATTTCAAAAATATGAAATAAAAATAAGAAAAAGATTTTGAAAATCAATTTTAAAAATTTTTGAAAATAATAAAAAAATGAAAAAGATTTGATTTTTGAAAAGGATATGAAAAGATAGAATTTTGAAATTGAAATTTATGAGTAAAACAAAGAAAGATATTTTTTATTTTTGAATTTTAATGAGGAGCGAGAAAAACACAAAATTGAAACAAAACATAAAAATTATGAATCAAAACAAGAAGAACATGCAAGAACACTTTGAATGTCAAGATGAACACCAAGAACACTTTGAATGTCAAGATGAACACCAAGAACTTATTTTTGAAAAGTTTTTAAGAAAAGAGAAACATGCAAGACACCAAACTTAAAAATTTTTATTCTTTAGACACTAATAATTCAAGAATGCATATGAAAAACAAGAAAAGACACCAAACAAGAAGAATTAAAGATCAAACAAGGAAAATCATCAAGAACAACTTGAAGATTATGAAGAACAAATGCATGAGTTTTCGAAAATTAAAGGAAAATTAAAAAGATACAATTGACACCAAACTTAAAATTTGACACAAGACTCAAACAAGAAACACAAATTTGTAATTTTTCGAAAATTGTTTTGAAAAAGAAAATAAAGAAATTCAAAATTTTTAATACGAATTCCAGGAATCATGCAATGTTAGTCTAAAGCTTTAGTCTAAAAAGATTAGACATGGCTAGCCAAGCTTCAGCAGGACATTACATACAACAGCCAAATTGATGGGAATCAATTAGCTCCTGTGATGATAAAAGCATCATTTGAAACTCTAGAATTCATTCTTAAAAATTCTAAAGAACATAGAATAATTTATTTTTATTATTTTTTTAATTTTTTTTCGAAAATAAAAAGCTTTAAAAATAAAATAAAATTACCTAATCTAAGCAACAAGATGAACCGTCAGTTGTCCAAACTCGAACAATCCCCGGCAACGGCGCCAAAAACTTGGTACGCACGTTCCTAATCTCAATTCTTCTTCACAACTTCGCACAACTAACCAGCAAGTACCCTGGGTCGTCCAAGTAATAAACCTTACGTGAGTAAGGGTCGATCCCACGGAGATTGTCGGCTTGAAGCAAGCTATGGTCATCCTTGTAAATCTCAATCAGGCGGATTCAAATGGTTATGGGATTTTGATAATTAAAATATAAATAAAATATGAAATAAGATAGAAATACTTATGTAATTCATTGGTTGGGGTTTCAAATAAGCGTATAGAGATGCTTTGCTCCTTCTGAATCTCTGCTTTCCTACTGCCTTCATTCAATCATTCGTACTCCTTTCCATGGCAAGCTGTATGTTGGGGGATCACCATTGTCAATGGCTACCGTCCGTCCTCTCAGTGAAAATTGTCCAAATACGCTGTCACCGCATAGCTAATCATCTGTCGGTTCTCGATTATGTTGGAATAGGATCCATTGATCCTTTTGCGTCTGTCACTACGCCCAACACTTGTGAGTTTGAAGCTCGTCACAGTCATCCCTTCCCAGATCCTACTCGGAATACCACAGACAAGGTTTAGACTTTCCGGATCTCAGGAATGGCCGCCAATAATTCTAGCCTATACCACGAAGACTCTGATCGTGAACCAGGAGGCTAAGAGATATGCATTCAAGCTTGTTTTCATGTAGAACGGAAGTGGTTGTCAAGCACGCGTTCATAGGTAAGAATGGTGATGAGTGTCACATAATCATCACATTCATCATGTTCTTGGGTGCGAATGAATATCTTAGAATAAGAATAAGCTTGATTTGAATAGAAAAACAATAGTACTTCGCATTAATTCACGAGGGACAGCAGAGCTCCACACCTTAATCTATGGGGGTGTAGAAACTCCACCGTTGAAAATACATAAGTGATAATGGTCCAGGCATGGCCGACTGGCCAGCCCCCTAAACGTGATCAAGAGATCAAAAGTGATACAAAGATAGTCTCAAAAATGATCAAAAGATCTGAAATAAATCACTAAAAGTAGTTTTTATACTAAACTAGTAGCTAGGGTTACAAAAATAAGTAAATGATGCAGAAATCCACTTTCGGGCCTACTTGGTGTGTGCTTGGGCTGAGCATTGAAGCTTTGCACGTGTAGAGGCTTCTCTTGGAGTTAAACACCAAGTTGCAGCCTGTTTCTGGCGTTTAACTCTGGTTGTAACCTGTTTCTGGCGTTTAACTTTAGAATAGGGCAGGAAGTTGGCGTTTGAACGCCAGTTTGCGTCGTCAAAACTCGGGCAAAGTATGGACTATTATATATTGCTGGAAAGCCCTGGATGTCTACTTTCTAAAGCAATTGAGAGCGCGCCAATTGGGTTTCTGTAGCTCCAGAAAATCCATTTTGAGTGCAGGGAGGTCAGAATCCAACAGCATCTGCAGTCCTTTTTCAGCCTCTAAATCAAATTTTTGCTCAAGTCCCTAAATTTCACCCAGAAAATACCTGAAATTACAAAAAAACACACAAACTCATAGTAAAGTCCAGAAATATAATTTTTGAATAAAAACTAATAAAAATATAGTAAAAATTAACTAAATCATATTGAAAACTATGTAAAAACAATGCCAAAAAGCGTATAAATTATTCGCTCATCAGGCACTTTCAGGTGGAATGACTACCAAGTCGCCATGTTATTACTTATTGTGCTAACCAACGTCTTGATTAGCAATTGTATATGAATGATGTTTACAAGATCACAGAGGTTCGTAAGGTTTACAGATTTGATTTCGCACCATTAGGCGATCCAGAGACATGGCCTGCTTATCCGGGACCGACACTGGTCGCTAATCCCGCCTTGCGGCGAACATCAAAAGGACGTTCCAAATTGACCTGATACCTGAATAAAATGGATTCACGAGAAATGCGTGGTTCTCAGATATGCCATCTCTGTGGTAGACAGGATCGTAGTCGGAGTCGATGTCCTCAGCATGCTGGACCGAGTGGAGTTGGTGATGATGGTGGTCCCTAGATCTTTATTGGTCGTTGTGTTTGTATGTTTAGGTTAATTTTATCAATTAATGTTTTTGAGGTTCCTCGTGTTTGTATTTTTAAGTTATTTTTATCAGTTAATGTCTACGTGGATCATTGTGTTTTTATATTAAGTTCGATGTTAACTTCTATAAGTTATTACAACTAACAGTTTCTGCAATGATAATTTCAAATTTGAAACAATAACCTTATAAAAGATTAATTAAAAATTACATTAATTTAATTCTAAAACCATAACTTAAAGTTCAATAAGGTAAACTTACAAAAAAGATTAATTAAAAGTTACATGAACTCGGTTCGCAGGGTGTCATTCGACATACTCGAATGATAATAACGGAGTAACAGTGTCACACACCTCAAGGTGTCCATGTAGCACGTCGGGGTATGATCAATCCTTTGTACGACCGCCAGACAAACTGCAACATATTATTAGAAAATTATAAACCTAATATTAATGTTGGATATTAACATACACAAAGAAAAAATATTAACCTCATCTATGTAGTCTATTTCCTGCCTAAATATCGCTGTGGTCTTCGATAACCACACTGTGGTTGATGCACCACTATTTCGTGGAATATTTTGTACTTAATTGAGTGGATTTTATCCACTAAACTCACACTTATTCATATAATTCGCATGCTTCACATTTTCCTTCCTAATTTTGTGCTATGATTGAAAACATGCTTCTTTGACCTTAAATTTGCTATGTTTAATCCCCTCTTATTACCATTCGATACCGTGATATATGTGTTAAGTGATTTCAGGGTTTACAGGGCAGGAATGACTTAGAAGATGGAAAGGAAGCATGCAAAAGTGGAAGGAATACAAGAAACTAAGGGAATTGCTGAGCTATCTAGCCTGACCTCTTCATACTAAATCGATCATAACTTGAGCTACAAAGGTCCAAATGAGGTGGTTTTAGTTGCGTTCGAAAGCTAACATCTGGGGCTTCGAAATGATATATAATTTGCCATAGTTGCCATACTTTTAGGTGATGCGAACGCGTGAATCACGCGTACGCGTGACCTGGCAAAAGTTCAATCCAAGCATACGTGTGGATGATGCGTACGCGTGACAGAGCCACGTACTGGACGTATCAGAAATTACTGGGGGCGATTTCTAGGCTATTTTGGCCCAGTTTTCAGCCCAAAAAACATAGATTAAAAGCTGCAGAGTGGGAGAATCACATTCATTCATTCACACAACATTCATTCACATAATTTTAGGTTTTAGATGTAGTTTCTAGAGAGAGGCTCTCTCCTCTCTCTAGGTTTTAGGATTTCTCTTAGTTTTAGGTTTATTTCTTCTCAATTCTAGGTTCAATGTTCCTTTAATTTAGTTTCTCTTCTACTTTTAAATGTTCTAGCATTCTAGTTTATTTATTTACCTTACTGATTACTTTGTGTTGCTACTTTAATTTATGAACTCCATGTTAGATTTGATTTTATATTTAATGCAATTGAGGTATTTCATGTTTATTGCTTCTTCTTTTATTTGTTATCATTGATCTTACAATTATTGGTTTTAGATCTTATTCTATTATTACTTTTCTATGTTTTTATTTTGTGCCTACCAAGTATTTGATAAAATGCTTGGAAGGATGTTAGAGTAGGATTTTATGTTCTTGGCTTGGGATGGTAACTTAGGAACTCTTGAGTTACTAATGTCCAAGTAATTGATGATTGGAGCCATTAACTCTAGTTCTCACTAATTGAATTGATGGAGAGCTAGGACTTATGGACTTGGATTGATATAGCTCATTTAACTTTTCTTTACTACTAGTTAGAGGATGATTTAATGGGATTGATCCTTATCAATTCTCATGTTGTGGTTAGTGATAAGGACAGAGATCCTTGACCACCAAACCTTGCCAAGACCTCTTTATCATTTTATTTTCATTGCAATTCACTTTTCTTGTTCCTTATTCAAAACCCCAAAAAGATACTTTTTCCATAACCAATAATAATTACACCTCCCTACAATTCCTTGAGAGACGACCCGAGGTTTGAATATTTCAGTTATTATTTTTAGGGGTTTGTTACTTGTGACAACCAAATTTTTGTATGAAAAGATCCTTTGTTGGTTTAGAAACTATACTTGCAACGAGGTTTCATTTGTGAAATTCTTTACTAGCAAAAATCCGTTCATCAAAATATTTGTGAGGTGAGAGCTTAGGTTAGTCAAGGATTCATATTATAGCTTACTTGGCCATACATATATCCTCACCCTTACCTTAGCCCCATTACAACCTTGAAAAGACCTCATGATATTTGCATTGGTATACTAAATATTTGTTGATTGGTTAGATGAAGAACAAGTTTTAGAAAGCATGACTAGAGAAGAGTAGAGTGATTAACCCTAGACACTTGAGCAATTAAAGTACATATACAGTACTAGTGAGGGTTCAATGCTTGATTCTATGTTCCCTACTTTCATGAGCTATCTTCTTACAAGCTTACTTGTCTTTTATTGTGTGATTTAAATTAGTGGAATCTGATTTATATTTGTCTTGGAGAATTTTTTTACTTTTAACCAAGTCGGTAGAGCATTTTGCATTTCGTTGCATTCACATTTAAATAGGTTGCATTGCATAAGTTCTACCATTCTGCTTTCACTCTTTTATAATTTCTCTTGAGTTTAGCATGAGGGCATGCTAATGTTTAAGTGTGGGGAGATTGATAAACCACTATTTTATGGTTTATCTTGTGCTAATTTGAGTGGTTTTTATCAATTCTTTGCTCACTTATTCAGATAATTTGCATGGTTTTACAAATCCTTCCTAATTCTGTGGTATAATTGAAAACATGTCTCCTGGGCCTTTAAACTGTCAATTTTAATTATCCTTTATTACCATTCGATGCCGTGATCTGTGTGTTAAGTGTTTTCAGACTTTATAGGACAGGAATGGCTTAGAGGATGGAAAGGAAACATGCAAAATTGGAAGGAACACAAGAAAATGAAGTTTTGAGAAGCTAGCAGCGACGCGCACGCATGAGCGATGCGTACGCGTGACAAGGAATTTCACCAAACGACGCGAACGCGTGACCTACGCGTACGCGTGACATGCGCCACGTGTAGAATTTACAGAAAGCGCTGGGGCAATTTCTGGGCTCCTTTTGGCCCAGTTCCAAGCCCGAAAAACACAGAATAAAAGCTGCAGAATTGGGAAACACAAGAGACAACTCATACATCAATTTATTCACATAATTTTAGGTTTAGATGTAGTCTATGAAGCACGGACACTTCGCTGAGTTGTCGTGTCCGCGTGTCAGACACATTTCGGACACGACACTCACCGACACTCGTCCGACACGCGTGTCTACTGTGTCCAACCGTGTCTTAATAAAAAATAAAAAATTCTTGTCCAGACACACCTGGACACGCCTAAATACCATCACGTGTCAGCGTGTCCAGTCTTATTCTTAACATATATTCTTAAAATAAATTTAGATATAATATATATTATTATCTATTAAAACAAAAAAATATTTTAAATACTTGATATAATTAAATAAGACATTAAAAATAATTAAAAATTTTAATTTATATTTTAATATCAATAAAATATCAAAATATCATTACGATTTATCTAAAAACTACTTTATATTTTATATGTATACGTGTCCCCGTGTCAGGTAAGATTTTAAAATTCGTGTGTCGGCGTGTCCCGTGTCGTGTCGTGTCCCGTGTCCGTGTCAGTGTCCGTGCATCATAGGATGTAGTTTTCTAGAGAGAGAGGCTCTCTCCTCTCTCTAGGTTTTAGGATTCTTAGGATTAGCTTTGCTTAATTTCAGATTTCTACTTAGTTTAATTATTCTCTCTTCTACTTTTATTTCTCTTAGCATTCTAGTTTATTTATTTCCCTTGTTGATTACTTTATGCTAATACTTTAGTTTATGAACTCTCATGTTAGATTTGATTTTCCATTTAATGCAATTTGAGGTATTTCAGGTTTATTGCTTCTTCCTTTATTTGTTATCATTGATGCTTGCAAATTGGTTATTTAGATTTAATATTCCTTGCTAGTTTTCTATGTTTTTATGTTATGCCTTCCAAGTGTTTGACAAAATGCTTGGGAGGGTTTTAAGTTAGATTTTTATATTCTTGGCTTTGGTTGTGTAATTGGAGACTCTTGAGTTATCAAACTCCTTTGTTGATTGATAATTAAAAGTTGCTGGTTGATTTGGATCCCTCTAAAGCTAGTCTTTCCTTAGGAGTTGACTAGGACTTGAGGAATCAAATTGATTGGTCCACTTGACTTTCCTCCATAGTTAGAGGTTAACTAAGTGGGAGCAATGAACAATTGAGGTCACAATTGATAAGGATAACTAGGATAGGACGTCCACTTCTCATACCTTTCCAAGAGCTTTTCTTAGTTATTAATTTAATTTCTTGCAATTTACTTTCCTTGTACCTTATTTCAAAAACCCAAAAAGATACTTTTCCATAGCCAATAATAACCACACCTCCCTGCAATTCCTTGAGAGACGACCCGAGGTTGGAATACTTCGGTTTAATTTTATTGGGTTTGCTTTAGTGACAAACAAATTTTTGTATGAAAGGATTATTGTTAGTTTAGAAACTATACTTGCAACGAGAACTTAATTGTGAATTCTTTATTAGCAAAAATCCGTTCGTCAGTGGTTCGTGCGGAATGACTCCACTTACAACACGTAACATTGCAAAAAATTTAAAAATGTGCTGTCGATCAAGTATGCATCGTCAATAAAATATACAACTAAAATAGGAACTGTTACCTCCAAGCAACTGCTATGTCAGTCACTGGAAGGTACTGTCTCGAAACGGGCGCAATACACGGCATTCGCTCCCATGCCCAAACAAATAAAAGATTAAGAAGGTCATCCATCTCCTTAGTATCATACCATGATGCACGGCACAGTGCCCTATAAAGATGTGCAAGACATGCTGCCCCCAACTGTAGGTGTGGATCCGGTGAAAATGCGGAACAACGATAGATACTTCGCGTAGACATATGTCGTTGACTTTTCCACAAATAGGGTCGAACCCAAAAAATAGAAAATCTGGCATCTGACGTATTTCTGAATATAGTCCAAAGTGTCCAATGGCTTTGCGTCTCTGATACGGCAAATCCATGCCAGCTTTATATAAGATTTGGAGTAACTACTGACAACGGGTTCGCGGCCGAAAATTGCGATGCTGTCTTTTCAAAAAGTCATGACTGTTATCTGTCCATCCACTCACAAATTCTCCATCAATCAGTAAGCTAGATATATGAGCCAAGTCCTCCAAAATAACAGTAAACTCACCCACCGACAATACAAAAGTGTGAGTCTCCGACCTCTACCTTTTCACGAGAGCAAGTAGTAAAGGGTAAAATCTTCTAATCACTCTAATTCTCGAAATGTGGTATAATTCCATTACTCGTAAGGCGTCTTCTACCATCGGATTCCACGTCTTTGATGGTTCAAGTTTACGGACCATAAAATTTCTATTAGATTAGTACAACAAAAATATATTTATCCATTAAATATACATATTAGTTTAAATTAATGAAGATTATAATAAATAATTATTTATTAACTACACTACTTTACACAAATAAAAAAAAGATATTATATTATACTATTTACTCACTAGTTTAAATAATATAAATATGATCATAAATAAAAAATAAAATAAAATATAATAATATTAGTATCCTTGATAATTATTATAACAAAAAGGCGAACAAATTTTTTTTATATTTATATTATTTATTTATTTTCGTAAATAAACAAAAACTCATCAATACTCATCAAGTTAACTAAATACAGATTAAATAAAAATATATTTTGATAACAGAAAATTAAAATACAAGAATAGAAATTCAAAAAATAATAACATTTATTTATTTATTAATATTTAAATTATTTATTAAATCTACAAAAAAATAAAATTTATACGATCATATTTATATTATTTCTTTGTTTATTAATTATAAATATAAAATAAAATAATAATATACTGAAATAATAAAAATATTATCCAATAATAGTTTAATATTTATATTTATATTTATATTATTATTAAATTTAATAGTTACAAATTTAAATAACATAGTAATATTAAATACAAGCAAAAATAATAATACTAAAATAACGATGCTATATCAATTATCATCGCTATATCAATTATCATCATAGGATGCTAACACAAAAAAATTAATATCAATTACAATTAAAAAATTAAACTATAAAAAAGAATCAAATTTATCAACTTATGTAAATTAAATGATCAAAATAATTTATAATATATTCTTTGAATCTCGTATAATTACGTACTATTTTTTATTAATACGACCTTGTAATTTTTTTTAGATATATATAATCAATTTTTTTTAAACACACTAGTTACTAATCCTCCTTTTCTTCTTCTTTACTTCAGCTCTCTTCTCTCTTCTCTTCAACGGATGTATCAAGGGAGGAGAGTTGAGCTCTGTTTAAAGAGCTTTAATCGCGTCACTAGTTCCCAAAAAAAGAAATTGTCTCATGCATGCAGATTAGTTTCAACACACCTTCTCTGTGTAAAAATTGGTTGCCTTCTCCCATGTAAAGAACACCTGCAGCTCTTCGAAAATGTACACAAATTTCTGTAAAAACTGGTTGGCATCTCCGACGTAATACGTCCCTACGTGTTTGCAGGGTGCTTCCACGTCTGCAACGAATCTCTGGCGACGCTGTTGCACCACACCCTCCATGTGTTGGCAGCGTGCTTCCGCCGCTAACGATTCTAACGATTCTGTTGCACCACATCTTCTGCGTGTTGAAAGCTCCACAAACTAGCAAAACACCCCAATATTAATATTAGACAAATATATTATACGAATTTTTTATTTTTATAAATTAAATAAATATAATAACTACCGAAATAAATAATTTAAAAATATTTATCGAAATAAATACCTCTTTCTTATCTTGTTTAGGAGATAATTTATGTGTGTTTTTTTAATTTTGGTATATCTCGTTGTTTACCGTATAAACGAGATAATATATCTCGTTTATACGGTAAACGAGATATATGTATTTATAAATAATTAAATATAATTTTTAAAAATAATAAAAAATATTAATAATATAGTTTGGATCAAACTTTTAAAAATAGAATATTCCAGATAATAGAAAAGATGGACGATTTTAAATGATAGGAAGATAAATCGTCCATTTTAAATAATAGGAAAGATTAATTGTCCATTTAAACAAAAAACGTTAACACGTTTATAAGTGCACCGTCCACTGCTAAAAACATAACATGAAAAATCAAAAGACTTACACGAATAATATAAAAATATTTATCATATAAATAAAAAATATAATAAAAAACATAAAAATTAAAATATAAAAATGAGTACTAAAAATAATAAAAAATTAAAATATTCAATTTGCTAGTGATTGAAATAAATCTGAACGATTTTTATGAGAAAAAAATTGGAACGAAAAAACTATGAAGAAGTAGGAAGAACTACAAAGAACGACTGTGAAGATAATAGCTACTGGTATCATTCTTATAGAAGAAAATGAAGGGTAGGATTGGTAAAAAATAAATAAATTTTTTACTTAATTTTCTAATGATAATCAACCACCATGAACGTGAAACGCAGAAACTATAAATTTTAGCTTCAGAATCAATTCTGTGTTCAGAAGATAAAAATTGCCAAACATCAAAGTGAAACTTTCAAGAAGCTGGCTTTTCTCCTCCCGTTAGAACTGATAGTTAGAAGGAATAGGATTAATAATGGGTACTTAGAAAACGTACTTGCATGCTTTCACGTAAACGTGTTAACATGTTTATTTTAAATAGACAATCCATCTCCCCTATTATTTAAATGTACATAAAATTTTTTTAGATTAAATTATGATTCAATTGAATTGATTTAAATTTTAAAAAATAAAAATAATCTTTATTAATTGTTAGGAGAGGTGGATGGAGATAGTAAGAAGAGAATTGAAACGCCTATCCACATGGGAAATAACGTTTCAATTCTCTTCCCCTGTCCCATCAACCTCTCCTAACAATTGGCAAGTCGTTATTTTTATTTTTCAAATTTAAATCAATCTAATTGGATCATAATTTAATTTAAAATCTTTTATGTACTTTTTTTAGTACTAATTGATTAACATATCCATTTTAATATTTTTTTACTAACCTTTTTATGTACTATTTGAATGTTGAAACGAGATATTCAGTGTAAACGAGATAAGAGAGAAGTATTTATTTTGATAAATATTTTTTAAATTATTTATTTTCGTAATTATTATAATTAATTTATTTATTAAAATAAAAAACCCTATATTATACTGCTTTTCATATGAAAAATAATTTCGGACGAATTGTTACACATTAGTTTCTTATATTTGAATTTGACTAATGACACCTTTTAAATCTATAATCGTGCTAATTTAAATTAGTGTATTTATTAATAATGAGTTACAAAACCAAACAAGTTACATTATAACAATCATATAAATATATAGTTGTCATTTTTTATTTGATTAGGAATTATATTTTGTATGTTATATGTTATTTATTCTATTTAAAATTATAATTCATATAGTTAACGATTTTATTTCAACATGACACATGTTATGATTCCAGGATCGAATTAATATCGGTATTACCCATGTGATTCTATCTTTAAAAAAAGAAAACTTACACTTATTTTGATCTTAAATTAAGTCAAGGCAATAAGGCATATTTTTCTATTGGTGAATAAGATAGAATTTGCGTCTGATCTTGATCAAAACATGACAGCACACCAAATATTTACATTGTTGAAGTTCAAAGAAAAAAAAAATTTTAATATTGCTTTTCTGATCTCCACGTCTTAATTTTCTTTACAAAAATATAAAATTTGTTACTCTCCCGGTCTCACCAAATCCGAATTTGTCGTCTTGCTCCAAAAGCTGGTTCTCTACTATGTATACTTATCCAATCCAGTCACAGCCATACTATCTTCAAACACCTCCAATCCAATCACAACCTTACTGTCTTGAAACACCTCATCCCTCATACTTTTCCTATTTCAAGTGATCACGCAACTTCACTATAGCTTCCTTTTCAGTTTTACCACAACTAAAAAAAAAAAAGGAGAGAGAGAGAGTAGCAACTGAAAAAATGGAACAACTGAAGCCAAGTGCTGCAAACTCTTCACCTCTCACTCCACTAGGTTTCTTGGACAGAGCAGCAACTGTTTACGGTGACATACCTTCCGTTATCTATGACGGCGTTACCTTCACCTGGTCCGACACTCGCCGTCGCTGCCTCCAGCTGGCCTCTGCTCTCTCCTCCCTAGGAATCCGCCGCGGCGACGTGGTCTCCGTCGTCGCACCAAACATACCCGCCATGTACGAGCTCCACTTTGCAGTCCCCTTCGCCGGCGCTATCCTCAACAACATCAACACACGCCTCGATGCCAGAACCATCTCCGTCATCCTCCGTCACGCGGAGTCCAAGCTCGTCTTTGTGGACACAGCCTCACGTGATGTTGTCCTCGAAGCTCTCTCTTTGTTCCCCGAAAATAATCCCCGTCGTCCGATCCTCATCTTTATAGCGGACGATGCGGTCGAGCGACTAACTCCATCATCAACCGTTCATTTCAAAGACTCGTATGAAGGTTTAATCTCCAAGGGCGATCCGAATTTTAAATGGTTATATCCTAACAGCGAGTGGGACCCGATGATACTTAACTACACCTCCGGAACGACGTCGTCTCCTAAAGGCGTAGTTCACTGCCACAGAGGAACCTTTGTTATGACCGTTGATTCGTTGATAGATTGGGCGGTTCCGAAACAACCCGTTTATCTCTGGACTCTACCGATGTTCCACGCTAACGGATGGAGCTTCCCGTGGGGGATGGCCGCCGTTGGAGGAACGAATATCTGCGTCCGCAAATTCGACGCGCGGATCGTGTTCTCCCTCATCACGCGCCACCGCGTGACTCACATGTGTGGCGCGCCGGTGGTGCTGAACATGCTCACAAACGCTCCCGACAACAAGCCGTTGGAGAATCCCGTTCACATCCTCACCGCCGGAGCGCCGCCTCCCTCGGCGGTGCTCCACCGCACCGAGTCTTTAGGATTCATAGTCAGCCACGGGTACGGCCTGACCGAGACTGGAGGACTTGTCGTGTCGTGCGCGTGGAAGAGGAAGTGGAACCATTTCCCGGCAGCGGAGAGGGCGAGGTTGAAGTCGCGTCAGGGAGTAAGAACATGCCTACTGACGGAAATGGACGTGGTGACACACGCGGGAGAGAGCGTGAAGCGTGACGGGGTAACGCTGGGTGAGGTAGTTATGCGCGGAAGCTGTGTGATGCTTGGATACCTTAAAGATCCCGAAGGAACAAGAAAATGTTTCAAAAATGGTTATTTCTACACCGGCGATGTTGGTGTGATGCATGAAGACGGTTACTTGGAGATAAAGGATAGGTCAAAGGACGTTATAATTAGCGGCGGCGAGAACTTGAGCAGCGTCGAGGTGGAATCGGTGCTTTATATGCACCCGGCGGTGAATGAGGCGGCGGTGGTGGCGAGGCCGGACGAGTACTGGGGGGAGACGCCGTGCGCGTTCGTGAGCGTGAAGGAGGGGAAGGCGGTGACGGAGAAGGAGATAATTGAGCATTGCAGGAAGAACATGCCAAAGTATATGGTTCCCAAAACGGTTGCGTTTAGGGAGGAGCTTCCAAAGACTTCCACCGGAAAGATTCAAAAGTTTGTTCTGAGACAAATTGCTCAAGAAATGGGTCCCATCAGACACAGCAAAATGTGAATACATTGCACTCTGTTGAGTCTTAGCATGGAATTTTGTAACAACAAATATGGAAAGGAGAAATAAATGGAGGGTATTTTACTTTACTACCAATTTAATTTTAATGTGAATTTAATATTTATATTTAATTATATAATATTATATTATAAAAAAATTAATTTTTATATTAATTATATAAAGAGTTATTTAAAAGAATGAAATTAAACTCACTTTTACTAAAAGTTTGCACTATGCCACTATCAACTATCAATTAGTAAAAAAATAATTGGAAAGAAGTTAGTAAAAAATTATACTATTTTTATATATGTCTTTTTTAGTTTTTCATGGTCAAGCCAATATATACAAAAGTACGATTTTTTATTTTAATAAATAAAATAAATGTAATATTTATCGAAATAAATATTTTTACTAGAATTTATGGATTTAAATTTTTTTGTTATATCTCGTTTATAGTGTAAATAATATGATTTTTTACATATCTCGTTTACAGTAAAAAAATTTTGAAAATAATAAAAAATATTAATAATATCAATAATCTAAACTTTGGCATGCAATTACTACATAAAAAAGTTAGTAAAAGAAATTAAAATGGATATGTTTGATCAACTAATACTAAAAAAGAGAGATTATTTAATGAGAAGCAATAATATTAGTCACTATGATATTGGTCATTATGATAAATGGTTATCTCTCACATTATTTTCGCTGTCCATGTGAGAGATAACCGTTTCAATTCTCTCCCTACTATCTGATTAATCTCTCCTAATAACTTGCAAACGGTTATTTTTATTTTTCAAATTTAAATCAATTCAATTGGATCATAATTTAAACTAAAATTTTTTATTTACTCTTTTTTATTACTAATTGATCAAGCATATCCATTTTAAAAAATTTTAAATTAAATTATGATCCAATTAAATTGATTTAAATTTAAAAAATAAAAATAATTGTTTGCCAATTGTTAAGAGAGATTGATAGAATAGTGGAGAGAGAATTGAAACGGTTATCCCGAAACGGTTATCCCTCAGATGATAGTGGAGATAACGTGAAAGATAACTGTTTTAATTATCACGTAGTTATCATAATGACCAATATCATATTGAATATTAAATAATTACTTATTACTTCTAATTTTTAAATAACCGTATAATTATTTTTATATTATCAATACATTAAAAATAAATCATTCAAATATTTTGTAACATATTTTAAAATATTCACAATTTAAAAGTAAAAATAATTATATAATTAATTTAAAAATTCTATTTAATAAAATTGTTTATAAAAAATGTGTAGAATATCTGCTATTTTGTTAGAAAAGAATGGCCATAAAAAATTATATTTCAAATTTTTATGCACTCTCATGCAACAAATAAAATTTATATGTACTCCTGTACAATAAACGATAAAAAGTAGTTGAATATAGAAGAAATAAATATATTAATAATATATAATTAAAAATATATTTGTAATTGTCCATTATTAATAGTGTGTTGAAACTTGAAAATATATTTGTAACTACCTATTATCAACCGTGGGCAGCACATTTACTTTCTTTCATATTCACCTACTTTTTTTCGTTTTTGTACGGGCATACATATAAATTTTATTTGTTGCATGAGAGTACATAAAAATTTGAAATATGATTTAAGTAAAAAAAATTCATATTATATACCTATAGAGTAATAACATGAGGGTCATTAAATAAATTTCGAGTATTTAAATTATATTTTAAATTTTTAAATAGTTAGAAAATAGGTAACCGTGTTAACAGTGGAGAGTTTAATGGTTTTCAACTAAATGTGTTAATCCATATCATTTAAAATGGATTAAAATTAATCAAACATATCCATTTTAATTTCTTCTACTAACCTTTTTATGTACTAATTGCAGGCCAAAAGTTTGAATTATTAATATTATTAATATTTTTTATTATTTTTAAATTAAAAAAATACATTTATCTCATTTATAGTGTAAACGAGATATACACGTGTCAATTTGATTTGTCATATCTCGTTTATAATAAAAAAATTATTTTATTTACACTGTAAACGAAATATGACAAAGAAATTTAAATCGATAAATTTTCGTAAAAATATTTATTTTGGTAAATATTATATTTATTTTATTTATTAAAATAAAAAATCTACAAAAGTATGGACAAACCATGATCCATTGATCCCATTTTGCAGCATATAAAAAGGCAAAAGCAACTCTTTTGTATGATGAAAAGGTCTTTTAATATATTTACTAGTTATCTTAAGTGACTATTTTACAAGTATTAAAAAGTAAAATCTGTGTTTTAAATATAAGATTTGCCAAGAAACACCAATTTTTATTTTGGATGGAATCAAATAAATTAAATTAAATCAGTCAGTCCAACGAATGGTTTAGGAACTATATGAATTGATCATCAGTATTCAGTAGTGAGATGTTTCCTCTCTTCCTCATCAATTTGTTATCATCAAAGAAAAGCACCTGCCAGTGTTCCACGACTTTATTTGTACTACCGAGTTCGTGGCATATAAGTTCTTGCTGTTGTCAGTATGTCACTGTTGTGAACTTGGATTTCTCTTTACAACAACAAT
Organism: Arachis hypogaea; assembly: GCF_003086295.3. Lineage (NCBI taxonomy): Eukaryota > Viridiplantae > Streptophyta > Magnoliopsida > Fabales > Fabaceae > Arachis > Arachis hypogaea. The sequence continues at coordinate 18,508,507 of NC_092052.1, forward strand.
ACAATAGGATGGTCCAAAAGTATGTGTTTGGCTACATTAGAATGTTGATAATGGCGCGTTTGATATATCGTTTTCAAGGAGCTTTTTTCGGTGGAGAAAGTATTTTTTGGTCATTGATAAATCAGGTAATAAAGTGAATTAATGAAAAAAAATGGGGTGGTTCACAAATAAGTAAAAATAGCAGTTAAGGATGAATTTTGAAAAAAAAGAAAAAGGAAGGGAGGAGATGAGAATTCTTTATTAAATGAAAGCACCAAACTCCATTAATAAGTAGGTGAAAGCTGTATTGAAGTCATTGTGAAGTTTCTTTTGGACCACGTGGACAGAGACGGCGCTTCAAGGCGGAAGAGAATGCTTGATTGAACGGCGCAGAAGCATAGATCGAGATCTGGCTGACTTTAAGTTTATCATAAGGGAAGGTAATGGACCACACGGGACAACCAGATTCGCAGGTACATTGTGTCGATGTTATTGAGTTATTTACCCTTCGACAATGCCGAGGGAGGTTGGTGGAGGTATGCTCCAGAAGTGGGTTTCAATTGTGGGCCCGTGCCTCCGCCCTGTCTCCAACAGTCATAAGTTTTTTTATGTTTGGAAGTTGCCATTTAGAGCGGCACACAGACGAATTTTAATTGTTACTTATTAAAATGTTTGTTGAAATTAGAGTTGGTCGCTATACTTGAACGGATTTTAGTTGGATCTGGCATATGTACAAGATTATTTTAGGGGGTGTGGGATATAGCTGCGTGTTCGTAGTTATGATTGATAATGTCAATTTTCACTCAGTGCGATATCTAAACTGTGACAGGCGAATGGGTTTGTGGAGCGAAGCTACGAGTTTTCATTTAATTTTGACCGAGTCCATGCGCCACAGGTTGTGTGTTACTCATTTATGAATTTTCTGTTGACCGATTTTTGTTGATGTGGCCCACCGCTTGTTGTCACCGATGCCATATGTTATTTGTTGCAGGATGTGGGGGATGGGATGAGCAGTGAAACTGTGCCGTGGAGGAAGTAGAAGCGATGGATTTGTCCGCCGCAGATGCAGACATAGATGTAGAAGCATCAGTGAGGATTGTTGACGGGATAGGGTCATTTGGTGCAATTGAATTTTCAACCCTCACAGCGAAGGACATCCTGACGACGAAGTTCATAAACTTGCAGGGAGGTTATGACTACTACAATGAATACGGTCGTATTAAGGGATTCTCTGTGAGGAGGTCGAAGATGGGTCGCAGAACAAAGTAGGGGACAGAGGGTGAAATCATTTGGCAGATATTCGTGTGCTCGAGGGAAGGAGAGCGAGATGGGAAACACATGCAGCGGGGAGAGAGGAAGATGGATCCTCAAGCGATCACACGGTGCGGGTGTGAAGCTCGGATTAAGGTTCACATTGAACAATTTTGTGATAACCATAATAATCCCATGTTGGATGCGAGGTTTAGGGGTCTGATGCGGTCACACAGAGCGGTCAAGGAAGATGATTTGCACCAAATCAATTCGATGAGGAAAGCTGGGTTACGAGTGCCGATGATATTCTGAGCCTTTGCCAATCAGTCAGGGGGATTCGAGACTGTTGGGTTCGAGATAAAGGACATCTATAATGCAATAGAGAAGCAAAGGCGGGCAGGCGCGACAGATGCTGAGGTGGCGTTGAAGTTCTTGGCAACTTTAAGGACCACCGATTGTGGAATGTTCTGGAAGTACTCTCTGGATGGTGAGAAGAGGCTAGAAAATCTCTTCTGGTGCGATGGTACTAGTCGTTATGACTACAATGTGTTCGGGGATGTCCTGGGTTTGATGCAACGTACGGTCTTAATAAATACAAGTGCTCGTTGGTAATATTCTCAGGGGTAAACCATCATATGAGGACGGTTGTATTTGGTTGTGCCATCTTGAGCAACGAGAGTGAAGAAAGCTATGTGTTGTTGTTGCGGTCATTTCTTGAGGCAATGAAAGGAAAACAGCCAAAATCTGTCATGACGGACGGGGGTCTTGCCATGAAGAGTGCGGTTATTATAGTGTTTCCCAGTGCACATCACAAGTTGTGTATGTAGTTGGCACTTATTAAGGAACGCGACTGCCAGAATTGGACGGCCTGGTTTTCTTCGAAAATTCCGTCTATGCTTGATGAGCAATCTAGAGGTTGACGAATTTGAGAGAATATGAATGGATAGCGTGGCAGAGTTCGGGTTAGAGAACCACCCGTGGATAGATAACATGTATGCAAGGAAGCATTCATGGTCCAATGCGCATATCTAGGGAAAATTCTTCACAGGATTGAAGACAATGTCGAGGTGAGAGGCTTTGAATATGCAGATTGGGAAATTTATACACAACGAATACAATTTGAGGGAGTTTGTGGAGCACTTCTAACACTACCTGGAATTCATGAGAAGAAGAGAATTGGTGGCAGACTTGATAAACTACTATTTTATGGTTTATCTTGTGCTCAATTGAGTGGTTTCTATCTACTCTTTACCCCCTTATTCATACTATTTGCATGGTTTTACATTTGCCTTCCTAATTATGTGCTTTGATTGAAAACATGCTCCTTTGATCTTATATTTGCTTATTATTAATCCTCTCTTATTACCATTAGATGCCTTGATATGTGTGTTAAGTGTTTTCAGATATTATAAGGCATGAATGGCTTGGAGGATGGGAAGAAAGCATGCAAAAGTGGAAGGAATGCAAGAAGTTGGAGAAATTGCTAAGCTGTCCAGCCTGACCTCTCTGCACTCAAACGGCTATAACTTTAGCTACAGAGGTCCAAATGACGCGGTTCTAGTTGCGTTGGAAAGCTAACGTCTTAGGCTTCGATTTGATATATAATATGATATAGTTTCCCTGACTCTAGGCGACGCGACCGCGTGATCTATGCGGCCGCATCGCAGTGACGAAAATCCAGCGTGGCAAAATTCGAAACCAGCGAATTCTGGACTGTTTTTGACCCAGTTTGCGGCCCAGAAAACACAGATCAGAGGCTATAAAGTGGGGGATTGCATCCATTCATAAGAAGGCTCTCACAATTCACAATTTTAGGAGTAGATGTAGTTTTTAGAGAGAGAGGTTCTCTCCTCTCTCTTAGGATTAGGATTTAGGATTTCTCTTAGTTTTAGGAGTGACTCTCAATCCCAGGTTCTTTATTTTTATTTATTTTGCCCAATTGGCTTATAAACTTTTCATGTTAAGATCTGCATATTTTATTTAATATTATTTGAGGTAATTCAAATTTAAGATTGCTTTGCTTTATTTATAAGTGCTTTCAATTTAACTTACACATTTTCTTCCTTTTGGCTTTGGTTAAATAATTGGTAACTCTTGAGTTATCAAACTCATTGTTGATTGAAAATTGGAATTAATTTGTCCACTTAACTTACCTTCATAGTTAGAGGTTAATAAGGTGGGGGAAGAATCCAATTCTCATCACAATTGATAAGGATAACTAGGATAGGACCTCCAGTTCTCCATACCTTGCCAAGAGATTTTATTTATAGTTATTTATTTATCTTATTCTTCTTGTGCAACATACTGCTTCCTTACTTCCAAAACCCCCAATTTACAATCTTCATAACCAATAATAAGAACATACCTCCCTGCAATTCCTTGAGAAGACGACCCGAGGTTTGAATACTCGGTTATCAATTTTAAAGGGGTTTGTTACTTGTGACAACCAAAACGTTTGTACGAAGGGATTTCTGTCGGTTTAGAGACTATATCTACAACGTGACTGTTTTTATGACATTCTTTACTGACAAAAATCCTAACGTCAAGACTACAGGTATGCATAAGGCGAACCTGTTGTAAAAACAAAACTCGAAGCCATTGAGCAGTTCGCCGCGACGGTTTATACAAGAGAGGTTTTCGAACTATTTTGGGAGGTGCTGATGCTAGCCAGAAATGTAAGAGTTGTGTCCACCAAGAGGACGAGCGCTTGTGTTTTGTTTGAGGTTACAATGTACTGCAAGCAGCAATCATGGGCCGTGTCATGGGCTGAGGAAGACGGCGAATTCAACTGTTCATGCCAGTGCATGGAGTCGTTTGGACTTTCTTGTGTCCACATGGTTGGGGTTCTGGTTTATTTGAACATGATAGCTATCCCCAGAAGTCTCATACTTGATCGGTGTACAAAGAGGGCAAAGCAGCCGAGTGCGGCAAGCAACGAAGTACGTGTTGGGGAGATTCTAGACACAGCATACAGGAGCATGCACGCGGCGATGTTGGACGATTGCAGGGAGCTGGTGAACTTGTCTTGCCGGTTCTTCGAGGACTACTTGGACGTGAAAACAAGGTTGGCAAGGGAGCGACAATCCCTGCGGGACAAACACCACCAAAGGCTAGGGTTTGATGAGGAAGTCAGTAGGGTTTCCGTTTGGGACCCGCAGCGAGCAAGGTACAAAGGATGCAGACGAAGAGTTGTCACTTTCAGGGGTAAGTTCTGCCGTGTTCAGAGGTGTCGGCTGTGTGGAAAAGCAGGACACAATTCTTGCAAGTGTCACGAATCATGTATGGGGGAGAACATCGGTAGTTGCGAGGCAGCGGCGGCTTACGAGAGCATGGTAGCAGGAGAGGGAGGTGAGGACTACTTTGATTTTGAGTGAGTTTTTTAAACTAATCTTGTTGGAGGTAACGAATCGTTGTGTGTGATTATGGTTGTGAGCTGCGTATACCACATGTTGACCTGACATCTGGCTGGACGTATGCATATGTTATGAGTTGTGAGGTTCGCTTTGTATCTGTAGGATTGTTTTACGGAAACCACAACTGTATAGGTAACGCCAGCTTGTGTGTGTGCTGTGTGCCTTCTATCTGTGTGGGTTTAAGGCTGTAAAGACTAGTTGATGGTGTGTTAGAATACTTAAAAATGTGATGTTGATGTAAAACGAGTCAAGTGATTAAGCAATTTCGAAGCAAGCCTTATCCCTAGAGTGTATTGTTGCTTTATAAAAACTTGAAACATTTATGGTTGAGTTAGTTGGTTGCTCGATGTTGATGACGAAATGGCCTCTGCGATGACATTCATATACATCGGTGATCTCCGTCCATGTATGCCGAATGTGGTCGGGCATTACACAGTATCGGGTGATTTTACATTATCCAGCGAGTGCGATTAACACCTATATTGTGGCACACTACGCGATTCAATTGCACGGTAGGGGAGGACATTGGGGTTGGGGATGTCAGTTAGCGTGCAATGTGCATAACTCTCTGGATTGTTTCGTTCTCATCCAGGGTCATACAGGGGTTCAAGGGTCACTAAATAAAAATGGGCGCGTAAGTGCATGACCCTTTTTATTTTCTCTGTACTGCCGTAGGTCGTTCGGTTTGAAGATTATGGCACCATTCGGGTTTCACTGAGGTGTTGTAACACATCTGAAAATAAATTGTATGAAATTGGCTACATTTTCGCCTTAAACATTAAACTATAGTGATGTTTACTATAGAATCCATGCCAGACACATGTATAAGAAAATAAAAGGTAACCCGCACTAATTTGGGTATCCCTATCACGGTCATTATATTTTCAACAAGGTCGGCTCATGGTTTGAAGTGTGCATATGCGTGCAACAAAATACATAGTTGTTCAGTGTCAGGACATCAAAAAAAATATAAAAAGGTTGGTCGGGTAGCTATAACATCGAAGTTGAGACTTGTTATGCGATGCTCTGTTACCACTTCAAGGTGACGACAGACCCTTGCCTCGACAAAAGGGGGCATGAACAGCTCATCATGTTCAAAATGAAGTGTACAAATTAATAGGGTCATGTCAACACGGCGGTCATCACCCTATGGCTATTCCAATCCACCTTAGCCCGCTGCCTGATATCATCCCGACGCTCATAGAAATGCTCGTTCATAATGGCCAATGCAGTGTCAATCCGGATCTTGTCGGATAACTGGTCTATGCTCTACAACACGAGAAAAGATCATAAACATGAATGGATTTAATGAGAAACATTATCACAACGGAAATTGTTCTGACATGCAATTAGCGCGGCGGACGATTAGTTACTACTTTCCTCTGTGAAACAGGGTTGGTTGTAAACAAATGCTCCATTTGAAGCCGAAGTAGCATCCTCAGCCTGTCCTTGTATCTTTTTCCATCGAGCGCAACCGGAAACAGAAAGGGTAACTGTTTGTCAATACCCGAAAATATAACTATATCAACTTATGGTTAATGCATTACAAATGAATTCATACCAGTTGTTCTGATTTGGGACCCCGAGGACGAAGTCTGGATTCCACTCAAACAGGGAGGATTTTTTCCCAGGACGTTGATGTCCGGGAACATGGTGGTGAAGATCCTGTCCAAAACCCTAGCCTGCAAAATGGACACAGATAACACGACAGATAATGATGAATTTTTCCTTTTTTTAAGGGGTATGGGTCTCCCCCTACGGCCAAAACCCCACCCGACCCCTACACCACAAGCTGAGTATTTAGAGTTCTCGGAGTATTATGGTGACCAAGAATACTACACAGGAAAACGTGATGAAGGTTTACATTCTACGGATTTAACCGCATACTTTCTTCCCATGGCTGTGTCCACCGTTGAGAAGCTATTGAATATCCAAATCCGGCGACTGGAGACCTCCACGGCCATTAGGTAATAGTGATCCTCCTTTGTGACCTGGATGATGTCCTCCATCTGGACATATATCTGGAATGGGGTCAGGAGTTAGCATTTCAGGTCAGGGATGGGTGGCAACAGTAAAATTTTTTATATTTTACTATTTTTTGTTTGGGTTTTTTGCTTCATTTTCTTCATTTTTTTCTTCTTTGTGTGCTGTATTATTAATGCCTACATATTTCAGGGCGTCCGGCCTTGGTAGCCATGTCACGTGGAAGTAGTCCATCAGCTGTTCGTCGTCTATGTCCTCGGATAGAACATATTCCTATGCATGTGAGAGGTTCCCATCATAAGGTGGTCGAAAACATAACTGAAAACAACGCATGCCATGGGACACAGAGCCGAGAGACGTTACCGAAAATATCAGGGGTAGGAACCAGACTGAGCACTGTTAGAGCTATGACTGTGTCCACGTGGTCCTGAGCACAAGCAGCTCCAGTAAGTAGGTTGATGGTTCATTCCCAGGTAGCAGCGACGAGAATGACTCGCGATCCAGGTCGCGTTCCCCACGATGAAACAGCTTCTCGTCAGGGTTCATACAGTCTCCGAAAATGTAGGCAATCACCTAGGCCTTCAATAGTGGAAAACCGATATGACGGGTTAACTTGAAGCCGGCACGTATGTATTGCGAAATAAAAAAGGGTTAGGGTCCACGGTTAAGTCCGTTGCAGATTGAGTACGATTTAACGTAGAACTATCCAGACAAATAGGCCTTACCGGCGGAAAGATCACTGTTGCAGAGGATGCACTGCTCTGGCTATGGAGTTGTCTTGGGTTCCTGCGCATTCTCGATGCTGTTTTAATGTCATTGGGGACTTTCCTTCTTCTATGGAACTAGGGGTGGCAAAACGGGTTGAACCCGTCAGGCCGATTGATGCGGGCAGAAATTGGTGAATTAAAAATTGTTAATTTATATATGTTGCAAGTATAGTTCTTAACTCGCCAGAAATCTGCCTATCAATTTAGAAAGGTGTCACAGAAAATTGAAATTAAAATACTGGGAGTATGAATCCCAGGTCATCTCCCAACGAGTTGCAGAAAAGTGTGCTATTTTATTAATCAGATGTTTTCAAAAAGGTTTGAGTTGAGTAAACACAAAATTAAATTGGTGAATTTGAATAATGTAAATAAAAGCCTTGACTGGGAGTTGATTAGTTGGAATCCCTATTATTGTTGGAATACTCTCTAGATTAATTGATAATTAAAGGTTGTCCTGTTTAGTTATCCCTTACTAGGTAAGGAAAAGTCAAACAAGTTAGAATGCTACGTCTGTTCACAAGTTGCAATCCACTTAATTAAAAAGGGATTGGTGTTAGTGACTAGAAGGCAATCCAACCATAAACCCAATTACAATTTTTCTTTCAAGCTTTCCAACTCAAAGGTTCCTTTCAATCAACTCCCCATCAAGTTAGGGAACTACTCGCTCATTGTGAATGTAAAATTCATAGCATTTGAATAGGAATTGAAGAAAGACATTGTAAATAAAAATCAAAATAATCAATTAAAAATAAAAGTGATCCTTGTATTAAATAATCCTAAAAATATTCCAATGGTAAAATTAAACAAAGCAAAGAACATGGAAGAGTAAAGCCAAGTAAAGAAAACGAACTAGAATGACGAAGTCTTGATGAGGTAATAACTCTTCTCAATATCCCAATGCAAAAGCAAGAGAAAATTAAAATCCTAAGAACTATGAATGTGTAGAGAGAAAACCTAGAGAAGGAGTAGAAACTAGATCTCAAACTAAAACTGTATAGAATGTATGTTGTCTTTGGTTTCTGCATGTTCTGGGCCGAAAACTGGGTCAAAATAGGGTCCAAAATCACCCCCAGCAAATTCTGCAAATTATGCAGATCGCGCATGTCACGCGATCGCGTCATCCATGCGGACGCGTCATTCGCGTTTTTCCCTGCCACGCGTTCGCGTCGTCTACGCCTCCGCGTCACTTGTGCTTTTCCATTCCGCGCGGTCGCGTGAACCATGCGGCCGCGTCACTGCTATTTCTCCTCTTCCGCGCGGTCGCGTGAGCCATGCGGCCGCGTCACTTCTCGCTGGTTGTCTCCTCAATTTCTTGTGTTCCTTCCATTTTTGCTAGCTTCCTTTCCAATCTCCAACTCATTCATACCCTATAAAGCTTGAAACGCTTAACACACAGATCACGGCATCGAATGGAATAAAGGAGAATTAAAATGCATAATTAAAAGTCTTCTAGGAAGCAGTTTTCAATCATGTAATAATTTCAGGAAGGAAATATAAATGCATGCTATTTTAATGAATAAGTGGGTAAGGATCATGATAAAACCACACAATTAAACACAATATAAACCATAAAATAGTGGTTTATCAACCTCCCCACACTTAAACATTAGCATGTCCTCATACTTAATTGAAGGAGATAAAATAAATAAATATGAACATGTAGAAACTCATGCAATGCAATGCAATCCTATATATATGAATGCAACTATATGATTCTTGCCCACTTGATCAAAAGTAAATAAGCTCTTCAAAACAATTACAAATAAAATTCTACTAATTCTATTATACAGTAAGACAGATAAAGGTGCAAGAAGATAGCTCATGAAAGCAGGGAACATGAAAATTCAAGCATTGAACCCTCACTGATGATGTATGTACGCTCTAATCTCTCTAGTGTGTAGGGTAATCACTCTATCCTTCTCTAATCATGCTCTTTAACTTTTGTTCTTCTCCTAACCAATCAATAACAGTTAATATACCAATGCAGACATCATGAGGTCTTTTCAAGGTTGTAATGGGGCCAAGGTAGGGGTAGGGATACATATATGGTTAAGTGAGCTTATAAATTGAATCTTTAATTAACCAAAGCTTTAACCCAACCTATATATATTTAGTGTAACCTTAGAATTCATACCTAGCTACCCAGAATTTCCTTTTACATTCCATACTCATGTATCGACTTTTTATTTTAATTTTATCATATGTGCATTGATCTTTGAATTCTTAATTCAGCATTGGTGTGATTTTGTCCCCTTATTTATTTATTGATATTATTATTATTATTATTATTATTATTATTTTCTTGATAGACATAAAAATAAACATAGCTTATCAATGCACATAGATTTTTAATTCTTATAGTTTCACATGAGTAGGTATCCAAATTCCCATTGTATTATCATGACACATTCCCTTAATGACTTTTGTTCCCACAATTTCCCATATTTAACTAGCACACACGATTCTATCTTAAGCTAACCAAAGATTCAATTTGGGATATACAATTGTTTTTCCGCTTAAGGCTAGTAATGTGGTGAAATATAGAAAACGGGATTTAAAGGCTCAAAGTGGTTAACAAAGGTAATTGAAAAGGGTAGGCTTAATTTAGATAAGTGAGTTTAAACAAAAAATGGCCTCAACATATGCAAGCATACAAATATAATAAATATTGGACATATATGATGAAACAAAATATAGATTACAATCATAGAGAAGTAAACACACAAGAATAAAATAATTATGGTTAAATAATGTAACCATGCATAAAGGCTCAAATCTTTATAGGTTGTGTGTTCTTTAGCTCAAAAATCATGTTCCAAATACAACTTCAAGCAGATTTATCATAAAAAATGTTTTAAAAATTAGTGAAATTTTGTTCCAAAGATAGAGTCTTAGAAGAAACTTAGTATTTTTCAATCAAGTAGAGCATGCATGCAACTAACCTATTACTATGCAATTTATCCTATTCTATAAAAGAAAGAAAATCTAACTAAAATATCCTAATTTATTGGTGCTAGGGAAGAGAAATTACCTCCGGAAGTCAGGTACTGACCGACCTCCCCACACTTAAGGCTTTGCACCATCCTCGGTGCCATCTGTCAGGAACAGGGGTGGGCTGGTAGCAGTATCTCCACAGTCGGGACCATCATGGCTCCCTGTGCTGGTAAAGGAAGTGGAGTCCAGGGTGTCTGAGTCCTTGAAGTGTCCCTTGAGTAGCTCCTTGAGGTGTTTGAATCGGCGCTTTCTTAACTTCGCTTTCTGTTCTTGCCGATCCAACCTTGCGATTATCTGCTGGAGCAGTGCGTCTGTTGTAGGTGCTTGTGGTGTTGGAGAAGGAGTATCTTCAACCGGTGCAGTAGGAAGGCTTGTAGTGGCTGCTGGAGGTCTGAGGTATTTTCCGTTAGGGACATACTGATCATCCCGTGGAAGCATGGCTTTGGTGTCCCCAGCTCTGTAGGAGACTCCGGCTGCTGAGACAAGATCTGAGATCAAGGCGGGAAAAAGGTAACTTGCCCGCGATTTGTACATGTCCCATGGCATTCCAGAGTGAAGGAGGACTCGTGAGTGCTCGGAAAGACGTAATGGGACATGATCTGTGCCCATACGCGAGCCTCCAAGGTAAGTGCTGAAGCCGATATTCCCTTAGGGCGGGTACGATGGTATCCGTAGATCCAACAGCTGCCAGGTAGTGCGATAACTCTGAGAACAACTTCCCAGTCAAATTGGTACATCTGGCGCTTGAGTGCGGCTTCTTGAAAGGCGTCCAATCCTTCTGGAATAGGGAGAAGACCTAAAGCTTTTTGAATAGCCTCTTCTGTAATGGGGACTTACTTCTGACGGACAAAGACAGACTGCAGGGTAGGCAGGTAGAAGTTAGAGTAGAACTCAACTACCCAAGAAAGATTGACTTGCCTTGGTTGTCTCTATAGGAAACCCCATTGTCTTCGTTCAATTTGCGGCTCAACAAAAGTAGCAATATTGGGCGGGAGGATAAGAAGGTGTTCGTTGTTGTAGCTCCTTTCAGCCAGAATAGGGAACATCTGCTCACAGTAGCGATTGAGAAATCGCGCAGTGTCCTTCGCTTGAAAGGCTTTCTCCTTTTCATCAACCTTTATGATCCTCTTAACTCTTTTTGTTGAGGGCTTGACTGCAGTTGAAGAAGGCTCTGCCACTAGTGCTCTTTTAGTTCCTCTTCTTGCTGGGGGGTTTGGGAGTAGCTTTCTCTTTTCCTTTCTTGGTGGCCATCCTGAAAAAGGGAAGAGAAAGTAAATTAAATTCAAAGAGATATATAGCAAGGAAGAGAACGGAAAAGGTGGTGATAGATGCACATTAGGAGGTAACTGACATTAACACACGCTCATGAGTACATGTGAAAAATCATCAATGGAAAATAGCTAGTGCATATAATGACAAGTGAATGCAAGGTGTTTATTGGCATGCCGGAAAAGGGCATGAGTAGCATAGATCAAGCATCACTTTGTAACAAACCATCGGGTTTGTATTGACAATTAATTTTAATTAATACAATAGTAAAGGGAGTTTATGAAAAGCAAGCATTGAATAGTAGAATAGAGTAATGTAGAGAAGTGCATAATGCCACATGGGCTTTTTCACAAACACATAGCATGCATGGTAGATAAGGTATAGAAAGTATTAAAGTGAACATGCAAGCAACCCTTTAAAGAAAATAATATATAATTGCCAAAAAAAATTTGCAACAATCCACAAGTATATAATGAGGAATAATGACTCAAAGAAAATTTTAACACCATGTAAAAAGGAAAAAAGAAGAAAGAAAATATGGATAATGAAAAGAAAAATGGAAGAAAAGAAAATAACATAAAAAATAAGAAGAATGATAGAAAAGCAAAGAGTGAAGAAGAAAATAAAAACTTTTTAATGGAGGTGAGAGAGAGAGAGAGAGAGTGAAAGGTGAGATAGAAGGAAGATGGAAGAAGTAAGAAATAAGGAGGGAAAAGAAAAATTAGGATTGGAGAGGAAAAATATAAGATATTTTGGCAATTTAGATTGAGCTGTGCAGCGCAAGCGACGCGGCTGCGTGGGGCACGCGTTCGCGCGATTGCGCTTTATTTCAGGTGACGCGGTCGCGTCGGTCACGCGGTCGCGTGACCCATGTTGTGCTTCTGGCGCGAGAGCAGCTTCGCGCCTGCATAACTCTCTGTTTGAATTGATATATTTGCCAAATTTGGGGTGACGCGATCGCGTGGGGCATGCGATCGCGTGAGTGGACTTCAGAAGGGAACGACGCAGACGCGTGGGCCATGCGTCCGCGTGGGTAGAAGTGTGCGTACAACACCAATCCAGCACCACTCTCACACAATAATTCGTTGTGCAACCTTTTTACGTCGAAAATCAGGGCACGCGATCGCGTGGGAGGCCATTATGCCCATACGACGCGGACGCGTCAGCGACGCGGTCGCGTGGGTCGAATTGTCCCACTGGCACACGTCCAGCCACGCTCCAGCGTGACTCTCTGTTCGTTTTTATTTTATTTTATTTTTTTAAAATAAAAGTATATAAATGCAGATGCACGAAAGTACTGATAAAGAGAAGAGTTATTGAATAGAAAAACTAAAAATAAAGAAAAGAACGATCATACCATGGTGGGTTGTCTCCCACCTAGCACTTTGCTTTAACGTCCGTAAGTTGGACGCTCCACTAGCTCAATCTTCTGCTATGTGGGGATCTTCCAAGAGGAAGATCTCAAGCTCCTTGTTTTTCTGCATCTTCTCGCCATGGTATAGCTTTAGGCGTTGTCCATTAACTTTGATAAGTTCAGAACTTGAAGGATGACTTAGGTGATAAACTCCGTACGGTTCGGCCTTCTCCACTCTATATGGACCTTCCCATCTTGATCTCAACTTGCCTGGCATGAGTCTCAGTCGAGATTTGTAAAGGAGGACTAAATCTTCAGGTTGGAACTCTTTTTTCTTGATGTGCTGATCATGTACAACCTTCATCTTCTCCTTGTATATTCTTGAGTTCTCATAAGCTTCTAGGCGGAGGCTTTCCAGTTCTTGCAGTTGCAACTTCCTTTCAGCTCCGGCTTTCTCCATTCCCATGTTGCACTCCTTGACTTCCCAAAAGGCTCTGTGCTCTACTTCAACTGGGAGATGATAAGCTTTTCCATAAACTAAACGAAAAGGACTCATCCCAATAGGTGTTTTGTATGCTGTTCTATATGCCCAGAGTGCATCTTGTAGCCTGGTGCTCCAGTCTTTTCTATGAGGTTTGACTATCTTCTGCAAGATACGCTTTATTTCTCTGTTTGACACCTCGGCTTGCCTATTGGTCTGAGGATGGTATGCTGTTGCAACCTTATGAATTATCCCATGCCTCTTCATTAATCCTGTTAGTCTCCTGTTACAAAAATGGGTGCCTTGATCGCTCACGATTGCTCGTGGTGATCCAAAGCGACAAATAATATGGTTTCTCACAAAGGAAACAACAGTGTTAGCATCATCAGTGCGGGTAGGAATTGCTTCCACCTATTTGGAAACGTAATCCACAGCTAACAATATATAAAAATAACCATTAGAATTTGGAAACGGACCCATGAAGTCAATGCCCCAAACATCAAAAATTTCATAGAAAAGCATAATTTGTTGAGGCATCTCATCCCTCCTGGATATATTACCAAATTTTTGGCATGGGAGACAGGATTTACAAAACTCAGCAGCATCTCTAAAAAGAGTAGGCCACCAGAATCCACAGTCTAAGATCTTTCTAGCTATTCGTTGAGGGCCAAAATGCCCTCCACTCTCAGATGAGTGACATGCTTCTAAAATGGGCTGGAATTCTGATTGAGATACACAATGTCTAATTACCTGATCAGCGCCATATCTCCATAAATATGGGTCATCCCATATATAATATTTAGACTCGCTTTTCAGCTTGTCTCCTTGATCCTTAGAAAAGTTTGGAGGAAATGTGCGGCTAACTAGATAATTAGCTACATGTGCATACCAAGGGAATACCTCTGATACTGCTTGCAGGTTATCAAATGGAAAATTATTATCTATAGGAGTAGAATCATCCTTAATGTGCTCAAGGCGACTCAAGTGGTCTGCCACTAAATTCTGGTTACCACTCCTATCCTTTATTTCTAAATCAAATTCTTGTAATAGCAGTATCCAACGTATAAGTCTTGGTTTGGACTCCTTTTTAGCTAATAGATACTTTAAAGCTGCATGGTCCGAATTCACTACTACTCTAGTACCAAGTAAATAAGTTCGGAATTTATCCAGAGCAAAAACAATAGCAAGAAGCTCTTTCTTAGTAGTAGTATAATTGGACTGGGCAGCGTCTAAAGTCTTAGACGCATAAGCTATAACAAAAGGATCTTTACCTTCACGCTGAGCCAGCGCTGCTCCTACTGCATGGTTGGAAGCATCGCACATGATTTCAAACGGCTGTCTCCAGTCTGGTCCTCTCACAATTGGAGCTTGAGTCAGGGCGGCCTTCAGCTTATCAAAAGCTTGTTTGCAATCCTCACTGAACTCGAACTCAATATCCTTCTGCAGTAGTCTGGATAAGGGAAGTGCTACCTTACTAAAGTCCTTAATAAATCTCCTGTAAAAACCTGCATGGCCAAGGAACTAACGGACTTCCCTCACAGAGGAGGGGTAAGGTAAACTAGAAATAACATTCACCTTTGCTGGATCTACAGAAATTCTATTATTAGATACCACATGTCCTAATACAATCTCTTGTTTTACCATAAAATGGCATTTTTCAAAATTTAATACAAGGTTTGTATTAACACATCTATCTAATACTCTAGATAATCCATCTAAGCAAAGGCTAAAAGAATCACCATAAATGCTAAAATCGTCCATAAAAACCTCCATATAGTCTTCAATAAGATCAAAGAAAAGACTCATCATGCACCTTTGGAAAGTAGCTGGTGCATTGCACAAGCCAAAGGGCATTCTCTTGTAAGCATAAGTCCCAAAAGGACATGTAAAGGTGGTTTTTTCCTGATCCTCAGGAGCTATATGAATCTGGAAATAACCTGTGTAACCATCTAAAAAGCAAGAATGTGATTTACCTGACAGGCGATCCAGCATTTGATCAATGAATGGAAGTGGGTAGTGATCCTTACGAGTGGCTTGGTTGAGATGCCTGTAATCAATGCAGACTCTCCAAGCGTTCTGAACTCTAGTTGCTATGAGCTCTCCATGCTCATTCTTCACTGTAGTGACTCCAGACTTCTTGGGCACCACTTGCACTGGGCTAACCCATTCACTATCTGAAATAGGATAGATTATACCTGCTTCCAACAGTCTGGTCACTTCCTTTTTGACAACTTCCAAGATAGTGGGATTCAATCTTCCTTGGGGTTGACGGACAGGTCTTGCTCCCTCTTCTAAAAATATTCTGTGCTCACATACTTGAGGGTTGATGCCTACTATGTCTGCCAAACTCCATCCAATTGCTTTCTTGTGCCTCCTCAGTACATCAAGCAACTGCTCTTCTTGTTGTGAAGTGAGTTCCCTTGCAATGATAACTGGAAACTTCTGCTCATCTTCAAGATAAGCATATTTGAGATGTGGAGGAAGAGGTTTTAATTCCAACTTCTGATCATGGGTAGGTTCTGGATTGTCTGGAGCTTGTGAAAATGCTGAGGTGCCCTCATTGTCAGTCAAGAAGGTCCCCACACTTGGACCTTGTCCAGTGTGCCTCTCTTCTAACTCTTCCTTGTGAACTTCAGCTATAGTTTCATCTATGACATCACACTGGAAGATAGAATATCTTCTGGAGGGTTGTTTATGACTCCATTCAGATTGAAGATTACTATTCGGCCATCTATTTCAAAAGAGTATGTTCCTGAAAAAGCATCCAATTTGAATTTTGATGTCTTCAGGAATGGTCTTCCAAGTAGGATTGATGATGGCTTATCTGAGTCATTATGGGGCATCTCCAAGATATAAAAATCAGTGGGAAATATAAGCCCTTTAATGTTCACTAAAACATCTTCAGCAACTCCAGCCACTGTAATAATGCTTTTATCTGCTAACACAAAACGAGCTGCCGACCTTTTTAAGGGAGGGAGCCTCAAAATATCATATATAGACAAAGGCATTATACTAACACATGCTCCTAAATCACATATGCAATCATAAATTACTACTCCACCAATAGTACAACTAACTATACAAGGACCTGGGTCACTACACTTTTCAGGTAATCCTCCCATTAAAGCAGATATGGAACTACCTAAAGGAATAGTTTCTAATTCATTAATTTTGTCTTTATGTATACATAAATCTTTTAGAAACTTTGCATATTTAGGTACCTGTTGAATAACATCAAAAAGGGGAACAGTTACCTCAACCTTTTTGAATATTTCTACCATTTTGGGATCGGGTTCCAGCTGCTTCCTGGGCTTCCTCGCAAGTTGTGGAAATGGAATGGGAGTGGTGTATTCTGCAGTGTCTACGCCTTTTGGTGCTTCCTCCTGTGGTTGGGCTTCTTCTTTTTCAGCTATGTCCTGTATGTCCTCTTCCTTTTCAACATCTTCTATTTCTACTACCTCTTCAGCTGAGGCGTGTTCTGGTGGGCTTGGCTCCTCCTGATTCCTCTCCTGCAGTGTGGTTCTGGACCTGAGGGTGATGGCATTAATGCCTCCCTTTGGATTGGGTAATGGTTGAGAGGGGATTCCAGTAGAGCTTGAAGGTTGGTTACTGGAATTTTGCATTGATCCAATCTGTGAGGCGAGAGCTTGTACAGCAGATGTCAGACCATTTAGAGTGGCACTAAGGTTGTTTTCCATGGCCTGTTGTCTCCTATCAATAGAATATAGTAACTCATCATTAGGAGATGAAGAAGGATAAGTAATTTGAGAGGTCTGCTGTTGGGTATTCTGTGGTCCTTGGGATTGTCTCAGGTGAGGTGCTCTATAAGGTTGGTTCTGCTGTCTGTTGTTGTTATTATTCCACCTCTGATTTCCCTGATTATCTCTACCTCCTCTATTATTGTTCTCCCTCCAATTCTGGTTAGAATTATCCTGCCATCCATGGTTATTATTTCCACCTTGATTGTACCCTTGGTTGGGGCGGTCATAGAAGTTATGAGTGGATGCCACCATGTTGTCTTCCTGTTGGAGCTGCGGGCATTCATCAGTATAATGGCTATAATCAGCACAAATTTTGCAAACTCTCTATGGGACTAATTGTTGGCTTTGCTGTGGTGAAGGAGGTTGAGCTTGCTGGACTTGTTGTTGATTCAATTGCATCTGCTTCAGCAAGTTGGTCATTTCACAGATACTCTGAGCTAGAGCAGCAGTCTCTCTGCTAGAGGATACTTCTGCAACGGCTTTTGAACGGCCTTGTTTCTGCCTGTGGTTCCTAGTAGATTCAGCTAAGTCGCTGATCAATTGCCATGCCTCATCAGTGGTCTTGTACTTCTTCATAGACCCATTGCTAGCACTTTCCAATGTGGTCTTATCTTGGGGCCTCATACCCTGTGTGATATAGCTGAGTAACACTATCTTGTCAATCATGTGGTGGGGGCATGCTTCCAGAAGATTATTAAAGCACTCCCAGTATTCGAAGAGAGTCTCGTTGTCATCCTAAACAATCATGGAAATGTCCTTCCTCAGTTTATTAGTAACTTCAGATGGGAAGAATTTCTCCAAAAACTCTTTTCTGAGCGTATCCCAGTTAGATACATTTGCTAGGGGTTGAGTGTAGTACCACTCTCTTGCTTTTCCCTCAAGAGAAAACGGAAAAGCTTTCAGCAAAATTGAAGTTTCATCTGCACCATCACGCCTGACAGTAGAACAGGCTGCTTGGAAATCTCTCAGGTGCTTGATAGGCTCTTGAGCAGGTAAGCCATGAAACTTGGGCATCAAATTGAGCAGTGCGGTCTTTATTTCAAAATCTGTAGCCACCACTGGGTGATGCGCTTGAAACGGTTGCATTGTAAAATCAGGGGCTCCTTCCTCCTGGATAGTAACTCTTCTGGCTGCCGCCATGTTACCTGTACGTAAATTAACCGAATCAGTAGAATGGGAGCTGGTTTCTTCCTCAAATGGCGTTTCAAATCCGCCTTCAGAGAGGACTAACCAACGCCGAACTCGCCTTATTCGTGAGATGGTTCTTTCAATCTCAGGATCGAATACTGGCAAGCGTGGATCAGGAAGTGAACGCGTCATCTAGCGAAAAAAACAAGCAGCTCATAGTAGCAAAATAAAATAAAATGCAATTAAATAAATAAAAATCCAATTAATAACTTTAGCACTCTATTGCAACTCCCCAGCAACGGCGCCAAAAATTGATGCGGGCAGAAATTGGCGAATTAAAAATTGTTAATTTATATATGTTGCAAGTATAGTTCTTAACTCGCAAGAAATCTGCCTATCAATTTAGAAAGGTGTCACAGAAAATTGAAATTAAAATACTGGGAGTATGAATCCCAGGTCGTCTCCCAACGAGTTGCAGAAAAGTGTGCTATTTTATTAATTAGATGTTTTCAAAAAAGTTTGAGTTGAGTAAACAGGAAATTAAATTGGTGAATTTGAATAATGTAAATAAAAGCCTTGACTGGGAGTTGATTAGTTGGAATCCCTATTATTGTTGGAATACTCTGTAGATTAATTGATAATTAAAGGTTGTCCTATTTAGTTATCCCTTACTAGGTAAGGGAAAGTCAAACAAGTTGGAATGCTACGTCTGTTCACAAGTTGCAATCCACTTAATTAAAAAGGGATTGGTGTTAGTGACTAGAAGGCAATCCAACCATAAACCCAATTACAATTTTTCTTTCAAGCTTTCCAACTCAAAGGTTCCTTTCAATCAACTCCCCATCAAGTTAGAGAACTACTCGCTCATTGTGAATGTAAAATTCATAGCATATGAATAGGAATTGAAGAAAGACATTGTAAATAAAAATCAAAATAATCAATTAAAAATAAAAGTGATCCTTGTATTAAATAATCCTAAAAATATTCCAATGGTAAAATTAAACAAAGCAAAGAACATGGAAGAGTAAAGCCAAGTAAAGAAAACGAACTAGAATGACGAAGTCTTGATGAGGTAATAACTCTTCTCAATATCCCAATGCAAAAGCAAGAGAAAATTAAAATCCTAAGAACTATGAATGTGTAGAGAGAAAACCTAGAGGAGGAGTAGAAACTAGATCTCAAACTAAAACTGTGTAGAATGTATGTTGTCTTTGGTTTCTGCATGTTCTCTGGCTCTAGTCTGCTGTTCTGGGCCGAAAACTGGGTCAAAATAGGGTCCAAAATCGTCCCCAGCGAATTCTGCAGATTATGCAGATCGCGCATGTCACGCGATCGCGTCATCCATACGAACGCGTCATTCGCGTTTTTTCCTGCCACGCGTTCACGTCGTCTACGCCTCCGCGTCGCTTGTGCTTTTCCATTCCGCGCGGTCGTATGAACCATGTGGCCGCGTCACTGCTATTTCTCCTCTTCCGCGCGGTCGCGTGAGCCATGCAGCCGCGTCACTTCTCGCTGGTTGTCTCCTCAATTTCTTGTGTTCCTTCCATTTTTGCTAGCTTCCTTTCCAATCTCCAACTCATTCATGCCTTATAAAGCCTGAAACGCTTAACACACAGATCACGACATCGAATGGAATAAAGGAGAATTAAAATGCATAATTAAAAGTCTTCTAGAAAGCAGTTTTCAATCATGTAATAATTTCAGGAAGAAAATATAAATGCATGCTATTTTAATGAATAAGTGAGTAAGGATCATGATAAAACCACACAATTAAACACAATATAAACCATAAAATAGTGGTTTATCACTGATCCGCTAGACCCGCTAAAAAAGGCGGGTCAGGCTAGCATTTAGAACCCGCCAAATTAAAAAAAATCTGCCAAACCGCACCGCCAAATTGACGAGTTTTGGCGGGGCGGGTCGGTCCGTCGGGCCGAAGATTTTTTTTTCTTTTTTTATTAAATAAAAGAGTAATTACTATTATAAAATTAATAATTATAGAATTTTCAAACACTTTTTTTGTTTTCGTTTTTATTCTTCTTTTAGTTGTTAACTTTATATATTTTATTTTACAATTTCGTATATTTGTTCGAATTATGAGACTTGTTTTTTAAAATAAAAATAGTTCTATTGACAAATATTATTTTGAACAATTTTATTAAAGTTAAAAATTAAAAAAAAGATAGTAAAAAATTATATTATAATTTGACTATTTTTTTATTTGTATTTGATTTTGTAATTATTATTTTTTAGTTAATTTTAATGAATTTTATTTTCAAAAAAAAAAGAGTCAAGCGGGCTAGCCCACCGACCCGCCAATCTGCCAAAAAGCGGGGCGGGCTAGCATTTTGAACCCATTTTAGTTGGCGGGGCGGGCCGGCCCACTTTGCCACCCCTATAAGGAACCTAGATGGAATTGGTGATCCGGATCCGATGATGTTCGACCCACTTCGAAAGGTGGAACCAATCGTGCCCTGTCAAAAAAGGGTTCGGAGAGCGTCGGAAGACAACAGAAAAAATAAGGTCGTAATAACAGTGGTAATTGATGTTCTGTGCCAGACAAGAGTAAAGCATCTCGGTTTCACTTACTTGTCCTACGTTCCCGAAGGTGGTAGGGCTGGCATAGGACATGTTATAGGACGAGACATGTGTTGTTGCTGCATTCTTGGTTTGGGGAGTCAACTGTGATGCCATGCAAAGATCCTGGTGGAGCATCGACCCGAACATGATGGTGCTGTCGTTCCAGTGCCTAGCGAAGCTAGGTAGGAACTTGGATCCAGATCTGCCACCCGCTCTTAATGGTCATTCCTCGCTGGGTCCCCCAGTTAGGTTGACAACGTAGCGTTCTGGAGATGTGCTACGTTCTCTGCTCCTTTGAGCGCTGCTTTCTGGCTTAGCAGCAGTGACCTAGGACCCCGCAACGACAGTCTTCGGCCCCATATCCACTCCTGTCCTGACGTATTTGTTAAGGCATTCGTCAACCTGACCAAGTGCTTTCCTAAGGTCAGCTATGAATGCGTCCACCTGACCGTGCTCTTTCTCGTGAATCTAGGAAACTAAACGACATATACAGGTTAGACGGAAGGGGGACTGGCGAACTTACAGGCAAGTGTGGCAAGCATGCACATATACAAAGTTTATATACCTCAAGCAGTCTCACAATGTTCTTGCTTAACGCATCCATCGTGACGTTCGGCTTCAACAGCGCTGCCGCAACCAACCCTTCCTACAGTTACGCGACATATGTTATTGCAGAAAACTGAGGACACATAAATGTTAATGTTACATGGTTTAGAGAGTTCTGCATACTTCCGACGTCGGACTCTGGCTTGCCCCCTTCCACCATTGAGCGTGGTTTATGCTTGAATACGGGAGAGAAGATGTGCGTTGTCCGAATCCTGCTTACCAAGCACGTTGAGTGCATTTCTGCGCTTCTAATTAGTGGCAATCCTCAAGTCGTCAAATGGGGTAATAATACTTGAAAAGAAGAGATTCTAACTATACATAATATATAAGTATTTTATGTAGTGTTTAGTTAGGAGGATTAAGATTGAAACTAAAATAGCGACATTGAGATTTAGTATTATTTTTTATGGTTAGAGACTAAAACTAAAATTTTATTTTTTATTTTTAAAATTTCAATTCCTTCAATATTTTTAGAAAATGGAGATATAAGAGACTAAAATTTTGAGAACGGAGATTGAAACTTCAATAATAGTTTTTATTAAAAATATCTTTATTTAGCTTTTAAATTTTAAATCTATCCCTCATTCTCTATATTTATTTTAAATTAAACATAATACCGAGACATACTTTTATATCAAATATAATACAGAAATTTAATTCAGTCTCAATCTCTCTGTTTCTGTCTTTCAATTTTAGCTTTTAATCTCAGTCTCTCTTTTAAATACAGTCTAAGAGTTATAAAGATTAAAAAAAAATAACATATATATTATGTATATATATGCCTTTTATTTATAGTATTTAGAGAGTGAATCTAGATAGAATTTGAATAGACCTATAAAAGATCTTGGAGTTTTTTTCGGTGAAAAAAGCATCTTTTAAACTTTAAAGAACCAGATAATATATGGAACTTTCTGAGAACCACACTACATATCCCGAAACCGTCTCTCCCATACAACTTTTGCCCCTCCTGAATCTTCTTACTGTTGTTGTTGTTATTAAAATCAAAATCGTCTTCGTCCTTTTTTTGTTATTAAAATCATCCTCAACATTATAAAACGTTATAAAATCGTTATTTTCTACTTTAATTTTATTTTTTTACCAAATTATCCTTAATAATTAATATAAATAATAAAAATAATATTAAAAAATAAAAATAAAATCCTTCCCCTCCATCCCACTCCCGTATCTCTTCCCTTTCTTCTCTGCCCATCCCCTTCCTCATACCCCCCTCCCGCCGCACCCCATTCCCTTCCCCAATCCCTCAAAGCTCAGCCTACCTTGAACATCCTCCAATTTCTTCTTCATGGCTATGTACTTGTGAGAGAACCAAGTGAGGATCAAGTGGCTGAGAGTGTTGTTTGGTGTGAGAGAATTACCACCATCATCATCATCCCAAAGTTCTTGCATTGTTATAGGACAAGTTCTGTGGCTAAGTGAGAACCATTTGACGAGTTGGATCTTTCATAGGTTTGGCCAGTTGAAAGTGTCACTGGCTCTTGCATTGGCTCAAGTGAAATTGGACAAATGAACACTGTAGGAACATCATCAATGCTTGTTGAAGATTCTATTTCCTCAATCATCACCTTCAGCTCCAATTTCTTAGCAACTTTCAACAAGGCCTTATTATCTAGACCCAAAAAAGCATCAAGCTTTAAAGTTTCTTTAGATGATTGATATTGTGGCATTTTAGCAAACACTTAATAAGCAAGTATCTATTTCTATTGTATTCACCAAAAAAGGCAAACTTGAGAATGGAATTGCTGAAATGGAAGCTCAAGAACACTTCCAAGGAATAAATTTTTTGTTGAACAATGAAGAGAAGATTTTCCATTAAAAGATGAAGAAGCGTGT